>NC_067465.1:18884310-19576465 GCF_025434085.1 Hippocampus zosterae
GGCCAAGAGGCCTATTCCCCGGCCCGCACCCCGCCATTGAGACTGCACGGGAATTATTATTTTTTTATCTCTCAACCTGTCCAAGAGGCCTGCTGCCCGCCGCAATCGCCGCCGGGCCGGCCCGCACCCTGCCATTGAGACTGAACGGGGATTATTTATTTTTTTAACTTGGCCGCCGGCCCGGGGCGGGCATCGCCCCCGGTACCTCCAGCCGCTACTATTTCCGCGGGCCGTGTTCCAACACTATTCACCCCGGCCAAGAGGCCTATTCCCCGGCCCGCACCCCGCCATTGAGACTGCATGGGAATTATTATTTTTTTATCTCTCAACCTGTCCAAGAGGCCTGCTGCCCGCCGCAATCGCCGCCGGGCCGGCCCGCACCCTGCCATTGAGACTCAACGGGAATTATTATTTTTTTATCTCTCAACCTGTCCAAGAGGCCTGCTGCCCGCAGCACTCGCCGTCGGGCCGGCCCGCACCCCGCCATTGAGACTGAACGGGGATTATTATTTTTTTTAACCTGGCCTCCGGGCCGGGGCGGGCTTCGCCCCCGGTACCTCCAGCCGCTTCTATTTACGCGCGCCGCGTTCCAACATATTCACCCCGGCCAAGAGGCCTCTTCCCCGGCCACACTCGTCCGCCGGGCCGGCCCGCACCCCGCCATTGAGACTGCACGGGAATTATTATTTTTTTATCTCTCAACCTGTCCAAGAGGCCTGCTGCCCGCCGCACTCGCCGCCGGGCCGGCCCGCACCCCGCCATTGAGACTGTACGGGGATTATTTTTTTTTTAACTCGGCCTCCGGGCCGGGGCGGGCTTCGCCCCCGGTACCTCCAGCCGCTTCTATTTACGCGCGCCGCGTTCCAACATATTCACCCCGGCCAAGAGGCCTCTTCCCCGGCCACACTCGTCCGCCGGGCCGGCCCGCACCCCGCCATTGAGACTGCACGGGAATTATTATTTTTTTATCTCTCAACCTGTCCAAGAGGCCTGCTGCCCGCCGCACTCGCCGCCGGGCCGGCCCGCACCTCGCCATTGAGACTGAACGGGGATTATTATTTTTTTTAACTCGGCCTCCGGGCCGGGGCGGGCTTCGCCCCCGGTACCTCCAGCCGCTTCTATTTACGCGCGCCGCGTTCCAACATATTCACCCCGGCCAAGAGGCCTCTTCCCCGGCCACACTCGTCCGCCGGGCCGGCCCGCACCCCGCCATTGAGACTGCACGGGAATTATTATTTTTATATCTCTCAACCTGTCCAAGAGGCCTGCTGCCCGCCGCAATCGCCGCCGGGCCGGCCCGCACCCTGCCATTGAGACTGAACGGGATTATTTATTTTTTTAACTTGGCCGCCGGGCCGGGGCGGGCATCGCCCCCGGTACCTCCAGCCGCTACTATTTCCGCGGGCCGTGTTCCAACACTATTCACCCCGGCCAAGAGGCCTATTCCCCGGCCCGCACCCCGCCATTGAGACTGCATGGGAATTATTATTTTTTTATCTCTCAACCTGTCCAAGAGGCCTGCTGCCCGCCGCAATCGCCGCCGGGCCGGCCCGCACCCTGCCATTGAGACTGAACGGGGATTATTTATTTTTTTAACTTGGCCGCCGGGCCGGGGCGGGCATCGCCCCCGGTACCTCCAGCCGCTACTATTTCCGCGGGCCGTGTTCCAACACTATTCACCCCGGCCAAGAGGCCTATTCCCCGGCCCGCACCCCGCCATTGAGACTGCACGGGAATTATTATTTTTTTATCTCTCAACCTGTCCAAGAGGCCTGCTGCCCGCCGCACTCGCCGCCGGGCCGGCCCGCACCCCGCCATTGAGACTGAACGGGGATTATTATTTTTTTTAACTCGGCGTCCGGGCCGGGGCGGGCTTCGCCCCCGGTACCTCCAGCCGCTTCTATTTACGCGCGCCGCGTTCCAACATATTCACCCCGGCCAAGAGGCCTATACCCCGGCCCGCACCCCGCCATTGAGACTGCATGGGAATTATTATTTTTTTATCTCTCAACCTGTCCAAGAGGCCTGCTGCCCGCCGCAATCGCCGCCGGGCCGGCCCGCACCCTGCCATTGAGACTGAACGGGAATTATTATTTTTTTATCTCTCAACCTGTCCAAGAGGCCTGCTGCCCGCCGCACTCGCCGCCGGGCCGGCCCGCACCCTGCCATTGAGACTGAGGGGGATTATTTATTTTTTTAACTTGGCCGCCGGCCCGGGGCGGGCATCGCCCCCGGTACCTCCAGCCGCTACTATTTCCGCGGGCCGTGTTCCAACACTATTCACCCCGGCCAAGAGGCCTATTCTCCGGCCCGCACCCCGCCATTGAGACTGCACGGGAATTATTATTTTTTTATCTCTCAACCTGTCCAAGAGGCCTGCTGCCCGCCGCACTCGCCGCCGGGCCGGCCCGCACCCCGCCATTGAGACTGAACGGGGATTATTATTTTTTTTAACTCGGCCTCCGGGCCGGGGCGGGCTTCGCCCCCGGTACCTCCAGCCGCTTCTATTTACGCGCGCCGCGTTCCAACATATTCACCCCGGCCAAGAGGCCTATTCCCCGGCCCGCACCCCGCCATTGAGACTGCATGGGAATTATTATTTTTTTATCTCTCAACCTGTCCAAGAGGCCTGCTGCCCGCCGCAATCGCCGCCGGGCCGGCCTGCACCCTGCCATTGAGACTGAACGGGAATTATTATTTTTTTATCTCTCAACCTGTCCAAGAGGCCTGCTGCCCGCCGCACTCGCCGCCGGGCCGGCCCGCACCCTGCCATTGAGACTGAACGGGGATTATTTACTTTTTTAACTTGGCCGCCGGGCCGGGGCGGGCATCGCCCCCGGTACCTCCAGCCGCTACTATTTCCGCGGGCCGTGTTCCAACACTATTCACCCCGCCCAAGAGGCCTATTCCCCGGCCCGCACCCCACCATTGAGACTACATGGGAATTATTATTTTTTTATCTCTCAACCTGTCCAAGAGGCCTGCTGCCCGCCGCAATCGCCGCCGGGCCGGCCCGCACCCTGCCATTGAGACTGAACGGGGATTATTTATTTTTTTAACTTGGCCGCCGGGCCGGGGCGGGCATCGCCCCCGGTACCTCCAGCCGCTACTATTTCCGCGGGCCGTGTTCCAACACTATTCACCCCGGCCAAGAGGCCTATTCCCCGGCCCGCACCCCGCCATTGAGACTGCACGGGAATTATTATTTTTTTATCTCTCAACCTGTCCAAGAGGCCTGCTGCACGCCGCAATCGCCGCCGGGCCGGCCCGCACCCTGCCATTGAGACTGAACGGGGATTATTTATTTTTTTAACTTGGCCGCCGGCCCGGGGAGGGCATCGCCCCCGGTACCTCCAGCCGCTACTATTTCCGCGGGCCGTGTTCCAACACTATTCACCCCGGCCAAGAGGCCTATTCCCCGGCCCGCACCCCGCCATTGAGACTGCATGGGAATTATTATTTTTTTATCTCTCAACCTGTCCAAGAGGCCTGCTGCCCGCCGCAATCGCCGCCGGGCCGGCCCGCACCCTGCCATTGAGACTGAACGGGAATTATTATTTTTTTATCTCTCAACCTGTCCAAGAGGCCTGCTGCCCGCCGCACTCGCACCCCGCCATTGAGACTGAACGGGGATTATTATTTTTTTTAACTCGGCCTCCGGGCCGGGGCGGGCTTCGCCCCCGGTACCTCCAGCCGCTTCTATTTACGCGCGCCGCGTTCCAACATATTCACCCCGGCCAAGAGGCCTATTCCCCGGCCCGCACCCCGCCATTGAGACTGCATGGGAATTATTATTTTTTTATCTCTCAACCTGTCCAAGAGGCCTGCTGCCCGCCGCAATCGCCGCCGGGCCGGCCCGCACCCTGCCATTGAGACTGAACGGGGATTATTTATTTTTTTAACTTGGCCGCCGGGCCGGGGCGGGCATCGCCCCCGGTACCTCCAGCCGCTACTATTTCCGCGGGCCGTGTTCCAACACTATTCACCCCGGCCAAGAGGCCTATTCCCCGGCCCGCACCCCGCCATTGAGACTGCATGGGAATTATTATTTTTTTATCTCTCAACCTGTCCAAGAGGCCTGCTGCCCGCCGCAATCGCTGCCGGGCCGGCCCGCACCCTGCCATTGAGACTGAACGGGGATTATTTATTTTTTTAACTTGGCCGCCGGGCCGGGGCGGGCATCGCCCCCGGTACCTCCAGCCGCTACTATTTCCGCGGGCCGTGTTCCAACACTATTCACCCCGGCCAAGAGGCCTATTCCCCGGCCCGCACCCCGCCATTGAGACTGCACGGGAATTATTATTTTTTTATCTCTCAACCTGTCCAAGAGGCCTGCTGCCCGCCGCACTCGCCGCCGGGCCGGCCCGCACCCCGCCATTGAGACTGAACGGGGATTATTTTTTTTTTTTAACTCGGCCTCCGGGCCGGGGCGGGCTTCGCCCCCTGTACCTCCAGCCGCTTCTATTTACGCGCGCCGCGTTCCAACATATTCACCCCGGCCAAGAGGCCTCTTCCCCGGCCACACTCGTCCGCCGGGCCGGCCCGCACCCCGCCATTGAGACTGCACGGGAATTATTATTTTTTTATCTCTCAACCTGTCCAAGAGGCCTGCTGCCCGCCGCAATCGCCGCCGGGCCGGCCCGCACCCTGCCATTGAGACTGAACGGGGATTATTTATTTTTTTAACTTGGCCGCCGGGCCGGGGCGGGCATCGCCCCCGGTACCTCCAGCCGCTTCTATTTCCGCGGGCCGTGTTCCAACACTATTCACCCCGGCCAAGAGGCCTATTCCCCGGCCCGCACCCCGCCATTGAGACTGCACGGGAATTATTATTTTTTTATCTCTCAACCTGTCCAAGAGGCCTGCTGCCCGCCGCACTCGCCGCCGGGCCGGCCCGCACCCCGCCATTGAGACTGAACGGGGATTATTATTTTTTTTAACTCGGCGTCCGGCCGGGGCGGGCTTCGCCCCCGGTACCTCCAGCCGCTTCTATTTACGCGCGCCGCGTTCCAACATATTCACCCCGGCCAAGAGGCCTATTCCCCGGCCCGCACCCCGCCATTGAGACTGCATGGGAATTATTATTTTTTTTATCTCTCAACCTGTCCAAGAGGCCTGCTGCCCGCCGCAATCGCCGCCGGGCCGGCCCGCACCCTGCCATTGAGACTGAACGGGAATTATTATTTTTTTATCTCTCAACCTGTCCAAGAGGCCTGCTGCCCGCCGCACTCGCCGCCGGGCCGGCCCGCACCCTGCCATTGAGACTGAACGGGGATTATTTATTTTTTTAACTTGGCCGCCGGGCCGGGGCGGGCATCGCCCCCGGTACCTCCAGCCGCTACTATTTCCGCGGGCCGTGTTCCAACACTATTCACCCCGGCCAAGAGGCCTATTCCCCGGCCCGCACCCCGCCATTGAGACTGCACGGGAATTATTATTTTTTTATCTCTCAACCTGTCCAAGAGGCCTGCTGCCCGCCGCAATCGCCGCCGGGCCGGCCCGCACCCTGCCATTGAGACTGAACGGGGATTATTTATTTTTTTAACTTGGCCGCCGGGCCGGGGCGGGCATCGCCCCCGGTACCTCCAGCCGCTACTATTTCCGCTGGCCGTGTTCCAACACTATTCACCCCGGCCAAGAGGCCTATTCCCCGTCCCGCACCCCGCCATTGAGACTGCACGGGAATTATTATTTTTTTATCTCTCAACCTGTCCAAGAGGCCTGCTGCCCGCCGCACTCGCCGCCGGGCCGGCCCGCACCCCGCCATTGAGACTGAACGGGGATTATTATTTTTTTTAACTCGGCCTCCGGGCCGGGGCGGGCTTCGCCCCCGGTACCTCCAGCCGCTTCTATTTACGCGCGCCGCGTTCCAACATATTCACCCCGGCCAAGAGGCCTATTCCCCGGCCCGCACCCCGCCATTGAGACTGCATGGGAATTATTATTTTTTTATCTCTCAACCTGTCCAAGAGGCCTGCTGCCCGCCGCAATCGCCGCCGGGCCGGCCCGCACCCTGCCATTGAGACTGAACGGGAATTATTATTTTTTTATCTCTCAACCTGTCCAAGAGGCCTGCTGCCCGCCGCACTCGCCGCCGGGCCGGCCCGCACCCTGCCATTGAGACTGAACGGGGATTATTTATTTTTTTAACTTGGCCGCCGGGCCGGGGCGGGCATCGCCCCCGGTACCTCCAGCCGCTACTATTTCCGCGGGCCGTGTTCCAACACTATTCACCCCGGCCAAGAGGCCTATTCCCCGGCCCGCACCCCGCCATTGAGACTGCACGGGAATTATTATTTTTTTATCTCTCAACCTGTCCAAGAGGCCTGCTGCCCGCCGCAATCGCCGCCGGGCCGGCCCGCACCCTGCCATTGAGACTGAACGGGGATTATTTATTTTTTTAACTTGGCCGCCGGGCCGGGGCGGGCATCGCCCCCGGTACCTCCAGCCGCTACTATTTCCGCTGGCCGTGTTCCAACACTATTCACCCCGGCCAAGAGGCCTATTCCCCGGACCGCACCCCGCCATTGAGACTGCACGGGAATTATTATTTTTTTATCTCTCAACCTGTCCAAGAGGCCTGCTGCCCGCCGCACTCGCCGCCGGGCCGGCCCGCACCCCGCCATTGAGACTGAACGGGGATTATTATTTTTTTTAACTCGGCCTCCGGGCCGGGGCGGGCTTCGCCCCCGGTACCTCCAGCCGCTTCTATTTACGCGCGCCGCGTTCCAACATATTCACCCCGGCCAAGAGGCCTATTCCCCGGCCCGCACCCCGCCATTGAGACTGCATGGGAATTATTATTTTTTTATCTCTCAACCTGTCCAAGAGGCCTGCTGCCCGCCGCAATCGCCGCCGGGCCGGCCCGCACCCTGCCATTGAGACTGAACGGGAATTATTATTTTTTTATCTCTCAACCTGTCCAAGAGGCCTGCTGCCCGCCGCACTCGCCGCCGGGCCGGCCCGCACCCTGCCATTGAGACTGAACGGGGATTATTTATTTTTTTAACTTGGCCGCCGGGCCGGGGCGGGCATCGCCCCCGGTACCTCCAGCCGCTACTATTTCCGCGGGCCGTGTTCCAACACTATTCACCCCGGCCAAGAGGCCTATTCCCCGGCCCGCACCCCGCCATTGAGACTGCACGGGAATTATTATTTTTTTATCTCTCAACCTGTCCAAGAGGCCTGCTGCCCGCCGCAATCGCCGCCGGGCCGGCCCGCACCCTGCCATTGAGACTGAACGGGGATTATTTATTTTTTTAACTTGGCCGCCGGCCCGGGGCGGGCATCGCCCCCGGTACCTCCAGCCGCTACTATTTCCGCGGGCCGTGTTCCAACACTATTCACCCCGGCCAAGAGGCCTATTCCCCGGCCCGCACCCCGCCATTGAGACTGCATGGGAATTATTATTTTTTTATCTCTCAACCTGTCCAAGAGGCCTGCTGCCCGCCGCAATCGCCGCCGGGCCGGCCCGCACCCTGCCATTGAGACTGAACGGGAATTATTATTTTTTTATCTCTCAACCTTTCCAAGAGGCCTGCTGCCCACCGCACTCGCCGCCGGGCCGGCCCGCACCCTGCCATTGAGACTGAACGGGGATTATTTATTTTTTTAACTTGGCCTCCGGGCCGGGGCGGGCTTCGCCCCCGGTACCTCCAGCCGCTTCTATTTACGCGCGCCGCGTTCCAACATATTCACCCCGGCCAAGAGGCCTATTCCCCGGCCCGCACCCCGCCATTGAGACTGCATGGGAATTATTATTTTTTTATCTCTCAACCTGTCCAAGTGGCCTGCTGCCCGCCGCAATCGCCGCCGGGCCGGCCCGCACCCTGCCATTGAGACTGCATGGGAATTATTATTGTTTATCTCTCAACCTGTCCAAGTGGCCTGCTGCCCGCCGCAATCGCCGCCGGGCCGGCCCGCACCCTGCCATTGAGACTGAACGGGAATTATTATTTTTTTATCTCTCAACCTGTCCAAGAGGCCTGCTGCCCGCCGCACTCGCCGCTGGGCCGGCCCGCACCCTGCCATTGAGACTGAACGGGGATTATTTATTTTTTTAACTTGGCCGCCGGGCCGGGGCGGGCATCGCCCCCGGTACCTCCAGCCGCTACTATTTCCGCGGGCCGTGTTCCAACACTATTCACCCCGGCCAAGAGGCCTATTCCCCGGCCCGCACCCCGCCATTGAGACTGCACGGGAATTATTATTTTTTTATCTCTCAACCTGTCCAAGAGGCCTGCTGCCCGCCGCAATCGCCGCCGGGCCGGCCCGCACCCTGCCATTGAGACTGAACGGGGATTATTTATTTTTTTAACTTGGCCGCCGGGCCGGGGCGGGCATCGCCCCCGGTACCTCCAGCCGCTACTATTTCCGCGGGCCGTGTTCCAACACTATTCACCCCGGCCAAGAGGCCTATTCCCCGGCCCGCACCCCGCCATTGAGACTGCACGGGAATTATTATTTTTTTATCTCTCAACCTGTCCAAGAGGCCTGCTGCCCGCCGCACTCGCCGCCGGGCCGGCCCGCACCCCGCCATTGAGACTGAACGGGGATTATTTTTTTTTTTAACTCGGCCTCCGGGCCGGGGCGGGCTTCGCCCCCGGTACCTCCAGCCGCTTCTATTTACGCGCGCCGCGTTCCAACATATTCACCCCGGCCAAGAGGCCTATTCCCCGGCCCGCACCCCGCCATTGAGACTGAACGGGGATTATTTATTTTTTTAACTTGGCCGCCGGGCCGGGGCGGGCATCGCCCCCGGTACCTCCAGCCGCTACTATTTCCGCGGGCCGTGTTCCAACACTATTCACCCCGGCCAAGAGGCCTATTCCCCGGCCCGCACCCCGCCATTGAGACTGCATGGGAATTATTATTTTTTTATCTCTCAACCTGTCCAAGTGGCCTGCTGCCCGCCGCAATCGCCGCCGGGCCGGCCCGCACCCTGCCATTGAGACTGAACGGGGATTATTTATTTTTTTAACTTGGCCGCCGGGCCGGGGCGGGCATCGCCCCCGGTACCTCCAGCCGCTACTATTTCCGCGGGCCGTGTTCCAACACTATTCACCCCGGCCAAGAGGCCTATTCCCCGGCCCGCACCCCGCCATTGAGACTGCATGGGAATTATTATTTTTTTATCTCTCAACCTGTCCAAGTGGCCTGCTGCCCGCCGCAATCGCCGCCGGGCCGGCCCGCACCCTGCCATTGAGACTGAACGGGAATTATTATTTTTTTATCTCTCAACCTGTCCAAGAGGCCTGCTGCCCGCCGCACTCGCCGCCGGGCCGGCCCGCACCCTGCCATTGAGACTGAACGGGGATTATTTATTTTTTTAACTTGGCCGCCGGGCCGGGGCGGGCATCGCCCCCGGTACCTCCAGCCGCTACTATTTCCGCGGGCCGTGTTCCAACACTATTCACCCCGGCCAAGAGGCCTATTCCCCGGCCCGCACCCCACCATTGAGACTGCATGGGAATTATTATTTTTTTATCTCTCAACCTGTCCAAGAGGCCTGCTGCCCGCCGCAATCGCCGCCGGGCCGGCCCGCACCCTGCCATTGAGACTGAACGGGGATTATTTATTTTTTTAACTTGGCCGCCGGGCCGGGGCGGGCATCGCCCCCGGTACCTCCAGCCGCTACTATTTCCGCGGGCCGTGTTCCAACACTATTCACCCCGGCCAAGAGGCCTATTCCCCGGCCCGCACCCCGCCATTGAGACTGCACGGGAATTATTATTTTTTTATCTCTCAACCTGTCCAAGAGGCCTGCTGCCCGCCGCAATCGCCGCCGGGCCGGCCCGCACCCTGCCATTGAGACTGAACGGGGATTATTTATTTTTTTAACTTGGCCGCCGGCCCGGGGCGGGCATCGCCCCCGGTACCTCCAGCCGCTACTATTTCCGCGGGCCGTGTTCCAACACTATTCACCCCGGCCAAGAGGCCTATTCCCCGGCCCGCACCCCGCCATTGAGACTGCACGGGAATTATTATTTTTTTATCTCTCAACCTGTCCAAGAGGCCTGCTGCCCGCCGCACTCGCCGCCGGGCCGGCCCGCACCCCGCCATTGAGACTGAACGGGGATTATTATTTTTTTTAACTCGGCGTCCGGGCCGGGGCGGGCTTCGCCCCCGGTACCTCCAGCCGCTTCTATTTACGCGCGCCGCGTTCCAACATATTCACCCCGGCCAAGAGGCCTATTCCCCGGCCCGCACCCCGCCATTGAGACTGCATGGGAATTATTATTTTTTTATCTCTCAACCTGTCCAAGAGGCCTGCTGCCCGCCGCAATCGCCGCCGGGCCGGCCCGCACCCTGCCATTGAGACTGAACGGGAATTATTATTTTTTTATCTCTCAACCTGTCCAAGAGGCCTGCTGCCCGCCGCACTCGCCGACGGGCCGGCCCGCACCCTGCCATTGAGACTGAACGGGGATTATTTATTTTTTTGACTTGGCCGCCGGGCCGGGGCGGGCATCGCCCCCGGTACCTCCAGCCGCTACTATTTCCGCGGGCCGTGTTCCAACACTATTCACCCCGGCCAAGAGGCCTATTCCCCGGCCCGCACCCCGCCATTGAGACTGCATGGGAATTATTATTTTTTTTATCTCTCAACCTGTCCAAGAGGCCTGCTGCCCGCCGCAATCGCCGCCGGGCCGGCCCGCACCCTGCCATTGAGACTGAACGGGGATTATTTATTTTTTTAACTTGGCCGCCGGGCCGGGGCGGGCATCGCCCCCGGTACCTCCAGCCGCTACTATTTCCGCGGGCCGTGTTCCAACACTATTCACCCCGGCCAAGAGGCCTATTCCCCGGCCCGCACCCCGCCATTGAGACTGCACGGGAATTATTATTTTTTTATCTCTCAACCTGTCCAAGAGGCCTGCTGCCCGCCGCAATCGCCGCCGGGCCGGCCCGCACCCTTCCATTGAGACTGAACGGGGATTATTTATTTTTTTAACTTGGCCGCCGGCCCGGGGCGGGCATCGCCCCCGGTACCTCCAGCCGCTACTATTTCCGCGGGCCGTGTTCCAACACTATTCACCCCGGCCAAGAGGCCTATTCCCCGGCCCGCACCCCGCCATTGAGACTGCATGGGAATTATTATTTTTTTATCTCTCAACCTGTCCAAGAGGCCTGCTGCCCGCCGCAATCGCCGCCGGGCCGGCCCGCACCCTGCCATTGAGACTGAACGGGATTATTTATTTTTTTAACTTGGCCGCCGGGCCGGGGCGGGCATCGCCCCCGGTACCTCCAGCCGCTACTATTTCCGCGGGCCGTGTTCCAACACTATTCACCCCGGCCAAGAGGCCTATTCCCCGGCCCGCACCCCGCCATTGAGACTGCACGGGAATTATTATTTTTTTATCTCTCAACCTGTCCAAGAGGCCTGCTGCCCGCCGCACTCGCCGCCGGGCCGGCCCGCACCCCGCCATTGAGACTGAACGGGGATTATTATTTTTTTTAACTCGGCCTCCGGGCCGGGGCGGGCTTCGCCCCCGGTACCTCCAGCCGCTTCTATTTACGCGCGCCGCGTTCCAACATATTCACCCCGGCCAAGAGGCCTATTCCCCGGCCCGCACCCCGCCATTGAGACTGCATGGGAATTATTATTTTTTTATCTCTCAACCTGTCCAAGAGGCCTGCTGCCCGCCGCAATCGCCGCCGGGCCGGCCCGCACCCTGCCATTGAGACTGAACGGGAATTATTATTTTTTTATCTCTCAACCTGTCCAAGAGGCCTGCTGCCCGCCGCACTCGCCGCCGGGCCGGCCCGCACCCTGCCATTGAGACTGAACGGGGATTATTTATTTTTTTAACTTGGCCGCCGGCCCGGGGCGGGCATCGCCCCCGGTACCTCCAGCCGCTACTATTTCCGCGGGCCGTGTTCCAACACTATTCACCCCGGCCAAGAGGCCTATTCCCCGGCCCGCACCCCGCCATTGAGACTGCACGGGAATTATTATTTTTTTATCTCTCAACCTGTCCAAGAGGCCTGCTGCCCGCCGCAATCGCCGCCGGGCCGGCCCGCACCCTGCCATTGAGACTGAACGGGGATTATTTATTTTTTTAACTTGGCCGCCGGCCCGGGGCGGGCATCGCCCCCGGTACCTCCAGCCGCTACTATTTCCGCGGGCCGTGTTCCAACACTATTCACCCCGGCCAAGAGGCCTATTCCCCGGCCCGCACCCCGCCATTGAGACTGCACGGGAATTATTATTTTTTTATCTCTCAACCTGTCCAAGAGGCCTGCTGCCCGCCGCACTCGCCGCCGGGCCGGCCCGCACCCCGCCATTGAGACTGAACGGGGATTATTATTTTTTTTAACTCGGCGTCCGGGCCGGGGCGGGCTTCGCCCCCGGTACCTCCAGCCGCTTCTATTTACGCGCGCCGCGTTCCAACATATTCACCCCGGCCAAGAGGCCTATTCCCCGGCCCGCACCCCGCCATTGAGACTGCATGGGAATTATTATTTTTTTATCTCTCAACCTGTCCAAGAGGCCTGCTGCCCGCCGCAATCGCCGCCGGGCCGGCCCGCACCCTGCCATTGAGACTGAACGGGAATTATTATTTTTTTATCTCTCAACCTGTCCAAGAGGCCTGCTGCCCGCCGCACTCGCCGACGGGCCGGCCCGCACCCTGCCATTGAGACTGAACGGGGATTATTTATTTTTTTGGCTTGGCCGCCGGGCCGGGGCGGGCATCGCCCCCGGTACCTCCAGCCGCTACTATTTCCGCGGGCCGTGTTCCAACACTATTCACCCCGGCCAAGAGGCCTATTCCCCGGCCCGCACCCCGCCATTGAGACTGCATGGGAATTATTATTTTTTTTATCTCTCAACCTGTCCAAGAGGCCTGCTGCCCGCCGCAATCGCCGCCGGGCCGGCCCGCACCCTGCCATTGAGACTGAACGGGGATTATTTATTTTTTTAACTTGGCCGCCGGGCCGGGGCGGGCATCGCCCCCGGTACCTCCAGCCGCTACTATTTCCGCGGGCCGTGTTCCAACACTATTCACCCCGGCCAAGAGGCCTATTCCCCGGCCCGCACCCCGCCATTGAGACTGCACGGGAATTATTATTTTTTTATCTCTCAACCTGTCCAAGAGGCCTGCTGCCCGCCGCAATCGCCGCCGGGCCGGCCCGCACCCTGCCATTGAGACTGAACGGGGATTATTTATTTTTTTAACTTGGCCGCCGGCCCGGGGCGGGCATCGCCCCCGGTACCTCCAGCCGCTACTATTTCCGCGGGCCGTGTTCCAACACTATTCACCCCGGCCAAGAGGCCTATTCCCCGGCCCGCACCCCGCCATTGAGACTGCATGGGAATTATTATTTTTTTATCTCTCAACCTGTCCAAGAGGCCTGCTGCCCGCCGCAATCGCCGCCGGGCCGGCCCGCACCCTGCCATTGAGACTGAACGGGATTATTTATTTTTTTAACTTGGCCGCCGGGCCGGGGCGGGCATCGCCCCCGGTACCTCCAGCCGCTACTATTTCCGCGGGCCGTGTTCCAACACTATTCACCCCGGCCAAGAGGCCTATTCCCCGGCATGCACCCCGCCATTGAGACTGCACGGGAATTATTATTTTTTTATCTCTCAACCTGTCCAAGAGGCCTGCTGCCCGCCGCACTCGCCGCCGGGCCGGCCCGCACCCCGCCATTGAGACTGAACGGGGATTATTATTTTTTTTAACTCGGCGTCCGGGCCGGGGCGGGCTTCGCCCCCGGTACCTCCAGCCGCTTCTATTTACGCGCGCCGCGTTCCAACATATTCACCCCGGCCAAGAGGCCTATTCCCCGGCCCGCACCCCGCCATTGAGACTGCATGGGAATTATTATTTTTTTATCTCTCAACCTGTCCAAGAGGCCTGCTGCCCGCCGCAATCGCCGCCGGGCCGGCCCGCACCCTGCCATTGAGACTGAACGGGAATTATTATTTTTTTATCTCTCAACCTGTCCAAGAGGCCTGCTGCCCGCCGCACTCGCCGACGGGCCGGCCCGCACCCTGCCATTGAGACTGAACGGGGATTATTTATTTTTTTGGCTTGGCCGCCGGGCCGGGGCGGGCATCGCCCCCGGTACCTCCAGCCGCTACTATTTCCGCGGGCCGTGTTCCAACACTATTCACCCCGGCCAAGAGGCCTATTCCCCGGCCCGCACCCCGCCATTGAGACTGCATGGGAATTATTATTTTTTTTATCTCTCAACCTGTCCAAGAGGCCTGCTGCCCGCCGCAATCGCCGCCGGGCCGGCCCGCACCCTGCCATTGAGACTGAACGGGGATTATTTATTTTTTTAACTTGGCCGCCGGGCCGGGGCGGGCATCGCCCCCGGTACCTCCAGCCGCTACTATTTCCGCGGGCCGTGTTCCAACACTATTCACCCCGGCCAAGAGGCCTATTCCCCGGCCCGCACCCCGCCATTGAGACTGCACGGGAATTATTATTTTTTTATCTCTCAACCTGTCCAAGAGGCCTGCTGCCCGCCGCAATCGCCGCCGGGCCGGCCCGCACCCTGCCATTGAGACTGAACGGGGATTATTTATTTTTTTAACTTGGCCGCCGGCCCGGGGCGGGCATCGCCCCCGGTACCTCCAGCCGCTACTATTTCCGCGGGCCGTGTTCCAACACTATTCACCCCGGCCAAGAGGCCTATTCCCCGGCCCGCACCCCGCCATTGAGACTGCATGGGAATTATTATTTTTTTATCTCTCAACCTGTCCAAGAGGCCTGCTGCCCGCCGCAATCGCCGCCGGGCCGGCCCGCACCCTGCCATTGAGACTGAACGGGATTATTTATTTTTTTAACTTGGCCGCCGGGCCGGGGCGGGCATCGCCCCCGGTACCTCCAGCCGCTACTATTTCCGCGGGCCGTGTTCCAACACTATTCACCCCGGCCAAGAGGCCTATTCCCCGGCATGCACCCCGCCATTGAGACTGCACGGGAATTATTATTTTTTTATCTCTCAACCTGTCCAAGAGGCCTGCTGCCCGCCGCACTCGCCGCCGGGCCGGCCCGCACCCCGCCATTGAGACTGAACGGGGATTATTATTTTTTTTAACTCGGCGTCCGGGCCGGGGCGGGCTTCGCCCCCGGTACCTCCAGCCGCTTCTATTTACGCGCGCCGCGTTCCAACATATTCACCCCGGCCAAGAGGGCTATTCCCCGGCCCGCACCCCGCCATTGAGACTGCATGGGAATTATTATTTTTTTATCTCTCAACCTGTCCAAGAGGCCTGCTGCCCGCCGCAATCGCCGCCGGGCCGGCCCGCACCCTGCCATTGAGACTGAACGGGAATTATTATTTTTTTATCTCTCAACCTGTCCAAGAGGCCTGCTGCCCGCCGCACTCGCCGCCGGGCCGGCCCGCACCCTGCCATTGAGACTGAACGGGGATTATTTATTTTTTTAACTTGGCCGCCGGCCCGGGGCGGGCATCGCCCCCGGTACCTCCAGCCGCTACTATTTCCGCGGGCCGTGTTCCAACACTATTCACCCCGGCCAAGAGGCCTATTCCCCGGCCCGCACCCCGCCATTGAGACTGCACGGGAATTATTATTTTTTTATCTCTCAACCTGTCCAAGAGGCCTGCTGCCCGCCGCAATCGCCGCCGGGCCGGCCCGCACCCTGCCATTGAGACTGAACGGGGATTATTTATTTTTTTAACTTGGCCGCCGGGCCGGGGCGGGCATCGCCCCCGGTACCTCCAGCCGCTACTATTTCCGCGGGCCGTGTTCCAACACTATTCACCCCGGCCAAGAGGCCTATTCCCCGGCCCGCACCCCGCCATTGAGACTGCACGGGAATTATTATTTTTTTATCTCTCAACCTGTCCAAGAGGCCTGCTGCCCGCCGCACTCGCCGCCGGGCCGGCCCCGCACCCCGCCATTGAGACTGAACGGGGATTATTATTTTTTTAACTCGGCCTCCGGGCCGGGGCGGGCTTCGCCCCCGGTACCTCCAGCCGCTTCTATTTACGCGCGCCGCGTTCCAACATATTCACCCCGGCCAAGAGGCCTATTCCCCGGCCCGCACCCCGCCATTGAGACTGAATGGGAATTATTATTTATTTATCTCTCAACCTGTCCAAGAGGCCTGCTGCCCGCCGCAATCGCCGCCGGGCCGGCCCGCACCCTGCCATTGAGACTGAACGGGAATTATTATTTTTTTATCTCTCAACCTGTCCAAGAGGCCTGCTGCCCGCCGCACTCGCCGCCGGGCCGGCCCGCACCCTGCCATTGAGACTGAACGGGGATTATTTATTTTTTTAACTTGGCCGCCGGCCCGGGGCGGGCATCGCCCCCGGTACCTCCAGCCGCTACTATTTCCGCGGGCCGTGTTCCAACACTATTCACCCCGGCCAAGAGGCCTATTCCCCGGCCCGCACCCCGCCATTGAGACTGCACGGGAATTATTATTTTTTTATCTCTCAACCTGTCCAAGAGGCCTGCTGCCCGCCGCAATCGCCGCCGGGCCGGCCCGCACCCTGCCATTGAGACTGAACGGGGATTATTTATTTTTTTAACTTGGCCGCCGGGCCGGGGCGGGCATCGCCCCCGGTACCTCCAGCCGCTACTATTTCCGCGGGCCGTGTTCCAACACTATTCACCCCGGCCAAGAGGCCTATTCCCCGGCCCGCACCCCGCCATTGAGACTGCACGGGAATTATTATTTTTTTATCTCTCAACCTGTCCAAGAGGCCTGCTGCCCGCCGCACTCGCCGCCGGGCCGGCCCGCACCCCGCCATTGAGACTGAACGGGGATTATTATTTTTTTTAACTCGGCCTCCGGGCCGGGGCGGGCTTCGCCCCCGGTACCTCCAGCCGCTTCTATTTACGCGCGCCGCGTTCCAACATATTCACCCCGGCCAAGAGGCCTATTCCCCGGCCCGCACCCCGCCATTGAGACTGCATGGGAATTATTATTTTTTTATCTCTCAACCTGTCCAAGAGGCCTGCTGCCCGCCGCAATCGCCGCCGGGCCGGCCCGCACCCTGCCATTGAGACTGAACGGGAATTATTATTTTTTTATCTCTCAACCTGTCCAAGAGGCCTGCTGCCCGCCGCACTCGCCGCCGGGCCGGCCCGCACCCTGCCATTGAGACTGAACGGGGATTATTTATTTTTTTAACTTGGCCGCCGGGCCGGGGCGGGCATCGCCCCCGGTACCTCCAGCCGCTACTATTTCCGCGGGCCGTGTTCCAACACTATTCACCCCGGCCAAGAGGCCTATTCCCCGGCCCGCACCCCGCCATTGAGACTGCATGGGAATTATTATTTTTTTATCTCTCAACCTGTCCAAGAGGCCTGCTGCCCGCCGCAATCGCCGCCGGGCCGGCCCGCACCCTGCCATTGAGACTGAACGGGGATTATTTATTTTTTTAACTTGGCCGCCGGGCCGGGGCGGGCATCGCCCCCGGTACCTCCAGCCGCTACTATTTCCGCGGGCCGTGTTCCAACACTATTCACCCCGGCCAAGAGGCCTATTCCCCGGCCCGCACCCCGCCATTGAGACTGCACGGGAATTATTATTTTTTTATCTCTCAACCTGTCCAAGAGGCCTGCTGCCCGCCGCAATCGCCGCCGGGCCGGCCCGCACCCTGCCATTGAGACTGAACGGGGATTATTTATTTTTTTAACTTGGCCGCCGGGCCGGGGCGGGCATCGCCCCCGGTACCTCCAGCCGCTACTATTTCCGCGGGCCGTGTTCCAACACTATTCACCCCGGCCAAGAGGCCTATTCCCCGGCCCGCACCCCGCCATTGAGACTGCACGGGAATTATTATTTTTTTATCTCTCAACCTGTCCAAGAGGCCTGCTGCCCGCCGCACTCGCCGCCGGGCCGGCCCGCACCCCGCCATTGAGACTGAACGGGGATTATTATTTTTTTTAACTCGGCCTCCGGGCCGGGGCGGGCTTCGCCCCCGGTACCTCCAGCCGCTTCTATTTACGCGCGCCGCGTTCCAACATATTCACCCCGGCCAAGAGGCCTATTCCCCGGCCCGCACCCCGCCATTGAGACTGCATGGGAATTATTATTTTTTTATCTCTCAACCTGTCCAAGAGGCCTGCTGCCCGCCGCAATCGCCGCCGGGCCGGCCCGCACCCTGCCATTGAGACTGAACGGGAATTATTAATTTTTTATCTCTCAACCTGTCCAAGAGGCCTGCTGCCCGCCGCACTCGCCGCCGGGCCGGCCCGCACCCTGCCATTGAGACTGAACGGGGATTATTTATTTTTTTAACTTGGCCGCCGGGCCGGGGCGGGCATCGCCCCCGGTACCTCCAGCCGCTACTATTTCCGCGGGCCGTGTTCCAACACTATTCACCCCGGCCAAGAGGCCTATTCCCCGGCCCGCACCCCGCCATTGAGACTGCATGGGAATTATTATTTTTTTATCTCTCAACCTGTCCAAGAGGCCTGCTGCCCGCCGCACTCGCCGCCGGGCCGGCCCGCACCCCGCCATTGAGACTGAACGGGGATTATTATTTTTTTTAACTCGGCCTCCGGGCCGGGGCGGGCTTCGCCCCCGGTACCTCCAGCCGCTTCTATTTACGCGCGCCGCGTTCCAACATATTCACCCCGGCCAAGAGGCCTATTCCCCGGCCCGCACCCCGCCATTGAGACTGCATGGGAATTATTATTTTTTTATCTCTCAACCTGTCCAAGAAGCCTGCTGCCCGCCGCAATCGCCGCCGGGCCGGCCCGCACCCTGCCATTGAGACTGAACGGGAATTATTATTTTTTTATCTCTCAACCTGTCCAAGAGGCCTGCTGCCCGCCGCACTCGCCGCCGGGCCGGCCCGCACCCCGCCATTGAGACTGCACGGGAATTATTATTTTTTTATCTCTCAACCTGTCCAAGAGGCCCGCTGCCCGCCGCACTCGCCGCCGGGCCGGCCCGCACCCCGCCATTGAGACTGAACGGGGATTATTATTTTTTTTAACTCGGCCTCCGGGCCGGGGCGGGCTTCGCCCCCGGTACCTCCAGCCGCTTCTATTTACGCGCGCCGCGTTCCAACATATTCACCCCGGCCAAGAGGCCTATTCCCCGGCCCGCACCCCGCCATTGAGACTGCATGGGAATTATTATTTTTTTATCTCTCAACCTGTCCAAGAGGCCTGCTGCCCGCCGCAATCGCCGCCGGGCCGGCCCGCACCCTGCCATTGAGACTGAACGGGGATTATTTATTTTTTTAACTTGGCCGCCGGGCCGGGGCGGGAATCGCCCCCGGTACCTCCAGCCGCTACTATTTCCGCGGGCCGTGTTCCAACACTATTCACCCCGGCCAAGAGGCCTATTCCCCGGCCCGCACCCCGCCATTGAGACTGCACGGGAATTATTATTTTTTTATCTCTCAACCTGTCCAAGAGGCCTGCTGCCCGCCGCAATCGCCGCCGGGCCGGCCCGCACCCTGCCATTGAGACTGAACGGGGATTATTTATTTTTTTAACTTGGCCGCCGGCCCGGGGCGGGCATCGCCCCCGGTACCTCCAGCCGCTACTATTTCCGCGGGCCGTGTTCCAACACTATTCACCCCGGCCAAGAGGCCTATTCCCCGGCCCGCACCCCGCCATTGAGACTGCATGGGAATTATTATTTTTTTATCTCTCAACCTGTCCAAGAGGCCTGCTGCCCGCCGCAATCGCCGCCGGGCCGGCCCGCACCCTGCCATTGAGACTGAACGGGAATTATTATTTTTTTATCTCTCAACCTGTCCAAGAGGCCTGCTGCCCGCCGCACTCGCCGCCGGGCCGGCCCGCACCCCGCCATTGAGACTGCACGGGAATTATTATTTTTTTATCTCTCAACCTGTCCAAGAGGCCCGCTGCCCGCCGCACTCGCCGCCGGGCCGGCCCGCACCCCGCCATTGAGACTGAACGGGGATTATTATTTTTTTTAACTCGGCCTCCGGGCCGGGGCGGGCTTCGCCCCCGGTACCTCCAGCCGCTTCTATTTACGCGCGCCGCGTTCCAACATATTCACCCCGGCCAAGAGGCCTATTCCCCGGCCCGCACCCCGCCATTGAGACTGCATGGGAATTATTATTTTTTTATCTCTCAACCTGTCCAAGAGGCCTGCTGCCCGCCGCAATCGCCGCCGGGCCGGCCCGCACCCTGCCATTGAGACTGAACGGGGATTATTTATTTTTTTAACTTGGCCGCCGGGCCGGGGCGGGAATCGCCCCCGGTACCTCCAGCCGCTACTATTTCCGCGGGCCGTGTTCCAACACTATTCACCCCGGCCAAGAGGCCTATTCCCCGGCCCCCACCCCGCCATTGAGACTGCACGGGAATTATTATTTTTTTATCTCTCAACCTGTCCAAGAGGCCTGCTGCCCGCCGCAATCGCCGCCGGGCCGGCCCGCACCCTGCCATTGAGACTGAACGGGGATTATTTATTTTTTTAACTTGGCCGCCGGCCCGGGGCGGGCATCGCCCCCGGTACCTCCAGCCGCTACTATTTCCGCGGGCCGTGTTCCAACACTATTCACCCCGGCCAAGAGGCCTATTCCCCGGCCCGCACCCCGCCATTGAGACTGCACGGGAATTATTATTTTTTTATCTCTCAACCTGTCCAAGAGGCCTGCTGCACGCCGCAATCGCCGCCGGGCCGGCCCGCACCCTGCCATTGAGACTGAACGGGGATTATTTATTTTTTTAACTTGGCCGCCGGCCCGGGGCGGGCATCGCCCCCGGTACCTCCAGCCGCTACTATTTCCGCGGGCCGTGTTCCAACACTATTCACCCCGGCCAAGAGGCCTATTCCCCGGCCCGCACCCCGCCATTGAGACTGCATGGGAATTATTATTTTTTTATCTCTCAACCTGTCCAAGAGGCCTGCTGCCCGCCGCAATCGCCGCCGGGCCGGCCCGCACCCTGCCATTGAGACTGAACGGGAATTATTATTTTTTTATCTCTCAACCTGTCCAAGAGGCCTGCTGCCCGCCGCACTCGCACCCCGCCATTGAGACTGAACGGGGATTATTATTTTTTTTAACTCGGCCTCCGGGCCGGGGCGGGCTTCGCCCCCGGTACCTCCAGCCGCTTCTATTTACGCGCGCCGCGTTCCAACATATTCACCCCGGCCAAGAGGCCTATTCCCCGGCCCGCACCCCGCCATTGAGACTGCATGGGAATTATTATTTTTTTATCTCTCAACCTGTCCAAGAGGCCTGCTGCCCGCCGCAATCGCCGCCGGGCCGGCCCGCACCCTGCCATTGAGACTGAACGGGAATTATTATTTTTTTATCTCTCAACCTGTCCAAGAGGCCTGCTGCCCGCCGCACTCGCACCCCGCCATTGAGACTGAACGGGGATTATTATTTTTTTTAACTCGGCCTCCGGGCCGGGGCGGGCTTCGCCCCCGGTACCTCCAGCCGCTTCTATTTACGCGCGCCGCGTTCCAACATATTCACCCCGGCCAAGAGGCCTCTTCCCCGGCCACACTCGTCCGCCGGGCCGGCCCGCACCCCGCCATTGAGACTGCACGGGAATTATTATTTTTATATCTCTCAACCTGTCCAAGAGGCCGGGTGCCCGCCGCAATCGCCGCCGGGCCGGCCCGCACCCTGCCATTGAGACTGAATGGGGATTATTTATTTTTTTAACTTGGCCGCCGGCCCGGGGCGGGCATCGCCCCCGGTACCTCCAGCCGCTACTATTTCCGCGGGCCGTGTTCCAACACTATTCACCCCGGCCAAGAGGCCTATTCCCCGGCCCGCACCCCGCCATTGAGACTGCATGGGAATTATTATTTTTTTATCTCTCAACCTGTCCAAGAGGCCTGCTGCCCGCCGCAATCGCCGCTGGGCCGGCCCGCACCCTGCCATTGAGACTGAACGGGGATTATTTATTTTTTTAACTTGGCCGCCGGGCCGGGGCGGGCATCGCCCCCGGTACCTCCAGCCGCTTCTATTTCCGCGGGCCGTGTTCCAACACTATTCACCCCGGCCAAGAGGCCTATTCCCCGGCCCGCACCCCGCCATTGAGACTGCACGGGAATTATTATTTTTTTATCTCTCAACCTGTCCAAGAGGCCTGCTGCCCGCCGCACTCGCCGCCGGGCCGGCCCGCACCCCGCCATTGAGACTGAACGGGGATTATTATTTTTTTTAACTCGGCGTCCGGCCGGGGCGGGCTTCGCCCCCGGTACCTCCAGCCGCTTCTATTTACGCGCGCCGCGTTCCAACATATTCACTCCGGCCAAGAGGCCTATTCCCCGGCCCGCACCCCGCCATTGAGACTGCATGGGAATTATTATTTTTTTATCTCTCAACCTGTCCAAGAGGCCTGCTGCCCGCCGCAATCGCCGCCGGGCCGGCCCGCACCCTGCCATTGAGACTGAACGGGAATTATTATTTTTTTATCTCTCAACCTGTCCAAGAGGCCTGCTGCCCGCCGCACTCGCCGCCGGGCCGGCCCGCACCCTGCCATTGAGACTGAACGGGGATTATTTATTTTTTTAACTTGGCCGCCGGGCCGGGGCGGGCATCGCCCCCGGTACCTCCAGCCGCTACTATTTCCGCGGGCCGTGTTCCAACACTATTCACCCCGGCCAAGAGGCCTATTCCCCGGCCCGCACCCCGCCATTGAGACTGCACGGGAATTATTATTTTTTTATCTCTCAACCTGTCCAAGAGGCCTGCTGCCCGCCGCACTCGCCGCCGGGCCGGCCCGCACCCCGCCATTGAGACTGAACGGGGATTATTATTTTTTTTAACTCGGCCTCCGGGCCGGGGCGGGCTTCGCCCCCGGTACCTCCAGCCGCTTCTATTTACGCGCGCCGCGTTCCAACATATTCACCCCGGCCAAGAGGCCTATTCCCCGGCCCGCACCCCGCCATTGAGACTGCATGGGAATTATTATTTTTTTATCTCTCAACCTGTCCAAGAGGCCTGCTGCCCGCCGCAATCGCCGCCGGGCCGGCCCGCACCCTGCCATTGAGACTGAACGGGAATTATTATTTTTTTATCTCTCAACCTGTCCAAGAGGCCTGCTGCCCGCCGCACTCGCCGCCGGGCCGGCCCGCACCCTGCCATTGAGACTGAACGGGGATTATTTATTTTTTTAACTTGGCCGCCGGGCCGGGGCGGGCATCGCCCCCGGTACCTCCAGCCGCTACTATTTCCGCGGGCCGTGTTCCAACACTATTCACCCCGGCCAAGAGGCCTATTCCCCGGCCCGCACCCCGCCATTGAGACTGCACGGGAATTATTATTTTTTTATCTCTCAACCTGTCCAAGAGGCCTGCTGCCCGCCGCAATCGCCGCCGGGCCGGCCCGCACCCTGCCATTGAGACTGAACGGGAATTATTATTTTTTTATCTCTCAACCTGTCCAAGAGGCCTGCTGCCCACCGCACTCGCCGCCGGGCCGGCCCGCACCCTGCCATTGAGACTGAACGGGGATTATTTATTTTTTTAACTTGGCCGCCGGCCCGGGGCGGGCATCGCCCCCGGTACCTCCAGCCGCTACTATTTCCGCGGGCCGTGTTCCAACACTATTCACCCCGGCCAAGAGGCCTATTCCCCGGCCCGCACCCCGCCATTGAGACTGCATGGGAATTATTATTTTTTTATCTCTCAACCTGTCCAAGAGGCCTGCTGCCCGCCGCAATCGCCGCCGGGCCGGCCCGCACCCTGCCATTGAGACTGAACGGGGATTATTTATTTTTTTAACTTGGCCGCCGGGTCGGGGCGGGCATCGCCCCCGGTACCTCCAGCCGCTACTATTTCCGCGGGCCGTGTTCCAACACTATTCACCCCGGCCAAGAGGCCTATTCCCCGGCCAGCACCCCGCCATTGAGACTGCACGGGAATTATTATTTTTTTATCTCTCAACCTGTCCAAGAGGCCTGCTGCCCGCCGCACTCGCCGCCGGGCCGGCCCGCACCCCGCCATTGAGACTGAACGGGGATTATTATTTTTTTTAACTCGGCGTCCGGGCCGGGGCGGGCTTCGCCCCCGGTACCTCCAGCCGCTTCTATTTACGCGCGCCGCGTTCCAACATATTCACCCCGGCCAAGAGGCCTATTCCCCGGCCCGCACCCCGCCATTGAGACTGCATGGGAATTATTATTTTTTTATCTCTCAACCTGTCCAAGAGGCCTGCTGCCCGCCGCAATCGCCGCCGGGCCGGCCCGCACCCTGCCATTGAGACTGAACGGGAATTATTATTTTTTTATCTCTCAACCTGTCCAAGAGGCCTGCTGCCCGCCGCACTCGCCGCCGGGCCGGCCCGCACCCTGCCATTGAGACTGAACGGGGATTATTTATTTTTTTAACTTGGCCGCCGGCCCGGGGCGGGCATCGCCCCCGGTACCTCCAGCCGCTACTATTTCCGCGGGCCGTGTTCCAACACTATTCACCCCGGCCAAGAGGCCTATTCCCCGGCCCGCACCCCGCCATTGAGACTGCACGGGAATTATTATTTTTTTATCTCTCAACCTGTCCAAGAGGCCTGCTGCCCGCCGCAATCGCCGCCGGGCCGGCCCGCACCCTGCCATTGAGACTGAACGGGGATTATTTATTTTTTTAACTTGGCCGCCGGGCCGGGGCGGGCATCGCCCCCGGTACCTCCAGCCGCTAATATTTCCGCGGGCCGTGTGCCAACACTATTCACCCCGGCCAAGAGGCCTATGCCCCGGCCCGCACCCCGCCATTGAGACTGCACGGGAATTATTATTTTTTTATCTCTCAACCTGTCCAAGAGGCCTGCTGCCCGCCGCACTCGCCGCCGGGCCGGCCCGCACCCTGCCATTGAGACTGAACGGGGATTATTTATTTTTTTAACTTGGCCGCCGGGCCGGGGCGGGCATCGCCCCCGGTACCTCCAGCCGCTACTATTTCCGCGGGCCGTGTTCCAACACTATTCACCCCGGCCAAGAGGCCTATTCCCCGGCCCGCACCCCGCCATTGAGACTGCACGGGAATTATTATTTTTTTATCTCTCAACCTGTCCAAGAGGCCTGCTGCCCGCCGCACTCGCCGCCGGGCCGGCCCGCACCCCGCCATTGAGACTGAACGGGGATTATTATTTTTTTTAACTCGGCCTCCGGGCCGGGGCGGGCTTCGCCCCCGGTACCTCCAGCCGCTTCTATTTACGCGCGCCGCGTTCCAACATATTCACCCCGGCCAAGAGGCCTATTCCCCGGCCCGCACCCCGCCATTGAGACTGCATGGGAATTATTATTTTTTTATCTCTCAACCTGTCCAAGAGGCCTGCTGCCCGCCGCAATCGCCGCCGGGCCGGCCCGCACCCTGCCATTGAGACTGAACGGGAATTATTATTTTTTTATCTCTCAACCTGTCCAAGAGGCCTGCTGCCCGCCGCACTCGCCGCCGGGCCGGCCCGCACCCTGCCATTGAGACTGAACGGGGATTATTTATTTTTTTAACTTGGCCGCCGGGCCGGGGCGGGCATCGCCCCCGGTACCTCCAGCCGCTACTATTTCCGCGGGCCGTGTTCCAACACTATTCACCCCGGCCAAGAGGCCTATTCCCCGGCCCGCACCCCGCCATTGAGACTGCACGGGAATTATTATTTTTTTATCTCTCAACCTGTCCAAGAGGCCTGCTGCCCGCCGCAATCGCCGCCGGGCCGGCCCGCACCCTGCCATTGAGACTGAACGGGAATTATTATTTTTTTATCTCTCAACCTGTCCAAGAGGCCTGCTGCCCACCGCACTCGCCGCCGGGCCGGCCCGCACCCTGCCATTGAGACTGAACGGGGATTATTTATTTTTTTAACTTGGCCGCCGGCCCGGGGCGGGCATCGCCCCCGGTACCTCCAGCCGCTACTATTTCCGCGGGCCGTGTTCCAACACTATTCACCCCGGCCAAGAGGCCTATTCCCCGGCCCGCACCCCGCCATTGAGACTGCATGGGAATTATTATTTTTTTATCTCTCAACCTGTCCAAGAGGCCTGCTGCCCGCCGCAATCGCCGCCGGGCCGGCCCGCACCCTGCCATTGAGACTGAACGGGGATTATTTATTTTTTTAACTTGGCCGCCGGGTCGGGGCGGGCATCGCCCCCGGTACCTCCAGCCGCTACTATTTCCGCGGGCCGTGTTCCAACACTATTCACCCCGGCCAAGAGGCCTATTCCCCGGCCAGCACCCCGCCATTGAGACTGCACGGGAATTATTATTTTTTTATCTCTCAACCTGTCCAAGAGGCCTGCTGCCCGCCGCACTCGCCGCCGGGCCGGCCCGCACCCCGCCATTGAGACTGAACGGGGATTATTATTTTTTTTAACTCGGCGTCCGGGCCGGGGCGGGCTTCGCCCCCGGTACCTCCAGCCGCTTCTATTTACGCGCGCCGCGTTCCAACATATTCACCCCGGCCAAGAGGCCTATTCCCCGGCCCGCACCCCGCCATTGAGACTGCATGGGAATTATTATTTTTTTATCTCTCAACCTGTCCAAGAGGCCTGCTGCCCGCCGCAATCGCCGCCGGGCCGGCCCGCACCCTGCCATTGAGACTGAACGGGAATTATTATTTTTTTATCTCTCAACCTGTCCAAGAGGCCTGCTGCCCGCCGCACTCGCCGCCGGGCCGGCCCGCACCCTGCCATTGAGACTGAACGGGGATTATTTATTTTTTTAACTTGGCCGCCGGCCCGGGGCGGGCATCGCCCCCGGTACCTCCAGCCGCTACTATTTCCGCGGGCCGTGTTCCAACACTATTCACCCCGGCCAAGAGGCCTATTCCCCGGCCCGCACCCCGCCATTGAGACTGCACGGGAATTATTATTTTTTTATCTCTCAACCTGTCCAAGAGGCCTGCTGCCCGCCGCAATCGCCGCCGGGCCGGCCCGCACCCTGCCATTGAGACTGAACGGGGATTATTTATTTTTTTAACTTGGCCGCCGGGCCGGGGCGGGCATCGCCCCCGGTACCTCCAGCCGCTAATATTTCCGCGGGCCGTGTGCCAACACTATTCACCCCGGCCAAGAGGCCTATGCCCCGGCCCGCACCCCGCCATTGAGACTGCACGGGAATTATTATTTTTTTATCTCTCAACCTGTCCAAGAGGCCTGCTGCCCGCCGCACTCGCCGCCGGGCCGGCCCCGCACCCCGCCATTGAGACTGAACGGGGATTATTATTTTTTTTAACTCGGCCTCCGGGCCGGGGCGGGCTTCGCCCCCGGTACCTCCAGCCGCTTCTATTTACGCGCGCCGCGTTCCAACATATTCACCCCGGCCAAGAGGCCTATTCCCCGGCCCGCACCCCGCCATTGAGACTGAATGGGAATTATTATTTTTTTATCTCTCAACCTGTCCAAGAGGCCTGCTGCCCGCCGCAATCGCCGCCGGGCCGGCCCGCACCCTGCCATTGAGACTGAACGGGAATTATTATTTTTTTATCTCTCAACCTGTCCAAGAGGCCTGCTGCCCGCCGCACTCGCCGCCGGGCCGGCCCGCACCCTGCCATTGAGACTGAACGGGGATTATTTATTTTTTTAACTTGGCCGCCGGCCCGGGGCGGGCATCGCCCCCGGTACCTCCAGCCGCTACTATTTCCGCGGGCCGTGTTCCAACACTATTCACCCCGGCCAAGAGGCCTATTCCCCGGCCCGCACCCCGCCATTGAGACTGCACGGGAATTATTATTTTTTTATCTCTCAACCTGTCCAAGAGGCCTGCTGCCCGCCGCAATCGCCGCCGGGCCGGCCCGCACCCTGCCATTGAGACTGAACGGGGATTATTTATTTTTTTAACTCGGCCTCCGGGCCGGGGCGGGCTTCGCCCCCGGTACCTCCAGCCGCTTCTATTTACGCGCGCCGCGTTCCAACATATTCACCCCGGCCAAGAGGCCTATTCCCCGGCCCGCACCCCTCCATTGAGACTGCATGGGAATTATTATTTTTTTATCTCTCAACCTGTCCAAGAGGCCTGCTGCCCGCCGCAATCGCCGCCGGGCCGGCCCGCACCCTGCCATTGAGACTGAACGGGAATTATTATTTTTTTATCTCTCAACCTGTCCAAGAGGCCTGCTGCCCGCCGCACTCGCCGCCGGGCCGGCCCGCACCCTGCCATTGAGACTGAACGGGGATTATTTATTTTTTTAACTTGGCCGCCGGGCCGGGGCGGGCATCGCCCCCGGTACCTCCAGCCGCTACTATTTCCGCGGGCCGTGTTCCAACACTATTCACCCCGGCCAAGAGGCCTATTCCCCGGCCCGCACCCCGCCATTGAGACTGCATGGGAATTATTATTTTTTTATCTCTCAACCTGTCCAAGAGGCCTGCTGCCCGCCGCAATCGCCGCCGGGCCGGCCCGCACCCTGCCATTGAGACTGAACGGGGATTATTTATTTTTTTAACTTGGCCGCCGGGCCGGGGCGGGCATCGCCCCCGGTACCTCCAGCCGCTACTATTTCCGCGGGCCGTGTTCCAACACTATTCACCCCGGCCAAGAGGCCTATTCCCCGGCCCGCACCCCGCCATTGAGACTGCACGGGAATTATTATTTTTTTATCTCTCAACCTGTCCAAGAGGCCTGCTGCCCGCCGCAATCGCCGCCGGGCCGGCCCGCACCCTGCCATTGAGACTGAACGGGGATTATTTATTTTTTTAACTTGGCCGCCGGGCCGGGGCGGGCATCGCCCCCGGTACCTCCAGCCGCTACTATTTCCGCGGGCCGTGTTCCAACACTATTCACCCCGGCCAAGAGGCCTCTTCCCCGGCCCGCACCCCGCCATTGAGACTGCACGGGAATTATTATTTTTTTATCTCTCAACCTGTCCAAGAGGCCTGCTGCCCGCCGCACTCGCCGCCGGGCCGGCCCGCACCCCGCCATTGAGACTGAACGGGGATTATTATTTTTTTTAACTCGGCCTCCGGGCCGGGGCGGGCTTCGCCCCCGGTACCTCCAGCCGCTTCTATTTACGCGCGCCGCGTTCCAACATATTCACCCCGGCCAAGAGGCCTATTCCCCGGCCCGCACCCCGCCATTGAGACTGCATGGGAATTATTATTTTTTTATCTCTCAACCTGTCCAAGAGGCCTGCTGCCCGCCGCAATCGCCGCCGGGCCGGCCCGCACCCTGCCATTGAGACTGAACGGGAATTATTATTTTTTTATCTCTCAACCTGTCCAAGAGGCCTGCTGCCCGCCGCACTCGCCGCCGGGCCGGCCCGCACCCTGCCATTGAGACTGAACGGGGATTATTTATTTTTTTAACTTGGCCGCCGGGCCGGGGCGGGCATCGCCCCCGGTACCTCCAGCCGCTACTATTTCCGCGGGCCGTGTTCCAACACTATTCACCCCGGCCAAGAGGCCTATTCCCCGGCCCGCACCCCGCCATTGAGACTGCATGGGAATTATTATTTTTTTATCTCTCAACCTGTCCAAGAGGCCTGCTGCCCGCCGCACTCGCCGCCGGGCCGGCCCGCACCCCGCCATTGAGACTGAACGGGGATTATTATTTTTTTTAACTCGGCCTCCGGGCCGGGGCGGGCTTCGCCCCCGGTACCTCCAGCCGCTTCTATTTACGCGCGCCGCGTTCCAACATATTCACCCCGGCCAAGAGGCCTCTTCCCCGGCCACACTCGTCCGCCGGGCCGGCCCGCACCCCGCCATTGAGACTGCACGGGAATTATTATTTTTTTATCTCTCAACCTGTCCAAGAGGCCTGCTGCCCGCCGCACTCGCCGCCGGGCCGGCCCGCACCCCGCCATTGAGACTGAACGGGGATTATTATTTTTTTTAACTCGGCCTCCGGGCCGGGGCGGGCTTTGCCCCCGGTACCTCCAGCCGCTTCTATTTACGCGCGCCGCGTTCCAACATATTCACCCCGGCCAAGAGGCCTCTTCCCCGGCCACACTCGTCCGCCGGGCCGGCCCGCACCCCGCCATTGAGACTGCACGGGAATTATTATTTTTATATCTCTCAACCTGTCCAAGAGGCCTGCTGCCCGCCGCAATCGCCGCCGGGCCGGCCCGCACCCTGCCATTGAGACTGAACGGGATTATTTATTTTTTTAACTTGGCCGCCGGGCCGGGGCGGGCATCGCCCCCGGTACCTCCAGCCGCTACTATTTCCGCGGGCCGTGTTCCAACACTATTCACCCCGGCCAAGAGGCCTATTCCCCGGCCCGCACCCCGCCATTGAGACTGCATGGGAATTATTATTTTTTTATCTCTCAACCTGTCCAAGAGGCCTGCTGCCCGCCGCAATCGCCGCCGGGCCGGCCCGCACCCTGCCATTGAGACTGAACGGGGATTATTTATTTTTTTAACTTGGCCGCCGGGCCGGGGCGGGCATCGCCCCCGGTACCTCCAGCCGCTACTATTTCCGCGGGCCGTGTTCCAACACTATTCACCCCGGCCAAGAGGCCTATTCCCCGGCCCGCACCCCGCCATTGAGACTGCACGGGAATTATTATTTTTTTATCTCTCAACCTGTCCAAGAGGCCTGCTGCCCGCCGCACTCGCCGCCGGGCCGGCCCGCACCCCGCCATTGAGACTGAACGGGGATTATTATTTTTTTTAACTCGGCGTCCGGGCCGGGGCGGGCTTCGCCCCCGGTACCTCCAGCCGCTTCTATTTACGCGCGCCGCGTTCCAACATATTCACCCCGGCCAAGAGGCCTATTCCCCGGCCCGCACCCCGCCATTGAGACTGCATGGGAATTATTATTTTTTTATCTCTCAACCTGTCCAAGAGGCCTGCTGCCTGCCGCAATCGCCGCCGGGCCGGCCCGCACCCTGCCATTGAGACTGAACGGGAATTATTATTTTTTTATCTCTCAACCTGTCCAAGAGGCCTGCTGCCCGCCGCACTCGCCGCCGGGCCGGCCCGCACCCTGCCATTGAGACTGAACGGGGATTATTTATTTTTTTAACTTGGCCGCCGGCCCGGGGCGGGCATCGCCCCCGGTACCTCCAGCCGCTACTATTTCCGCGGGCCGTGTTCCAACACTATTCACCCCGGCCAAGAGGCCTATTCCCCGGCCCGCACCCCGCCATTGAGACTGCACGGGAATTATTATTTTTTTATCTCTCAACCTGTCCAAGAGGCCTGCTGCCCGCCGCACTCGCCGCCGGGCCGGCCCGCACCCCGCCATTGAGACTGAACGGGGATTATTATTTTTTTTAACTCGGCCTCCAGGCCGGGGCGGGCTTCGCCCCCGGTACCTCCAGCCGCTTCTATTTACGCGCGCCGCGTTCCAACATATTCACCCCGGCCAAGAGGCCTATTCCCCGGCCCGCACCCCGCCATTGAGACTCCATGGGAATTATTATTTTTTTATCTCTCAACCTGTCCAAGAGGCCTGCTGCCCGCCGCAATCGCCGCCGGGCCGGCCCGCACCCTGCCATTGAGACTGAACGGGAATTATTATTTTTTTATCTCTCAACCTGTCCAAGAGGCCTGCTGCCCGCCGCACTCGCCGCCGGGCCGGCCCGCACCCTGCCATTGAGACTGAACGGGGATTATTTATTTTTTTAACTTGGCCGCCGGGCCGGGGCGGGCATCGCCCCCGGTACCTCCAGCCGCTACTATTTCCGCGGGCCGTGTTCCAACACTATTCACCCCGGCCAAGAGGCCTATTCGCCGGCCCGCACCCCACCATTGAGACTGCATGGGAATTATTATTTTTTTATCTCTCAACCTGTCCAAGAGGCCTGCTGCCCGCCGCAATCGCCGCCGGGCCGGCCCGCACCCTGCCATTGAGACTGAACGGGGATTATTTATTTTTTTAACTTGGCCGCCGGGCCGGGGCGGGCATCGCCCCCGGTACCTCCAGCCGCTACTATTTCCGCGGGCCGTGTTCCAACACTATTCACCCCGGCCAAGAGGCCTATTCCCCGGCCCGCACCCCGCCATTGAGACTGCACGGGAATTATTATTTTTTTATCTCTCAACCTGTCCAAGAGGCCTGCTGCCCGCCGCACTCGCCGCCGGGCCGGCCCGCACCCCGCCATTGACACTGAACGGGGATTATTTATTTTTTTAACTTGGCCGCCGGCCCGGGGCGGGCATCGCCCCCGGTACCTCCAGCCGCTACTATTTCCGCGGGCCGTGTTCCAACACTATTCACCCCGGCCAAGAGGCCTATTCCCCGGCCCGCACCCCGCCATTGAGACTGCACGGGAATTATTATTTTTTTATCTCTCAACCTGTCCAAGAGGCCTGCTGCACGCCGCAATCGCCGCCGGGCCGGCCCGCACCCTGCCATTGAGACTGAACGGGGATTATTTATTTTTTTTACTTGGCCGCCGGCCCGGGGCGGGCATCGCCCCCGGTACCTCCAGCCGCTACTATTTCCGCGGGCCGTGTTCCAACACTATTCACCCCGGCCAAGAGGCCTATTCCCCGGCCCGCACCCCGCCATTGAGACTGCATGGGAATTATTATTTTTTTATCTCTCAACCTGTCCAAGAGGCCTGCTGCCCGCCGCAATCGCCGCCGGGCCGGCCCGCACCCTGCCATTGAGACTGAACGGGAATTATTATTTTTTTATCTCTCAACCTGTCCAAGAGGCCTGCTGCCCGCCGCACTCGCACCCCGCCATTGAGACTGAACGGGGATTATTATTTTTTTTAACTCGGCCTCCGGGCCGGGGCGGGCTTCGCCCCCGGTACCTCCAGCCGCTTCTATTTACGCGCGCCGCGTTCCAACATATTCACCCCGGCCAAGAGGCCTATTCCCCGGCCCGCACCCCGCCATTGAGACTGCATGGGAATTATTATTTTTTTATCTCTCAACCTGTCCAAGAGGCCTGCTGCCCGCCGCAATCGCCGCCGGGCCGGCCCGCACCCTGCCATAGAGACTGAACGGGAATTATTATTTTTTTATCTCTCAACCTGTCCAAGAGGCCTGCTGCCCGCCGCACTCGCACCCCGCCATTGAGACTGAACGGGGATTATTATTTTTTTTAACTCGGCCTCCGGGCCGGGGCGGGCTTCGCCCCCGGTACCTCCAGCCGCTTCTATTTACGCGCGCCGCGTTCCAACATATTCACCCCGGCCAAGAGGCCTATTCCCCGGCCCGCACCCCGCCATTGAGACTGCATGGGAATTATTATTTTTTTATCTCTCAACCTGTCCAAGAGGCCTGCTGCCTGCCGCAATCGCCGCCGGGCCGGCCCGCACCCTGCCATTGAGACTGAACGGGAATTATTATTTTTTTATCTCTCAACCTGTCCAAGAGGCCTGCTGCCCGCCGCACTCGCCGCCGGGCCGGCCCGCACCCTGCCATTGAGACTGAACGGGGATTATTTATTTTTTTAACTTGGCCGCCGGCCCGGGGCGGGCATCGCCCCCGGTACCTCCAGCCGCTACTATTTCCGCGGGCCGTGTTCCAACACTATTCACCCCGGCCAAGAGGCCTATTCCCCGGCCCGCACCCCGCCATTGAGACTGCACGGGAATTATTATTTTTTTATCTCTCAACCTGTCCAAGAGGCCTGCTGCCCGCCGCACTCGCCGCCGGGCCGGCCCGCACCCCGCCATTGAGACTGAACGGGGATTATTATTTTTTTTAACTCGGCCTCCGGGCCGGGGCGGGCTTCGCCCCCGGTACCTCCAGCCGCTTCTATTTACGCGCGCCGCGTTCCAACATATTCACCCCGGCCAAGAGGCCTATTCCCCGGCCCGCACCCCGCCATTGAGACTCCATGGGAATTATTATTTTTTTATCTCTCAACCTGTCCAAGAGGCCTGCTGCCCGCCGCAATCGCCGCCGGGCCGGCCCGCACCCTGCCATTGAGACTGAACGGGAATTATTATTTTTTTATCTCTCAACCTGTCCAAGAGGCCTGCTGCCCGCCGCACTCGCCGCCGGGCCGGCCCGCACCCTGCCATTGAGACTGAACGGGGATTATTTATTTTTTTAACTTGGCCGCCGGGCCGGGGCGGGCATCGCCCCCGGTACCTCCAGCCGCTACTATTTCCGCGGGCCGTGTTCCAACACTATTCACCCCGGCCAAGAGGCCTATTCGCCGGCCCGCACCCCACCATTGAGACTGCATGGGAATTATTATTTTTTTATCTCTCAACCTGTCCAAGAGGCCTGCTGCCCGCCGCAATCGCCGCCGGGCCGGCCCGCACCCTGCCATTGAGACTGAACGGGGATTATTTATTTTTTTAACTTGGCCGCCGGGCCGGGGCGGGCATCGCCCCCGGTACCTCCAGCCGCTACTATTTCCGCGGGCCGTGTTCCAACACTATTCACCCCGGCCAAGAGGCCTATTCCCCGGCCCGCACCCCGCCATTGAGACTGCACGGGAATTATTATTTTTTTATCTCTCAACCTGTCCAAGAGGCCTGCTGCCCGCCGCACTCGCCGCCGGGCCGGCCCGCACCCCGCCATTGACACTGAACGGGGATTATTTATTTTTTTAACTTGGCCGCCGGCCCGGGGCGGGCATCGCCCCCGGTACCTCCAGCCGCTACTATTTCCGCGGGCCGTGTTCCAACACTATTCACCCCGGCCAAGAGGCCTATTCCCCGGCCCGCACCCCGCCATTGAGACTGCACGGGAATTATTATTTTTTTATCTCTCAACCTGTCCAAGAGGCCTGCTGCACGCCGCAATCGCCGCCGGGCCGGCCCGCACCCTGCCATTGAGACTGAACGGGGATTATTTATTTTTTTTACTTGGCCGCCGGCCCGGGGCGGGCATCGCCCCCGGTACCTCCAGCCGCTACTATTTCCGCGGGCCGTGTTCCAACACTATTCACCCCGGCCAAGAGGCCTATTCCCCGGCCCGCACCCCGCCATTGAGACTGCATGGGAATTATTATTTTTTTATCTCTCAACCTGTCCAAGAGGCCTGCTGCCCGCCGCAATCGCCGCCGGGCCGGCCCGCACCCTGCCATTGAGACTGAACGGGAATTATTATTTTTTTATCTCTCAACCTGTCCAAGAGGCCTGCTGCCCGCCGCACTCGCACCCCGCCATTGAGACTGAACGGGGATTATTATTTTTTTTAACTCGGCCTCCGGGCCGGGGCGGGCTTCGCCCCCGGTACCTCCAGCCGCTTCTATTTACGCGCGCCGCGTTCCAACATATTCACCCCGGCCAAGAGGCCTATTCCCCGGCCCGCACCCCGCCATTGAGACTGCATGGGAATTATTATTTTTTTATCTCTCAACCTGTCCAAGAGGCCTGCTGCCCGCCGCAATCGCCGCCGGGCCGGCCCGCACCCTGCCATAGAGACTGAACGGGAATTATTATTTTTTTATCTCTCAACCTGTCCAAGAGGCCTGCTGCCCGCCGCACTCGCACCCCGCCATTGAGACTGAACGGGGATTATTATTTTTTTTAACTCGGCCTCCGGGCCGGGGCGGGCTTCGCCCCCGGTACCTCCAGCCGCTTCTATTTACGCGCGCCGCGTTCCAACATATTCACCCCGGCCAAGAGGCCTCTTCCCCGGCCACACTCGTCCGCCGGGCCGGCCCGCACCCCGCCATTGAGACTGCACGGGAATTATTATTTTTATATCTCTCAACCTGTCCAAGAGGCCGGGTGCCCGCCGCAATCGCCGCCGGGCCGGCCCGCACCCTGCCATTGAGACTGAATGGGGATTATTTATTTTTTTAACTTGGCCGCCGGCCCGGGGCGGGCATCGCCCCCGGTACCTCCAGCCGCTACTATTTCCGCGGGCCGTGTTCCAACACTATTCACCCCGGCCAAGAGGCCTATTCCCCGGCCCGCACCCCGCCATTGAGACTGCATGGGAATTATTATTTTTTTATCTCTCAACCTGTCCAAGAGGCCTGCTGCCCGCCGCAATCGCCGCCGGGCCGGCCCGCACCCTGCCATTGAGACTGAACGGGGATTATTTATTTTTTTAACTTGGCCGCCGGGCCGGGGCGGGCATCGCCCCCGGTACCTCCAGCCGCTTCTATTTCCGCGGGCCGTGTTCCAACACTATTCACCCCGGCCAAGAGGCCTATTCCCCGGCCCGCACCCCGCCATTGAGACTGCACGGGAATTATTATTTTTTTATCTCTCAACCTGTCCAAGAGGCCTGCTGCCCGCCGCACTCGCCGCCGGGCCGGCCCGCACCCCGCCATTGAGACTGAACGGGGATTATTATTTTTTTTAACTCGGCGTCCGGCCGGGGCGGGCTTCGCCCCCGGTACCTCCAGCCGCTTCTATTTACGCGCGCCGCGTTCCAACATATTCACCCCGGCCAAGAGGCCTATTCCCCGGCCCGCACCCCGCCATTGAGACTGCATGGGAATTATTATTTTTTTATCTCTCAACCTGTCCAAGAGGCCTGCTGCCCGCCGCAATCGCCGCCGGGCCGGCCCGCACCCTGCCATTGAGACTGAATGGGGATTATTTATTTTTTTAACTTGGCCGCCGGCCCGGGGCGGGCATCGCCCCCGGTACCTCCAGCCGCTACTATTTCCGCGGGCCGTGTTCCAACACTATTCACCCCGGCCAAGAGGCCTATTCCCCGGCCCGCACCCCGCCATTGAGACTGCATGGGAATTATTATTTTTTTATCTCTCAACCTGTCCAAGAGGCCTGCTGCCCGCCGCAATCGCCGCCGGGCCGGCCCGCACCCTGCCATTGAGACTGAACGGGGATTATTTATTTTTTTAACTTGGCCGCCGGGCCGGGGCGGGCATCGCCCCCGGTACCTCCAGCCGCTTCTATTTCCGCGGGCCGTGTTCCAACACTATTCACCCCGGCCAAGAGGCCTATTCCCCGGCCCGCACCCCGCCATTGAGACTGCACGGGAATTATTATTTTTTTATCTCTCAACCTGTCCAAGAGGCCTGCTGCCCGCCGCACTCGCCGCCGGGCCGGCCCGCACCCCGCCATTGAGACTGAACGGGGATTATTATTTTTTTTAACTCGGCGTCCGGCCGGGGCGGGCTTCGCCCCCGGTACCTCCAGCCGCTTCTATTTACGCGCGCCGCGTTCCAACATATTCACCCCGGCCAAGAGGCCTATTCCCCGGCCCGCACCCCGCCATTGAGACTGCATGGGAATTATTATTTTTTTATCTCTCAACCTGTCCAAGAGGCCTGCTGCCCGCCGCAATCGCCGCCGGGCCGGCCCGCACCCTGCCATTGAGACTGAACGGGAATTATTATTTTTTTATCTCTCAACCTGTCCAAGAGGCCTGCTGCCCGCCGCACTCGCCGCCGGGCCGGCCCGCACCCTGCCATTGAGACTGAACGGGGATTATTTATTTTTTTAACTTGGCCGCCGGGCTGGGGCGGGCATCGCCCCCGGTACCTCCAGCCGCTACTATTTCCGCGGGCCGTGTTCCAACACTATTCACCCCGGCCAAGAGGCCTATTCCCCGGCCCGCACCCCGCCATTGAGACTGCACGGGAATTATTATTTTTTTATCTCTCAACCTGTCCAAGAGGCCTGCTGCCCGCCGCAATCGCCGCCGGGCCGGCCCGCACCCTGCCATTGAGACTGAACGGGGATTATTTATTTTTTTAACTTGGCCGCCGGGCCGGGGCGGGCATCGCCCCCGGTACCTCCAGCCGCTACTATTTCCGCTGGCCGTGTTCCAACACTATTCACCCCGGCCAAGAGGCCTATTCCCCGGCCCGCACCCCGCCATTGAGACTGCACGGGAATTATTATTTTTTTATCTCTCAACCTGTCCAAGAGGCCTGCTGCCCGCCGCACTCGCCGCCGGGCCGGCCCGCACCCCGCCATTGAGACTGAACGGGGATTATTATTTTTTTTAACTCGGCCTCCGGGCCGGGGCGGGCTTCGCCCCCGGTACCTCCAGCCGCTTCTATTTACGCGCGCCGCGTTCCAACATATTCACCCCGGCCAAGAGGCCTATTCCCCGGCCCGCACCCCGCCATTGAGACTGCATGGGAATTATTATTTTTTTATCTCTCAACCTGTCCAAGAGGCCTGCTGCCCGCCGCAATCGCCGCCGGGCCGGCCCGCACCCTGCCATTGAGACTGAACGGGAATTATTATTTTTTTATCTCTCAACCTGTCCAAGAGGCCTGCTGCCCGCCGCACTCGCCGCCGGGCCGGCCCGCACCCTGCCATTGAGACTGAACGGGGATTATTTATTTTTTTAACTTGGCCGCCGGGCCGGGGCGGGCATCGCCCCCGGTACCTCCAGCCGCTACTATTTCCGCGGGCCGTGTTCCAACACTATTCACCCCGGCCAAGAGGCCTATTCCCCGGCCCGCACCCCGCCATTGAGACTGCACGGGAATTATTATTTTTTTATCTCTCAACCTGTCCAAGAGGCCTGCTGCCCGCCGCAATCGCCGCCGGGCCGGCCCGCACCCTGCCATTGAGACTGAACGGGGATTATTTATTTTTTTAACTTGGCCGCCGGCCCGGGGCGGGCATCGCCCCCGGTACCTCCAGCCGCTACTATTTCCGCGGGCCGTGTTCCAACACTATTCACCCCGGCCAAGAGGCCTATTCCCCGGCCCGCACCCCGCCATTGAGACTGCATGGGAATTATTATTTTTTTATCTCTCAACCTGTCCAAGAGGCCTGCTGCCCGCCGCAATCGCCGCCGGGCCGGCCCGCACCCTGCCATTGAGACTGAACGGGAATTATTATTTTTTTATCTCTCAACCTGTCCAAGAGGCCTGCTGCCCACCGCACTCGCCGCCGGGCCGGCCCACACCCTGCCATTGAGACTGAACGGGGATTATTTATTTTTTTAACTTGGCCGCCGGCCCGGGGCGGGTATCGCCCCCGGTACCTCCAGCCGCTACTATTTCCGCGGGCCGTGTTCCAACACTATTCACCCCGGCCAAGAGGCCTATTCCCCGGCCCGCACCCCGCCATTGAGACTGCACGGGAATTATTATTTTTTTATCTCTCAACCTGTCCAAGAGGCCTGCTGCCCGCCGCACTCGCCGCCGGGCCGGCCCGCACCCCGCCATTGAGACTGAACGGGGATTATTATTTTTTTTAACTCGGCCTCCGGGCCGGGGCGGGCTTCGCCCCCGGTACCTCCAGCCGCTTCTATTTACGCGCGCCGCGTTCCAACATATTCACCCCGGCCAAGAGGCCTATTCCCCGGCCCGCACCCCGCCATTGAGACTGCATGGGAATTATTATTTTTTTATCTCTCAACCTGTCCAAGTGGCCTGCTGCCCGCCGCAATCGCCACCGGGCCGGCCCGCACCCTGCCATTGAGACTGAACGGGAATTATTATTTTTTTATCTCTCAACCTGTCCAAGAGGCCTGCTGCCCGCCGCACTCGCCGCCGGGCCGGCCCGCACCCTGCCATTGAGACTGAACGGGGATTATTTATTTTTTTAACTTGGCCGCCGGGCCGGGGCGGGCATCGCCCCCGGTACCTCCAGCCGCTACTATTTCCGCGGGCCGTGTTCCAACACTATTCACCCCGGCCAAGAGGCCTATTCCCCGGCCCGCACCCCGCCATTGAGACTGCACGGGAATTATTATTTTTTTATCTCTCAACCTGTCCAAGAGGCCTGCTGCCCGCCGCAATCGCCGCCGGGCCGGCCCGCACCCTGCCATTGAGACTGAACGGGGATTATTTATTTTTTTAACTTGGCCGCCGGCCCGGGGCGGGCATCGCCCCCGGTACCTCCAGCCGCTACTATTTCCGCGGGCCGTGTTCCAACACTATTCACCCCGGCCAAGAGGCCTATTCCCCGGCCCGCACCCCGCCATTGAGACTGCATGGGAATTATTATTTTTTTATCTCTCAACCTGTCCAAGAGGCCTGCTGCCCGCCGCAATCGCCGCCGGGCCGGCCCGCACCCTGCCATTGAGACTGAACGGGGATTATTTATTTTTTTAACTTGGCCGCCGGGCCGGGGCGGGCATCGCCCCCGGTACCTCCAGCCGCTACTATTTCCGCGGGCCGTGTTCCAACACTATTCACCCCGGCCAAGAGGCCTATTCCCCGGCCCGCACCCCGCCATTGAGACTGCACGGGAATTATTATTTTTTTATCTCTCAACCTGTCCAAGAGGCCTGCTGCCCGCCGCACTCGCCGCCGGGCCGGCCCGCACCCCGCCATTGAGACTGAACGGGGATTATTATTTTTTTTAACTCGGCGTCCGGGCCGGGGCGGGCTTCGCCCCCGGTACCTCCAGCCGCTTCTATTTACGCGCGCCGCGTTCCAACATATTCACCCCGGCCAAGAGGCCTATTCCCCGGCCCGCACCCCGCCATTGAGACTGCATGGGAATTATTATTTTTTTATCTCTCAACCTGTCCAAGAGGCCTGCTGCCCGCCGCAATCGCCGCCGGGCCGGCCCGCACCCTGCCATTGAGACTGAACGGGAATTATTATTTTTTTATCTCTCAACCTGTCCAAGAGGCCTGCTGCCCGCCGCACTCGCCGCCGGGCCGGCCCGCACCCCGCCATTGAGACTGAACGGGGATTATTTTTTTTTTTAACTCGGCCTCCGGGCCGGGGCGGGCTTCGCCCCCGGTACCTCCAGCCGCTTCTATTTCCGCGGGCCGTGTTCCAACACTATTCACCTCGGCCAAGAGGCCTATTCCCCGGCCCGCACCCCTCCATTGAGACTGCACGGGAATTATTATTTTTTTATCTCTCAACCTGTCCAAGAGGCCTGCTGCCCGCCGCACTCGCCGCCGGGCCGGCCCGCACCCCGCCATTGAGACTGAACGGGGATTATTGTTTTTTTTAACTCGGCCTCCGGGCCGGGGCGGGCTTCGCCCCCGGTACCTCCAGCCGCTTCTATTTACGCGCGCCGCGTTCCAACATATTCACCCCGGCCAAGAGGCCTATTCCCCGGCCCGCACCCCGCCATTGAGACTGCATGGGAATTATTATTTTTTTATCTCTCAACCTGTCCAAGAGGCCTGCTGCCCGCCGCAATCGCCGCCGGGCCGGCCCGCACCCTGCCATTGAGACTGAACGGGAATTATTATTTTTTTATCTCTCAACCTGTCCAAGAGGCCTGCTGCCCGCCGCACTCGCCGCCGGGCCGGCCCGCACCCTGCCATTGAGACTGAACGGGGATTATTTATTTTTTTAACTTGGCCGCCGGGCCGGGGCGGGCATCGCCCCCGGTACCTCCAGCCGCTACTATTTCCGCGGGCCGTGTTCCAACACTATTCACCCCGGCCAAGAGGCCTATTCCCCGGCCCGCACCCCACCATTGAGACTGCATGGGAATTATTATTTTTTTATCTCTCAACCTGTCCAAGAGGCCTGCTGCCCGCCGCGGGCCGGCCCGCACCCTGCCATTGAGACTGAACGGGGATTATTTATTTTTTTAACTTGGCCGCCGGGCCGGGGCGGGCATCGCCCCCGGTACCTCCAGCCGCTACTATTTCCGCGGGCCGTGTTCCAACACTATTCACCCCGGCCAAGAGGCCTATTCCCCGGCCCGCACCCCGCCATTGAGACTGCACGGGAATTATTATTTTTTTATCTCTCAACCTGTCCAAGAGGCCTGCTGCCCGCCGCAATCGCCGCCGGGCCGGCCCGCACCCTGCCATTGAGACTGAACGGGGATTATTTATTTTTTTAACTTGGCCGCCGGGCCGGGGCGGGCATCGCCCCCGGTACCTCCAGCCGCTACTATTTCCGCGGGCCGTGTTCCAACACTATTCACCCCGGCCAAGAGGCCTATTCCCCGGCCCGCACCCCGCCATTGAGACTGCACGGGAATTATTATTTTTTTATCTCTCAACCTGTCCAAGAGGCCTGCTGCACGCCGCAATCGCCGCCGGGCCGGCCCGCACCCTGCCATTGAGACTGAACGGGGATTATTTATTTTTTTAACTTGGCCGCCGGCCCGGGGCGGGCATCGCCCCCGGTACCTCCAGCCGCTACTATTTCCGCGGGCCGTGTTCCAACACTATTCACCCCGGCCAAGAGGCCTATTCCCCGGCCCGCACCCCGCCATTGAGACTGCATGGGAATTATTATTTTTTTATCTCTCAACCTGTCCAAGAGGCCTGCTGCCCGCCGCAATCGCCGCCGGGCCGGCCCGCACCCTGCCATTGAGACTGAACGGGAATTATTATTTTTTTATCTCTCAACCTGTCCAAGAGGCCTGCTGCCCGCCGCACTCGCACCCCGCCATTGAGACTGAACGGGGATTATTATTTTTTTTAACTCGGCCTCCGGGCCGGGGCGGGCTTCGCCCCCGGTACCTCCAGCCGCTTCTATTTACGCGCGCCGCGTTCCAACATATTCACCCCGGCCAAGAGGCCTATTCCCCGGCCCGCACCCCGCCATTGAGACTGCATGGGAATTATTATTTTTTTATCTCTCAACCTGTCCAAGAGGCCTGCTGCCCGCCGCAATCGCCGCCGGGCCGGCCCGCACCCTGCCATTGAGACTGAACGGGATTATTTATTTTTTTAACTTGGCCGCCGGCCCGGGGCGGGCATCGCCCCCGGTACCTCCAGCCGCTACTATTTCCGCGGGCCGTGTTCTAACACTATTCACCCCGGCCAAGAGGCCTATTCCCCGGCCCGCACCCCGCCATTGAGACTGCATGGGAATTATTATTTTTTTATCTCTCAACCTGTCCAAGAGGCCTGCTGCCCGCCGCAATCGCCGCCGGGCCGGCCCGCACCCTGCCATTGAGACTGAACGGGGATTATTTATTTTTTTAACTTGGCCGCCGGGCCGGGGCGGGCATCGCCCCCGGTACCTCCAGCCGCTACTATTTCCGCGGGCCGTGTTCCAACACTATTCACCCCGGCCAAGAGGCCTATTCCCCGGCCCGCACCCCGCCATTGAGACTGCATGGGAATTATTATTTTTTTATCTCTCAACCTGTCCAAGAGGCCTGCTGCCCGCCGCAATCGCCGCCGGGCCGGCCCGCACCCTGCCATTGAGACTGAACGGGGATTATTTATTTTTTTAACTTGGCCGCCGGGCCGGGGCGGGCATCGCCCCCGGTACCTCCAGCCGCTACTATTTCCGCGGGCCGTGTTCCAACACTATTCACCCCGGCCAAGAGGCCTATTCCCCGGCCCGCACCCCGCCATTGAGACTGCACGGGAATTATTATTTTTTTATCTCTCAACCTGTCCAAGAGGCCTGCTGCCCGCCGCACTCGCCGCCGGGCCGGCCCGCACCCCGCCATTGAGACTGAACGGGGATTATTATTTTTTTTAACTCGGCCTCCGGGCCGGGGCGGGCTTCGCCCCCGGTACCTCCAGCCGCTTCTATTTACGCGCGCCGCGTTCCAACATATTCACCCCGGCCAAGAGGCCTCTTCCCCGGCCACACTCGTCCGCCGGGCCGGCCCGCACCCCGCCATTGAGACTGCACGGGAATTATTATTTTTATATCTCTCAACCTGTCCAAGAGGCCGGGTGCCCGCCGCAATCGCCGCCGGGCCGGCCCGCACCCTGCCATTGAGACTGAATGGGGATTATTTATTTTTTTAACTTGGCCGCCGGCCCGGGGCGGGCATCGCCCCCGGTACCTCCAGCCGCTACTATTTCCGCGGGCCGTGTTCCAACACTATTCACCCCGGCCAAGAGGCCTATTCCCCGGCCCGCACCCCGCCATTGAGACTGCATGGGAATTATTATTTTTTTATCTCTCAACCTGTCCAAGAGGCCTGCTGCCCGCCGCAATCGCCGCCGGGCCGGCCCGCACCCTGCCATTGAGACTGAACGGGGATTATTTATTTTTTTAACTTGGCCGCCGGGCCGGGGCGGGCATCGCCCCCGGTACCTCCAGCCGCTTCTATTTCCGCGGGCCGTGTTCCAACACTATTCACCCCGGCCAAGAGGCCTATTCCCCGGCCCGCACCCCGCCATTGAGACTGCATGGGAATTATTATTTTTTTATCTCTCAACCTGTCCAAGAGGCCTGCTGCCCGCCGCAATCGCCGCCGGGCCGGCCCGCACCCTGCCATTGAGACTGAACGGGGATTATTTATTTTTTTAACTTGGCCGCCGGGCCGGGGCGGGCATCGCCCCCGGTACCTCCAGCCGCTACTATTTCCGCGGGCCGTGTTCCAACACTATTCACCCCGGCCAAGAGGCCTATTCCCCGGCCCGCACCCCGCCATTGAGACTGCATGGGAATTATTATTTTTTTATCTCTCAACCTGTCCAAGAGGCCTGCTGCCCGCCGCAATCGCCGCCGGGCCGGCCCGCACCCTGCCATTGAGACTGAACGGGAATTATTATTTTTTTATCTCTCAACCTGTCCAAGAGGCCTGCTGCCCGCCGCACTCGCCGCCGGGCCGGCCCGCACCCTGCCATTGAGACTGAACGGGGATTATTTATTTTTTTAACTTGGCCGCCGGGCCGGGGCGGGCATCGCCCCCGGTACCTCCAGCCGCTACTATTTCCGCGGGCCGTGTTCCAACACTATTCACCCCGGCCAAGAGGCCTATTCCCCGGCCCGCACCCCACCATTGAGACTGCATGGGAATTATTATTTTTTTATCTCTCAACCTGTCCAAGAGGCCTGCTGCCCGCCGCGGGCCGGCCCGCACCCTGCCATTGAGACTGAACGGGGATTATTTATTTTTTTAACTTGGCCGCCGGGCCGGGGCGGGCATCGCCCCCGGTACCTCCAGCCGCTACTATTTCCGCGGGCCGTGTTCCAACACTATTCACCCCGGCCAAGAGGCCTATTCCCCGGCCCGCACCCCGCCATTGAGACTGCACGGGAATTATTATTTTTTTATCTCTCAACCTGTCCAAGAGGCCTGCTGCCCGCCGCAATCGCCGCCGGGCCGGCCCGCACCCTGCCATTGAGACTGAACGGGGATTATTTATTTTTTTAACTTGGCCGCCGGGCCGGGGCGGGCATCGCCCCCGGTACCTCCAGCCGCTACTATTTCCGCGGGCCGTGTTCCAACACTATTCACCCCGGCCAAGAGGCCTATTCCCCGGCCCGCACCCCGCCATTGAGACTGCACGGGAATTATTATTTTTTTATCTCTCAACCTGTCCAAGAGGCCTGCTGCACGCCGCAATCGCCGCCGGGCCGGCCCGCACCCTGCCATTGAGACTGAACGGGGATTATTTATTTTTTTAACTTGGCCGCCGGCCCGGGGCGGGCATCGCCCCCGGTACCTCCAGCCGCTACTATTTCCGCGGGCCGTGTTCCAACACTATTCACCCCGGCCAAGAGGCCTATTCCCCGGCCCGCACCCCGCCATTGAGACTGCATGGGAATTATTATTTTTTTATCTCTCAACCTGTCCAAGAGGCCTGCTGCCCGCCGCAATCGCCGCCGGGCCGGCCCGCACCCTGCCATTGAGACTGAACGGGAATTATTATTTTTTTATCTCTCAACCTGTCCAAGAGGCCTGCTGCCCGCCGCACTCGCACCCCGCCATTGAGACTGAACGGGGATTATTATTTTTTTTAACTCGGCCTCCGGGCCGGGGCGGGCTTCGCCCCCGGTACCTCCAGCCGCTTCTATTTACGCGCGCCGCGTTCCAACATATTCACCCCGGCCAAGAGGCCTATTCCCCGGCCCGCACCCCGCCATTGAGACTGCATGGGAATTATTATTTTTTTATCTCTCAACCTGTCCAAGAGGCCTGCTGCCCGCCGCAATCGCCGCCGGGCCGGCCCGCACCCTGCCATTGAGACTGAACGGGATTATTTATTTTTTTAACTTGGCCGCCGGGCCGGGGCGGGCATCGCCCCCGGTACCTCCAGCCGCTACTATTTCCGCGGGCCGTGTTCCAACACTATTCACCCCGGCCAAGAGGCCTATTCCCCGGCCCGCACCCCGCCATTGAGACTGCACGGGAATTATTATTTTTTTATCTCTCAACCTGTCCAAGAGGCCTGCTGCCCGCCGCACTCGCCGCCGGGCCGGCCCGCACCCCGCCATTGAGACTGAACGGGGATTATTATTTTTTTTAACTCGGCCTCCGGGCCGGGGCGGGCTTCGCCCCCGGTACCTCCAGCCGCTTCTATTTACGCGCGCCGCGTTCCAACATATTCACCCCGGCCAAGAGGCCTCTTCCCCGGCCACACTCGTCCGCCGGGCCGGCCCGCACCCCGCCATTGAGACTGCACGGGAATTATTATTTTTATATCTCTCAACCTGTCCAAGAGGCCGGGTGCCCGCCGCAATCGCCGCCGGGCCGGCCCGCACCCTGCCATTGAGACTGAATGGGGATTATTTATTTTTTTAACTTGGCCGCCGGCCCGGGGCGGGCATCGCCCCCGGTACCTCCAGCCGCTACTATTTCCGCGGGCCGTGTTCCAACACTATTCACCCCGGCCAAGAGGCCTATTCCCCGGCCCGCACCCCGCCATTGAGACTGCATGGGAATTATTATTTTTTTATCTCTCAACCTGTCCAAGAGGCCTGCTGCCCGCCGCAATCGCCGCCGGGCCGGCCCGCACCCTGCCATTGAGACTGAACGGGGATTATTTATTTTTTTAACTTGGCCGCCGGGCCGGGGCGGGCATCGCCCCCGGTACCTCCAGCCGCTTCTATTTCCGCGGGCCGTGTTCCAACACTATTCACCCCGGCCAAGAGGCCTATTCCCCGGCCCGCACCCCGCCATTGAGACTGCATGGGAATTATTATTTTTTTATCTCTCAACCTGTCCAAGAGGCCTGCTGCCCGCCGCAATCGCCGCCGGGCCGGCCCGCACCCTGCCATTGAGACTGAACGGGGATTATTTATTTTTTTAACTTGGCCGCCGGGCCGGGGCGGGCATCGCCCCCGGTACCTCCAGCCGCTACTATTTCCGCGGGCCGTGTTCCAACACTATTCACCCCGGCCAAGAGGCCTATTCCCCGGCCCGCACCCCGCCATTGAGACTGCATGGGAATTATTATTTTTTTATCTCTCAACCTGTCCAAGAGGCCTGCTGCCCGCCGCAATCGCCGCCGGGCCGGCCCGCACCCTGCCATTGAGACTGAACGGGGATTATTTATTTTTTTAACTTGGCCGCCGGGCCGGGGCGGGCATCGCCCCCGGTACCTCCAGCCGCTACTATTTCCGCGGGCCGTGTTCCAACACTATTCACCCCGGCCAAGAGGCCTATTCCCCGGCCCGCACCCCGCCATTGAGACTGCACGGGAATTATTATTTTTTTATCTCTCAACCTGTCCAAGAGGCCTGCTGCCCGCCGCACTCGCCGCCGGGCCGGCCCGCACCCCGCCATTGAGACTGAACGGGGATTATTATTTTTTTTAACTCGGCCTCCGGGCCGGGGCGGGCTTCGCCCCCGGTACCTCCAGCCGCTTCTATTTACGCGCGCCGCGTTCCAACATATTCACCCCGGCCAAGAGGCCTCTTCCCCGGCCACACTCGTCCGCCGGGCCGGCCCGCACCCCGCCATTGAGACTGCACGGGAATTATTATTTTTATATCTCTCAACCTGTCCAAGAGGCCGGGTGCCCGCCGCAATCGCCGCCGGGCCGGCCCGCACCCTGCCATTGAGACTGAATGGGGATTATTTATTTTTTTAACTTGGCCGCCGGCCCGGGGCGGGCATCGCCCCCGGTACCTCCAGCCGCTACTATTTCCGCGGGCCGTGTTCCAACACTATTCACCCCGGCCAAGAGGCCTATTCCCCGGCCCGCACCCCGCCATTGAGACTGCATGGGAATTATTATTTTTTTATCTCTCAACCTGTCCAAGAGGCCTGCTGCCCGCCGCAATCGCCGCCGGGCCGGCCCGCACCCTGCCATTGAGACTGAACGGGGATTATTTATTTTTTTAACTTGGCCGCCGGGCCGGGGCGGGCATCGCCCCCGGTACCTCCAGCCGCTTCTATTTCCGCGGGCCGTGTTCCAACACTATTCACCCCGGCCAAGAGGCCTATTCCCCGGCCCGCACCCCGCCATTGAGACTGCATGGGAATTATTATTTTTTTATCTCTCAACCTGTCCAAGAGGCCTGCTGCCCGCCGCAATCGCCGCCGGGCCGGCCCGCACCCTGCCATTGAGACTGAACGGGGATTATTTATTTTTTTAACTTGGCCGCCGGGCCGGGGCGGGCATCGCCCCCGGTACCTCCAGCCGCTACTATTTCCGCGGGCCGTGTTCCAACACTATTCACCCCGGCCAAGAGGCCTATTCCCCGGCCCGCACCCCGCCATTGAGACTGCATGGGAATTATTATTTTTTTATCTCTCAACCTGTCCAAGAGGCCTGCTGCCCGCCGCAATCGCCGCCGGGCCGGCCCGCACCCCGCCATTGAGACTGAACGGGGATTATTTATTTTTTTAACTTGGCCGCCGGGCCGGGGCGGACATCGCCCCCGGTACCTCCAGCCGCTACTATTTCCGCGGGCCGTGTTCCAACACTATTCACCCCGGCCAAGAGGCCTATTCCCCGGCCCGCACCCCGCCATTGAGACTGCACGGGAATTATTTTTTTTTTATCTCTCAACCTGTCCAAGAGGCCTGCTGCCCGCCGCAATCGCCGCCGGGCCGGCCCGCACCCTGCCATTGAGACTGAACGGGGATTATTTATTTTTTTAACTTGGCCGCCAGGCCGGGGCGGGCATCGCCCCCGGTACCTCCAGCCGCTACTATTTCCGCGGGCCGTGTTCCAACACTATTCACCCCGGCCAAGAGGCCTATTCCCCGGCCCGCACCCCGCCATTGAGACTGCACGGGAATTATTATTTTTTTATCTCTCAACCTGTCCAAGAGGCCTGCTGCCCGCCGCACTCGCCGCCGGGCCGGCCCGCACCCCGCCATTGAGACTGAACGGGGATTATTATTTTTTTTAACTCGGCCTCCGGGCCGGGGCGGGCTTCGCCCCCGGTACCTCCAGCCGCTTCTATTTACGCGCGCCGCGTTCCAACATATTCACCCCGGCCAAGAGGCCTATTCCCCGGCCCGCACCCCGCCATTGAGACTGCATGGGAATTATTATTTTTTTATCTCTCAACCTGTCCAAGAGGCCTGCTGCCCGCCGCAATCGCCGCCGGGCCGGCCCGCACCCTGCCATTGAGACTGAACGGGAATTATTATTTTTTTATCTCTCAACCTGTCCAAGAGGCCTGCTGCCCGCCGCACTCGCCGCCGGGCCGGCCCGCACCCTGCCATTGAGACTGAACGGGGATTATTTATTTTTTTAACTTGGCCGCCGGGCCGGGGCGGGCATCGCCCCCGGTACCTCCAGCCGCTACTATTTCCGCGGGCCGTGTTCCAACACTATTCACCCCGGCCAAGAGGCCTATTCCCCCGCCCGCACCCCGCCATTGAGACTGCATGGGAATTATTATTTTTTTATCTCTCAACCTGTCCAAGAGGCCTGCTGCCCGCCGCAATCGCCGCCGGGCCGGCCCGCACCCTGCCATTGAGACTGAACGGGGATTATTTATTTTTTTAACTTGGCCGCCGGGCCGGGGCGGGCATCGCCCCCGGTACCTCCAGCCGCTACTATTTCCGCGGGCCGTGTTCCAACACTATTCACCCCGGCCAAGAGGCCTATTCCCCGGCCCGCACCCCGCCATTGAGACTGCACGGGAATTATTATTTTTTTATCTCTCAACCTGTCCAAGAGGCCTGCTGCCTGCCGCAATCGCCGCCGGGCCGGCCTGCACCCTGCCATTGAGACTGAACGGGAATTATTATTTTTTTATCTCTCAACCTGTCCAAGAGGCCTGCTGCCCGCCGCACTCGCACCCCGCCATTGAGACTGAACGGGGATTATTATTTTTTTTAACTCGGCCTCCGGGCCGGGGCGGGCTTCGCCCCCGGTACCTCCAGCCGCTTCTATTTACGCGCGCCGCGTTCCAACATATTCACCCCGGCCAAGAGGCCTTTTCCCCGGCCCGCACCCCGCCATTGAGACTGCATGGGAATTATTATTTTTTTATCTCTCAACCTGTCCAAGAGGCCTGCTGCCCGCCGCAATCGCCGCCGGGCCGGCCCGCACCCTGCCATTGAGACTGAACGGGATTATTTATTTTTTTAACTTGGCCGCCGGCCCGGGGCGGGCATCGCCCCCGGTACCTCCAGCCGCTACTATTTCCGCGGGCCGTGTTCCAACACTATTCACCCCGGCCAAGAGGCCTATTCCCCGGCCCGCACCCCGCCATTGAGACTGCATGGGAATTATTATTTTTTTATCTCTCAACCTGTCCAAGAGGCCTGCTGCCCGCCGCAATCGCCGCCGGGCCGGCCCGCACCCTGCCATTGAGACTGAACGGGGATTATTTATTTTTTTAACTTGGCCGCCGGCCCGGGGCGGGCATCGCCCCCGGTACCTCCAGCCGCTACTATTTCCGCGGGCCGTGTTCCAACACTATTCACCCCGGCCAAGAGGCCTATTCCCCGGCCCGCACCCCGCCATTGAGACTGCACGGGAATTATTATTTTTTTATCTCTCAACCTGTCCAAGAGGCCTGCTGCCCGCCGCACTCGCCGCCGGGCCGGCCCGCACCCCGCCATTGAGACTGAACGGGGATTATTATTTTTTTTAACTCGGCCTCCGGGCCGGGGCGGGCTTCGCCCCCGGTACCTCCAGCCGCTTCTATTTACGCGCGCCGCGTTCCAACATATTCACCCCGGCCAAGAGGCCTCTTCCCCGGCCACACTCGTCCGCCGGGCCGGCCCGCACCCCGCCATTGAGACTGCACGGGAATTATTATTTTTATATCTCTCAACCTGTCCAAGAGGCCGTGCCCGCCGCAATCGCCGCCGGGCCGGCCCACACCCTGCCATTGAGACTGAATGGGGATTATTTATTTTTTTAACTTGGCCGCCGGCCCGGGGCGGGCATCGCCCCCGGTACCTCCAGCCGCTACTATTTCCGCGGGCCGTGTTCCAACACTATTCACCCCGGCCAAGAGGCCTATTCCCCGGCCCGCACCCCGCCATTGAGACTGCATGGGAATTATTATTTTTTTATCTCTCAACCTGTCCAAGAGGCCTGCTGCCCGCCGCAATCGCCGCCGGGCCGGCCCGCACCCTGCCATTGAGACTGAACGGGGATTATTTATTTTTTTAACTTGGCCGCCGGGCCGGGGCGGGAATCGCCCCCGGTACCTCCAGCCGCTACTATTTCCGCGGGCCGTGTTCCAACACTATTCACCCCGGCCAAGAGGCCTATTCCCCGGCCCGCACCCCGCCATTGAGACTGCACGGGAATTATTATTTTTTTATCTCTCAACCTGTCCAAGAGGCCTGCTGCCCGCCGCACTCGCCGCCGGGCCGGCCCGCACCCCGCCATTGAGACTGAACGGGGATTATTATTTTTTTTAACTCGGCGTCCGGCCGGGGCGGGCTTCGCCCCCGGTACCTCCAGCCGCTTCTATTTACGCGCGCCGCGTTCCAACATATTCACTCCGGCCAAGAGGCCTATTCCCCGGCCCGCACCCCGCCATTGAGACTGCATGGGAATTATTATTTTTTTATCTCTCAACCTGTCCAAGAGGCCTGCTGCCCGCCGCAATCGCCGCCGGGCCGGCCCGCACCCTGCCATTGAGACTGAACGGGAATTATTATTTTTTTATCTCTCAACCTGTCCAAGAGGCCTGCTGCCCGCCGCACTCGCCGCCGGGCCGGCCCGCACCCTGCCATTGAGACTGAACGGGGATTATTTATTTTTTTAACTTGGCCGCCGGGCCGGGGCGGGCATCGCCCCCGGTACCTCCAGCCGCTACTATTTCCGCGGGCCGTGTTCCAACACTATTCACCCCGGCCAAGAGGCCTATTCCCCGGCCCGCACCCCGCCATTGAGACTGCACGGGAATTATTATTTTTTTATCTCTCAACCTGTCCAAGAGGCCTGCTGCCCGCCGCACTCGCCGCCGGGCCGGCCCGCACCCCGCCATTGAGACTGAACGGGGATTATTATTTTTTTTAACTCGGCCTCCGGGCCGGGGCGGGCTTCGCCCCCGGTACCTCCAGCCGCTTCTATTTACGCGCGCCGCGTTCCAACATATTCACCCCGGCCAAGAGGCCTATTCCCCGGCCCGCACCCCGCCATTGAGACTGCATGGGAATTATTATTTTTTTATCTCTCAACCTGTCCAAGAGGCCTGCTGCCCGCCGCAATCGCCGCCGGGCCGGCCCGCACCCTGCCATTGAGACTGAACGGGAATTATTATTTTTTTATCTCTCAACCTGTCCAAGAGGCCTGCTGCCCGCCGCACTCGCCGCCGGGCCGGCCCGCACCCTGCCATTGAGACTGAACGGGGATTATTTATTTTTTTAACTTGGCCGCCGGGCCGGGGCGGGCATCGCCCCCGGTACCTCCAGCCGCTACTATTTCCGCGGGCCGTGTTCCAACACTATTCACCCCGGCCAAGAGGCCTATTCCCCGGCCCGCACCCCGCCATTGAGACTGCACGGGAATTATTATTTTTTTATCTCTCAACCTGTCCAAGAGGCCTGCTGCCCGCCGCAATCGCCGCCGGGCCGGCCCGCACCCTGCCATTGAGACTGAACGGGAATTATTATTTTTTTATCTCTCAACCTGTCCAAGAGGCCTGCTGCCCACCGCACTCGCCGCCGGGCCGGCCCGCACCCTGCCATTGAGACTGAACGGGGATTATTTATTTTTTTAACTTGGCCGCCGGCCCGGGGCGGGCATCGCCCCCGGTACCTCCAGCCGCTACTATTTCCGCGGGCCGTGTTCCAACACTATTCACCCCGGCCAAGAGGCCTATTCCCCGGCCCGCACCCCGCCATTGAGACTGCATGGGAATTATTATTTTTTTATCTCTCAACCTGTCCAAGAGGCCTGCTGCCCGCCGCAATCGCCGCCGGGCCGGCCCGCACCCTGCCATTGAGACTGAACGGGATTATTTATTTTTTTAACTTGGCCGCCGGGCCGGGGCGGGCATCGCCCCCGGTACCTCCAGCCGCTACTATTTCCGCGGGCCGTGTTCCAACACTATTCACCCCGGCCAAGAGGCCTATTCCCCGGCCAGCACCCCGCCATTGAGACTGCACGGGAATTATTATTTTTTTATCTCTCAACCTGTCCAAGAGGCCTGCTGCCCGCCGCACTCGCCGCCGGGCCGGCCCGCACCCCGCCATTGAGACTGAACGGGGATTATTATTTTTTTTAACTCGGCGTCCGGGCCGGGGCGGGCTTCGCCCCCGGTACCTCCAGCCGCTTCTATTTACGCGCGCCGCGTTCCAACATATTCACCCCGGCCAAGAGGCCTATTCCCCGGCCCGCACCCCGCCATTGAGACTGCATGGGAATTATTATTTTTTTATCTCTCAACCTGTCCAAGAGGCCTGCTGCCCGCCGCAATCGCCGCCGGGCCGGCCCGCACCCTGCCATTGAGACTGAACGGGAATTATTATTTTTTTATCTCTCAACCTGTCCAAGAGGCCTGCTGCCCGCCGCACTCGCCGCCGGGCCGGCCCGCACCCTGCCATTGAGACTGAACGGGGATTATTTATTTTTTTAACTTGGCCGCCGGCCCGGGGCGGGCATCGCCCCCGGTACCTCCAGCCGCTACTATTTCCGCGGGCCGTGTTCCAACACTATTCACCCCGGCCAAGAGGCCTATTCCCCGGCCCGCACCCCGCCATTGAGACTGCACGGGAATTATTATTTTTTTATCTCTCAACCTGTCCAAGAGGCCTGCTGCCCGCCGCAATCGCCGCCGGGCCGGCCCGCACCCTGCCATTGAGACTGAACGGGGATTATTTATTTTTTTTACTTGGCCGCCGGGCCGGGGCGGGCATCGCCCCCGGTACCTCCAGCCGCTAATATTTCCGCGGGCCGTGTGCCAACACTATTCACCCCGGCCAAGAGGCCTATTCCCCGGCCCGCACCCCGCCATTGAGACTGCACGGGAATTATTATTTTTTTATCTCTCAACCTGTCCAAGAGGCCTGCTGCCCGCCGCACTCGCCGCCGGGCCGGCCCCGCACCCCGCCATTGAGACTGAACGGGGATTATTATTTTTTTTAACTCGGCCTCCGGGCCGGGGCGGGCTTCGCCCCCGGTACCTCCAGCCGCTTCTATTTACGCGCGCCGCGTTCCAACATATTCACCCCGGCCAAGAGGCCTATTCCCCGGCCCGCACCCCGCCATTGAGACTGAATGGGAATTATTATTTTTTTATCTCTCAACCTGTCCAAGAGGCCTGCTGCCCGCCGCAATCGCCGCCGGGCCGGCCCGCACCCTGCCATTGAGACTGAACGGGAATTATTATTTTTTTATCTCTCAACCTGTCCAAGAGGCCTGCTGCCCGCCGCACTCGCCGCCGGGCCGGCCCGCACCCTGCCATTGAGACTGAACGGGGATTATTTATTTTTTTAACTTGGCCGCCGGCCCGGGGCGGGCATCGCCCCCGGTACCTCCAGCCGCTACTATTTCCGCGGGCCGTGTTCCAACACTATTCACCCCGGCCAAGAGGCCTATTCCCCGGCCCGCACCCCGCCATTGAGACTGCACGGGAATTATTATTTTTTTATCTCTCAACCTGTCCAAGAGGCCTGCTGCCCGCCGCAATCGCCGCCGGGCCGGCCCGCACCCTGCCATTGAGACTGAACGGGGATTATTTATTTTTTTAACTTGGCCGCCGGGCCGGGGCGGGCATCGCCCCCGGTACCTCCAGCCGCTACTATTTCCGCGGGCCGTGTTCCAACACTATTCACCCCGGCCAAGAGGCCTATTCCCCGGCCCGCACCCCGCCATTGAGACTGCATGGGAATTATTATTTTTTTATCTCTCAACCTGTCCAAGAGGCCTGCTGCCCGCCGCAATCGCCGCCGGGCCGGCCCGCACCCCGCCATTGAGACTGAACGGGGATTATTTATTTTTTTAACTTGGCCGCCGGGCCGGGGCGGGCATCGCCCCCGGTACCTCCAGTCGCTACTATTTCCGCGGGCCGTGTTCCAACACTATTCACCCCGGCCAAGAGGCCTATTCCCCGGCCCGCACCCCGCCATTGAGACTGCACGGGAATTATTATTTTTTTATCTCTCAACCTGTCCAAGAGGCCTGCTGCCCGCCGCAATCGCCGCCGGGCCGGCCCGCACCCTGCCATTGAGACTGAACGGGGATTATTTATTTTTTTAACTTGGCCGCCGGGCCGGGGCGGGCATCGCCCCCGGTACCTCCAGCCGCTACTATTTCCGCGGGCCGTGTTCCAACACTATTCACCCCGGCCAAGAGGCCTATTCCCCGGCCCGCACCCCGCCATTGAGACTGCACGGGAATTATTATTTTTTTATCTCTCAACCTGTCCAAGAGGCCTGCTGCCCGCCGCACTCGCCGCCGGGCCGGCCCGCACCCCGCCATTGAGACTGAACGGGGATTATTATTTTTTTTAACTCGGCCTCCGGGCCGGGGCGGGCTTCGCCCCCGGTACCTCCAGCCGCTTCTATTTACGCGCGCCGCGTTCCAACATATTCACCCCGGCCAAGAGGCCTATTCCCCGGCCCGCACCCCGCCATTGAGACTGCATGGGAATTATTATTTTTTTATCTCTCAACCTGTCCAAGAGGCCTGCTGCCCGCCGCAATCGCCGCCGGGCCGGCCCGCACCCTGCCATTGAGACTGAACGGGAATTATTATTTTTTTATCTCTCAACCTGTCCAAGAGGCCTGCTGCCCGCCGCACTCGCCGCCGGGCCGGCCCGCACCCCGCCATTGAGACTGAACGGGGATTATTATTTTTTTTAACTCGGCCTCCGGGCCGGGGCGGGCTTCGCCCCCGGTACCTCCAGCCGCTTCTATTTACGCGCGCCGCGTTCCAACATATTCACCCCGGCCAAGAGGCCTATTCCCCGGCCCGCACCCCGCCATTGAGACTGCATGGGAATTATTATTTTTTTATCTCTCAACCTGTCCAAGAGGCCTGCTGCCCGCCGCAATCGCCGCCGGGCCGGCCCGCACCCTGCCATTGAGACTGAACGGGAATTATTATTTTTTTATCTCTCAACCTGTCCAAGAGGCCTGCTGCCCGCCGCACTCGCCGCCGGGCCGGCCCGCACCCTGCCATTGAGACTGAACGGGAATTATTATTTTTTTATCTCTCAACCTGTCCAAGAGGCCTGCTGCCCGCCGCACTCGCCGCCGGGCCGGCCCGCACCCTGCCATTGAGACTGAACGGGGATTATTTATTTTTTTAACTTGGCCGCCGGCCCGGGGCGGGCATCGCCCCCGGTACCTCCAGCCGCTACTATTTCCGCGGGCCGTGTTCCAACACTATTCACCCCGGCCAAGAGGCCTATTCCCCGGCCCGCACCCCGCCATTGAGACTGCACGGGAATTATTATTTTTTTATCTCTCAACCTGTCCAAGAGGCCTGCTGCCCGCCGCAATCGCCGCCGGGCCGGCCCGCACCCTGCCATTGAGACTGAACGGGGATTATTTATTTTTTTTACTTGGCCGCCGGGCCGGGGCGGGCATCGCCCCCGGTACCTCCAGCCGCTAATATTTCCGCGGGCCGTGTGCCAACACTATTCACCCCGGCCAAGAGGCCTATTCCCCGGCCCGCACCCCGCCATTGAGACTGCACGGGAATTATTATTTTTTTATCTCTCAACCTGTCCAAGAGGCCTGCTGCCCGCCGCACTCGCCGCCGGGCCGGCCCCGCACCCCGCCATTGAGACTGAACGGGGATTATTATTTTTTTTAACTCGGCCTCCGGGCCGGGGCGGGCTTCGCCCCCGGTACCTCCAGCCGCTTCTATTTACGCGCGCCGCGTTCCAACATATTCACCCCGGCCAAGAGGCCTATTCCCCGGCCCGCACCCCGCCATTGAGACTGAATGGGAATTATTATTTTTTTATCTCTCAACCTGTCCAAGAGGCCTGCTGCCCGCCGCAATCGCCGCCGGGCCGGCCCGCACCCTGCCATTGAGACTGAACGGGAATTATTATTTTTTTATCTCTCAACCTGTCCAAGAGGCCTGCTGCCCGCCGCACTCGCCGCCGGGCCGGCCCGCACCCTGCCATTGAGACTGAACGGGGATTATTTATTTTTTTAACTTGGCCGCCGGCCCGGGGCGGGCATCGCCCCCGGTACCTCCAGCCGCTACTATTTCCGCGGGCCGTGTTCCAACACTATTCACCCCGGCCAAGAGGCCTATTCCCCGGCCCGCACCCCGCCATTGAGACTGCACGGGAATTATTATTTTTTTATCTCTCAACCTGTCCAAGAGGCCTGCTGCCCGCCGCAATCGCCGCCGGGCCGGCCCGCACCCTGCCATTGAGACTGAACGGGGATTATTTATTTTTTTAACTTGGCCGCCGGGCCGGGGCGGGCATCGCCCCCGGTACCTCCAGCCGCTACTATTTCCGCGGGCCGTGTTCCAACACTATTCACCCCGGCCAAGAGGCCTATTCCCCGGCCCGCACCCCGCCATTGAGACTGCACGGGAATTATTATTTTTTTATCTCTCAACCTGTCCAAGAGGCCTGCTGCCCGCCGCACTCGCCGCCGGGCCGGCCCGCACCCCGCCATTGAGACTGAACGGGGATTATTATTTTTTTTAACTCGGCCTCCGGGCCGGGGCGGGCTTCGCCCCCGGTACCTCCAGCCGCTTCTATTTACGCGCGCCGCGTTCCAACATATTCACCCCGGCCAAGAGGCCTATTCCCCGGCCCGCACCCCGCCATTGAGACTGCATGGGAATTATTATTTTTTTATCTCTCAACCTGTCCAAGAGGCCTGCTGCCCGCCGCAATCGCCGCCGGGCCGGCCCGCACCCTGCCATTGAGACTGAACGGGAATTATTATTTTTTTATCTCTCAACCTGTCCAAGAGGCCTGCTGCCCGCCGCACTCGCCGCCGGGCCGGCCCGCACCCCGCCATTGAGACTGAACGGGGATTATTATTTTTTTTAACTCGGCCTCCGGGCCGGGGCGGGCTTCGCCCCCGGTACCTCCAGCCGCTTCTATTTACGCGCGCCGCGTTCCAACATATTCACCCCGGCCAAGAGGCCTATTCCCCGGCCCGCACCCCGCCATTGAGACTGCATGGGAATTATTATTTTTTTATCTCTCAACCTGTCCAAGAGGCCTGCTGCCCGCCGCAATCGCCGCCGGGCCGGCCCGCACCCTGCCATTGAGACTGAACGGGGATTATTTATTTTTTTAACTTGGCCGCCGGGCCGGGGCGGGCATCGCCCCCGGTACCTCCAGCCGCTACTATTTCCGCGGGCCGTGTTCCAACACTATTCACCCCGGCCAAGAGGCCTATTCCCCGGCCCGCACCCCGCCATTGAGACTGCACGGGAATTATTATTTTTTTATCTCTCAACCTGTCCAAGAGGCCTGCTGCCCGCCGCAATCGCCGCCGGGCCGGCCCGCACCCTGCCATTGAGACTGAACGGGGATTATTTATTTTTTTAACTTGGCCGCCGGGCCGGGGCGGGCATCGCCCCCGGTACCTCCAGCCGCTACTATTTCCGCGGGCCGTGTTCCAACACTATTCACCCCGGCCAAGAGGCCTATTCCCCGGCCCGCACCCCGCCATTGAGACTGCATGGGAATTATTATTTTTTTATCTCTCAACCTGTCCAAGAGGCCTGCTGCCCGCCGCAATCGCCGCCGGGCCGGCCCGCACCCCGCCATTGAGACTGAACGGGGATTATTTATTTTTTTAACTTGGCCGCCGGGCCGGGGCGGGCATCGCCCCCGGTACCTCCAGCCGCTACTATTTCCGCGGGCCGTGTTCCAACACTATTCACCCCGGCCAAGAGGCCTATTCCCCGGCCCGCACCCCGCCATTGAGACTGCACGGGAATTATTATTTTTTTATCTCTCAACCTGTCCAAGAGGCCTGCTGCCCGCCGCAATCGCCGCCGGGCCGGCCCGCACCCTGCCATTGAGACTGAACGGGGATTATTTATTTTTTTAACTTGGCCGCCGGGCCGGGGCGGGCATCGCCCCCGGTACCTCCAGCCGCTACTATTTCCGCGGGCCGTGTTCCAACACTATTCACCCCGGCCAAGAGGCCTATTCCCCGGCCCGCACCCCGCCATTGAGACTGCACGGGAATTATTATTTTTTTATCTCTCAACCTGTCCAAGAGGCCTGCTGCCCGCCGCACTCGCCGCCGGGCCGGCCCGCACCCCGCCATTGAGACTGAACGGGGATTATTATTTTTTTTAACTCGGCCTCCGGGCCGGGGCGGGCTTCGCCCCCGGTACCTCCAGCCGCTTCTATTTACGCGCGCCGCGTTCCAACATATTCACCCCGGCCAAGAGGCCTATTCCCCGGCCCGCACCCCGCCATTGAGACTGCATGGGAATTATTATTTTTTTATCTCTCAACCTGTCCAAGAGGCCTGCTGCCCGCCGCAATCGCCGCCGGGCCGGCCCGCACCCTGCCATTGAGACTGAACGGGAATTATTATTTTTTTATCTCTCAACCTGTCCAAGAGGCCTGCTGCCCGCCGCACTCGCCGCCGGGCCGGCCCGCACCCCGCCATTGAGACTGAACGGGGATTATTATTTTTTTTAACTCGGCCTCCGGGCCGGGGCGGGCTTCGCCCCCGGTACCTCCAGCCGCTTCTATTTACGCGCGCCGCGTTCCAACATATTCACCCCGGCCAAGAGGCCTATTCCCCGGCCCGCACCCCGCCATTGAGACTGCATGGGAATTATTATTTTTTTATCTCTCAACCTGTCCAAGAGGCCTGCTGCCCGCCGCAATCGCCGCCGGGCCGGCCCGCACCCTGCCATTGAGACTGAACGGGGATTATTTATTTTTTTAACTTGGCCGCCGGGCCGGGGCGGGCATCGCCCCCGGTACCTCCAGCCGCTACTATTTCCGCGGGCCGTGTTCCAACACTATTCACCCCGGCCAAGAGGCCTATTCCCCGGCCCGCACCCCGCCATTGAGACTGCACGGGAATTATTATTTTTTTATCTCTCAACCTGTCCAAGAGGCCTGCTGCCCGCCGCACTCGCCGCCGGGCCGGCCCGCACCCCGCCATTGAGACTGAACGGGGATTATTATTTTTTTTAACTCGGCCTCCGGGCCGGGGCGGGCTTCGCCCCCGGTACCTCCAGCCGCTTCTATTTACGCGCGCCGCGTTCCAACATATTCACCCCGGCCAAGAGGCCTATTCCCCGGCCCGCACCCCGCCATTGAGACTGCATGGGAATTATTATTTTTTTATCTCTCAACCTGTCCAAGAGGCCTGCTGCCCGCCGCAATCGCCGCCGGGCCGGCCCGCACCCTGCCATTGAGACTGAACGGGGATTATTTATTTTTTTAACTTGGCCGCCGGGCCGGGGCGGGCATCGCCCCCGGTACCTCCAGCCGCTACTATTTCCGCGGGCCGTGTTCCAACACTATTCACCCCGGCCAAGAGGCCTATTCCCCGGCCCGCACCCCGCCATTGAGACTGCACGGGAATTATTATTTTTTTATCTCTCAACCTGTCCAAGAGGCCTGCTGCCCGCCGCAATCGCCGCCGGGCCGGCCCGCACCCTGCCATTGAGACTGAACGGGGATTATTTATTTTTTTAACTTGGCCGCCGGGCCGGGGCGGGCATCGCCCCCGGTACCTCCAGCCGCTACTATTTCCGCGGGCCGTGTTCCAACACTATTCACCCCGGCCAAGAGGCCTATTCCCCGGCCCGCACCCCGCCATTGAGACTGCACGGGAATTATTATTTTTTTATCTCTCAACCTGTCCAAGAGGCCTGCTGCACGCCGCAATCGCCGCCGGGCCGGCCCGCACCCTGCCATTGAGACTGAACGGGGATTATTTATTTTTTTAACTTGGCCGCCGGGCCGGGGCGGGCATCGCCCCCGGTACCTCCAGCCGCTACTATTTCCGCGGGCCGTGTTCCAACACTATTCACCCCGGCCAAGAGGCCTATTCCCCGGCCCGCACCCCGCCATTGAGACTGCACGGGAATTATTATTTTTTTATCTCTCAACCTGTCCAAGAGGCCTGCTGCCCGCCGCACTCGCCGCCGGGCCGGCCCGCACCCCGCCATTGAGACTGAACGGGGATTATTATTTTTTTTAACTCGGCCTCCGGGCCGGGGCGGGCTTCGCCCCCGGTACCTCCAGCCGCTTCTATTTACGCGCGCCGCGTTCCAACATATTCACCCCGGCCAAGAGGCCTATTCCCCGGCCCGCACCCCGCCATTGAGACTGCATGGGAATTATTATTTTTTTATCTCTCAACCTGTCCAAGAGGCCTGCTGCCCGCCGCAATCGCCGCCGGGCCGGCCCGCACCCTGCCATTGAGACTGAACGGGGATTATTTATTTTTTTAACTTGGCCGCCGGGCCGGGGCGGGCATCGCCCCCGGTACCTCCAGCCGCTACTATTTCCGCGGGCCGTGTTCCAACACTATTCACCCCGGCCAAGAGGCCTATTCCCCGGCCCGCACCCCGCCATTGAGACTGCACGGGAATTATTATTTTTTTATCTCTCAACCTGTCCAAGAGGCCTGCTGCCCGCCGCAATCGCCGCCGGGCCGGCCCGCACCCTGCCATTGAGACTGAACGGGGATTATTTATTTTTTTAACTTGGCCGCCGGGCCGGGGCGGGCATCGCCCCCGGTACCTCCAGCCGCTACTATTTCCGCGGGCCGTGTTCCAACACTATTCACCCCGGCCAAGAGGCCTATTCCCCGGCCCGCACCCCGCCATTGAGACTGCACGGGAATTATTATTTTTTTATCTCTCAACCTGTCCAAGAGGCCTGCTGCACGCCGCAATCGCCGCCGGGCCGGCCCGCACCCTGCCATTGAGACTGAACGGGGATTATTTATTTTTTTAACTTGGCCGCCGGCCCGGGGCGGGCATCGCCCCCGGTACCTCCAGCCGCTACTATTTCCGCGGGCCGTGTTCCAACACTATTCACCCCGGCCAAGAGGCCTATTCCCCGGCCCGCACCCCGCCATTGAGACTGCATGGGAATTATTATTTTTTTATCTCTCAACCTGTCCAAGAGGCCTGCTGCCCGCCGCAATCGCCGCCGGGCCGGCCCGCACCCTGCCATTGAGACTGAACGGGAATTATTATTTTTTTATCTCTCAACCTGTCCAAGAGGCCTGCTGCCCGCCGCACTCGCACCCCGCCATTGAGACTGAACGGGGATTATTATTTTTTTTAACTCGGCCTCCGGGCCGGGGCGGGCTTCGCCCCCGGTACCTCCAGCCGCTTCTATTTACGCGCGCCGCGTTCCAACATATTCACCCCGGCCAAGAGGCCTATTCCCCGGCCCGCACCCCGCCATTGAGACTGCATGGGAATTATTATTTTTTTATCTCTCAACCTGTCCAAGAGGCCTGCTGCCCGCCGCAATCGCCGCCGGGCCGGCCCGCACCCTGCCATTGAGACTGAACGGGATTATTTATTTTTTTAACTTGGCCGCCGGCCCGGGGCGGGCATCGCCCCCGGTACCTCCAGCCGCTACTATTTCCGCGGGCCGTGTTCTAACACTATTCACCCCGGCCAAGAGGCCTATTCCCCGGCCCGCACCCCGCCATTGAGACTGCATGGGAATTATTATTTTTTTATCTCTCAACCTGTCCAAGAGGCCTGCTGCCCGCCGCAATCGCCGCCTGGCCGGCCCGCACCCTGCCATTGAGACTGAACGGGGATTATTTATTTTTTTAACTTGGCCGCCGGGCCGGGGCGGGCATCGCCCCCGGTACCTCCAGCCGCTACTATTTCCGCGGGCCGTGTTCCAACACTATTCACCCCGGCCAAGAGGCCTATTCCCCGGCCCGCACCCCGCCATTGAGACTGCATGGGAATTATTATTTTTTTATCTCTCAACCTGTCCAAGAGGCCTGCTGCCCGCCGCAATCGCCGCCGGGCCGGCCCGCACCCTGCCATTGAGACTGAACGGGGATTATTTATTTTTTTAACTTGGCCGCCGGGCCGGGGCGGGCATCGCCCCCGGTACCTCCAGCCGCTACTATTTCCGCAGGCCGTGTTCCAACACTATTCACCCCGGCCAAGAGGCCTATTCCCCGGCCCGCACCCCGCCATTGAGACTGCACGGGAATTATTATTTTTTTATCTCTCAACCTGTCCAAGAGGCCTGCTGCCCGCCGCACTCGCCGCCGGGCCGGCCCGCACCCCGCCATTGAGACTGAACGGGGATTATTATTTTTTTTAACTCGGCCTCCGGGCCGGGGCGGGCTTCGCCCCCGGTACCTCCAGCCGCTTCTATTTACGCGCGCCGCGTTCCAACATATTCACCCCGGCCAAGAGGCCTATTCCCCGGCCCGCACCCCGCCATTGAGACTGCATGGGAATTATTATTTTTTTATCTCTCAACCTGTCCAAGAGGCCTGCTGCCCGCCGCAATCGCCGCCGGGCCGGCCCGCACCCTGCCATTGAGACTGAACGGGAATTATTATTTTTTTATCTCTCAACCTGTCCAAGAGGCCTGCTGCCCGCCGCACTCGCCGCCGGGCCGGCCCGCACCCTGCCATTGAGACTGAACGGGGATTATTTATTTTTTTAACTTGGCCGCCGGGCCGGGGCGGGCATCGCCCCCGGTACCTCCAGCCGCTACTATTTCCGCGGGCCGTGTTCCAACACTATTCACCCCGGCCAAGAGGCCTATTCCCCCGCCCGCACCCCGCCATTGAGACTGCATGGGAATTATTATTTTTTTATCTCTCAACCTGTCCAAGAGGCCTGCTGCCCGCCGCAATCGCCGCCGGGCCGGCCCGCACCCTGCCATTGAGACTGAACGGGGATTATTTATTTTTTTAACTTGGCCGCCGGGCGGGGGCGGGCATCGCCCCCGGTACCTCCAGCCGCTACTATTTCCGCAGGCCGTGTTCCAACACTATTCACCCCGGCCAAGAGGCCTATTCCCCGGCCCGCACCCCGCCATTGAGACTGCACGGGAATTATTATTTTTTTATCTCTCAACCTGTCCAAGAGGCCTGCTGCCTGCCGCAATCGCCGCCGGGCCGGCCTGCACCCTGCCATTGAGACTGAACGGGAATTATTATTTTTTTATCTCTCAACCTGTCCAAGAGGCCTGCTGCCCGCCGCACTCGCACCCCGCCATTGAGACTGAACAAGGATTATTATTTTTTTTAACTCGGCCTCCGGGCCGGGGCGGGCTTCGCCCCCGGTACCTCCAGCCGCTTCTATTTACGCGCGCCGCGTTCCAACATATTCACCCCGGCCAAGAGGCCTTTTCCCCGGCCCGCACCCCGCCATTGAGACTGCATGGGAATTATTATTTTTTTATCTCTCAACCTGTCCAAGAGGCCTGCTGCCCGCCGCAATCGCCGCCGGGCCGGCCCGCACCCTGCCATTGAGACTGAACGGGATTATTTATTTTTTTAACTTGGCCGCCGGCCCGGGGCGGGCATCGCCCCCGGTACCTCCAGCCGCTACTATTTCCGCGGGCCGTGTTCCAACACTATTCACCCCGGCCAAGAGGCCTATTCCCCGGCCCGCACCCCGCCATTGAGACTGCATGGGAATTATTATTTTTTTATCTCTCAACCTGTCCAAGAGGCCTGCTGCCCGCCGCAATCGCCGCCGGGCCGGCCCGCACCCTGCCATTGAGACTGAACGGGGATTATTTATTTTTTTAACTTGGCCGCCGGCCCGGGGCGGGCATCGCCCCCGGTACCTCCAGCCGCTACTATTTCCGCGGGCCGTGTTCCAACACTATTCACCCCGGCCAAGAGGCCTATTCCCCGGCCCGCACCCCGCCATTGAGACTGCACGGGAATTATTATTTTTTTATCTCTCAACCTGTCCAAGAGGCCTGCTGCCCGCCGCACTCGCCGCCGGGCCGGCCCGCACCCCGCCATTGAGACTGAACGGGGATTATTATTTTTTTTAACTCGGCCTCCGGGCCGGGGCGGGCTTCGCCCCCGGTACCTCCAGCCGCTTCTATTTACGCGCGCCGCGTTCCAACATATTCACCCCGGCCAAGAGGCCTCTTCCCCGGCCACACTCGTCCGCCGGGCCGGCCCGCACCCCGCCATTGAGACTGCACGGGAATTATTATTTTTATATCTCTCAACCTGTCCAAGAGGCCGTGCCCGCCGCAATCGCCGCCGGGCCGGCCCACACCCTGCCATTGAGACTGAATGGGGATTATTTATTTTTTTAACTTGGCCGCCGGCCCGGGGCGGGCATCGCCCCCGGTACCTCCAGCCGCTACTATTTCCGCGGGCCGTGTTCCAACACTATTCACCCCGGCCAAGAGGCCTATTCCCCGGCCCGCACCCCGCCATTGAGACTGCATGGGAATTATTATTTTTTTATCTCTCAACCTGTCCAAGAGGCCTGCTGCCCGCCGCAATCGCCGCCGGGCCGGCCCGCACCCTGCCATTGAGACTGAACGGGGATTATTTATTTTTTTAACTTGGCCGCCGGGCCGGGGCGGGAATCGCCCCCGGTACCTCCAGCCGCTACTATTTCCGCGGGCCGTGTTCCAACACTATTCACCCCGGCCAAGAGGCCTATTCCCCGGCCCGCACCCCGCCATTGAGACTGCACGGGAATTATTATTTTTTTATCTCTCAACCTGTCCAAGAGGCCTGCTGCCCGCCGCACTCGCCGCCGGGCCGGCCCGCACCCCGCCATTGAGACTGAACGGGGATTATTATTTTTTTTAACTCGGCGTCCGGCCGGGGCGGGCTTCGCCCCCGGTACCTCCAGCCGCTTCTATTTACGCGCGCCGCGTTCCAACATATTCACTCCGGCCAAGAGGCCTATTCCCCGGCCCGCACCCCGCCATTGAGACTGCATGGGAATTATTATTTTTTTATCTCTCAACCTGTCCAAGAGGCCTGCTGCCCGCCGCAATCGCCGCCGGGCCGGCCCGCACCCTGCCATTGAGACTGAACGGGAATTATTATTTTTTTATCTCTCAACCTGTCCAAGAGGCCTGCTGCCCGCCGCACTCGCCGCCGGGCCGGCCCGCACCCTGCCATTGAGACTGAACGGGGATTATTTATTTTTTTAACTTGGCCGCCGGGCCGGGGCGGGCATCGCCCCCGGTACCTCCAGCCGCTACTATTTCCGCGGGCCGTGTTCCAACACTATTCACCCCGGCCAAGAGGCCTATTCCCCGGCCCGCACCCCGCCATTGAGACTGCACGGGAATTATTATTTTTTTATCTCTCAACCTGTCCAAGAGGCCTGCTGCCCGCCGCACTCGCCGCCGGGCCGGCCCGCACCCCGCCATTGAGACTGAACGGGGATTATTATTTTTTTTAACTCGGCCTCCGGGCCGGGGCGGGCTTCGCCCCCGGTACCTCCAGCCGCTTCTATTTACGCGCGCCGCGTTCCAACATATTCACCCCGGCCAAGAGGCCTATTCCCCGGCCCGCACCCCGCCATTGAGACTGCATGGGAATTATTATTTTTTTATCTCTCAACCTGTCCAAGAGGCCTGCTGCCCGCCGCAATCGCCGCCGGGCCGGCCCGCACCCTGCCATTGAGACTGAACGGGAATTATTATTTTTTTATCTCTCAACCTGTCCAAGAGGCCTGCTGCCCGCCGCACTCGCCGCCGGGCCGGCCCGCACCCTGCCATTGAGACTGAACGGGGATTATTTATTTTTTTAACTTGGCCGCCGGGCCGGGGCGGGCATCGCCCCCGGTACCTCCAGCCGCTACTATTTCCGCGGGCCGTGTTCCAACACTATTCACCCCGGCCAAGAGGCCTATTCCCCGGCCCGCACCCCGCCATTGAGACTGCACGGGAATTATTATTTTTTTATCTCTCAACCTGTCCAAGAGGCCTGCTGCCCGCCGCAATCGCCGCCGGGCCGGCCCGCACCCTGCCATTGAGACTGAACGGGAATTATTATTTTTTTATCTCTCAACCTGTCCAAGAGGCCTGCTGCCCACCGCACTCGCCGCCGGGCCGGCCCGCACCCTGCCATTGAGACTGAACGGGGATTATTTATTTTTTTAACTTGGCCGCCGGCCCGGGGCGGGCATCGCCCCCGGTACCTCCAGCCGCTACTATTTCCGCGGGCCGTGTTCCAACACTATTCACCCCGGCCAAGAGGCCTATTCCCCGGCCCGCACCCCGCCATTGAGACTGCATGGGAATTATTATTTTTTTATCTCTCAACCTGTCCAAGAGGCCTGCTGCCCGCCGCAATCGCCGCCGGGCCGGCCCGCACCCTGCCATTGAGACTGAACGGGGATTATTTATTTTTTTAACTTGGCCGCCGGGCCGGGGCGGGCATCGCCCCCGGTACCTCCAGCCGCTACTATTTCCGCGGGCCGTGTTCCAACACTATTCACCCCGGCCAAGAGGCCTATTCCCCGGCCAGCACCCCGCCATTGAGACTGCACGGGAATTATTATTTTTTTATCTCTCAACCTGTCCAAGAGGCCTGCTGCCCGCCGCACTCGCCGCCGGGCCGGCCCGCACCCCGCCATTGAGACTGAACGGGGATTATTATTTTTTTTAACTCGGCGTCCGGGCCGGGGCGGGCTTCGCCCCCGGTACCTCCAGCCGCTTCTATTTACGCGCGCCGCGTTCCAACATATTCACCCCGGCCAAGAGGCCTATTCCCCGGCCCGCACCCCGCCATTGAGACTGCATGGGAATTATTATTTTTTTATCTCTCAACCTGTCCAAGAGGCCTGCTGCCCGCCGCAATCGCCGCCGGGCCGGCCCGCACCCTGCCATTGAGACTGAACGGGAATTATTATTTTTTTATCTCTCAACCTGTCCAAGAGGCCTGCTGCCCGCCGCACTCGCCGCCGGGCCGGCCCGCACCCTGCCATTGAGACTGAACGGGGATTATTTATTTTTTTAACTTGGCCGCCGGCCCGGGGCGGGCATCGCCCCCGGTACCTCCAGCCGCTACTATTTCCGCGGGCCGTGTTCCAACACTATTCACCCCGGCCAAGAGGCCTATTCCCCGGCCCGCACCCCGCCATTGAGACTGCACGGGAATTATTATTTTTTTATCTCTCAACCTGTCCAAGAGGCCTGCTGCCCGCCGCAATCGCCGCCGGGCCGGCCCGCACCCTGCCATTGAGACTGAACGGGGATTATTTATTTTTTTAACTTGGCCGCCGGGCCGGGGCGGGCATCGCCCCCGGTACCTCCAGCCGCTAATATTTCCGCGGGCCGTGTGCCAACACTATTCACCCCGGCCAAGAGGCCTATTCCCCGGCCCGCACCCCGCCATTGAGACTGCACGGGAATTATTATTTTTTTATCTCTCAACCTGTCCAAGAGGCCTGCTGCCCGCCGCACTCGCCGCCGGGCCGGCCCCGCACCCCGCCATTGAGACTGAACGGGGATTATTATTTTTTTTAACTCGGCCTCCGGGCCGGGGCGGGCTTCGCCCCCGGTACCTCCAGCCGCTTCTATTTACGCGCGCCGCGTTCCAACATATTCACCCCGGCCAAGAGGCCTATTCCCCGGCCCGCACCCCGCCATTGAGACTGAATGGGAATTATTATTTTTTTATCTCTCAACCTGTCCAAGAGGCCTGCTGCCCGCCGCAATCGCCGCCGGGCCGGCCCGCACCCTGCCATTGAGACTGAACGGGAATTATTATTTTTTTATCTCTCAACCTGTCCAAGAGGCCTGCTGCCCGCCGCACTCGCCGCCGGGCCGGCCCGCACCCTGCCATTGAGACTGAACGGGGATTATTTATTTTTTTAACTTGGCCGCCGGCCCGGGGCGGGCATCGCCCCCGGTACCTCCAGCCGCTACTATTTCCGCGGGCAGTGTTCCAACACTATTCACCCCGGCCAAGAGGCCTATTCCCCGGCCCGCACCCCGCCATTGAGACTGCACGGGAATTATTATTTTTTTATCTCTCAACCTGTCCAAGAGGCCTGCTGCCCGCCGCAATCGCCGCCGGGCCGGCCCGTACCCTGCCATTGAGACTGAACGGGGATTATTTATTTTTTTAACTTGGCCGCCGGGCCGGGGCGGGCATCGCCCCCGGTACCTCCAGCCGCTACTATTTCCGCGGGCCGTGTTCCAACACTATTCACCCCGGCCAAGAGGCCTATTCCCCGGCCCGCACCCCGCCATTGAGACTGCACGGGAATTATTATTTTTTTATCTCCCAACCTGTCCAAGAGGCCTGCTGCCCGCCGCACTCGCCGCCGGGCCGGCCCGCACCCCGCCATTTAGACTGAACGGGGATTATTTTTTTTTTTAACTCGGCCTCCGGGCCGGGGCGGGCTTCGCCCCCGGTACCTCCAGCCGCTTCTATTTACGCGCGCCGCGTTCCAACATATTCACCCCGGCCAAGAGGCCTATTCCCCGGCCCGCACCCCTCCATTGAGACTGCATGGGAATTATTATTTTTTTATCTCTCAACCTGTCCAAGAGGCCTGCTGCCCGCCGCAATCGCCGCCGGGCCGGCCCGCACCCTGCCATTGAGACTGAACGGGAATTATTATTTTTTTATCTCTCAACCTGTCCAAGAGGCCTGCTGCCCGCCGCACTCGCCGCCGGGCCGGCCCGCACCCTGCCATTGAGACTGAACGGGGATTATTTATTTTTTTAACTTGGCCGCCGGGCCGGGGCGGGCATCGCCCCCGGTACCTCCAGCCGCTACTATTTCCGCGGGCCGTGTTCCAACACTATTCACCCCGGCCAAGAGGCCTATTCCCCGGCCCGCACCCCGCCATTGAGACTGCATGGGAATTATTATTTTTTTATCTCTCAACCTGTCCAAGAGGCCTGCTGCCCGCCGCAATCGCCGCCGGGCCGGCCCGCACCCTGCCATTGAGACTGAACGGGGATTATTTATTTTTTTAACTTGGCCGCCGGGCCGGGGCGGGCATCGCCCCCGGTACCTCCAGCCGCTACTATTTCCGCGGGCCGTGTTCCAACACTATTCACCCCGGCCAAGAGGCCTATTCCCCGGCCCGCACCCCGCCATTGAGACTGCACGGGAAATATTATTTTTTTATCTCTCAACCTGTCCAAGAGGCCTGCTGCCCGCCGCAATCGCCGCCGGGCCGGCCCGCACCCTGCCATTGAGACTGAACGGGGATTATTTATTTTTTTAACTTGGCCGCCGGGCCGGGGCGGGCATCGCCCCCGGTACCTCCAGCCGCTACTATTTCCGCGGGCCGTGTTCCAACACTATTCACCCCGGCCAAGAGGCCTATTCCCCGGCCCGCACCCCGCCATTGAGACTGCACGGGAATTATTATTTTTTTATCTCTCAACCTGTCCAAGAGGCCTGCTGCCCGCCGCACTCGCCGCCGGGCCGGCCCGCACCCCGCCATTGAGACTGAACGGGGATTATTATTTTTTTTAACTCGGCCTCCGGGCCGGGGCGGGCTTCGCCCCCGGTACCTCCAGCCGCTTCTATTTACGCGCGCCGCGTTCCAACATATTCACCCTGGCCAAGAGGCCTATTCCCCGGCCCGCACCCCGCCATTGAGACTGCATGGGAATTATTATTTTTTTATCTCTCAACCTGTCCAAGAGGCCTGCTGCCCGCCGCAATCGCCGCCGGGCCGGCCCGCACCCTGCCATTGAGACTGAACGGGAATTATTATTTTTTTATCTCTCAACCTGTCCAAGAGGCCTGCTGCCCGCCGCACTCGCCGCCGGGCCGGCCCGCACCCTGCCATTGAGACTGAACGGGGATTATTTATTTTTTTAACTTGGCCGCCGGGCTGGGGCGGGCATCGCCCCCGGTACCTCCAGCCGCTACTATTTCCGCGGGCCGTGTTCCAACACTATTCACCCCGGCCAAGAGGCCTATTCCCCGGCCCGCACCCCGCCATTGAGACTGCATGGGAATTATTATTTTTTTATCTCTCAACCTGTCCAAGAGGCCTGCTGCCCGCCGCACTCGCCGCCGGGCCGGCCCGCACCCCGCCATTGAGACTGAACGGGGATTATTATTTTTTTTAACTCGGCCTCCGGGCCGGGGCGGGCTTCGCCCCCGGTACCTCCAGCCGCTTCTATTTACGCGCGCCGCGTTCCAACATATTCACCCCGGCCAAGAGGCCTCTTCCCCGGCCACACTCGTCCGCCGGGCCGGCCCGCACCCCGCCATTGAGACTGCACGGGAATTATTATTTTTTTATCTCTCAACCTGTCCAAGAGGCCTGCTGCCCGCCGCACTCGCCGCCGGGCCGGCCCGCACCCCGCCATTGAGACTGAACGGGGATTATTATTTTTTTTAACTCGGCCTCCGGGCCGGGGCGGGCTTCGCCCCCGGTACCTCCAGCCGCTTCTATTTACGCGCGCCGCGTTCCAACATATTCACCCCGGCCAAGAGGCCTCTTCCCCGGCCACACTCGTCCGCCGGGCCGGCCCGCACCCCGCCATTGAGACTGCACGGGAATTATTATTTTTATATCTCTCAACCTGTCCAAGAGGCCTGCTGCCCGCCACAATCGCCGCCGGGCCGGCCCGCACCCTGCCATTGAGACTGAACGGGATTATTTATTTTTTTAACTTGGCCGCCGGGCCGGGGCGGGCATCGCCCCCGGTACCTCCAGCCGCTACTATTTCCGCGGGCCGTGTTCCAACACTATTCACCCCGGCCAAGAGGCCTATTCCCCGGCCCGCACCCCGCCATTGAGACTGCATGGGAATTATTATTTTTTTATCTCTCAACCTGTCCAAGAGGCCTGCTGCCCGCCGCAATCGCCGCCGGGCCGGCCCGCACCCTGCCATTGAGACTGAACGGGGATTATTTATTTTTTTAACTTGGCCGCCGGGCCGGGGCGGGCATCGCCCCCGGTACCTCCAGCCGCTACTATTTCCGCGGGCCGTGTTCCAACACTATTCACCCCGGCCAAGAGGCCTATTCCCCGGCCCGCACCCCGCCATTGAGACTGCACGGGAATTATTATTTTTTTATCTCTCAACCTGTCCAAGAGGCCTGCTGCCCGCCGCACTCGCCGCCGGGCCGGCCCGCACCCCGCCATTGAGACTGAACGGGGATTATTATTTTTTTTAACTCGGCGTCCGGGCCGGGGCGGGCTTCGCCCCCGGTACCGCCAGCCGCTTCTATTTACGCGCGCCGCGTTCCAACATATTCACCCCGGCCAAGAGGCCTATTCCCCGGCCCGCACCCCGCCATTGAGACTGCATGGGAATTATTATTTTTTTATCTCTCAACCTGTCCAAGAGGCCTGCTGCCTGCCGCAATCGCCGCCGGGCCGGCCCGCACCCTGCCATTGAGACTGAACGGGAATTATTATTTTTTTATCTCTCAACCTGTCCAAGAGGCCTGCTGCCCGCCGCACTCGCCGCCGGGCCGGCCCGCACCCTGCCATTGAGACTGAACGGGAATTATTTATTTTTTTAACTTGGCCGCCGGCCCGGGGCGGGCATCGCCCCCGGTACCTCCAGCCGCTACTATTTCCGCGGGCCGTGTTCCAACACTATTCACCCCGGCCAAGAGGCCTATTCCCCGGCCCGCACCCCGCCATTGAGACTGCACGGGAATTATTATTTTTTTATCTCTCAACCTGTCCAAGAGGCCTGCTGCCCGCCGCACTCGCCGCCGGGCCGGCCCGCACCCCGCCATTGAGACTGAACGGGGATTATTATTTTTTTTAACTCGGCCTCCGGGCCGGGGCGGGCTTCGCCCCCGGTACCTCCAGCCGCTTCTATTTACGCGCGCCGCGTTCCAACATATTCACCCCGGCCAAGAGGCCTATTCCCCGGCCCGCACCCCGCCATTGAGACTCCATGGGAATTATTATTTTTTTATCTCTCAACCTGTCCAAGAGGCCTGCTGCCCGCCGCAATCGCCGCCGGGCCGGCCCGCACCCTGCCATTGAGACTGAACGGGAATTATTATTTTTTTATCTCTCAACCTGTCCAAGAGGCCTGCTGCCCGCCGCACTCGCCGCCGGGCCGGCCCGCACCCTGCCATTGAGACTGAACGGGGATTATTTATTTTTTTAACTTGGCCGCCGGGCCGGGGCGGGCATCGCCCCCGGTACCTCCAGCCGCTACTATTTCCGCGGGCCGTGTTCCAACACTATTCACCCCGGCCAAGAGGCCTATTCCCCGGCCCGCACCCCACCATTGAGACTGCATGGGAATTATTATTTTTTTATCTCTCAACCTGTCCAAGAGGCCTGCTGCCCGCCGCAATCGCCGCCGGGCCGGCCCGCACCCTGCCATTGAGACTGAACGGGGATTATTTATTTTTTTAACTTGGCCGCCGGGCCGGGGCGGGCATCGCCCCCGGTACCTCCAGCCGCTACTATTTCCGCGGGCCGTGTTCCAACACTATTCACCCCGGCCAAGAGGCCTATTCCCCGGCCCGCACCCCGCCATTGAGACTGCACGGGAATTATTATTTTTTTATCTCTCAACCTGTCCAAGAGGCCTGCTGCCCGCCGCACTCGCCGCCGGGCCGGCCCGCACCCCGCCATTGACACTGAACGGGGATTATTTATTTTTTTAACTTGGCCGCCGGCCCGGGGCGGGCATCGCCCCCGGTACCTCCAGCCGCTACTATTTCCGCGGGCCGTGTTCCAACACTATTCACCCCGGCCAAGAGGCCTATTCCCCGGCCCGCACCCCGCCATTGAGACTGCACGGGAATTATTATTTTTTTATCTCTCAACCTGTCCAAGAGGCCTGCTGCACGCCGCAATCGCCGCCGGGCCGGCCCGCACCCTGCCATTGAGACTGAACGGGGATTATTTATTTTTTTTACTTGGCCGCCGGCCCGGGGCGGGCATCGCCCCCGGTACCTCCAGCCGCTACTATTTCCGCGGGCCGTGTTCCAACACTATTCACCCCGGCCAAGAGGCCTATTCCCCGGCCCGCACCCCGCCATTGAGACTGCATGGGAATTATTATTTTTTTATCTCTCAACCTGTCCAAGAGGCCTGCTGCCCGCCGCAATCGCCGCCGGGCCGGCCCGCACCCTGCCATTGAGACTGAACGGGAATTATTATTTTTTTATCTCTCAACCTGTCCAAGAGGCCTGCTGCCCGCCGCACTCGCACCCCGCCATTGAGACTGAACGGGGATTATTATTTTTTTTAACTCGGCCTCCGGGCCGGGGCGGGCTTCGCCCCCGGTACCTCCAGCCGCTTCTATTTACGCGCGCCGCGTTCCAACATATTCACCCCGGCCAAGAGGCCTATTCCCCGGCCCGCACCCCGCCATTGAGACTGCATGGGAATTATTATTTTTTTATCTCTCAACCTGTCCAAGAGGCCTGCTGCCCGCCGCAATCGCCGCCGGGCCGGCCCGCACCCTGCCATAGAGACTGAACGGGAATTATTATTTTTTTATCTCTCAACCTGTCCAAGAGGCCTGCTGCCCGCCGCACTCGCACCCCGCCATTGAGACTGAACGGGGATTATTATTTTTTTTAACTCGGCCTCCGGGCCGGGGCGGGCTTCGCCCCCGGTACCTCCAGCCGCTTCTATTTACGCGCGCCGCGTTCCAACATATTCACCCCGGCCAAGAGGCCTCTTCCCCGGCCACACTCGTCCGCCGGGCCGGCCCGCACCCCGCCATTGAGACTGCACGGGAATTATTATTTTTATATCTCTCAACCTGTCCAAGAGGCCGGGTGCCCGCCGCAATCGCCGCCGGGCCGGCCCGCACCCTGCCATTGAGACTGAATGGGGATTATTTATTTTTTTAACTTGGCCGCCGGCCCGGGGCGGGCATCGCCCCCGGTACCTCCAGCCGCTACTATTTCCGCGGGCCGTGTTCCAACACTATTCACCCCGGCCAAGAGGCCTATTCCCCGGCCCGCACCCCGCCATTGAGACTGCATGGGAATTATTATTTTTTTATCTCTCAACCTGTCCAAGAGGCCTGCTGCCCGCCGCAATCGCCGCCGGGCCGGCCCGCACCCTGCCATTGAGACTGAACGGGAATTATTATTTTTTTATCTCTCAACCTGTCCAAGAGGCCTGCTGCCCGCCGCACTCGCACCCCGCCATTGAGACTGAACGGGGATTATTATTTTTTTTAACTCGGCCTCCGGGCCGGGGCGGGCTTCGCCCCCGGTACCTCCAGCCGCTTCTATTTACGCGCGCCGCGTTCCAACATATTCACCCCGGCCAAGAGGCCTATTCCCCGGCCCGCACCCCGCCATTGAGACTGCATGGGAATTATTATTTTTTTATCTCTCAACCTGTCCAAGAGGCCTGCTGCCCGCCGCAATCGCCGCCGGGCCGGCCCGCACCCTGCCATAGAGACTGAACGGGAATTATTATTTTTTTATCTCTCAACCTGTCCAAGAGGCCTGCTGCCCGCCGCACTCGCACCCCGCCATTGAGACTGAACGGGGATTATTATTTTTTTTAACTCGGCCTCCGGGCCGGGGCGGGCTTCGCCCCCGGTACCTCCAGCCGCTTCTATTTACGCGCGCCGCGTTCCAACATATTCACCCCGGCCAAGAGGCCTCTTCCCCGGCCACACTCGTCCGCCGGGCCGGCCCGCACCCCGCCATTGAGACTGCACGGGAATTATTATTTTTATATCTCTCAACCTGTCCAAGAGGCCGGGTGCCCGCCGCAATCGCCGCCGGGCCGGCCCGCACCCTGCCATTGAGACTGAATGGGGATTATTTATTTTTTTAACTTGGCCGCCGGCCAGGGGCGGGCATCGCCCCCGGTACCTCCAGCCGCTACTATTTCCGCGGGCCGTGTTCCAACACTATTCACCCCGGCCAAGAGGCCTATTCCCCGGCCCGCACCCCGCCATTGAGACTGCATGGGAATTATTATTTTTTTATCTCTCAACCTGTCCAAGAGGCCTGCTGCCCGCCGCAATCGCCGCCGGGCCGGCCCGCACCCTGCCATTGAGACTGAACGGGGATTATTTATTTTTTTAACTTGGCCGCCGGGCCGGGGCGGGCATCGCCCCCGGTACCTCCAGCCGCTTCTATTTCCGCGGGCCGTGTTCCAACACTATTCACCCCGGCCAAGAGGCCTATTCCCCGGCCCGCACCCCGCCATTGAGACTGCACGGGAATTATTATTTTTTTATCTCTCAACCTGTCCAAGAGGCCTGCTGCCCGCCGCACTCGCCGCCGGGCCGGCCCGCACCCCGCCATTGAGACTGAACGGGGATTATTATTTTTTTTAACTCGGCGTCCGGCCGGGGCGGGCTTCGCCCCCGGTACCTCCAGCCGCTTCTATTTACGCGCGCCGCGTTCCAACATATTCACCCCGGCCAAGAGGCCTATTCCCCGGCCCGCACCCCGCCATTGAGACTGCATGGGAATTATTATTTTTTTATCTCTCAACCTGTCCAAGAGGCCTGCTGCCCGCCGCAATCGCCGCCGGGCCGGCCCGCACCCTGCCATTGAGACTGAACGGGAATTATTATTTTTTTATCTCTCAACCTGTCCAAGAGGCCTGCTGCCCGCCGCACTCGCCGCCGGGCCGGCCCGCACCCTGCCATTGAGACTGAACGGGGATTATTTATTTTTTTAACTTGGCCGCCGGGCCGGGGCGGGCATCGCCCCCGGTACCTCCAGCCGCTACTATTTCCGCGGGCCGTGTTCCAACACTATTCACCCCGGCCAAGAGGCCTATTCCCCGGCCCGCACCCCGCCATTGAGACTGCACGGGAATTATTATTTTTTTATCTCTCAACCTGTCCAAGAGGCCTGCTGCCCGCCGCAATCGCCGCCGGGCCGGCCCGCACCCTGCCATTGAGACTGAACGGGGATTATTTATTTTTTTAACTTGGCCGCCGGGCCGGGGCGGGCATCGCCCCCGGTACCTCCAGCCGCTACTATTTCCGCTGGCCGTGTTCCAACACTATTCACCCCGGCCAAGAGGCCTATTCCCCGGCCCGCACCCCGCCATTGAGACTGCACGGGAATTATTATTTTTTTATCTCTCAACCTGTCCAAGAGGCCTGCTGCCCGCCGCACTCGCCGCCGGGCCGGCCCGCACCCCGCCATTGAGACTGAACGGGGATTATTATTTTTTTTAACTCGGCCTCCGGGCCGGGGCGGGCTTCGCCCCCGGTACCTCCAGCCGCTTCTATTTACGCGCGCCGCGTTCCAACATATTCACCCCGGCCAAGAGGCCTATTCCCCGGCCCGCACCCCGCCATTGAGACTGCATGGGAATTATTATTTTTTTATCTCTCAACCTGTCCAAGAGGCCTGCTGCCCGCCGCAATCGCCGCCGGGCCGGCCCGCACCCTGCCATTGAGACTGAACGGGAATTATTATTTTTTTATCTCTCAACCTGTCCAAGAGGCCTGCTGCCCGCCGCACTCGCCGCCGGGCCGGCCCGCACCCTGCCATTGAGACTGAACGGGGATTATTTATTTTTTTAACTTGGCCGCCGGGCCGGGGCGGGCATCGCCCCCGGTACCTCCAGCCGCTACTATTTCCGCGGGCCGTGTTCCAACACTATTCACCCCGGCCAAGAGGCCTATTCCCCGGCCCGCACCCCGCCATTGAGACTGCACGGGAATTATTATTTTTTTATCTCTCAACCTGTCCAAGAGGCCTGCTGCCCGCCGCAATCGCCGCCGGGCCGGCCCGCACCCTGCCATTGAGACTGAACGGGGATTATTTATTTTTTTAACTTGGCCGCCGGCCCGGGGCGGGCATCGCCCCCGGTACCTCCAGCCGCTACTATTTCCGCGGGCCGTGTTCCAACACTATTCACCCCGGCCAAGAGGCCTATTCCCCAGCCCGCACCCCGCCATTGAGACTGCATGGGAATTATTATTTTTTTATCTCTCAACCTGTCCAAGAGGCCTGCTGCCCGCCGCAATCGCCGCCGGGCCGGCCCGCACCCTGCCATTGAGACTGAACGGGAATTATTATTTTTTTATCTCTCAACCTGTCCAAGAGGCCTGCTGCCCACCGCACTCGCCGCCGGGCCGGCCCGCACCCTGCCATTGAGACTGAACGGGGATTATTTATTTTTTTAACTTGGCCGCCGGCCCGGGGCGGGCATCGCCCCCGGTACCTCCAGCCGCTACTATTTCCGCGGGCCGTGTTCCAACACTATTCACCCCGGCCAAGAGGCCTATTCCCCGGCCCGCACCCCGCCATTGAGACTGCACGGGAATTATTATTTTTTTATCTCTCAACCTGTCCAAGAGGCCTGCTGCCCGCCGCAATCGCCGCCGGGCCGGCCCGCACCCTGCCATTGAGACTGAACGGGGATTATTTATTTTTTTAACTTGGCCGCCGGGCCGGGGCGGGCATCGCCCCCGGTACCTCCAGCCGCTACTATTTCCGCGGGCCGTGTTCCAACACTATTCACCCCGGCCAAGAGGCCTATTCCCCGGCCCGCACCCCGCCATTGAGACTGCACGGGAATTATTATTTTTTTATCTCTCAACCTGTCCAAGAGGCCTGCTGCCCGCCGCACTCGCCGCCGGGCCGGCCCGCACCCCGCCATTGAGACTGAACGGGGATTATTATTTTTTTTAACTCGGCCTCCGGGCCGGGGCGGGCTTCGCCCCCGGTACCTCCAGCCGCTTCTATTTACGCGCGCCGCGTTCCAACATATTCACCCCGGCCAAGAGGCCTATTCCCCGGCCCGCACCCCGCCATTGAGACTGCATGGGAATTATTATTTTTTTATCTCTCAACCTGTCCAAGTGGCCTGCTGCCCGCCGCAATCGCCACCGGGCCGGCCCGCACCCTGCCATTGAGACTGAACGGGAATTATTATTTTTTTATCTCTCAACCTGTCCAAGAGGCCTGCTGCCCGCCGCACTCGCCGCCGGGCCGGCCCGCACCCTGCCATTGAGACTGAACGGGGATTATTTATTTTTTTAACTTGGCCGCCGGGCCGGGGCGGGCATCGCCCCCGGTACCTCCAGCCGCTACTATTTCCGCGGGCCGTGTTCCAACACTATTCACCCCGGCCAAGAGGCCTATTCCCCGGCCCGCACCCCGCCATTGAGACTGCATGGGAATTATTATTTTTTTATCTCTCAACCTGTCCAAGAGGCCTGCTGCCCGCCGCAATCGCCGCCGGGCCGGCCCGCACCCTGCCATTGAGACTGAACGGGGATTATTTATTTTTTTAACTTGGCCGCCGGGCCGGGGCGGGCATCGCCCCCGGTACCTCCAGCCGCTACTATTTCCGCGGGCCGTGTTCCAACACTATTCAACCCGGCCAAGAGGCCTATTCCCCGGCCCGCACCCCGCCATTGAGACTGCACGGGAATTATTATTTTTTTATCTCTCAACCTGTCCAAGAGGCCTGCTGCCCGCCGCAATCGCCGCCGGGCCGGCCCGCACCCTGCCATTGAGACTGAACGGGGATTATTTATTTTTTTAACTTGGCCGCCGGCCCGGGGCGGGCATCGCCCCCGGTACCTCCAGCCGCTACTATTTCCGCGGGCCGTGTTCCAACACTATTCACCCCGGCCAAGAGGCCTATTCCCCGGCCCGCACCCCGCCATTGAGACTGCACGGGAATTATTATTTTTTTATCTCTCAACCTGTCCAAGAGGCCTGCTGCCCGCCGCACTCGCCGCCGGGCCGGCCCGCACCCCGCCATTGAGACTGAACGGGGATTATTATTTTTTTTAACTCGGCGTCCGGGCCGGGGCGGGCTTCGCCCCCGGTACCTCCAGCCGCTTCTATTTACGCGCGCCGCGTTCCAACATATTCACCCCGGCCAAGAGGCCTATTCCCCGGCCCGCACCCCGCCATTGAGACTGCATGGGAATTATTATTTTTTTATCTCTCAACCTGTCCAAGAGGCCTGCTGCCCGCCGCAATCGCCGCCGGGCCGGCCCGCACCCTGCCATTGAGACTGAACGGGAATTATTATTTTTTTATCTCTCAACCTGTCCAAGAGGCCTGCTGCCCGCCGCACTCGCCGCCGGGCCGGCCCGCACCCTGCCATTGAGACTGAACGGGGATTATTTATTTTTTTGACTTGGGCCCGGGGCGGGCATCGCCCCCGGTACCTCCAGCCGCTACTATTTCCGCGGGCCGTGTTCCAACACTATTCACCCCGGCCAAGAGGCCTATTCCCCGGCCCGCACCCCGCCATTGAGACTGCATGGGAATTATTATTTTTTTTATCTCTCAACCTGTCCAAGAGGCCTGCTGCCCGCCGCAATCGCCGCCGGGCCGGCCCGCACCCTGCCATTGAGACTGAACGGGGATTATTTATTTTTTTAACTTGGCCGCCGGGCCGGGGCGGGCATCGCCCCCGGTACCTCCAGCCGCTACTATTTCCGCGGGCCGTGTTCCAACACTATTCACCCCGGCCAAGAGGCCTATTCCCCGGCCCGCACCCCGCCATTGAGACTGCACGGGAATTATTATTTTTTTATCTCTCAACCTGTCCAAGAGGCCTGCTGCCCGCCGCAATCGCCGCCGGGCCGGCCCGCACCCTGCCATTGAGACTGAACGGGGATTATTTATTTTTTTAACTTGGCCGCCGGCCCGGGGCGGGCATCGCCCCCGGTACCTCCAGCCGCTAGTATTTCCGCGGGCCGTGTTCCAACACTATTCACCCCGGCCAAGAGGCCTATTCCCCGGCCCGCACCCCGCCATTGAGACTGCATGGGAATTATTATTTTTTTATCTCTCAACCTGTCCAAGAGGCCTGCTGCCCGCCGCAATCGCCGCCGGGCCGGCCCGCACCCTGCCATTGAGACTGAACGGGGATTATTTATTTTTTTAACTTGGCCGCCGGGCCGGGGCGGGCATCGCCCCCGGTACCTCCAGCCGCTACTATTTCCGCGGGCCGTGTTCCAACACTATTCACCCCGGCCAAGAGGCCTATTCCCCGGCCCGCACCCCGCCATTGAGACTGCACGGGAATTATTATTTTTTTATCTCTCAACCTGTCCAAGAGGCCTGCTGCCCGCCGCACTCGCCGCCGGGCCGGCCCGCACCCCGCCATTGAGACTGAACGGGGATTATTATTTTTTTTAACTCGGCGTCCGGGCCGGGGCGGGCTTCGCCCCCGGTACCTCCAGCCGCTTCTATTTACGCGCGCCGCGTTCCAACATATTCACCCCGGCCAAGAGGCCTATTCCCCGGCCCGCACCCCGCCATTGAGACTGCATGGGAATTATTATTTTTTTATCTCTCAACCTGTCCAAGAGGCCTGCTGCCCGCCGCAATCGCCGCCGGGCCGGCCCGCACCCTGCCATTGAGACTGAACGGGAATTATTATTTTTTTATCTCTCAACCTGTCCAAGAGGCCTGCTGCCCGCCGCACTCGCCGCCGGGCCGGCCCGCACCCCGCCATTGAGACTGAACGGGGATTTTTTTTTTTTTTAACTCGGCCTCCGGGCCGGGGCGGGCTTCGCCCCCGGTACCTCCAGCCGCTTCTATTTCCGCGGGCCGTGTTCCAACACTATTCACCCCGGCCAAGAGGCCTATTCCCCGGCCCGCACCCCTCCATTGAGACTGCACGGGAATTATTATTTTTTTATCTCTCAACCTGTCCAAGAGGCCTGCTGCCCGCCGCACTCGCCGCCGGGCCGGCCCGCACCCTGCCATTGAGACTGAACGGGGATTATTGTTTTTTTTAACTCGGCCTCCGGGCCGGGGCGGGCTTCGCCCCCGGTACCTCCAGCCGCTTCTATTTACGCGCGCCGCGTTCCAACATATTCACCCCGGCCAAGAGGCCTATTCCCCGGCCCGCACCCCGCCATTGAGACTGCATGGGAATTATTATTTTTTTATCTCTCAACCTGTCCAAGAGGCCTGCTGCCCGCCGCAATCGCCGCCGGGCCGGCCCGCACCCTGCCATTGAGACTGAACGGGAATTATTATTTTTTTATCTCTCAACCTGTCCAAGAGGCCTGCTGCCCGCCGCACTCGCCGCCGGGCCGGCCCGCACCCTGCCATTGAGACTGAACGGGGATTATTTATTTTTTTAACTTGGCCGCCGGGCCGGGGCGGGCATCGCCCCCGGTACCTCCAGCCGCTACTATTTCCGCGGGCCGTGTTCCAACACTATTCACCCCGGCCAAGAGGCCTATTCCCCGGCCCGCACCCCACCATTGAGACTGCATGGGAATTATTATTTTTTTATCTCTCAACCTGTCCAAGAGGCCTGCTGCCCGCCGCAATCGCCGCCGGGCCGGCCCGCACCCTGCCATTGAGACTGAACGGGGATTATTTATTTTTTTAACTTGGCCGCCGGGCCGGGGCGGGCATCGCCCCCGGTACCTCCAGCCGCTACTATTTCCGCGGGCCGTGTTCCAACACTATTCACCCCGGCCAAGAGGCCTATTCCCCGGCCCGCACCCCGCCATTGAGACTGCACGGGAATTATTATTTTTTTATCTCTCAACCTGTCCAAGAGGCCTGCTGCCCGCCGCAATCGCCGCCGGGCCGGCCCGCACCCTGCCATTGAGACTGAACGGGATTATTTATTTTTTTAACTTGGCCGCCGGGCCGGGGCGGGCATCGCCCCCGGTACCTCCAGCCGCTACTATTTCCGCGGGCCGTGTTCCAACACTATTCACCCCGGCCAAGAGGCCTATTCCCCGGCCCGCACCCCGCCATTGAGACTGCACGGGAATTATTATTTTTTTATCTCTCAACCTGTCCAAGAGGCCTGCTGCACGCCGCAATCGCCGCCGGGCCGGCCCGCACCCTGCCATTGAGACTGAACGGGGATTATTTATTTTTTTAACTTGGCCGCCGGCCCGGGGCGGGCATCGCCCCCGGTACCTCCAGCCGCTACTATTTCCGCGGGCCGTGTTCCAACACTATTCACCCCGGCCAAGAGGCCTATTCCCCGGCCCGCACCCCGCCATTGAGACTGCATGGGAATTATTATTTTTTTATCTCTCAACCTGTCCAAGAGGCCTGCTGCCCGCCGCAATCGCCGCCGGGCCGGCCCGCACCCTGCCATTGAGACTGAACGGGAATTATTATTTTTTTATCTCTCAACCTGTCCAAGAGGCCTGCTGCCCGCCGCACTCGCACCCCGCCATTGAGACTGAACGGGGATTATTATTTTTTTTAACTCGGCCTCCGGGCCGGGGCGGGCTTCGCCCCCGGTACCTCCAGCCGCTTCTATTTACGCGCGCCGCGTTCCAACATATTCACCCCGGCCAAGAGGCCTATTCCCCGGCCCGCACCCCGCCATTGAGACTGCATGGGAATTATTATTTTTTTATCTCTCAACCTGTCCAAGAGGCCTGCTGCCCGCCGCAATCGCCGCCGGGCCGGCCCGCACCCTGCCATTGAGACTGAACGGGATTATTTATTTTTTTAACTTGGCCGCCGGCCCGGGGCGGGCATCGCCCCCGGTACCTCCAGCCGCTACTATTTCCGCGGGCCGTGTTCTAACACTATTCACCCCGGCCAAGAGGCCTATTCCCCGGCCCGCACCCCGCCATTGAGACTGCACGGGAATTATTATTTTTTTATCTCTCAACCTGTCCAAGAGGCCTGCTGCCCGCCGCAATCGCCGCCGGGCCGGCCCGCACCCTGCCATTGAGACTGAACGGGATTATTTATTTTTTTAACTTGGCCGCCGGGCCGGGGCGGGCATCGCCCCCGGTACCTCCAGCCGCTACTATTTCCGCGGGCCGTGTTCCAACACTATTCACCCCGGCCAAGAGGCCTATTCCCCGGCCCGCACCCCGCCATTGAGACTGCACGGGAATTATTATTTTTTTATCTCTCAACCTGTCCAAGAGGCCTGCTGCACGCCGCAATCGCCGCCGGGCCGGCCCGCACCCTGCCATTGAGACTGAACGGGGATTATTTATTTTTTTAACTTGGCCGCCGGCCCGGGGCGGGCATCGCCCCCGGTACCTCCAGCCGCTACTATTTCCGCGGGCCGTGTTCCAACACTATTCACTCCGGCCAAGAGGCCTATTCCCCGGCCCGCACCCCGCCATTGAGACTGCATGGGAATTATTATTTTTTTATCTCTCAACCTGTCCAAGAGGCCTGCTGCCCGCCGCAATCGCCGCCGGGCCGGCCCGCACCCTGCCATTGAGACTGAACGGGAATTATTATTTTTTTATCTCTCAACCTGTCCAAGAGGCCTGCTGCCCGCCGCACTCGCACCCCGCCATTGAGACTGAACGGGGATTATTATTTTTTTTAACTCGGCCTCCGGGCCGGGGCGGGCTTCGCCCCCGGTACCTCCAGCCGCTTCTATTTACGCGCGCCGCGTTCCAACATATTCACCCCGGCCAAGAGGCCTATTCCCCGGCCCGCACCCCGCCATTGAGACTGCATGGGAATTATTATTTTTTTATCTCTCAACCTGTCCAAGAGGCCTGCTGCCCGCCGCAATCGCCGCCGGGCCGGCCCGCACCCTGCCATTGAGACTGAACGGGATTATTTATTTTTTTAACTTGGCCGCCGGCCCGGGGCGGGCATCGCCCCCGGTACCTCCAGCCGCTACTATTTCCGCGGGCCGTGTTCTAACACTATTCACCCCGGCCAAGAGGCCTATTCCCCGGCCCGCACCCCGCCATTGAGACTGCATGGGAATTATTATTTTTTTATCTCTCAACCTGTCCAAGAGGCCTGCTGCCCGCCGCAATCGCCGCCGGGCCGGCCCGCACCCTGCCATTGAGACTGAACGGGGATTATTTATTTTTTTAACTTGGCCGCCGGGCCGGGGCGGGCATCGCCCCCGGTACCTCCAGCCGCTACTATTTCCGCGGGCCGTGTTCCAACACTATTCACCCCGGCCAAGAGGCCTATTCCCCGGCCCGCACCCCGCCATTGAGACTGCATGGGAATTATTATTTTTTTATCTCTCAACCTGTCCAAGAGGCCTGCTGCCCGCCGCAATCGCCGCCGGGCCGGCCCGCACCCTGCCATTGAGACTGAACGGGGATTATTTATTTTTTTAACTTGGCCGCCGGGCCGGGGCGGGCATCGCCCCCGGTACCTCCAGCCGCTACTATTTCCGCGGGCCGTGTTCCAACACTATTCACCCCGGCCAAGAGGCCTATTCCCCGGCCCGCACCCCGCCATTGAGACTGCACGGGAATTATTATTTTTTTATCTCTCAACCTGTCCAAGAGGCCTGCTGCCCGCCGCACTCGCCGCCGGGCCGGCCCGCACCCCGCCATTGAGACTGAACGGGGATTATTATTTTTTTTATCTCGGCCTCCGGGCCGGGGCGGGCTTCGCCCCCGGTACCTCCAGCCGCTACTATTTACGCGCGCCGCGTTCCAACATATTCACCCCGGCCAAGAGGCCTCTTCCCCGGCCACACTCGTCCGCCGGGCCGGCCCGCACCCCGCCATTGAGACTGCACGGGAATTATTATTTTTATATCTCTCAACCTGTCCAAGAGGCCGGGTGCCCGCTGCAATCGCCGCCGGGCCGGCCCGCACCCTGCCATTGAGACTGAATGGGGATTATTTATTTTTTTAACTTGGCCGCCGGCCCGGGGCGGGCATCGCCCCCGGTACCTCCAGCCGCTACTATTTCCGCGGGCCGTGTTCCAACACTATTCACCCCGGCCAAGAGGCCTATTCCCCGGCCCGCACCCCGCCATTGAGACTGCATGGGAATTATTATTTTTTTATCTCTCAACCTGTCCAAGAGGCCTGCTGCCCGCCGCAATCGCCGCCGGGCCGGCCCGCACCCTGCCATTGAGACTGAACGGGGATTATTTATTTTTTTAACTTGGCCGCCGGGCCGGGGCGGGCATCGCCCCCGGTACCTCCAGCCGCTTCTATTTCCGCGGGCCGTGTTCCAACACTATTCACCCCGGCCAAGAGGCCTATTCCCCGGCCCGCACCCCGCCATTGAGACTGCATGGGAATTATTATTTTTTTATCTCTCAACCTGTCCAAGAGGCCTGCTGCCCGCCGCAATCGCCGCCGGGCCGGCCCGCACCCTGCCATTGAGACTGAACGGGATTATTTATTTTTTTAACTTGGCCGCCGGCCCGGGGCGGGCATCGCCCCCGGTACCTCCAGCCGCTACTATTTCCGCGGGCCGTGTTCCAACACTATTCACCCCGGCCAAGAGGCCTATTCCCCGGCCCGCACCCCGCCATTGAGACTGCATGGGAATTATTATTTTTTTATCTCTCAACCTGTCCAAGAGGCCTGCTGCCCGCCGCAATCGCCGCCGGGCCGGCCCGCACCCTGCCATTGAGACTGAACGGGGATTATTTATTTTTTTAACTTGGCCGCCGGCCCGGGGCGGGCATCGCCCCCGGTACCTCCAGCCGCTACTATTTCCGCGGGCCGTGTTCCAACACTATTCACCCCGGCCAAGAGGCCTATTCCCCGGCCCGCACCCCGCCATTGAGACTGCACGGGAATTATTATTTTTTTATCTCTCAACCTGTCCAAGAGGCCTGCTGCCCGCCGCACTCGCCGCCGGGCCGGCCCGCACCCCGCCATTGAGACTGAACGGGGATTATTTATTTTTTTAACTTGGCCGCCGGGCCGGGGCGGGCATCGCCCCCGGTACCTCCAGCCGCTACTATTTCCGCGGGCCGTGTTCCAACACTATTCACCCCGGCCAAGAGGCCTATTCCCCGGCCCGCACCCCGCCATTGAGACTGCACGGGAATTATTATTTTTTTATCTCTCAACCTGTCCAAGAGGCCTGCTGCCCGCCGCAATCGCCGCCGGGCCGGCCCGCACCCTGCCATTGAGACTGAACGGGGATTATTTATTTTTTTAACTTGGCCGCCGGGCCGGGGCGGGCATCGCCCCCGGTACCTCCAGCCGCTACTATTTCCGCGGGCCGTGTTCCAACACTATTCACCCCGGCCAAGAGGCCTATTCCCCGGCCCGCACCCCGCCATTGAGACTGCACGGGAATTATTATTTTTTTATCTCTCAACCTGTCCAAGAGGCCTGCTGCCCGCCGCACTCGCCGCCGGGCCGGCCCGCACCCCGCCATTGAGACTGAACGGGGATTATTATTTTTTTTAACTCGGCCTCCGGGCCGGGGCGGGCTTCGCCCCCGGTACCTCCAGCCGCTTCTATTTACGCGCGCCGCGTTCCAACATATTCACCCCGGCCAAGAGGCCTATTCCCCGGCCCGCACCCCGCCATTGAGACTGCATGGGAATTATTATTTTTTTATCTCTCAACCTGTCCAAGAGGCCTGCTGCCCGCCGCAATCGCCGCCGGGCCGGCCCGCACCCTGCCATTGAGACTGAACGGGAATTATTATTTTTTTATCTCTCAACCTGTCCAAGAGGCCTGCTGCCCGCCGCACTCGCCGCCGGGCCGGCCCGCACCCTGCCATTGAGACTGAACGGGGATTATTTATTTTTTTAACTTGGCCGCCGGGCCGGGGCGGGCATCGCCCCCGGTACCTCCAGCCGCTACTATTTCCGCGGGCCGTGTTCCAACACTATTCACCCCGGCCAAGAGGCCTATTCCCCCGCCCGCACCCCGCCATTGAGACTGCATGGGAATTATTATTTTTTTATCTCTCAACCTGTCCAAGAGGCCTGCTGCCCGCCGCAATCGCCGCCGGGCCGGCCCGCACCCTGCCATTGAGACTGAACGGGGATTATTTATTTTTTTAACTTGGCCGCCGGGCCGGGGCGGGCATCGCCCCCGGTACCTCCAGCCGCTACTATTTCCGCGGGCCGTGTTCCAACACTATTCACCCCGGCCAAGAGGCCTATTCCCCGGCCCGCACCCCGCCATTGAGACTGCACGGGAATTATTATTTTTTTATCTCTCAACCTGTCCAAGAGGCCTGCTGCCTGCCGCAATCGCCGCCGGGCCGGCCTGCACCCTGCCATTGAGACTGAACGGGAATTATTATTTTTTTATCTCTCAACCTGTCCAAGAGGCCTGCTGCCCGCCGCACTCGCACCCCGCCATTGAGACTGAACGGGGATTATTATTTTTTTTAACTCGGCCTCCGGGCCGGGGCGGGCTTCGCCCCCGGTACCTCCAGCCGCTTCTATTTACGCGCGCCGCGTTCCAACATATTCACCCCGGCCAAGAGGCCTTTTCCCCGGCCCGCACCCCGCCATTGAGACTGCATGGGAATTATTATTTTTTTATCTCTCAACCTGTCCAAGAGGCCTGCTGCCCGCCGCAATCGCCGCCGGGCCGGCCCGCACCCTGCCATTGAGACTGAACGGGATTATTTATTTTTTTAACTTGGCCGCCGGCCCGGGGCGGGCATCGCCCCCGGTACCTCCAGCCGCTACTATTTCCGCGGGCCGTGTTCCAACACTATTCACCCCGGCCAAGAGGCCTATTCCCCGGCCCGCACCCCGCCATTGAGACTGCATGGGAATTATTATTTTTTTATCTCTCAACCTGTCCAAGAGGCCTGCTGCCCGCCGCAATCGCCGCCGGGCCGGCCCGCACCCTGCCATTGAGACTGAACGGGGATTATTTATTTTTTTAACTTGGCCGCCGGCCCGGGGCGGGCATCGCCCCCGGTACCTCCAGCCGCTACTATTTCCGCGGGCCGTGTTCCAACACTATTCACCCCGGCCAAGAGGCCTATTCCCCGGCCCGCACCCCGCCATTGAGACTGCACGGGAATTATTATTTTTTTATCTCTCAACCTGTCCAAGAGGCCTGCTGCCCGCCGCACTCGCCGCCGGGCCGGCCCGCACCCCGCCATTGAGACTGAACGGGGATTATTATTTTTTTTAACTCGGCCTCCGGGCCGGGGCGGGCTTCGCCCCCGGTACCTCCAGCCGCTTCTATTTACGCGCGCCGCGTTCCAACATATTCACCCCGGCCAAGAGGCCTCTTCCCCGGCCACACTCGTCCGCCGGGCCGGCCCGCACCCCGCCATTGAGACTGCACGGGAATTATTATTTTTATATCTCTCAACCTGTCCAAGAGGCCGTGCCCGCCGCAATCGCCGCCGGGCCGGCCCACACCCTGCCATTGAGACTGAATGGGGATTATTTATTTTTTTAACTTGGCCGCCGGCCCGGGGCGGGCATCGCCCCCGGTACCTCCAGCCGCTACTATTTCCGCGGGCCGTGTTCCAACACTATTCACCCCGGCCAAGAGGCCTATTCCCCGGCCCGCACCCCGCCATTGAGACTGCATGGGAATTATTATTTTTTTATCTCTCAACCTGTCCAAGAGGCCTGCTGCCCGCCGCAATCGCCGCCGGGCCGGCCCGCACCCTGCCATTGAGACTGAACGGGGATTATTTATTTTTTTAACTTGGCCGCCGGGCCGGGGCGGGAATCGCCCCCGGTACCTCCAGCCGCTACTATTTCCGCGGGCCGTGTTCCAACACTATTCACCCCGGCCAAGAGGCCTATTCCCCGGCCCGCACCCCGCCATTGAGACTGCACGGGAATTATTATTTTTTTATCTCTCAACCTGTCCAAGAGGCCTGCTGCCCGCCGCAATCGCCGCCGGGCCGGCCCGCACCCTGCCATTGAGACTGAACGGGGATTATTTATTTTTTTAACTTGGCCGCCGGCCCGGGGCGGGCATCGCCCCCGGTACCTCCAGCCGCTACTATTTCCGCGGGCCGTGTTCCAACACTATTCACCCCGGCCAAGAGGCCTATTCCCCGGCCCGCACCCCGCCATTGAGACTGTATGGGAATTATTATTTTTTTATCTCTCAACCTGTCCAAGAGGCCTGCTGCCCGCCGCAATCGCCGCCGGGCCGGCCCGCACCCTGCCATTGAGACTGAACGGGAATTATTATTTTTTTATCTCTCAACCTGTCCAAGAGGCCTGCTGCCCGCCTCACTCGCCGCCGGGCCGGCCCGCACCCCGCCATTGAGACTGAACGGGGATTATTTATTTTTTTAACTTGGCCGCCGGCCCGGGGCGGGCATCGCCCCCGGTACCTCCAGCCGCTACTATTTCCGCGGGCCGTGTTCCAACACTATTCACCCCGGCCAAGAGGCCTATTCCCCGGCCCGCACCCCGCCATTGAGACTGCATGGGAATTATTATTTTTTTATCTCTCAACCTGTCCAAGAGGCCTGCTGCCCGCCGCAATCGCCGCCGGGCCGGCCCGCACCCTGCCATTGAGACTGAACGGGAATTATTATTTTTTTATCTCTCAACCTGTCCAAGAGGCCGTGCCCGCCGCAATCGCCGCCGGGCCGGCCCACACCCTGCCATTGAGACTGAATGGGGATTATTTATTTTTTTAACTTGGCCGCCGGCCCGGGGCGGGCATCGCCCCCGGTACCTCCAGCCGCTACTATTTCCGCGGGCCGTGTTCCAACACTATTCACCCCGGCCAAGAGGCCTATTCCCCGGCCCGCACCCCGCCATTGAGACTGCATGGGAATTATTATTTTTTTATCTCTCAACCTGTCCAAGAGGCCTGCTGCCCGCCGCAATCGCCGCCGGGCCGGCCCGCACCCTGCCATTGAGACTGAACGGGGATTATTTATTTTTTTAACTTGGCCGCCGGGCCGGGGCGGGAATCGCCCCCGGTACCTCCAGCCGCTACTATTTCCGCGGGCCGTGTTCCAACACTATTCACCCCGGCCAAGAGGCCTATTCCCCGGCCCGCACCCCGCCATTGAGACTGCACGGGAATTATTATTTTTTTATCTCTCAACCTGTCCAAGAGGCCTGCTGCCCGCCGCAATCGCCGCCGGGCCGGCCCGCACCCTGCCATTGAGACTGAACGGGGATTATTTATTTTTTTAACTTGGCCGCCGGCCCGGGGCGGGCATCGCCCCCGGTACCTCCAGCCGCTACTATTTCCGCGGGCCGTGTTCCAACACTATTCACCCCGGCCAAGAGGCCTATTCCCCGGCCCGCACCCCGCCATTGAGACTGTATGGGAATTATTATTTTTTTATCTCTCAACCTGTCCAAGAGGCCTGCTGCCCGCCGCAATCGCCGCCGGGCCGGCCCGCACCCTGCCATTGAGACTGAACGGGAATTATTATTTTTTTATCTCTCAACCTGTCCAAGAGGCCTGCTGCCCGCCGCACTCGCCGCCGGGCCGGCCCGCACCCCGCCATTGAGACTGCACGGGAATTATTATTTTTTTATCTCTCAACCTGTCCAAGAGGCCCGCTGCCCGCCGCACTCGCCGCCGGGCCGGCCCGCACCCCGCCATTGAGACTGAACGGGGATTATTATTTTTTTTAACTCGGCCTCCGGGCCGGGGCGGGCTTCGCCCCCGGTACCTCCAGCCGCTTCTATTTACGCGCGCCGCGTTCCAACATATTCACCCCGGCCAAGAGGCCTATTCCCCGGCCCGCACCCCGCCATTGAGACTGCATGGGAATTATTATTTTTTTATCTCTCAACCTGTCCAAGAGGCCTGCTGCCCGCCGCAATCGCCGCCGGGCCGGCCCGCACCCTGCCATTGAGACTGAACGGGGATTATTTATTTTTTTAACTTGGCCGCCGGGCCGGGGCGGGAATCGCCCCCGGTACCTCCAGCCGCTACTATTTCCGCGGGCCGTGTTCCAACACTATTCACCCCGGCCAAGAGGCCTATTCCCCGGCCCGCACCCCGCCATTGAGACTGCACGGGAATTATTATTTTTTTATCTCTCAACCTGTCCAAGAGGCCTGCTGCCCGCCGCAATCGCCGCCGGGCCGGCCCGCACCCTGCCATTGAGACTGAACGGGGATTATTTATTTATTTAACTTGGCCGCCGGCCCGGGGCGGGCATCGCCCCCGGTACCTCCAGCCGCTACTATTTCCGCGGGCCGTGTTCCAACACTATTCACCCCGGCCAAGAGGCCTATTCCCCGGCCCGCACCCCGCCATTGAGACTGCATGGGAATTATTATTTTTTTATCTCTCAACCTGTCCAAGAGGCCTGCTGCCCGCCGCAATCGCCGCCGGGCCGGCCCGCACCCTGCCATTGAGACTGAACGGGAATTATTATTTTTTTATCTCTCAACCTGTCCAAGAGGCCTGCTGCCCGCCGCACTCGCCGCCGGGCCGGCCCGCACCCCGCCATTGAGACTGAACGGGGATTATTATTTTTTTTAACCTGGCCTCCGGGCCGGGGCGGGCTTCGCCCCCGGTACCTCCAGCCGCTTCTATTTACGCGCGCCGCGTTCCAACATATTCACCCCGGCCAAGAGGCCTCTTCCCCGGCCACACTCGTCCGCCGGGCCGGCCCGCACCCCGCCATTGAGACTGCACGGGAATTATTATTTTTTTATCTCTCAACCTGTCCAAGAGGCCTGCTGCCCGCCGCACTCGCCGCCGGGCCGGCCCGCACCCCGCCATTGAGACTGTACGGGATTATTTATTTTTTTTAACTCGGCCTCCGGGCCGGGGCGGGCTTCGCCCCCGGTACCTCCAGCCGCTTCTATTTACGCGCGCCGCGTTCCAACATATTCACCCCGGCCAAGAGGCCTCTTCCCCGGCCACACTCGTCCGCCGGGCCGGCCCGCACCCCGCCATTGAGACTGCACGGGAATTATTATTTTTTTATCTCTCAACCTGTCCAAGAGGCCTGCTGCCCGCCGCACTCGCCGCCGGGCCGGCCCGCACCCCGCCATTGAGACTGAACGGGGATTATTATTTTTTTTAACTCGGCCTCCGGGCCGGGGCGGGCTTCGCCCCCGGTACCTCCAGCCGCTTCTATTTACGCGCGCCGCGTTCCAACATATTCACCCCGGCCAAGAGGCCTCTTCCCCGGCCACACTCGTCCGCCGGGCCGGCCCGCACCCCGCCATTGAGACTGCACGGGAATTATTATTTTTATATCTCTCAACCTGTCCAAGAGGCCTGCTGCCCGCCGCAATCGCCGCCGGGCCGGCCCGCACCCTGCCATTGAGACTGAACGGGATTATTTATTTTTTTAACTTGGCCGCCGGGCCGGGGCGGGCATCGCCCCCGGTACCTCCAGCCGCTACTATTTCCGCGGGCCGTGTTCCAACACTATTCACCCCGGCCAAGAGGCCTATTCCCCGGCCCGCACCCCGCCATTGAGACTGCATGGGAATTATTATTTTTTTATCTCTCAACCTGTCCAAGAGGCCTGCTGCCCGCCGCAATCGCCGCCGGGCCGGCCCGCACCCTGCCATTGAGACTGAACGGGGATTATTTATTTTTTTAACTTGGCCGCCGGGCCGGGGCGGGCATCGCCCCCGGTACCTCCAGCCGCTACTATTTCCGCGGGCCGTGTTCCAACACTATTCACCCCGGCCAAGAGGCCTATTCCCCGGCCCGCACCCCGCCATTGAGACTGCACGGGAATTATTATTTTTTTATCTCTCAACCTGTCCAAGAGGCCTGCTGCCCGCCGCACTCGCCGCCGGGCCGGCCCGCACCCCGCCATTGAGACTGAACGGGGATTATTATTTTTTTTAACTCGGCGTCCGGGCTGGGGCGGGCTTCGCCCCCGGTACCTCCAGCCGCTTCTATTTACGCGCGCCGCGTTCCAACATATTCACCCCGGCCAAGAGGCCTATTCCCCGGCCCGCACCCCGCCATTGAGACTGCATGGGAATTATTATTTTTTTATCTCTCAACCTGTCCAAGAGGCCTGCTGCCCGCCGCACTCGCCGCCGGGCCGGCCCGCACCCTGCCATTGAGACTGAACGGGGATTATTTATTTTTTTAACTTGGCCGCCGGCCCGGGGCGGGCATCGCCCCCGGTACCTCCAGCCGCTACTATTTCCGCGGGCCGTGTTCCAACACTATTCACCCCGGCCAAGAGGCCTATTCCCCGGCCCGCACCCCACCATTGAGACTGCACGGGAATTATTATTTTTTTATCTCTCAACCTGTCCAAGAGGCCTGCTGCCCGCCGCACTCGCCGCCGGGCCGGCCCGCACCCCGCCATTGAGACTGAACGGGGATTATTATTTTTTTTAACTCGGCCTCCGGGCCGGGGCGGGCTTCGCCCCCGGTACCTCCAGCCGCTTCTATTTACGCGCGCCGCGTTCCAACATATTCACCCCGGCCAAGAGGCCTATTCCCCGGCCCGCACCCCGCCATTGAGACTGCATGGGAATTATTATTTTTTTATCTCTCAACCTGTCCAAGAGGCCTGCTGCCCGCCGCAATCGCCGCCGGGCCGGCCCGCACCCTGCCATTGAGACTGAACGGGAATTATTATTTTTTTATCTCTCAACCTGTCCAAGAGGCCTGCTGCCCGCCGCACTCGCCGCCGGGCCGGCCCGCACCCCGCCATTGAGACTGAACGGGGATTATTATTTTTTTTAACCTGGCCTCCGGGCCGGGGCGGGCTTCGCCCCCGGTACCTCCAGCCGCTTCTATTTACGCGCGCCGCGTTCCAACATATTCACCCCGGCCAAGAGGCCTCTTCCCCGGCCACACTCGTCCGCCGGGCCGGCCCGCACCCCGCCATTGAGACTGCACGGGAATTATTATTTTTTTATCTCTCAACCTGTCCAAGAGGCCTGCTGCCCGCCGCACTCGCCGCCGGGCCGGCCCGCACCCCGCCATTGAGACTGTACGGGATTATTTATTTTTTTTAACTCGGCCTCCGGGCCGGGGCGGGCTTCGCCCCCGGTACCTCCAGCCGCTTCTATTTACGCGCGCCGCGTTCCAACATATTCACCCCGGCCAAGAGGCCTCTTCCCCGGCCACACTCGTCCGCCGGGCCGGCCCGCACCCCGCCATTGAGACTGCACGGGAATTATTATTTTTTTATCTCTCAACCTGTCCAAGAGGCCTGCTGCCCGCCGCACTCGCCGCCGGGCCGGCCCGCACCCCGCCATTGAGACTGAACGGGGATTATTATTTTTTTTAACTCGGCCTCCGGGCCGGGGCGGGCTTCGCCCCCGGTACCTCCAGCCGCTTCTATTTACGCGCGCCGCGTTCCAACATATTCACCCCGGCCAAGAGGCCTCTTCCCCGGCCACACTCGTCCGCCGGGCCGGCCCGCACCCCGCCATTGAGACTGCACGGGAATTATTATTTTTATATCTCTCAACCTGTCCAAGAGGCCTGCTGCCCGCCGCAATCGCCGCCGGGCCGGCCCGCACCCTGCCATTGAGACTGAACGGGATTATTTATTTTTTTAACTTGGCCGCCGGGCCGGGGCGGGCATCGCCCCCGGTACCTCCAGCCGCTACTATTTCCGCGGGCCGTGTTCCAACACTATTCACCCCGGCCAAGAGGCCTATTCCCCGGCCCGCACCCCGCCATTGAGACTGCATGGGAATTATTATTTTTTTATCTCTCAACCTGTCCAAGAGGCCTGCTGCCCGCCGCAATCGCCGCCGGGCCGGCCCGCACCCTGCCATTGAGACTGAACGGGGATTATTTATTTTTTTAACTTGGCCGCCGGGCCGGGGCGGGCATCGCCCCCGGTACCTCCAGCCGCTACTATTTCCGCGGGCCGTGTTCCAACACTATTCACCCCGGCCAAGAGGCCTATTCCCCGGCCCGCACCCCGCCATTGAGACTGCACGGGAATTATTATTTTTTTATCTCTCAACCTGTCCAAGAGGCCTGCTGCCCGCCGCACTCGCCGCCGGGCCGGCCCGCACCCCGCCATTGAGACTGAACGGGGATTATTATTTTTTTTAACTCGGCGTCCGGGCTGGGGCGGGCTTCGCCCCCGGTACCTCCAGCCGCTTCTATTTACGCGCGCCGCGTTCCAACATATTCACCCCGGCCAAGAGGCCTATTCCCCGGCCCGCACCCCGCCATTGAGACTGCATGGGAATTATTATTTTTTTATCTCTCAACCTGTCCAAGAGGCCTGCTGCCCGCCGCACTCGCCGCCGGGCCGGCCCGCACCCTGCCATTGAGACTGAACGGGGATTATTTATTTTTTTAACTTGGCCGCCGGCCCGGGGCGGGCATCGCCCCCGGTACCTCCAGCCGCTACTATTTCCGCGGGCCGTGTTCCAACACTATTCACCCCGGCCAAGAGGCCTATTCCCCGGCCCGCACCCCGCCATTGAGACTGCACGGGAATTATTATTTTTTTATCTCTCAACCTGTCCAAGAGGCCTGCTGCCCGCCGCACTCGCCGCCGGGCCGGCCCGCACCCCGCCATTGAGACTGAACGGGGATTATTATTTTTTTTAACTCGGCCTCCGGGCCGGGGCGGGCTTCGCCCCCGGTACCTCCAGCCGCTTCTATTTACGCGCGCCGCGTTCCAACATATTCACCCCGGCCAAGAGGCCTATTCCCCGGCCCGCACCCCGCCATTGAGACTGCATGGGAATTATTATTTTTTTATCTCTCAACCTGTCCAAGAGGCCTGCTGCCCGCCGCAATCGCCGCCGGGCCGGCCCGCACCCTGCCATTGAGACTGAACGGGAATTATTATTTTTTTATCTCTCAACCTGTCCAAGAGGCCTGCTGCCCGCCGCACTCGCCGCCGGGCCGGCCCGCACCCTGCCATTGAGACTGAACGGGGATTATTTATTTTTTTAACTTGGCCGCCGGGCCGGGGCGGGCATCGCCCCTGGTACCTCCAGCCGCTACTATTTCCGCGGGCCGTGTTCCAACACTATTCACCCCGGCCAAGAGGCCTATTCCCCGGCCCGCACCCCACCATTGAGACTGCATGGGAATTATTATTTTTTTATCTCTCAACCTGTCCAAGAGGCCTGCTGCCCGCCGCAATCGCCGCCGGGCCGGCCCGCACCCTGCCATTGAGACTGAACGGGGATTATTTATTTTTTTAACTTGGCCGCCGGGCCGGGGCGGGCATCGCCCCCGGTACCTCAAGCCGCTACTATTTCCGCGGGCCGTGTTCCAACACTATTCACCCCGGCCAAGAGGCCTATTCCCCGGCCCGCACCCCGCCATTGAGACTGCACGGGAATTATTATTTTTTTATCTCTCAACCTGTCCAAGAGGCCTGCTGCCCGCCGCACTCGCCGCCGGGCCGGCCCGCACCCTGCCATTGAGACTGAACGGGGATTATTTATTTTTTTAACTTGGCCGCCGGGCCGGGGCGGGCATCGCCCCCGGTACCTCCAGCCGCTTCTATTTCCGCGGGCCGTGTTCCAACACTATTCACCCCGGCCAAGAGGCCTATTCCCCGGCCCGCACCCCGCCATTGAGACTGCACGGGAATTATTATTTTTTTATCTCTCAACCTGTCCAAGAGGCCTGCTGCCCGCCGCACTCGCCGCCGGGCCGGCCCGCACCCCGCCATTGAGACTGAACGGGGATTATTATTTTTTTTAACTCGGCGTCCGGCCGGGGCGGGCTTCGCCCCCGGTACCTCCAGCCGCTTCTATTTACGCGCGCCGCGTTCCAACATATTCACCCCGGCCAAGAGGCCTATTCCCCGGCCCGCACCCCGCCATTGAGACTGCATGGGAATTATTATTTTTTTATCTCTCAACCTGTCCAAGAGGCCTGCTGCCCGCCGCAATCGCCGCCGGGCCGGCCCGCACCCTGCCATTGAGACTGAACGGGAATTATTATTTTTTTATCTCTCAACCTGTCCAAGAGGCCTGCTGCCCGCCGCACTCGCCGCCGGGCCGGCCCGCACCCCGCCATTGAGACTGAACGGGGATTATTATTTTTTTTAACTCGGCGTCCGGCCGGGGCGGGCTTCGCCCCCGGTACCTCCAGCCGCTTCTATTTACGCGCGCCGCGTTCCAACATATTCACCCCGGCCAAGAGGCCTATTCCCCGGCCCGCACCCCGCCATTGAGACTGCATGGGAATTATTATTTTTTTATCTCTCAACCTGTCCAAGAGGCCTGCTGCCCGCCGCAATCGCCGCCGGGCCGGCCCGCACCCTGCCATTGAGACTGAACGGGAATTATTATTTTTTTATCTCTCAACCTGTCCAAGAGGCCTGCTGCCCGCCGCACTCGCCGCCGGGCCGGCCCGCACCCTGCCATTGAGACTGAACGGGGATTATTTATTTTTTTAACTTGGCCGCCGGGCCAGGGCGGGCATCGCCCCCGGTACCTCCAGCCGCTTCTATTTACGCGGGCCGCGTTCCAACATATTCACCCCGGCCAAGAGGCCTATTCCCCGGCCCGCACCCCGCCATTGAGACTGCATGGGAATTATTATTTTTTTATCTCTCAACCTGTCCAAGTGGCCTGCTGCCCGCCGCAATCGCCGCCGGGCCGGCCCGCACCCTGCCATTGAGACTGAACGGGAATTATTATTTTTTTATCTCTCAACCTGTCCAAGAGGCCTGCTGCCCGCCGCACTCGCCGCCGGGCCGGCCCGCACCCTGCCATTGAGACTGAACGGGGATTATTTATTTTTTTAACTTGGCCGCCGGGCCGGGGCGGGCATCGCCCCCGGTACCTCCAGCCGCTACTATTTCCGCGGGCCGTGTTCCAACACTATTCACCCCGGCCAAGAGGCCTATTCCCCGGCCCGCACCCCGCCATTGAGACTGCATGGGAATTATTATTTTTTTATCTCTCAACCTGTCCAAGAGGCCTGCTGCCCGCCGCACTCGCCGCCGGGCCGGCCCCGCACCCCGCCATTGAGACTGAACGGGGATTATTATTTTTTTTAACTCGGCCTCCGGGCCGGGGCGGGCTTCGCCCCCGGTACCTCCAGCCGCTTCTATTTACGCGCGCCGCGTTCCAACATATTCACCCCTGCCAAGAGGCCTATTCCCCGGCCCGCACCCCGCCATTGAGACTGAATGGGAATTATTATTTTTTTATCTCTCAACCTGTCCAAGAGGCCTGCTGCCCGCCGCAATCGCCGCCGGGCCGGCCCGCACCCTGCCATTGAGACTGAACGGGAATTATTATTTTTTTATCTCTCAACCTGTCCAAGAGGCCTGCTGCCCGCCGCACTCGCCGCCGGGCCGGCCCGCACCCTGCCATTGAGACTGAACGGGGATTATTTATTTTTTTAACTTGGCCGCCGGCCCGGGGCGGGCATCGCCCCCGGTACCTCCAGCCGCTACTATTTCCGCGGGCCGTGTTCCAACACTATTCACCCCGGCCAAGAGGCCTATTCCCCGGCCCGCACCCCGCCATTGAGACTGCACGGGAATTATTATTTTTTTATCTCTCAACCTGTCCAAGAGGCCTGCTGCCCGCCGCAATCGCCGCCGGGCCGGCCCGCACCCTGCCATTGAGACTGAACGGGGATTATTTATTTTTTTAACTTGGCCGCCGGGCCGGGGCGGGCATCGCCCCCGGTACCTCCAGCCGCTACTATTTCCGCGGGCCGTGTTCCAACACTATTCACCCCGGCCAAGAGGCCTATTCCCCGGCCCGCACCCCGCCATTGAGACTGCACGGGAATTATTATTTTTTTATCTCTCAACCTGTCCAAGAGGCCTGCTGCCCGCCGCACTCGCCGCCGGGCCGGCCCGCACCCCGCCATTGAGACTGAACGGGGATTATTTTTTTTTTTAACTCGGCCTCCGGGCCGGGGCGGGCTTCGCCCCCGGTACCTCCAGCCGCTTCTATTTACGCGCGCCGCGTTCCAACATATTCACCCCGGCCAAGAGGCCTATTCCCCGGCCCGCACCCCGCCATTGAGACTGCATGGGAATTATTATTTTTTTATCTCTCAACCTGTCCAAGAGGCCTGCTGCCCGCCGCAATCGCCGCCGGGCCGGCCCGCACCCTGCCATTGAGACTGCATGGGAATTATTATTTTTTTATCTCTCAACCTGTCCAAGAGGCCTGCTGCCCGCCGCAATCGCCGCCGGGCCGGCCCGCACCCTGCCATTGAGACTGAACGGGGATTATTTATTTTTTTAACTTGGCCGCCGGGCCGGGGCGGGCATCGCCCCCGGTACCTCCAGCCGCTACTATTTCCGCGGGCCGTGTTCCAACACTATTCACCCCGGCCAAGAGGCCTATTCCCCGGCCCGCACCCCGCCATTGAGACTGCACGGGAATTATTATTTTTTTATCTCTCAACCTGTCCAAGAGGCCTGCTGCCCGCCGCACTCGCCGCCGGGCCGGCCCGCACCCCGCCATTGAGACTGAACGGGGATTATTATTTTTTTTAACTCGGCCTCCGGGCCGGGGCGGGCTTCGCCCCCGGTACCTCCAGCCGCTTCTATTTACGCGCGCCGCGTTCCAACATATTCACCCCGGCCAAGAGGCCTATTCCCCGGCCCGCACCCCGCCATTGAGACTGCATGGGAATTATTATTTTTTTATCTCTCAACCTGTCCAAGAGGCCTGCTGACCGCCGCAATCGCCGCCGGGCCGGCCCGCACCCTGCCATTGAGACTGAACGGGAATTATTATTTTTTTATCTCTCAACCTGTCCAAGAGGCCTGCTGCCCGCCGCACTCGCCGCCGGGCCGGCCCGCACCCCGCCATTGAGACTGAACGGGGATTATTATTTTTTTTAACTCGGCCTCCGGGCCGGGGCGGGCTTCGCCCCCGGTACCTCCAGCCGCTTCTATTTACGCGCGCCGCGTTCCAACATATTCACCCCGGCCAAGAGGCCTATTCCCCGGCCCGCACCCCGCCATTGAGACTGCATGGGAATTATTATTTTTTTATCTCTCAACCTGTCCAAGAGGCCTGCTGCCCGCCGCAATCGCCGCCGGGCCGGCCCGCACCCTGCCATTGAGACTGAACGGGAATTATTATTTTTTTATCTCTCAACCTGTCCAAGAGGCCTGCTGCCCGCCGCACTCGCCGCCGGGCCGGCCCGCACCCTGCCATTGAGACTGAACGGGGATTATTTATTTTTTTAACTTGGCCGCCGGGCCGGGGCGGGCATCGCCCCCGGTACCTCCAGCCGCTACTATTTCCGCGGGCCGTGTTCCAACACTATTCACCCCGGCCAAGAGGCCTATTCCCCGGCCCGCACCCCACCATTGAGACTGCATGGGAATTATTATTTTTTTATCTCTCAACCTGTCCAAGAGGCCTGCTGCCCGCCGCAATCGCCGCCGGGCCGGCCCGCACCCTGCCATTGAGACTGAACGGGGATTATTTATTTTTTTAACTTGGCCGCCGGGCCGGGGCGGGCATCGCCCCCGGTACCTCAAGCCGCTACTATTTCCGCGGGCCGTGTTCCAACACTATTCACCCCGGCCAAGAGGCCTATTCCCCGGCCCGCACCCCGCCATTGAGACTGCACGGGAATTATTATTTTTTTATCTCTCAACCTGTCCAAGAGGCCTGCTGCCCGCCGCACTCGCCGCCGGGCCGGCCCGCACCCTGCCATTGAGACTGAACGGGGATTATTTATTTTTTTAACTTGGCCGCCGGGCCGGGGCGGGCATCGCCCCCGGTACCTCCAGCCGCTTCTATTTCCGCGGGCCGTGTTCCAACACTATTCACCCCGGCCAAGAGGCCTATTCCCCGGCCCGCACCCCGCCATTGAGACTGCACGGGAATTATTATTTTTTTATCTCTCAACCTGTCCAAGAGGCCTGCTGCCCGCCGCACTCGCCGCCGGGCCGGCCCGCACCCCGCCATTGAGACTGAACGGGGATTATTATTTTTTTTAACTCGGCGTCCGGCCGGGGCGGGCTTCGCCCCCGGTACCTCCAGCCGCTTCTATTTACGCGCGCCGCGTTCCAACATATTCACCCCGGCCAAGAGGCCTATTCCCCGGCCCGCACCCCGCCATTGAGACTGCATGGGAATTATTATTTTTTTATCTCTCAACCTGTCCAAGAGGCCTGCTGCCCGCCGCAATCGCCGCCGGGCCGGCCCGCACCCTGCCATTGAGACTGAACGGGAATTATTATTTTTTTATCTCTCAACCTGTCCAAGAGGCCTGCTGCCCGCCGCACTCGCCGCCGGGCCGGCCCGCACCCCGCCATTGAGACTGAACGGGATTATTTTTTTTAACTCGGCGTCCGGCCGGGGCGGGCTTCGCCCCCGGTACCTCCAGCCGCTTCTATTTACGCGCGCCGCGTTCCAACATATTCACCCCGGCCAAGAGGCCTATTCCCCGGCCCGCACCCCGCCATTGAGACTGCATGGGAATTATTATTTTTTTATCTCTCAACCTGTCCAAGAGGCCTGCTGCCCGCCGCAATCGCCGCCGGGCCGGCCCGCACCCTGCCATTGAGACTGAACGGGAATTATTATTTTTTTATCTCTCAACCTGTCCAAGAGGCCTGCTGCCCGCCGCACTCGCCGCCGGGCCGGCCCGCACCCTGCCATTGAGACTGAACGGGGATTATTTATTTTTTTAACTTGGCCGCCGGGCCAGGGCGGGCATCGCCCCCGGTACCTCCAGCCGCTTCTATTTACGCGGGCCGCGTTCCAACATATTCACCCCGGCCAAGAGGCCTATTCCCCGGCCCGCACCCCGCCATTGAGACTGCATGGGAATTATTATTTTTTTATCTCTCAACCTGTCCAAGTGGCCTGCTGCCCGCCGCAATCGCCGCCGGGCCGGCCCGCACCCTGCCATTGAGACTGAACGGGAATTATTATTTTTTTATCTCTCAACCTGTCCAAGAGGCCTGCTGCCCGCCGCACTCGCCGCCGGGCCGGCCCGCACCCTGCCATTGAGACTGAACGGGGATTATTTATTTTTTTAACTTGGCCGCCGGGCCGGGGCGGGCATCGCCCCCGGTACCTCCAGCCGCTACTATTTCCGCGGGCCGTGTTCCAACACTATTCACCCCGGCCAAGAGGCCTATTCCCCGGCCCGCACCCCGCCATTGAGACTGCATGGGAATTATTATTTTTTTATCTCTCAACCTGTCCAAGAGGCCTGCTGCCCGCCGCACTCGCCGCCGGGCCGGCCCCGCACCCCGCCATTGAGACTGAACGGGGATTATTATTTTTTTTAACTCGGCCTCCGGGCCGGGGCGGGCTTCGCCCCCGGTACCTCCAGCCGCTTCTATTTACGCGCGCCGCGTTCCAACATATTCACCCCGGCCAAGAGGCCTATTCCCCGGCCCGCACCCCGCCATTGAGACTGAATGGGAATTATTATTTTTTTATCTCTCAACCTGTCCAAGAGGCCTGCTGCCCGCCGCAATCGCCGCCGGGCCGGCCCGCACCCTGCCATTGAGACTGAACGGGAATTATTATTTTTTTATCTCTCAACCTGTCCAAGAGGCCTGCTGCCCGCCGCACTCGCCGCCGGGCCGGCCCGCACCCTGCCATTGAGACTGAACGGGGATTATTTATTTTTTTAACTTGGCCGCCGGCCCGGGGCGGGCATCGCCCCCGGTACCTCCAGCCGCTACTATTTCCGCGGGCCGTGTTCCAACACTATTCACCCCGGCCAAGAGGCCTATTCCCCGGCCCGCACCCCGCCATTGAGACTGCACGGGAATTATTATTTTTTTATCTCTCAACCTGTCCAAGAGGCCTGCTGCCCGCCGCAATCGCCGCCGGGCCGGCCCGCACCCTGCCATTGAGACTGAACGGGGATTATTTATTTTTTTAACTTGGCCGCCGGGCCGGGGCGGGCATCGCCCCCGGTACCTCCAGCCGCTACTATTTCCGCGGGCCGTGTTCCAACACTATTCACCCCGGCCAAGAGGCCTATTCCCCGGCCCGCACCCCGCCATTGAGACTGCATGGGAATTATTATTTTTTTATCTCTCAACCTGTCCAAGAGGCCTGCTGCCCGCCGCACTCGCCGCCGGGCCGGCCCCGCACCCCGCCATTGAGACTGAACGGGGATTATTATTTTTTTTAACTCGGCCTCCGGGCCGGGGCGGGCTTCGCCCCCGGTACCTCCAGCCGCTTCTATTTACGCGCGCCGCGTTCCAACATATTCACCCCGGCCAAGAGGCCTATTCCCCGGCCCGCACCCCGCCATTGAGACTGAATGGGAATTATTATTTTTTTATCTCTCAACCTGTCCAAGAGGCCTGCTGCCCGCCGCAATCGCCGCCGGGCCGGCCCGCACCCTGCCATTGAGACTGAACGGGAATTATTATTTTTTTATCTCTCAACCTGTCCAAGAGGCCTGCTGCCCGCCGCACTCGCCGCCGGGCCGGCCCGCACCCTGCCATTGAGACTGAACGGGGATTATTTATTTTTTTAACTTGGCCGCCGGCCCGGGGCGGGCATCGCCCCCGGTACCTCCAGCCGCTACTATTTCCGCGGGCCGTGTTCCAACACTATTCACCCCGGCCAAGAGGCCTATTCCCCGGCCCGCACCCCGCCATTGAGACTGCACGGGAATTATTATTTTTTTATCTCTCAACCTGTCCAAGAGGCCTGCTGCCCGCCGCAATCGCCGCCGGGCCGGCCCGCACCCTGCCATTGAGACTGAACGGGGATTATTTATTTTTTTAACTTGGCCGCCGGGCCGGGGCGGGCATCGCCCCCGGTACCTCCAGCCGCTACTATTTCCGCGGGCCGTGTTCCAACACTATTCACCCCGGCCAAGAGGCCTATTCCCCGGCCCGCACCCCGCCATTGAGACTGCACGGGAATTATTATTTTTTTATCTCTCAACCTGTCCAAGAGGCCTGCTGCCCGCCGCACTCGCCGCCGGGCCGGCCCGCACCCCGCCATTGAGACTGAACGGGGATTATTTTTTTTTTTAACTCGGCCTCCGGGCCGGGGCGGGCTTCGCCCCCGGTACCTCCAGCCGCTTCTATTTACGCGCGCCGCGTTCCAACATATTCACCCCGGCCAAGAGGCCTATTCCCCGGCCCGCACCCCGCCATTGAGACTGCATGGGAATTATTATTTTTTTATCTCTCAACCTGTCCAAGAGGCCTGCTGCCCGCCGCAATCGCCGCCGGGCCGGCCCGCACCCTGCCATTGAGACTGAACGGGAATTATTATTTTTTTATCTCTCAACCTGTCCAAGAGGCCTGCTGCCCGCCGCACTCGCCGCCGGGCCGGCCCGCACCCTGCCATTGAGACTGAACGGGGATTATTTATTTTTTTAACTTGGCCGCCGGGCCGGGGCGGGCATCGCCCCCGGTACCTCCAGCCGCTACTATTTCCGCGGGCCGTGTTCCAACACTATTCACCCCGGCCAAGAGGCCTATTCCCCGGCCCGCACCCCGCCATTGAGACTGCATGGGAATTATTATTTTTTTATCTCTCAACCTGTCCAAGAGGCCTGCTGCCCGCCGCAATCGCCGCCGGGCCGGCCCGCACCCTGCCATTGAGACTGAACGGGGATTATTTATTTTTTTAACTTGGCCGCCGGGCCGGGGCGGGCATCGCCCCCGGTACCTCCAGCCGCTACTATTTCCGCGGGCCGTGTTCCAACATATTCACCCCGGCCAAGAGGCCTATTCCCCGGCCCGCACCCCGCCATTGAGACTGCATGGGAATTATTATTTTTTTATCTCTCAACCTGTCCAAGAAGCCTGCTGCCCGCCGCAATCGCCGCCGGGCCAGCCCGCACCCTGCCATTGAGACTGAACGGGAATTATTATTTTTTTATCTCTCAACCTGTCCAAGAGGCCTGCTGCCCACCGCACTCGCCGCCGGGCCGGCCCGCACCCTGCCATTGAGACTGAACGGGGATTATTTATTTTTTTAACTTGGCCGCCGGGCCGGGGCGGGCATCGCCCCCGGTACCTCCAGCCGCTACTATTTCCGCGGGCCGTGTTCCAACACTATTCACCCCGGCCAAGAGGCCTATTCCCCGGCCCGCACCCCGCCATTGAGACTGCACGGGAATTATTATTTTTTTATCTCTCAACCTGTCCAAGAGGCCTGCTGCCCGCCACAATCGCCGCCGGGCCGGCCCGCACCCTGCCATTGAGACTGAACGGGGATTATTTATTTTTTTAACTTGGCCGCCGGGCCGGGGCGGGCATCGCCCCCGGTACCTCCAGCCGCTACTATTTCCGCGGGCCGTGTTCCAACACTATTCACCCCGGCCAAGAGGCCTATTCCCCGGCCCGCACCCCGCCATTGAGACTGAACGGGAATTATTATTTTTTTATCTCTCAACCTGTCCAAGAGGCCTGCTGCCCGCCGCACTCGCCGCCGGGCCGGCCCGCACCCCGCCATTGAGACTGAACGGGGATTATTATTTTTTTTAACTCGGCCTCCGGGCCGGGGCGGGCTTCGCCCCCGGTACCTCCAGCCGCTACTATTTCCGCGGGCCGTGTTCCAACACTATTCACCCCGGCCAAGAGGCCTATTCCCCGGCCCGCACCCCGCCATTGAGACTGCATGGGAATTATTATTTTTTTATCTCTCAACCTGTCCAAGAGGCCTGCTGCCCGCCGCAATCGCCGCCGGGCCGGCCCGCACCCTGCCATTGAGACTGAACGGGAATTATTATTTTTTTATCTCTCAACCTGTCCAAGAGGCCTGCTGACCGCCGCAATCGCCGCCGGGCCGGCCCGCACCCTGCCATTGAGACTGAACGGGAATTATTATTTTTTTATCTCTCAACCTGTCCAAGAGGCCTGCTGCCCGCCGCACTCGCCGCCGGGCCGGCCCGCACCCTGCCATTGAGACTGAACGGGGATTATTTATTTTTTTAACTTGGCCGCCGGGCCGGGGCGGGCATCGCCCCCGGTACCTCCAGCCGCTACTATTTCCGCGGGCCGTGTTCCAACACTATTCACCCCGGCCAAGAGGCCTATTCCCCGGCCCGCACCCCGCCATTGAGACTGCATGGGAATTATTATTTTTTTATCTCTCAACCTGTCCAAGAGGCCTGCTGCCCGCCGCACTCGCCGCCGGGCCGGCCCGCACCCCGCCATTGAGACTGAACGGGGATTATTATTTTTTTTAACTCGGCCTCCGGGCCGGGGCGGGCATCGCCCCCGGTACCTCCAGCCGCTACTATTTCCGCGGGCCGTGTTCCAACACTATTCACCCCGGCCAAGAGGCCTATTCCCCGGCCCGCACCCCGCCATTGAGACTGCACGGGAATTATTATTTTTTTATCTCTCAACCTGTCCAAGAGGCCTGCTGCCCGCCGCACTCGCCGCCGGGCCGGCCCGCACCCCGCCATTGAGACTGAACGGGGATTATTATTTTTTTTAACTCGGCCTCCGGGCCGGGGCGGGCTTCGCCCCCGGTACCTCCAGCCGCTTCTATTTACGCGCGCCGCGTTCCAACATATTCACCCCGGCCAAGAGGCCTATTCCCCGGCCCGCACCCCGCCATTGAGACTGCATGGAAATTATTAGTTTTTTATCTCTCAACCTGTCCAAGAGGCCTGCTGACCGCCGCAATCGCCGCCGGGCCGGCCCGCACCCTGCCATTGAGACTGAACGGGAATTATTATTTTTTTATCTCTCAACCTGTCCAAGAGGCCTGCTGCCCGCCGCACTCGCCGCCGGGCCGGCCCGCACCCTGCCATTGAGACTGAACGGGGATTATTTATTTTTTTAACTTGGCCGCCGGGCCGGGGCGGGCATCGCCCCCGGTACCTCCAGCCGCTACTATTTCCGCGGGCCGTGTTCCAACACTATTCACCCCGGCCAAGAGGCCTATTCCCCGGCCCGCACCCCGCCATTGAGACTGCATGGGAATTATTATTTTTTTATCTCTCAACCTGTCCAAGAGGCCTGCTGCCCGCCGCACTCGCCGCCGGGCCGGCCCGCACCCCGCCATTGAGACTGAACGGGGATTATTATTTTTTTTAACTCGGCCTCCGGGCCGGGGCGGGCTTCGCCCCCGGTACCTCCAGCCGCTTCTATTTACGCGCGCCGCGTTCCAACATATTCACCCCGGCCAAGAGGCCTATTCCCCGGCCCGCACCCCGCCATTGAGACTGCATGGGAATTATTATTTTTTTATCTCTCAACCTGTCCAAGAAGCCTGCTGCCCGCCGCAATCGCCGCCGGGCCGGCCCGCACCCTGCCATTGAGACTGAACGGGAATTATTATTTTTTTATCTCTCAACCTGTCCAAGAGGCCTGCTGCCCGCCGCACTCGCCGCCGGGCCGGCCCGCACCCTGCCATTGAGACTGAACGGGGATTATTTATTTTTTTAACTTGGCCGCCGGGCCGGGGCGGGCATCGCCCCCGGTACCTCCAGCCGCTACTATTTCCGCGGGCCGTGTTCCAACACTATTCACCCCGGCCAAGAGGCCTATTCCCCGGCCCGCACCCCGCCATTGAGACTGCATGGGAATTATTATTTTTTTATCTCTCAACCTGTCCAAGAGGCCTGCTGCCCGCCGCAATCGCCGCCGGGCCGGCCCGCACCCTGCCATTGAGACTGAACGGGGATTATTTATTTTTTTAACTTGGCCGCCGGGCCGGGGCGGGCATCGCCCCCGGTACCTCCAGCCGCTACTATTTCCGCGGGCCGTGTTCCAACACTATTCACCCCGGCCAAGAGGCCTATTCCCCGGCCCGCACCCCGCCATTGAGACTACATGGGAATTATTATTTTTTTATCTCTCAACCTGTCCAAGAGGCCTGCTGCCCGCCGCAATCGCCGCCGGGCCGGCCCGCACCCTGCCATTGAGACTGAACGGGGATTATTTATTTTTTTAACTTGGCCGCCGGGCCGGGGCGGGCATCGCCCCCGGTACCTCCAGCCGCTACTATTTCCGCGGGCCGTGTTCCAACATATTCACCCCGGCCAAGAGGCCTATTCCCCGGCCCGCACCCCGCCATTGAGACTGCATGGGAATTATTATTTTTGTATCTCTCAACCTGTCCAAGAGGCCTGCTGCCCGCCGCAATCGCCGCCGGGCCGGCCCGCACCCTGCCATTGAGACTGAACGGGGATTATTTATTTTTTTAACTTGGCCGCCGGGCCGGGGCGGGAATCGCCCCCGGTACCTCCAGCCGCTACTATTTCCGCGGGCCGTGTTCCAACACTATTCACCCCGGCCAAGAGGCCTATTCCCCGGCCCGCACCCCGCCATTGAGACTGCACGGGAATTATTATTTTTTTATCTCTCAACCTGTCCAAGAGGCCTGCTGCCCGCCGCAATCGCCGCCGGGCCGGCCCGCACCCTGCCATTGAGACTGAACGGGGATTATTTATTTTTTTAACTTGGCCGCCGGCCCGGGGCGGGCATCGCCCCCGGTACCTCCAGCCGCTACTATTTCCGCGGGCCGTGTTCCAACACTATTCACCCCGGCCAAGAGGCCTATTCCCCGGCCCGCACCCCGCCATTGAGACTGCATGGGAATTATTATTTTTTTATCTCTCAACCTGTCCAAGAGGCCTGCTGCCCGCCGCAATCGCCGCCGGGCCGGCCCGCACCCTGCCATTGAGACTGAACGGGAATTATTATTTTTTAATCTCTCAACCTGTCCAAGAGGCCTGCTGCCCGCCGCACTCGCCGCCGGGCCGGCCCGCACCCCGCCATTGAGACTGCACGGGAATTATTATTTTTTTATCTCTCAACCTGTCCAAGAGGCCCGCTGCCCGCCGCACTCGCCGCCGGGCCGGCCCGCACCCCGCCATTGAGACTGAACGGGGATTATTATTTTTTTTAACTCGGCCTCCGGGCCGGGGCGGGCTTCGCCCCCGGTACCTCCAGCCGCTTCTATTTACGCGCGCCGCGTTCCAACATATTCACCCCGGCCAAGAGGCCTATTCCCCGGCCCGCACCCCGCCATTGAGACTGCATGGGAATTATTATTTTTTTATCTCTCAACCTGTCCAAGAGGCCTGCTGCCCGCCGCAATCGCCGCCGGGCCGGCCCGCACCCTGCCATTGAGACTGAACGGGGATTATTTATTTTTTTAACTTGGCCGCCGGGCCGGGGCGGGAATCGCCCCCGGTACCTCCAGCCGCTACTATTTCCGCGGGCCGTGTTCCAACACTATTCACCCCGGCCAAGAGGCCTATTCCCCGGCCCGCACCCCGCCATTGAGACTGCACGGGAATTATTATTTTTTTATCTCTCAACCTGTCCAAGAGGCCTGCTGCCCGCCGCAATCGCCGCCGGGCCGGCCCGCACCCTGCCATTGAGACTGAACGGGGATTATTTATTTTTTTAACTTGGCCGCCGGCCCGGGGCGGGCATCGCCCCCGGTACCTCCAGCCGCTACTATTTCCGCGGGCCGTGTTCCAACACTATTCACCCCGGCCAAGAGGCCTATTCCCCGGCCCGCACCCCGCCATTGAGACTGCATGGGAATTATTATTTTTTTATCTCTCAACCTGTCCAAGAGGCCTGCTGCCCGCCGCAATCGCCGCCGGGCCGGCCCGCACCCTGCCATTGAGACTGAACGGGAATTATTATTTTTTTATCTCTGAACCTGTCCAAGAGGCCTGCTGCCCGCCGCACTCGCCGCCGGGCCGGCCCGCACCCCGCCATTGAGACTGCACGGGAATTATTATTTTTTTATCTCTCAACCTGTCCAAGAGGCCCGCTGCCCGCCGCACTCGCCGCCGGGCCGGCCCGCACCCCGCCATTGAGACTGAACGGGGATTATTATTTTTTTTAACTCGGCCTCCGGGCCGGGGCGGGCTTCGCCCCCGGTACCTCCAGCCGCTTCTATTTACGCGCGCCGCGTTCCAACATATTCACCCCGGCCAAGAGGCCTATTCCCCGGCCCGCACCCCGCCATTGAGACTGCATGGGAATTATTATTTTTTTATCTCTCAACCTGTCCAAGAGGCCTGCTGCCCGCCGCAATCGCCGCCGGCCGGCCCGCACCCTGCCATTGAGACTGAACGGGGATTATTTATTTTTTTAACTTGGCCACCGGGCCGGGGCGGGAATCGCCCCCGGTACCTCCAGCCGCTACTATTTCCGCGGGCCGTGTTCCAACACTATTCACCCCGGCCAAGAGGCCTATTCCCCGGCCCGCACCCCGCCATTGAGACTGCACGGGAATTATTATTTTTTTATCTCTCAACCTGTCCAAGAGGCCTGCTGCCCGCCGCAATCGCCGCCGGGCCGGCCCGCACCCTGCCATTGAGACTGAACGGGATTATTTATTTTTTTAACTTGGCCGCCGGGCCGGGGCGGGCATCGCCCCCGGTACCTCCAGCCGCTACTATTTCCGCGGGCCGTGTTCCAACACTATTCACCCCGGCCAAGAGGCCTATTCCCCGGCCCGCACCCCGCCATTGAGACTGCACGGGAATTATTATTTTTTTATCTCTCAACCTGTCCAAGAGGCCTGCTGCCCGCCGCACTCGCCGCCGGGCCGGCCCGCACCCCGCCATTGAGACTGAACGGGGATTATTATTTTTTTTAACTCGGCGTCCGGGCCGGGGCGGGCTTCGCCCCCGGTACCTCCAGCCGCTTCTATTTACGCGCGCCGCGTTCCAACATATTCACCCCGGCCAAGAGGCCTATTCCCCGGCCCGCACCCCGCCATTGAGACTGCATGGGAATTATTATTTTTTTATCTCTCAACCTGTCCAAGAGGCCTGCTGCCCGCCGCAATCGCCGCCGGGCCGGCCCGCACCCTGCCATTGAGACTGAACGGGAATTATTATTTTTTTATCTCTCAACCTGTCCAAGAGGCCTGCTGCCCGCCGCACTCGCCGCCGGGCCGGCCCGCACCCTGCCATTGAGACTGAACGGGGATTATTTATTTTTTTAACTTGGCCGCCGGCCGGGGCGGGCATCGCCCCCGGTACCTCCAGCCGCTACTATTTCCGCGGGCCGTGTTCCAACACTATTCACCCCGGCCAAGAGGCCTATTCCCCGGCCCGCACCCCGCCATTGAGACTGCACGGGAATTATTATTTTTTTATCTCTCAACCTGTCCAAGAGGCCTGCTGCCCGCCGCAATCGCCGCCGGGCCGGCCCGCACCCTGCCATTGAGACTGAACGGGGATTATTTATTTTTTTAACTTGGCCGCCGGCCCGGGGCGGGCATCGCCCCCGGTACCTCCAGCCGCTACTATTTCCGCGGGCCGTGTTCCAACACTATTCACCCCGGCCAAGAGGCCTATTCCCCGGCCCGCACCCCGCCATTGAGACTGCATGGGAATTATTATTTTTTTATCTCTCAACCTGTCCAAGAGGCCTGCTGCCCGCCGCAATCGCCGCCGGGCCGGCCCGCACCCTGCCATTGAGACTGAACGGGGATTATTTATTTTTTTAACTTGGCCGCCGGGCCGGGGCGGGCATCGCCCCCGGTACCTCCAGCCGCTACTATTTCCGCGGGCCGTGTTCCAACACTATTCACCCCGGCCAAGAGGCCTATTCCCCGGCCAGCACCCCGCCATTGAGACTGCACGGGAATTATTATTTTTTTATCTCTCAACCTGTCCAAGAGGCCTGCTGCCCGCCGCACTCGCCGCCGGGCCGGCCCGCACCCCGCCATTGAGACTGAACGGGGATTATTATTTTTTTTAACTCGGCGTCCGGGCCGGGGCGGGCTTCGCCCCCGGTACCTCCAGCCGCTTCTATTTACGCGCGCCGCGTTCCAACATATTCACCCCGGCCAAGAGGCCTATTCCCCGGCCCGCACCCCGCCATTGAGACTGCATGGGAATTATTATTTTTTTATCTCTCAACCTGTCCAAGAGGCCTGCTGCCCGCCGCAATCGCCGCCGGGCCGGCCCGCACCCTGCCATTGAGACTGAACGGGAATTATTATTTTTTTATCTCTCAACCTGTCCAAGAGGCCTGCTGCCCGCCGCACTCGCCGCCGGGCCGGCCCGCACCCTGCCATTGAGACTGAACGGGGATTATTTATTTTTTTAACTTGGCCGCCGGCCCGGGGCGGGCATCGCCCCCGGTACCTCCAGCCGCTACTATTTCCGCGGGCCGTGTTCCAACACTATTCACCCCGGCCAAGAGGCCTATTCCCCGGCCCGCACCCCGCCATTGAGACTGCACGGGAATTATTATTTTTTTATCTCTCAACCTGTCCAAGAGGCCTGCTGCCCGCCGCAATCGCCGCCGGGCCGGCCCGCACCCTGCCATTGAGACTGAACGGGGATTATTTATTTTTTTAACTTGGCCGCCGGGCCGGGGCGGGCATCGCCCCCGGTACCTCCAGCCGCTACTATTTCCGCGGGCCGTGTTCCAACACTATTCACCCCGGCCAAGAGGCCTATTCCCCGGCCCGCACCCCGCCATTGAGACTGCACGGGAATTATTATTTTTTTATCTCTCAACCTGTCCAAGAGGCCTGCTGCCCGCCGCACTCGCCGCCGGGCCGGCCCCGCACCCCGCCATTGAGACTGAACGGGGATTATTATTTTTTTTAACTCGGCCTCCGGGCCGGGGCGGGCTTCGCCCCCGGTACCTCCAGCCGCTTCTATTTACGCGCGCCGCGTTCCAACATATTCACCCCGGCCAAGAGGCCTATTCCCCGGCCCGCACCCCGCCATTGAGACTGAATGGGAATTATTATTTTTTTATCTCTCAACCTGTCCAAGAGGCCTGCTGCCCGCCGCAATCGCCGCCGGGCCGGCCCGCACCCTGCCATTGAGACTGAACGGGAATTATTATTTTTTTTATCTCTCAACCTGTCCAAGAGGCCTGCTGCCCGCCGCACTCGCCGCCGGGCCGGCCCGCACCCTGCCATTGAGACTGAACGGGGATTATTTATTTTTTTAACTTGGCCGCCGGCCCGGGGCGGGCATCGCCCCCGGTACCTCCAGCCGCTACTATTTCCGCGGGCCGTGTTCCAACACTATTCACCCCGGCCAAGAGGCCTATTCCCCGGCCCGCACCCCGCCATTGAGACTGCACGGGAATTATTATTTTTTTATCTCTCAACCTGTCCAAGAGGCCTGCTGCCCGCCGCAATCGCCGCCGGGCCGGCCCGCACCCTGCCATTGAGACTGAACGGGGATTATTTATTTTTTTAACTTGGCCGCCGGGCCGGGGCGGGCATCGCCCCCGGTACCTCCAGCCGCTACTATTTCCGCGGGCCGTGTTCCAACACTATTCACCCCGGCCAAGAGGCCTATTCCCCGGCCCGCACCCCGCCATTGAGACTGCACGGGAATTATTATTTTTTTATCTCCCAACCTGTCCAAGAGGCCTGCTGCCCGCCGCACTCGCCGCCGGGCCGGCCCGCACCCCGCCATTGAGACTGAACGGGGATTTTTTTTTTTTTAACTCGGCCTCCGGGCCGGGGCGGGCTTCGCCCCCGGTACCTCCAGCCGCTTCTATTTACGCGCGCCGCGTTCCAACATATTCACCCCGGCCAAGAGGCCTATTCCCCGGCCCGCACCCCTCCATTGAGACTGCATGGGAATTATTATTTTTTTATCTCTCAACCTGTCCAAGAGGCCTGCTGCCCGCCGCAATCGCCGCCGGGCCGGCCCGCACCCTGCCATTGAGACTGAACGGGAATTATTATTTTTTTATCTCTCAACCTGTCCAAGAGGCCTGCTGCCCGCCGCACTCGCCGCCGGGCCGGCCCGCACCCTGCCATTGAGACTGTACGGGGATTATTTATTTTTTTAACTTGGCCGCCGGGCCGGGGCGGGCATCGCCCCCGGTACCTCCAGCCGCTACTATTTCCGCGGGCCGTGTTCCAACACTATTCACCCCGGCCAAGAGGCCTATTCCCCGGCCCGCACCCCGCCATTGAGACTGCATGGGAATTATTATTTTTTTATCTCTCAACCTGTCCAAGAGGCCTGCTGCCCGCCGCAATCGCCGCCGGGCCGGCCCGCACCCTGCCATTGAGACTGAACGGGGATTATTTATTTTTTTAACTTGGCCGCCGGGCCGGGGCGGGCATCGCCCTCGGTACCTCCAGCCGCTACTATTTCCGCGGGCCGTGTTCCAACACTATTCACCCCGGCCAAGAGGCCTATTCCCCGGCCCGCACCCCGCCATTGAGACTGCACGGGAATTATTATTTTTTTATCTCTCAACCTGTCCAAGAGGCCTGCTGCCCGCCGCAATCGCCGCCGGGCCGGCCCGCACCCTGCCATTGAGACTGAACGGGGATTATTTATTTTTTTAACTTGGCCGCCGGGCCGGGGCGGGCATCGCCCCCGGTACCTCCAGCCGCTACTATTTCCGCGGGCCGTGTTCCAACACTATTCACCCCGGCCAAGAGGCCTATTCCCCGGCCCGCACCCCGCCATTGAGACTGCACGGGAATTATTATTTTTTTATCTCTCAACCTGTCCAAGAGGCCTGCTGCCCGCCGCACTCGCCGCCGGGCCGGCCCGCACCCCGCCATTGAGACTGAACGGGGATTATTATTTTTTTTAACTCGGCCTCCGGGCCGGGGCGGGCTTCGCCCCCGGTACCTCCAGCCGCTTCTATTTACGCGCGCCGCGTTCCAACATATTCACCCCGGCCAAGAGGCCTATTCCCCGGCCCGCACCCCGCCATTGAGACTGCATGGGAATTATTATTTTTTTATCTCTCAACCTGTCCAAGAGGCCTGCTGCCCGCCGCAATCGCCGCCGGGCCGGCCCGCACCCTGCCATTGAGACTGAACGGGAATTATTATTTTTTTATCTCTCAACCTGTCCAAGAGGCCTGCTGCCCGCCGCACTCGCCGCCGGGCCGGCCCGCACCCTGCCATTGAGACTGAACGGGGATTATTTATTTTTTTAACTTGGCCGCCGGGCCGGGGCGGGCATCGCCCCCGGTACCTCCAGCCGCTACTATTTCCGCGGGCCGTGTTCCAACACTATTCACCCCGGCCAAGAGGCCTATTCCCCGGCCAGCACCCCGCCATTGAGACTGCACGGGAATAATTATTTTTTTATCTCTCAACCTGTCCAAGAGGCCTGCTGCCCGCCGCACTCGCCGCCGGGCCGGCCCGCACCCCGCCATTGAGACTGAACGGGGATTATTATTTTTTTTAACTCGGCGTCCGGGCCGGGGCGGGCTTCGCCCCCGGTACCTCCAGCCGCTTCTATTTACGCGCGCCGCGTTCCAACATATTCACCCCGGCCAAGAGGCCTATTCCCCGGCCCGCACCCCGCCATTGAGACTGCATGGGAATTATTATTTTTTTATCTCTCAACCTGTCCAAGAGGCCTGCTGCCCGCCGCAATCGCCGCCGGGCCGGCCCGCACCCTGCCATTGAGACTGAACGGGAATTATTATTTTTTTATCTCTCAACCTGTCCAAGAGGCCTGCTGCCCGCCGCACTCGCCGCCGGGCCGGCCCGCACCCTGCCATTGAGACTGAACGGGGATTATTTATTTTTTTAACTTGGCCGCCGGCCCGGGGCGGGCATCGCCCCCGGTACCTCCAGCCGATACTATTTCCGCGGGCCGTGTTCCAACACTATTCACCCCGGCCAAGAGGCCTATTCCCCGGCCCGCACCCCGCCATTGAGACTGCACGGGAATTATTATTTTTTTATCTCTCAACCTGTCCAAGAGGCCTGCTGCCCGCCGCAATCGCCGCCGGGCCGGCCCGCACCCTGCCATTGAGACTGAACGGGGATTATTTATTTTTTTAACTTGGCCGCCGGGCCGGGGCGGGCATCGCCCCCGGTACCTCCAGCCGCTACTATTTCCGCGGGCCGTGTTCCAACACTATTCACCCCGGCCAAGAGGCCTATTCCCCGGCCCGCACCCCGCCATTGAGACTGCACGGGAATTATTATTTTTTTATCTCTCAACCTGTCCAAGAGGCCTGCTGCCCGCCGCACTCGCCGCCGGGCCGGCCCCGCACCCCGCCATTGAGACTGAACGGGGATTATTATTTTTTTTAACTCGGCCTCCGGGCCGGGGCGGGCTTCGCCCCCGGTACCTCCAGCCGCTTCTATTTACGCGCGCCGCGTTCCAACATATTCACCCCGGCCAAGAGGCCTATTCCCCGGCCCGCACCCCGCCATTGAGACTGAATGGGAATTATTATTTTTTTATCTCTCAACCTGTCCAAGAGGCCTGCTGCCCGCCGCAATCGCCGCCGGGCCGGCCCGCACCCTGCCATTAAGACTGAACGGGAATTATTATTTTTTTATCTCTCAACCTGTCCAAGAGGCCTGCTGCCCGCCGCACTCGCCGCCGGGCCGGCCCGCACCCTGCCATTGAGACTGAACGGGGATTATTTATTTTTTTAACTTGGCCGCCGGCCCGGGGCGGGCATCGCCCCCGGTACCTCCAGCCGCTACTATTTCCGCGGGCCGTGTTCCAACACTATTCACCCCGGCCAAGAGGCCTATTCCCCGGCCCGCACCCCGCCATTGAGACTGCACGGGAATTATTATTTTTTTATCTCTCAACCTGTCCAAGAGGCCTGCTGCCCGCCGCAATCGCCGCCGGGCCGGCCCGCACCCTGCCATTGAGACTGAACGGGGATTATTTATTTTTTTAACTTGGCCGCCGGGCCGGGGCGGGCATCGCCCCCGGTACCTCCAGCCGCTACTATTTCCGCGGGCCGTGTTCCAACACTATTCACCCCGGCCAAGAGGCCTATTCCCCGGCCCGCACCCCGCCATTGAGACTGCACGGGAATTATTATTTTTTTATCTCTCAACCTGTCCAAGAGGCCTGCTGCACGCCGCAATCGCCGCCGGGCCGGCCCGCACCCTGCCATTGAGACTGAACGGGGATTATTTATTTTTTTAACTTGGCCGCCGGCCCGGGGCGGGCATCGCCCCCGGTACCTCCAGCCGCTACTATTTCCGCGGGCCGTGTTCCAACACTATTCACCCCGGCCAAGAGGCCTATTCCCCGGCCCGCACCCCGCCATTGAGACTGCATGGGAATTATTATTTTTTTATCTCTCAACCTGTCCAAGAGGCCTGCTGCCCGCCGCAATCGCCGCCGGGCCGGCCCGCACCCTGCCATTGAGACTGAACGGGAATTATTATTTTTTTATCTCTCAACCTGTCCAAGAGGCCTGCTGCCCGCCGCACTCGCCGCCGGGCCGGCCCGCACCCTGCCATTGAGACTGAACGGGGATTATTTATTTTTTTAACTTGGCCGCCGGGCCGGGGCGGGCATCGCCCCCGGTACCTCCAGCCGCTACTATTTCCGCGGGCCGTGTTCCAACACTATTCACCCCGGCCAAGAGGCCTATTCCCCGGCCAGCACCCCGCCATTGAGACTGCACGGGAATAATTATTTTTTTATCTCTCAACCTGTCCAAGAGGCCTGCTGCCCGCCGCACTCGCCGCCGGGCCGGCCCGCACCCCGCCATTGAGACTGAACGGGGATTATTATTTTTTTTAACTCGGCGTCCGGGCCGGGGCGGGCTTCGCCCCCGGTACCTCCAGCCGCTTCTATTTACGCGCGCCGCGTTCCAACATATTCACCCCGGCCAAGAGGCCTATTCCCCGGCCCGCACCCCGCCATTGAGACTGCATGGGAATTATTATTTTTTTATCTCTCAACCTGTCCAAGAGGCCTGCTGCCCGCCGCAATCGCCGCCGGGCCGGCCCGCACCCTGCCATTGAGACTGAATGGGAATTATTATTTTTTTATCTCTCAACCTGTCCAAGAGGCCTGCTGCCCGCCGCACTCGCCGCCGGGCCGGCCCGCACCCTGCCATTGAGACTGAACGGGGATTATTTATTTTTTTAACTTGGCCGCCGGCCCGGGGCGGGCATCGCCCCCGGTACCTCCAGCCGCTACTATTTCCGCGGGCCGTGTTCCAACACTATTCACCCCGGCCAAGAGGCCTATTCCCCGGCCCGCACCCCGCCATTGAGACTGCACGGGAATTATTATTTTTTTATCTCTCAACCTGTCCAAGAGGCCTGCTGCCCGCCGCAATCGCCGCCGGGCCGGCCCGCACCCTGCCATTGAGACTGAACGGGGATTATTTATTTTTTTAACTTGGCCGCCGGGCCGGGGCGGGCATCGCCCCCGGTACCTCCAGCCGCTACTATTTCCGCGGGCCGTGTTCCAACACTATTCACCCCGGCCAAGAGGCCTATTCCCCGGCCCGCACCCCGCCATTGAGACTGCACGGGAATTATTATTTTTTTATCTCTCAACCTGTCCAAGAGGCCTGCTGCCCGCCGCACTCGCCGCCGGGCCGGCCCCGCACCCCGCCATTGAGACTGAACGGGGATTATTATTTTTTTTAACTCGGCCTCCGGGCCGGGGCGGGCTTCGCCCCCGGTACCTCCAGCCGCTTCTATTTACGCGCGCCGCGTTCCAACATATTCACCCCGGCCAAGAGGCCTATTCCCCGGCCCGCACCCCGCCATTGAGACTGAATGGGAATTATTATTTTTTTATCTCTCAACCTGTCCAAGAGGCCTGCTGCCCGCCGCAATCGCCGCCGGGCCGGCCCGCACCCTGCCATTAAGACTGAACGGGAATTATTATTTTTTTATCTCTCAACCTGTCCAAGAGGCCTGCTGCCCGCCGCACTCGCCGCCGGGCCGGCCCGCACCCTGCCATTGAGACTGAACGGGGATTATTTATTTTTTTAACTTGGCCGCCGGCCCGGGGCGGGCATCGCCCCCGGTACCTCCAGCCGCTACTATTTCCGCGGGCCGTGTTCCAACACTATTCACCCCGGCCAAGAGGCCTATTCCCCGGCCCGCACCCCGCCATTGAGACTGCACGGGAATTATTATTTTTTTATCTCTCAACCTGTCCAAGAGGCCTGCTGCCCGCCGCAATCGCCGCCGGGCCGGCCCGCACCCTGCCATTGAGACTGAACGGGGATTATTTATTTTTTTAACTTGGCCGCCGGGCCGGGGCGGGCATCGCCCCCGGTACCTCCAGCCGCTACTATTTCCGCGGGCCGTGTTCCAACACTATTCACCCCGGCCAAGAGGCCTATTCCCCGGCCCGCACCCCGCCATTGAGACTGCACGGGAATTATTATTTTTTTATCTCTCAACCTGTCCAAGAGGCCTGCTGCACGCCGCAATCGCCGCCGGGCCGGCCCGCACCCTGCCATTGAGACTGAACGGGGATTATTTATTTTTTTAACTTGGCCGCCGGCCCGGGGCGGGCATCGCCCCCGGTACCTCCAGCCGCTACTATTTCCGCGGGCCGTGTTCCAACACTATTCACCCCGGCCAAGAGGCCTATTCCCCGGCCCGCACCCCGCCATTGAGACTGCATGGGAATTATTATTTTTTTATCTCTCAACCTGTCCAAGAGGCCTGCTGCCCGCCGCAATCGCCGCCGGGCCGGCCCGCACCCTGCCATTGAGACTGAACGGGAATTATTATTTTTTTATCTCTCAACCTGTCCAAGAGGCCTGCTGCCCGCCGCACTCGCACCCCGCCATTGAGACTGAACGGGGATTATTTTTTTTTTTAACTCGGCCTCCGGGCCGGGGCGGGCTTCGCCCCCGGTACCTCCAGCCGCTTCTATTTACGCGCGCCGCGTTCCAACATATTCACCCCGGCCAAGAGGCCTATTCCCCGGCCCGCACCCCGCCATTGAGACTGCATGGGAATTATTATTTTTTTATCTCTCAACCTGTCCAAGAGGCCTGCTGCCCGCCGCAATCGCCGCCGGGCCGGCCCGCACCCTGCCATTGAGACTGAACGGGAATTATTATTTTTTTATCTCTCAACCTGTCCAAGAGGCCTGCTGCCCGCCGCACTCGCACCCCGCCATTGAGACTGAACGGGGATTATTATTTTTTTTAACTCGGCCTCCGGGCCGGGGCGGGCTTCGCCCCCGGTACCTCCAGCCGCTTCTATTTACGCGCGCCGCGTTCCAACATATTCACCCCGGCCAAGAGGCCTATTCCCCGGCCCGCACCCCGCCATTGAGACTGCATGGGAATTATTATTTTTTTATCTCTCAACCTGTCCAAGAGGCCTGCTGCCCGCCGCAATCGCCGCCGGGCCGGCCCGCACCCTGCCATTGAGACTGAACGGGATTATTTATTTTTTTAACTTGGCCGCCGGCCCGGGGCGGGCATCGCCCCCGGTACCTCCAGCCGCTACTATTTCCGCGGGCCGTGTTCTAACACTATTCACCCCGGCCAAGAGGCCTATTCCCCGGCCCGCATCCCGCCATTGAGACTGCATGGGAATTATTATTTTTTTATCTCTCAACCTGTCCAAGAGGCCTGCTGCCCGCCGCAATCGCCGCCGGGCCGGCCCGCACCCTGCCATTGAGACTGAACGGGGATTATTTATTTTTTTAACTTGGCCGCCGGGCCGGGGCGGGCATCGCCCCCGGTACCTCCAGCCGCTACTATTTCCGCGGGCCGTGTTCCAACACTATTCACCCCGGCCAAGAGGCCTATTCCCCGGCCCGCACCCCGCCATTGAGACTGCATGGGAATTATTATTTTTTTATCTCTCAACCTGTCCAAGAGGCCTGCTGCCCGCCGCAATCGCCGCCGGGCCGGCCCGCACCCTGCCATTGAGACTGAACGGGGATTATTTATTTTTTTAACTTGGCCGCCGGGCCGGGGCGGGCATCGCCCCCGGTACCTCCAGCCGCTACTATTTCCGCGGGCCGTGTTCCAACACTATTCACCCCGGCCAAGAGGCCTATTCCCCGGCCCGCACCCCGCCATTGAGACTGCACGGGAATTATTATTTTTTTATCTCTCAACCTGTCCAAGAGGCCTGCTGCCCGCCGCACTCGCCGCCGGGCCGGCCCGCACCCCGCCATTGAGACTGAACGGGGATTATTATTTTTTTTTACTCGGCCTCCGGGCCGGGGCGGGCTTCGCCCCCGGTACCTCCAGCCGCTTCTATTTACGCGCGCCGCGTTCCAACATATTCACCCCGGCCAAGAGGCCTCTTCCCCGGCCACACTCGTCCGCCGGGCCGGCCCGCACCCCGCCATTGAGACTGCACAGGAATTATTATTTTTATATCTCTCAACCTGTCCAAGAGGCCGGGTGCCCGCCGCAATCGCCGCCGGGCCGGCCCGCACCCTGCCATTGAGACTGAATGGGGATTATTTATTTTTTTAACTTGGCCGCCGGCCCGGGGCGGGCATCGCCCCCGGTACCTCCAGCCGCTACTATTTCCGCGGGCCGTGTTCCAACACTATTCACCCCGGCCAAGAGGCCTATTCCCCGGCCCGCACCCCGCCATTGAGACTGCATGGGAATTATTATTTTTTTATCTCTCAACCTGTCCAAGAGGCCTGCTGCCCGCCGCAATCGCCGCCGGGCCGGCCCGCACCCTGCCATTGAGACTGAACGGGGATTATTTATTTTTTTAACTTGGCCGCCGGGCCGGGGCGGGCATCGCCCCCGGTACCTCCAGCCGCTTCTATTTCCGCGGGCCGTGTTCCAACACTATTCACCCCGGCCAAGAGGCCTATTCCCCGGCCCGCACCCCGCCATTGAGACTGCACGGGAATTATTATTTTTTTATCTCTCAACCTGTCCAAGAGGCCTGCTGCCCGCCGCAATCGCCGCCGGGCCGGCCCGCACCCTGCCATTGAGACTGAACGGGGATTATTTATTTTTTTAACTTGGCCGCCGGGCCGGGGCGGGCATCGCCCCCAGTACCTCCAGCCGCTACTATTTCCGCGGGCCGTGTTCCAACACTATTCACCCCGGCCAAGAGGCCTATTCCCCGGCCCGCACCCCGCCATTGAGACTGCACGGGAATTATTATTTTTTTATCTCTCAACCTGTCCAAGAGGCCTGCTGCCCGCCGCAATCGCCGCCGGGCCGGCCCGCACCCCGCCATTGAGACTGAACGGGGATTATTATTTTTTTTAACTCGGCCTCCGGGCCGGGGCGGGCTTCGCCCCCGGTACCTCCAGCCGCTTCTATTTACGCGCGCCGCGTTCCAACATATTCACCCCGGCCAAGAGGCCTATTCCCCGGCCCGCACCCCGCCATTGAGACTGCATGGGAATTATTATTTTTTTATCTCTCAACCTGTCCAAGAGGCCTGCTGCCCGCCGCAATCGCCGCCGGGCCGGCCCGCACCCTGCCATTGAGACTGAACGGGAATTATTATTTTTTTATCTCTCAACCTGTCCAAGAGGCCTGCTGCCCGCCGCACTCGCCGCCGGGCCGGCCCGCACCCTGCCATTGAGACTGAACGGGGATTATTTATTTTTTTAACTTGGCCGCCGGGCCGGGGCGGGCATCGCCCCCGGTACCTCCAGCCGCTACTATTTCCGCGGGCCGTGTTCCAACACTATTCACCCCGGCCAAGAGGCCTATTCCCCGGCCCGCACCCCGCCATTGAGACTGCATGGGAATTATTATTTTTTTATCTCTCAACCTGTCCAAGAGGCCTGCTGCCCGCCGCAATCGCCGCCGGGCCGGCCCGCACCCTGCCATTGAGACTGAACGGGGATTATTTATTTTTTTAACTTGGCCGCCGGGCCGGGGCGGGCATCGCCCCCGGTACCTCCAGCCGCTACTATTTCCGCGGGCCGTGTTCCAACACTATTCACCCCGGCCAAGAGGCCTATTCCCCGGCCCGCTCCCCGCCATTGAGACTGCACGGGAATTATTATTTTTTTATCTCTCAACCTGTCCAAGAGGCCTGCTGCCTGCCGCAATCGCCGCCGGGCCGGCCTGCACCCTGCCATTGAGACTGAACGGGAATTATTATTTTTTTATCTCTCAACCTGTCCAAGAGGCCTGCTGCCCGCCGCACTCGCACCCCGCCATTGAGACTGAACGGGGATTATTTTTTTTTTTAACTCGGCCTCCGGGCCGGGGCGGGCTTCGCCCCCGGTACCTCCAGCCGCTTCTATTTACGCGCGCCGCGTTCCAACATATTCACCCCGGCCAAGAGGCCTTTTCCCCGGCCCGCACCCCGCCATTGAGACTGCATGGGAATTATTATTTTTTTATCTCTCAACCTGTCCAAGAGGCCTGCTGCCCGCCGCAATCGCCGCCGGGCCGGCCCGCACCCTGCCATTGAGACTGAACGGGATTATTTATTTTTTTAACTTGGCCGCCGGCCCGGGGCGGGCATCGCCCCCGGTACCTCCAGCCGCTACTATTTCCGCGGGCCGTGTTCCAACACTATTCACCCCGGCCAAGAGGCCTATTCCCCGGCCCGCACCCCGCCATTGAGACTGCATGGGAATTATTATTTTTTTATCTCTCAACCTGTCCAAGAGGCCTGCTGCCCGCCGCAATCGCCGCCGGGCCGGCCCGCACCCTGCCATTGAGACTGAACGGGGATTATTTATTTTTTTAACTTGGCCGCCGGCCCGGGGCGGGCATCGCCCCCGGTACCTCCAGCCGCTACTATTTCCGCGGGCCGTGTTCCAACACTATTCACCCCGGCCAAGAGGCCTATTCCCCGGCCCGCACCCCGCCATTGAGACTGCACGGGAATTATTATTTTTTTATCTCTCAACCTGTCCAAGAGGCCTGCTGCCCGCCGCACTCGCCGCCGGGCCGGCCCGCACCCCGCCATTGAGACTGAACGGGGATTATTATTTTTTTTAACTCGGCCTCCGGGCCGGGGCGGGCTTCGCCCCCGGTACCTCCAGCCGCTTCTATTTACGCGCGCCGCGTTCCAACATATTCACCCCGGCCAAGAGGCCTCTTCCCCGGCCACACTCGTCCGCCGGGCCGGCCCGCACCCCGCCATTGAGACTGCACGGGAATTATTATTTTTATTTCTCTCAACCTGTCCAAGAGGCCGTGCCCGCCGCAATCGCCGCCGGGCCGGCCCACACCCTGCCATTGAGACTGAATGGGGATTATTTATTTTTTTAACTTGGCCGCCGGCCCGGGGCGGGCATCGCCCCCGGTACCTCCAGCCGCTACTATTTCCGCGGGCCGTGTTCCAACACTATTCACCCCGGCCAAGAGGCCTATTCCCCGGCCCGCACCCCGCCATTGAGACTGCATGGGAATTATTATTTTTTTATCTCTCAACCTGTCCAAGAGGCCTGCTGCCCGCCGCAATCGCCGCCGGGCCGGCCCGCACCCTGCCATGGAGACTGAACGGGGATTATTTATTTTTTTAACTTGGCCGCCGGGCCGGGGCGGGAATCGCCCCCGGTACCTCCAGCCGCTACTATTTCCGCGGGCCGTGTTCCAACACTATTCACCCCGGCCAAGAGGCCTATTCCCCGGCCCGCACCCCGCCATTGAGACTGCACGGGAATTATTATTTTTTTATCTCTCAACCTGTCCAAGAGGTCTGCTGCCCGCCGCAATCGCCGCCGGGCCGGCCCGCACCCTGCCATTGAGACTGAACGGGGATTATTTATTTTTTTAACTTGGCCGTCGGCCCGGGGCGGGCATCGCCCCCGGTACCTCCAGCCGCTACTATTTCCGCGGGCCGTGTTCCAACACTATTCACCCCGGCCAAGAGGCCTATTCCCCGGCCCGCACCCCGCCATTGAGACTGTATGGGAATTATTATTTTTTTATCTCTCAACCTGTCCAAGAGGCCTGCTGCCCGCCGCAATCGCCGCCGGGCCGGCCCGCACCCTGCCATTGAGACTGAACGGGAATTATTATTTTTTTATCTCTCAACCTGTCCAAGAGGCCTGCTGCCCGCCTCACTCGCCGCCGGGCCGGCCCGCACCCCGCCATTGAGACTGCACGGGAATTATTATTTTTTTATCTCTCAACCTGTCCAAGAGGCCTGCTGCCCGCCGCAATCGCCGCCGGGCCGGCCCGCACCCTGCCATTGAGACTGAACGGGAATTATTATTTTTTTATCTCTCAACCTGTCCAAGAGGCCGTGCCCGCCGCAATCGCCGCCGGGCCGGCCCACACCCTGCCATTGAGACTGAATGGGGATTATTTATTTTTTTAACTTGGCCGCCGGCCCGGGGCGGGCATCGCCCCCGGTACCTCCAGCCGCTACTATTTCCGCGGGCCGTGTTCCAACACTATTCACCCCGGCCAAGAGGCCTATTCCCCGGCCCGCACCCCGCCATTGAGACTGCATGGGAATTATTATTTTTTTATCTCTCAACCTGTCCAAGAGGCCTGCTGCCCGCCGCAATCGCCGCCGGGCCGGCCCGCACCCTGCCATTGAGACTGAACGGGGATTATTTATTTTTTTAACTTGGCCGCCGGGCCGGGGCGGGAATCGCCCCCGGTACCTCCAGCCGCTACTATTTCCGCGGGCCGTGTTCCAACACTATTCACCCCGGCCAAGAGGCCTATTCCCCGGCCCGCACCCCGCCATTGAGACTGCACGGGAATTATTATTTTTTTATCTCTCAACCTGTCCAAGAGGCCTGCTGCCCGCCGCAATCGCCGCCGGGCCGGCCCGCACCCTGCCATTGAGACTGAACGGGGATTATTTATTTTTTTAACTTGGCCGCCGGCCCGGGGCGGGCATCGCCCCCGGTACCTCCAGCCGCTACTATTTCCGCGGGCCGTGTTCCAACACTATTCACCCCGGCCAAGAGGCCTATTCCCCGGCCCGCACCCCGCCATTGAGACTGTATGGGAATTATTATTTTTTTATCTCTCAACCTGTCCAAGAGGCCTGCTGCCCGCCGCAATCGCCGCCGGGCCGGCCCGCACCCTGCCATTGAGACTGAACGGGAATTATTATTTTTTTATCTCTCAACCTGTCCAAGAGGCCTGCTGCCCCCGCACTCGCCGCCGGGCCGGCCCGCACCCCGCCATTGAGACTGCACGGGAATTATTATTTTTTTATCTCTCAACCTGTCCAAGAGGCCCGCTGCCCGCCGCACTCGCCGCCGGGCCGGCCCGCACCCCGCCATTGAGACTGAACGGGGATTATTATTTTTTTTAACTCGGCCTCCGGGCCGGGGCGGGCTTCGCCCCCGGTACCTCCAGCCGCTTCTATTTACGCGCGCCGCGTTCCAACATATTCACCCCGGCCAAGAGGCCTATTCCCCGGCCCGCACCCCGCCATTGAGACTGCATGGGAATTATTATTTTTTTATCTCTCAACCTGTCCAAGAGGCCTGCTGCCCGCCGCAATCGCCGCCGGGCCGGCCCGCACCCTGCCATTGAGACTGAACGGGGATTATTTATTTTTTTAACTTGGCCGCCGGGCCGGGGCGGGAATCGCCCCCGGTACCTCCAGCCGCTACTATTTCCGCGGGCCGTGTTCCAACACTATTCACCCCGGCCAAGAGGCCTATTCCCCGGCCCGCACCCCGCCATTGAGACTGCACGGGAATTATTATTTTTTTATCTCTCAACCTGTCCAAGAGGCCTGCTGCCCGCCGCAATCGCCGCCGGGCCGGCCCGCACCCTGCCATTGAGACTGAACGGGGATTATTTATTTTTTTAACTTGGCCGCCGGCCCGGGGCGGGCATCGCCCCCGGTACCTCCAGCCGCTACTATTTCCGCGGGCCGTGTTCCAACACTATTCACCCCGGCCAAGAGGCCTATTCCCCGGCCCGCACCCCGCCATTGAGACTGCATGGGAATTATTATTTTTTTATCTCTCAACCTGTCCAAGAGGCCTGCTGCCCGCCGCAATCGCCGCCGGGCCGGCCCGCACCCTGCCATTGAGACTGAACGGGGATTATTTATTTTTTTAACTTGGCCGCCGGCCCGGGGCGGGCATCGCCCCCGGTACCTCCAGCCGCTACTATTTCCGCGGGCCGTGTTCCAACACTATTCACCCCGGCCAAGAGGCCTATTCCCCGGCCCGCACCCCGCCATTGAGACTGTATGGGAATTATTATTTTTTTATCTCTCAACCTGTCCAAGAGGCCTGCTGCCCGCCGCAATCGCCGCCGGGCCGGCCCGCACCCTGCCATTGAGACTGAACGGGAATTATTATTTTTTTATCTCTCAACCTGTCCAAGAGGCCTGCTGCCCCCGCACTCGCCGCCGGGCCGGCCCGCACCCCGCCATTGAGACTGCACGGGAATTATTATTTTTTTATCTCTCAACCTGTCCAAGAGGCCCGCTGCCCGCCGCACTCGCCGCCGGGCCGGCCCGCACCCCGCCATTGAGACTGAACGGGGATTATTATTTTTTTTAACTCGGCCTCCGGGCCGGGGCGGGCTTCGCCCCCGGTACCTCCAGCCGCTTCTATTTACGCGCGCCGCGTTCCAACATATTCACCCCGGCCAAGAGGCCTATTCCCCGGCCCGCACCCCGCCATTGAGACTGCATGGGAATTATTATTTTTTTATCTCTCAACCTGTCCAAGAGGCCTGCTGCCCGCCGCAATCGCCGCCGGGCCGGCCCGCACCCTGCCATTGAGACTGAACGGGGATTATTTATTTTTTTAACTTGGCCGCCGGGCCGGGGCGGGAATCGCCCCCGGTACCTCCAGCCGCTACTATTTCCGCGGGCCGTGTTCCAACACTATTCACCCCGGCCAAGAGGCCTATTCCCCGGCCCGCACCCCGCCATTGAGACTGCACGGGAATTATTATTTTTTTATCTCTCAACCTGTCCAAGAGGCCTGCTGCCCGCCGCAATCGCCGCCGGGCCGGCCCGCACCCTGCCATTGAGACTGAACGGGGATTATTTATTTTTTTAACTTGGCCGCCGGCCCGGGGCGGGCATCGCCCCCGGTACCTCCAGCCGCTACTATTTCCGCGGGCCGTGTTCCAACACTATTCACCCCGGCCAAGAGGCCTATTCCCCGGCCCGCACCCCGCCATTGAGACTGCATGGGAATTATTATTTTTTTATCTCTCAACCTGTCCAAGAGGCCTGCTGCCCGCCGCAATCGCCGCCGGGCCGGCCCGCACCCTGCCATTGAGACTGAACGGGAATTATTATTTTTTTATCTCTCAACCTGTCCAAGAGGCCTGCTGCCCGCCGCACTCGCCGCCGGGCCGGCCCGCACCCCGCCATTGAGACTGAACGGGGATTATTATTTTTTTTAACCTGGCCTCCGGGCCGGGGCGGGCTTCGCCCCCGGTACCTCCAGCCGCTTCTATTTACGCGCGCCGCGTTCCAACATATTCACCCCGGCCAAGAGGCCTCTTCCCCGGCCACACTCGTCCGCCGGGCCGGCCCGCACCCCGCCATTGAGACTGCACGGGAATTATTATTTTTTTATCTCTCAACCTGTCCAAGAGGCCTGCTGCCCGCCGCACTCGCCGCCGGGCCGGCCCGCACCCCGCCATTGAGACTGTACGGGATTATTTATTTTTTTTAACTCGGCCTCCGGGCCGGGGCGGGCTTCGCCCCCGGTACCTCCAGCCGCTTCTATTTACGCGCGCCGCGTTCCAACATATTCACCCCGGCCAAGAGGCCTCTTCCCCGGCCACACTCGTCCGCCGGGCCGGCCCGCACCCCGCCATTGAGACTGCACGGGAATTATTATTTTTTTATCTCTCAACCTGTCCAAGAGGCCTGCTGCCCGCCGCACTCGCCGCCGGGCCGGCCCGCACCCCGCCATTGAGACTGAACGGGGATTATTATTTTTTTTAACTCGGCCTCCGGGCCGGGGCGGGCTTCGCCCCCGGTACCTCCAGCCGCTTCTATTTACGCGCGCCGCGTTCCAACATATTCACCCCGGCCAAGAGGCCTCTTCCCCGGCCACACTCGTCCGCCGGGCCGGCCCGCACCCCGCCATTGAGACTGCACGGGAATTATTATTTTTATATCTCTCAACCTGTCCAAGAGGCCTGCTGCCCGCCGCAATCGCCGCCGGGCCGGCCCGCACCCTGCCATTGAGACTGAACGGGATTATTTATTTTTTTAACTTGGCCGCCGGGCCGGGGCGGGCATCGCCCCCGGTACCTCCAGCCGCTACTATTTCCGCGGGCCGTGTTCCAACACTATTCACCCCGGCCAAGAGGCCTATTCCCCGGCCCGCACCCCGCCATTGAGACTGCATGGGAATTATTATTTTTTTATCTCTCAACCTGTCCAAGAGGCCTGCTGCCCGCCGCAATCGCCGCCGGGCCGGCCCGCACCCTGCCATTGAGACTGAACGGGGATTATTTATTTTTTTAACTTGGCCGCCGGGCCGGGGCGGGCATCGCCCCCGGTACCTCCAGCCGCTACTATTTCCGCGGGCCGTGTTCCAACACTATTCACCCCGGCCAAGAGGCCTATTCCCCGGCCCACACCCCGCCATTGAGACTGCACGGGAATTATTATTTTTTTATCTCTCAACCTGTCCAAGAGGCCTGCTGCCCGCCGCACTCGCCGCCGGGCCGGCCCGCACCCCGCCATTGAGACTGAACGGGGATTATTATTTTTTTTAACTCGGCCTCCGGGCCGGGGCGGGCTTCGCCCCCGGTACCTCCAGCCGCTTCTATTTACGCGCGCCGCGTTCCAACATATTCACCCCGGCCAAGAGGCCTATTCCCCGGCCCGCACCCCGCCATTGAGACTGCATGGGAATTATTATTTTTTTATCTCTCAACCTGTCCAAGAGGCCTGCTGCCCGCCGCAATCGCCGCCGGGCCGGCCCGCACCCTGCCATTGAGACTGAACGGGAATTATTATTTTTTTATCTCTCAACCTGTCCAAGAGGCCTGCTGCCCGCCGCACTCGCCGCCGGGCCGGCCCGCACCCTGCCATTGAGACTGAACGGGGATTATTTATTTTTTTAACTTGGCCGCCGGGCCGGGGCGGGCATCGCCCCCGGTACCTCCAGCCGCTACTATTTCCGCGGGCCGTGTTCCAACACTATTCACCCCGGCCAAGAGGCCTATTCCCCGGCCCGCACCCCACCATTGAGACTGCATGGGAATTATTATTTTTTTATCTCTCAACCTGTCCAAGAGGCCTGCTGCCCGCCGCAATCGCCGCCGGGCCGGCCCGCACCCTGCCATTGAGACTGAACGGGGATTATTTATTTTTTTAACTTGGCCGCCGGGCCGGGGCGGGCATCGCCCCCGGTACCTCAAGCCGCTACTATTTCCGCGGGCCGTGTTCCAACACTATTCACCCCGGCCAAGAGGCCTATTCCCCGGCCCGCACCCCGCCATTGAGACTGCACGGGAATTATTATTTTTTTATCTCTCAACCTGTCCAAGAGGCCTGCTGCCCGCCGCACTCGCCGCCGGGCCGGCCCGCACCCTGCCATTGAGACTGAACGGGGATTATTTATTTTTTTAACTTGGCCGCCGGGCCGGGGCGGGCATCGCCCCCGGTACCTCCAGCCGCTTCTATTTCCGCGGGCCGTGTTCCAACACTATTCACCCCGGCCAAGAGGCCTATTCCCCGGCCCGCACCCCGCCATTGAGACTGCACGGGAATTATTATTTTTTTATCTCTCAACCTGTCCAAGAGGCCTGCTGCCCGCCGCACTCGCCGCCGGGCCGACCCGCACCCCGCCATTGAGACTGAACGGGGATTATTATTTTTTTTAACTCGGCGTCCGGCCGGGGCGGGCTTCGCCCCCGGTACCTCCAGCCGCTTCTATTTACGCGCGCCGCGTTCCAACATATTCACCCCGGCCAAGAGGCCTATTCCCCGGCCCGCACCCCGCCATTGAGACTGCATGGGAATTATTATTTTTTTATCTCTCAACCTGTCCAAGAGGCCTGCTGCCCGCCGCAATCGCCGCCGGGCCGGCCCGCACCCTGCCATTGAGACTGAACGGGAATTATTATTTTTTTATCTCTCAACCTGTCCAAGAGGCCTGCTGCCCGCCGCACTCGCCGCCGGGCCGGCCCGCACCCCGCCATTGAGACTGAACGGGGATTATTATTTTTTTTAACTCGGCGTCCGGCCGGGGCGGGCTTCGCCCCCGGTACCTCCAGCCGCTTCTATTTACGCGCGCCGCGTTCCAACATATTCACCCCGGCCAAGAGGCCTATTCCCCGGCCCGCACCCCGCCATTGAGACTGCATGGGAATTATTATTTTTTTATCTCTCAACCTGTCCAAGAGGCCTGCTGCCCGCCGCAATCGCCGCCGGGCCGGCCCGCACCCTGCCATTGAGACTGAACGGGAATTATTATTTTTTTATCTCTCAACCTGTCCAAGAGGCCTGCTGCCCGCCGCACTCGCCGCCGGGCCGGCCCGCACCCTGCCATTGAGACTGAACGGGGATTATTTATTTTTTTAACTTGGCCGCCGGGCCAGGGCGGGCATCGCCCCCGGTACCTCCAGCCGCTTCTATTTACGCGGGCCGCGTTCCAACATATTCACCCCGGCCAAGAGGCCTATTCCCCGGCCCGCACCCCGCCATTGAGACTGCATGGGAATTATTATTTTTTTATCTCTCAACCTGTCCAAGTGGCCTGCTGCCCGCCGCAATCGCCGCCGGGCCGGCCCGCACCCTGCCATTGAGACTGAACGGGAATTATTATTTTTTTATCTCTCAACCTGTCCAAGAGGCCTGCTGCCCGCCGCACTCGCCGCCGGGCCGGCCCGCACCCTGCCATTGAGACTGAACGGGGATTATTTATTTTTTTAACTTGGCCGCCGGGCCGGGGCGGGCATCGCCCCCGGTACCTCCAGCCGCTACTATTTCCGCGGGCCGTGTTCCAACACTATTCACCCCGGCCAAGAGGCCTATTCCCCGGCCCGCACCCCGCCATTGAGACTGCATGGGAATTATTATTTTTTTATCTCTCAACCTGTCCAAGAGGCCTGCTGCCCGCCGCACTCGCCGCCGGGCCGGCCCCGCACCCCGCCATTGAGACTGAACGGGGATTATTATTTTTTTTAACTCGGCCTCCGGGCCGGGGCGGGCTTCGCCCCCGGTACCTCCAGCCGCTTCTATTTACGCGCGCCACGTTCCAACATATTCACCCCGGCCAAGAGGCCTATTCCCCGGCCCGCACCCCGCCATTGAGACTGAATGGGAATTATTATTTTTTTATCTCTCAACCTGTCCAAGAGGCCTGCTGCCCGCCGCAATCGCCGCCGGGCCGGCCCGCACCCTGCCATTGAGACTGAACGGGAATTATTATTTTTTTATCTCTCAACCTGTCCAAGAGGCCTGCTGCCCGCCGCACTCGCCGCCGGGCCGGCCCGCACCCTGCCATTGAGACTGAACGGGGATTATTTATTTTTTTAACTTGGCCGCCGGCCCGGGGCGGGCATCGCCCCCGGTACCTCCAGCCGCTACTATTTCCGCGGGCCGTGTTCCAACACTATTCACCCCGGCCAAGAGGCCTATTCCCCGGCCCGCACCCCGCCATTGAGACTGCACGGGAATTATTATTTTTTTATCTCTCAACCTGTCCAAGAGGCCTGCTGCCCGCCGCAATCGCCGCCGGGCCGGCCCGCACCCTGCCATTGAGACTGAACGGGGATTATTTATTTTTTTAACTTGGCCGCCGGGCCGGGGCGGGCATCGCCCCCGGTACCTCCAGCCGCTACTATTTCCGCGGGCCGTGTTCCAACACTATTCACCCCGGCCAAGAGGCCTATTCCCCGGCCCGCACCCCGCCATTGAGACTGCACGGGAATTATTATTTTTTTATCTCTCAACCTGTCCAAGAGGCCTGCTGCCCGCCGCACTCGCCGCCGGGCCGGCCCGCACCCCGCCATTGAGACTGAACGGGGATTATTTTTTTTTTTAACTCGGCCTCCGGGCCGGGGCGGGCTTCGCCCCCGGTACCTCCAGCCGCTTCTATTTACGCGCGCCGCGTTCCAACATATTCACCCCGGCCAAGAGGCCTATTCCCCGGCCCGCACCCCGCCATTGAGACTGCATGGGAATTATTATTTTTTTATCTCTCAACCTGTCCAAGAGGCCTGCTGCCCGCCGCAATCGCCGCCGGGCCGGCCCGCACCCTGCCATTGAGACTGAACGGGAATTATTATTTTTTTATCTCTCAACCTGTCCAAGAGGCCTGCTGCCCGCCGCACTCGCCGCCGGGCCGGCCCGCACCCTGCCATTGAGACTGAACGGGGATTATTTATTTTTTTAACTTGGCCGCCGGGCCGGGGCGGGCATCGCCCCCGGTACCTCCAGCCGCTACTATTTCCGCGGGCCGTGTTCCAACACTATTCACCCCGGCCAAGAGGCCTATTCCCCGGCCCGCACCCCGCCATTGAGACTGCATGGGAATTATTATTTTTTTATCTCTCAACCTGTCCAAGAGGCCTGCTGCCCGCCGCAATCGCCGCCGGGCCGGCCCGCACCCTGCCATTGAGACTGAACGGGGATTATTTATTTTTTTAACTTGGCCGCCGGGCCGGGGCGGGCATCGCCCCCGGTACCTCCAGCCGCTACTATTTCCGCGGGCCGTGTTCCAACACTATTCACCCCGGCCAAGAGGCCTATTCCCCGGCCCGCACCCCGCCATTGAGACTGCACGGGAATTATTATTTTTTTATCTCTCAACCTGTCCAAGAGGCCTGCTGCCCGCCGCACTCGCCGCCGGGCCGGCCCGCACCCCGCCATTGAGACTGAACGGGGATTATTATTTTTTTTAACTCGGCCTCCGGGCCGGGGCGGGCTTCGCCCCCGGTACCTCCAGCCGCTTCTATTTACGCGCGCCGCGTTCCAACATATTCACCCCGGCCAAGAGGCCTATTCCCCGGCCCGCACCCCGCCATTGAGACTGCATGGGAATTATTATTTTTTTATCTCTCAACCTGTCCAAGAGGCCTGCTGACCGCCGCAATCGCCGCCGGGCCGGCCCGCACCCTGCCATTGAGACTGAACGGGAATTATTATTTTTTTATCTCTCAACCTGTCCAAGAGGCCTGCTGCCCGCCGCACTCGCCGCCGGGCCGGCCCGCACCCTGCCATTGAGACTGAACGGGGATTATTTATTTTTTTAACTTGGCCGCCGGGCCGGGGCGGGCATCGCCCCCGGTACCTCCAGCCGCTACTATTTCCGCGGGCCGTGTTCCAACACTATTCACCCCGGCCAAGAGGCCTATTCCCCGGCCCGCACCCCGCCATTGAGACTGCATGGGAATTATTATTTTTTTATCTCTCAACCTGTCCAAGAGGCCTGCTGCCCGCCGCACTCGCCGCCGGGCCGGCCCGCACCCCGCCATTGAGACTGAACGGGGATTATTATTTTTTTTAACTCGGCCTCCGGGCCGGGGCGGGCATCGCCCCCGGTACCTCCAGCCGCTACTATTTCCGCGGGCCGTGTTCCAACATATTCACCCCGGCCAAGAGGCCTATTCCCCGGCCCGCACCCCGCCATTGAGACTGCATGGGAATTATTATTTTTTTATCTCTCAACCTGTCCAAGAAGCCTGCTGCCCGCCGCAATCGCCGCCGGGCCGGCCCGCACCCTGCCATTGAGACTGAACGGGAATTATTATTTTTTTATCTCTCAACCTGTCCAAGAGGCCTGCTGCCCACCGCACTCGCCGCCGGGCCGGCCCGCACCCTGCCATTGAGACTGAACGGGGATTATTTATTTTTTTAACTTGGCCGCCGGGCCGGGGCGGGCATCGCCCCCGGTACCTCCAGCCGCTACTATTTCCGCGGGCCGTGTTCCAACACTATTCACCCCGGCCAAGAGGCCTATTCCCCGGCCCGCACCCCGCCATTGAGACTGCACGGGAATTATTATTTTTTTATCTCTCAACCTGTCCAAGAGGCCTGCTGCCCGCCGCAATCGCCGCCGGGCCGGCCCGCACCCTGCCATTGAGACTGAACGGGGATTATTTATTTTTTTAACTTGGCCGCCGGGCCGGGGCGGGCATCGCCCCCGGTACCTCCAGCCGCTACTATTTCCGCGGGCCGTGTTCCAACACTATTCACCCCGGCCAAGAGGCCTATTCCCCGGCCCGCACCCCGCCATTGAGACTGAACGGGAATTATTATTTTTTTATCTCTCAACCTGTCCAAGAGGCCTGCTGCCCGCCGCACTCGCCGCCGGGCCGGCCCGCACCCCGCCATTGAGACTGAACGGGGATTATTATTTTTTTTAACTCGGCCTCCGGGCCGGGGCGGGCTTCGCCCCCGGTACCTCCAGCCGCTTCTATTTACGCGGGCCGCGTTCCAACATATTCACCCCGGCCAAGAGGCCTATTCCCCGGCCCGCACCCCGCCATTGAGACTGCATGGGAATTATTATTTTTTTATCTCTCAACCTGTCCAAGTGGCCTGCTGCCCGCCGCAATCGCCGCCGGGCCGGCCCGCACCCTGCCATTGAGACTGAACGGGAATTATTATTTTTTTATCTCTCAACCTGTCCAAGAGGCCTGCTGCCCGCCGCACTCGCCGCCGGGCCGGCCCGCACCCTGCCATTGAGACTGAACGGGGATTATTTATTTTTTTAACTTGGCCGCCGGGCCGGGGCGGGCATCGCCCCCGGTACCTCCAGCCGCTACTATTTCCGCGGGCCGTGTTCCAACACTATTCACCCCGGCCAAGAGGCCTATTCCCCGGCCCGCACCCCGCCATTGAGACTGCATGGGAATTATTATTTTTTTATCTCTCAACCTGTCCAAGAGGCCTGCTGCCCGCCGCACTCGCCGCCGGGCCGGCCCCGCACCCCGCCATTGAGACTGAACGGGGATTATTATTTTTTTTAACTCGGCCTCCGGGCCGGGGCGGGCTTCGCCCCCGGTACCTCCAGCCGCTGCTATTTACGCGCGCCGCGTTCCAACATATTCACCCCGGCCAAGAGGCCTATTCCCCGGCCCGCACCCCGCCATTGAGACTGAATGGGAATTATTATTTTTTTATCTCTCAACCTGTCCAAGAGGCCTGCTGCCCGCCGCAATCGCCGCCGGGCCGGCCCGCACCCTGCCATTGAGACTGAACGGGAATTATTATTTTTTTATCTCTCAACCTGTCCAAGAGGCCTGCTGCCCGCCGCACTCGCCGCCGGGCCGGCCCGCACCCTGCCATTGAGACTGAACGGGGATTATTTATTTTTTTAACTTGGCCGCCGGCCCGGGGCGGGCATCGCCCCCGGTACCTCCAGCCGCTACTATTTCCGCGGGCCGTGTTCCAACACTATTCACCCCGGCCAAGAGGCCTATTCCCCGGCCCGCACCCCGCCATTGAGACTGCACGGGAATTATTATTTTTTTATCTCTCAACCTGTCCAAGAGGCCTGCTGCCCGCCGCAATCGCCGCCGGGCCGGCCCGCACCCTGCCATTGAGACTGAACGGGGATTATTTATTTTTTTAACTTGGCCGCCGGGCCGGGGCGGGCATCGCCCCCGGTACCTCCAGCCGCTACTATTTCCGCGGGCCGTGTTCCAACACTATTCACCCCGGCCAAGAGGCCTATTCCCCGGCCCGCACCCCGCCATTGAGACTGCACGGGAATTATTATTTTTTTTTCTCTCAACCTGTCCAAGAGGCCTGCTGCCCGCCGCACTCGCCGCCGGGCCGGCCCGCACCCCGCCATTGAGACTGAACGGGGATTATTTTTTTTTTTAACTCGGCCTCCGGGCCGGGGCGGGCTTCGCCCCCGGTACCTCCAGCCGCTTCTATTTACGCGCGCCGCGTTCCAACATATTCACCCCGGCCAAGAGGCCTATTCCCCGGCCCGCACCCCGCCATTGAGACTGCATGGGAATTATTATTTTTTTATCTCTCAACCTGTCCAAGAGGCCTGCTGACCGCCGCAATCGCCGCCGGGCCGGCCCGCACCCTGCCATTGAGACTGAACGGGAATTATTATTTTTTTATCTCTCAACCTGTCCAAGAGGCCTGCTGCCCGCCGCACTCGCCGCCGGGCCGGCCCGCACCCTGCCATTGAGACTGAACGGGGATTATTTATTTTTTTAACTTGGCCGCCGGGCCGGGGCGGGCATCGCCCCCGGTACCTCCAGCCGCTACTATTTCCGCGGGCCGTGTTCCAACACTATTCACCCCGGCCAAGAGGCCTATTCCCCGGCCCGCACCCCGCCATTGAGACTGCATGGGAATTATTATTTTTTTATCTCTCAACCTGTCCAAGAGGCCTGCTGCCCGCCGCACTCGCCGCCGGGCCGGCCCGCACCCCGCCATTGAGACTGAACGGGGATTATTATTTTTTTTAACTCGGCCTCCGGGCCGGGGCGGGCATCGCCCCCGGTACCTCCAGCCGCTACTATTTCCGCGGGCCGTGTTCCAACATATTCACCCCGGCCAAGAGGCCTATTCCCCGGCCCGCACCCCGCCATTGAGACTGCATGGGAATTATTATTTTTTTATCTCTCAACCTGTCCAAGAAGCCTGCTGCCCGCCGCAATCGCCGCCGGGCCGGCCCGCACCCTGCCATTGAGACTGAACGGGAATTATTATTTTTTTATCTCTCAACCTGTCCAAGAGGCCTGCTGCCCACCGCACTCGCCGCCGGGCCGGCCCGCACCCTGCCATTGAGACTGAACGGGGATTATTTATTTTTTTAACTTGGCCGCCGGGCCGGGGCGGGCATCGCCCCCGGTACCTCCAGCCGCTACTATTTCCGCGGGCCGTGTTCCAACACTATTCACCCCGGCCAAGAGGCCTATTCCCCGGCCCGCACCCCGCCATTGAGACTGCACGGGAATTATTATTTTTTTATCTCTCAACCTGTCCAAGAGGCCTGCTGCCCGCCGCACTCGCCGCCGGGCCGGCCCGCACCCCGCCATTGAGACTGAACGGGGATTATTATTTTTTTTAACTCGGCCTCCGGGCCGGGGCGGGCTTCGCCCCCGGTACCTCCAGCCGCTTCTATTTACGCGGGCCGCGTTCCAACATATTCACCCCGGCCAAGAGGCCTATTCCCCGGCCCGCACCCCGCCATTGAGACTGCATGGGAATTATTATTTTTTTATCTCTCAACCTGTCCAAGTGGCCTGCTGCCCGCCGCAATCGCCGCCGGGCCGGCCCGCACCCTGCCATTGAGACTGAACGGGAATTATTATTTTTTTATCTCTCAACCTGTCCAAGAGGCCTGCTGCCCGCCGCACTCGCCGCCGGGCCGGCCCGCACCCTGCCATTGAGACTGAACGGGGATTATTTATTTTTTTAACTTGGCCGCCGGGCCGGGGCGGGCATCGCCCCCGGTACCTCCAGCCGCTACTATTTCCGCGGGCCGTGTTCCAACACTATTCACCCCGGCCAAGAGGCCTATTCCCCGGCCCGCACCCCGCCATTGAGACTGCATGGGAATTATTATTTTTTTATCTCTCAACCTGTCCAAGAGGCCTGCTGCCCGCCGCACTCGCCGCCGGGCCGGCCCCGCACCCCGCCATTGAGACTGAACGGGGATTATTATTTTTTTTAACTCGGCCTCCGGGCCGGGGCGGGCTTCGCCCCCGGTACCTCCAGCCGCTTCTATTTACGCGCGCCGCGTTCCAACATATTCACCCCGGCCAAGAGGCCTATTCCCCGGCCCGCACCCCGCCATTGAGACTGAATGGGAATTATTATTTTTTTATCTCTCAACCTGTCCAAGAGGCCTGCTGCCCGCCGCAATCGCCGCCGGGCCGGCCCGCACCCTGCCATTGAGACTGAACGGGAATTATTATTTTTTTATCTCTCAACCTGTCCAAGAGGCCTGCTGCCCGCCGCACTCGCCGCCGGGCCGGCCCGCACCCTGCCATTGAGACTGAACGGGGATTATTTATTTTTTTAACTTGGCCGCCGGCCCGGGGCGGGCATCGCCCCCGGTACCTCCAGCCGCTACTATTTCCGCGGGCCGTGTTCCAACACTATTCACCCCGGCCAAGAGGCCTATTCCCCGGCCCGCACCCCGCCATTGAGACTGCACGGGAATTATTATTTTTTTATCTCTCAACCTGTCCAAGAGGCCTGCTGCCCGCCGCAATCGCCGCCGGGCCGGCCCGCACCCTGCCATTGAGACTGAACGGGGATTATTTATTTTTTTAACTTGGCCGCCGGGCCGGGGCGGGCATCGCCCCCGGTACCTCCAGCCGCTACTATTTCCGCGGGCCGTGTTCCAACACTATTCACCCCGGCCAAGAGGCCTATTCCCCGGCCCGCACCCCGCCATTGAGACTGCACGGGAATTATTATTTTTTTATCTCTCAACCTGTCCAAGAGGCCTGCTGCCCGCCGCACTCGCCGCCGGGCCGGCCCGCACCCCGCCATTGAGACTGAACGGGGATTATTTTTTTTTTTAACTCGGCCTCCGGGCCGGGGCGGGCTTCGCCCCCGGTACCTCCAGCCGCTTCTATTTACGCGCGCCGCGTTCCAACATATTCACCCCGGCCAAGAGGCCTATTCCCCGGCCCGCACCCCGCCATTGAGACTGCATGGGAATTATTATTTTTTTATCTCTCAACCTGTCCAAGAGGCCTGCTGCCCGCCGCAATCGCCGCCGGGCCGGCCCGCACCCTGCCATTGAGACTGAACGGGAATTATTATTTTTTTATCTCTCAACCTGTCCAAGAGGCCTGCTGCCCGCCGCACTCGCCGCCGGGCCGGCCCGCACCCTGCCATTGAGACTGAACGGGGATTATTTATTTTTTTAACTTGGCCGCCGGGCCGGGGCGGGCATCGCCCCCGGTACCTCCAGCCGCTACTATTTCCGCGGGCCGTGTTCCAACATATTCACCCCGGCCAAGAGGCCTATTCCCCGGCCCGCACCCCGCCATTGAGACTGCATGGGAATTATTATTTTTTTATCTCTCAACCTGTCCAAGAGGCCTGCTGCCCGCCGCAATCGCCGCCGGGCCGGCCCGCACCCTGCCATTGAGACTGAACGGGGATTATTTATTTTTTTAACTTGGCCGCCGGGCCGGGGCGGGAATCGCCCCCGGTACCTCCAGCCGCTACTATTTCCGCGGGCCGTGTTCCAACACTATTCACCCCGGCCAAGAGGCCTATTCCCCGGCCCGCACCCCGCCATTGAGACTGCACGGGAATTATTATTTTTTTATCTCTCAACCTGTCCAAGAGGCCTGCTGCCCGCCGCAATCGCCGCCGGGCCGGCCCGCACCCTGCCATTGAGACTGAACGGGGATTATTTATTTTTTTAACTTGGCCGCCGGCCCGGGGCGGGCATCGCCCCCGGTACCTCCAGCCGCTACTATTTCCGCGGGCCGTGTTCCAACACTATTCACCCCGGCCAAGAGGCCTATTCCCCGGCCCGCACCCCGCCATTGAGACTGCATGGGAATTATTATTTTTTTATCTCTCAACCTGTCCAAGAGGCCTGCTGCCCGCCGCAATCGCCGCCGGGCCGGCCCGCACCCTGCCATTGAGACTGAACGGGAATTATTATTTTTTTATCTCTCAACCTGTCCAAGAGGCCTGCTGCCCGCCGCACTCGCCGCCGGGCCGGCCCGCACCCCGCCATTGAGACTGAACGGGGATTATTTATTTTTTTATCTCTCAACCTGTCCAAGAGGCCCGCTGCCCGCCGCACTCGCCGCCGGGCCGGCCCGCACCCCGCCATTGAGACTGAACGGGGATTATTATTTTTTTTAACTCGGCCTCCGGGCCGGGGTGGGCTTCGCCCCCGGTACCTCCAGCCGCTTCTATTTACGCGCGCCGCGTTCCAACATATTCACCCCGGCCAAGAGGCCTATTCCCCGGCCCGCACCCCGCCATTGAGACTGCATGGGAATTATTATTTTTTTATCTCTCAACCTGTCCAAGAGGCCTGCTGCCCGCCGCAATCGCCGCCGGCCGGCCCGCACCCTGCCATTGAGACTGAACGGGGATTATTTATTTTTTTAACTTGGCCACCGGGCCGGGGCGGGAATCGCCCCCGGTACCTCCAGCCGCTACTATTTCCGCGGGCCGTGTTCCAACACTATTCACCCCGGCCAAGAGGCCTATTCCCCGGCCCGCACCCCGCCATTGAGACTGCACGGGAATTATTATTTTTTTATCTCTCAACCTGTCCAAGAGGCCTGCTGCCCGCCGCAATCGCCGCCGGGCCGGCCCGCACCCTGCCATTGAGACTGAACGGGATTATTTATTTTTTTAACTTGGCCGCCGGCCCGGGGCGGGCATCGCCCCCGGTACCTCCAGCCGCTACTATTTCCGCGGGCCGTGTTCCAACACTATTCACCCCGGCCAAGAGGCCTATTCCCCGGCCCGCACCCCGCCATTGAGACTGCATGGGAATTATTATTTTTTTATCTCTCAACCTGTCCAAGAGGCCTGCTGCCCGCCGCAATCGCCGCCGGGCCGGCCCGCACCCTGCCATTGAGACTGAACGGGAATTATTATTTTTTTATCTCTCAACCTGTCCAAGAGGCCTGCTGCCCGCCGCACTCGCCGCCGGGCCGGCCCGCACCCCGCCATTGAGACTGAACGGGGATTATTATTTTTTTTAACCTGGCCTCCGGGCCGGGGTGGGGTTTGCCCCCGGTACCTCCAGCCGCTTCTATTTACGCGCGCCGCGTTCCAACATATTCACCCCGGCCAAGAGGCCTCTTCCCCGGCCACACTCGTCCGCCGGGCCGGCCCGCACCCCGCCATTGAGACTGCACGGGAATTATTATTTTTTTATCTCTCAACCTGTCCAAGAGGCCTGCTGCCCGCCGCACTCGCCGCCGGGCCGGCCCGCACCCCGCCATTGAGACTGAACGGGGATTATTATTTTTTTTAACTCGGCGTCCGGGCCGGGGCGGGCTTCGCCCCCGGTACCTCCAGCCGCTTCTATTTACGCGCGCCGCGTTCCAACATATTCACCCCGGCCAAGAGGCCTATTCCCCGGCCCGCACCCCGCCATTGAGACTGCATGGGAATTATTATTTTTTTATCTCTCAACCTGTCCAAGAGGCCTGCTGCCCGCCGCAATCGCCGCCGGGCCGGCCCGCACCCTGCCATTGAGACTGAACGGGAATTATTATTTTTTTATCTCTCAACCTGTCCAAGAGGCCTGCTGCCCGCCGCACTCGCCGCCGGGCCGGCCCGCACCCTGCCATTGAGACTGAACGGGGATTATTTATTTTTTTGACTTGGCCGCCGGGCCGGGGCGGGCATCGCCCCCGGTACCTCCAGCCGCTACTATTTCCGCGGGCCGTGTTCCAACACTATTCACCCCGGCCAAGAGGCCTATTCCCCGGCCCGCACCCCGCCATTGAGACTGCATGGGAATTATTATTTTTTTTATCTCTCAACCTGTCCAAGAGGCCTGCTGCCCGCCGCAATCGCCGCCGGGCCGGCCCGCACCCTGCCATTGAGACTGAACGGGGATTATTTATTTTTTTAACTTGGCCGCCGGGCCGGGGCGGGCATCGCCCCCGGTACCTCCAGCCGCTACTATTTCCGCGGGCCGTGTTCCAACACTATTCACCCCGGCCAAGAGGCCTATTCCCCGGCCCGCACCCCGCCATTGAGACTGCACGGGAATTATTATTTTTTTATCTCTCAACCTGTCCAAGAGGCCTGCTGCCCGCCGCAATCGCCGCCGGGCCGGCCCGCACCCTGCCATTGAGACTGAACGGGGATTATTTATTTTTTTAACTTGGCCGCCGGCCCGGGGCGGGCATCGCCCCCGGTACCTCCAGCCGCTACTATTTCCGCGGGCCGTGTTCCAACACTATTCACCCCGGCCAAGAGGCCTATTCCCCGGCCCGCACCCCGCCATTGAGACTGCATGGGAATTATTATTTTTTTATCTCTCAACCTGTCCAAGAGGCCTGCTGCCCGCCGCAATCGCCGCCGGGCCGGCCCGCACCCTGCCATTGAGACTGAACGGGGATTATTTATTTTTTTAACTTGGCCGCCGGGCCGGGGCGGGCATCGCCCCCGGTACCTCCAGCCGCTACTATTTCCGCGGGCCGTGTTCCAACACTATTCACCCCGGCCAAGAGGCCTATTCCCCGGCCAGCACCCCGCCATTGAGACTGCACGGGAATTATTATTTTTTTATCTCTCAACCTGTCCAAGAGGCCTGCTGCCCGCCGCACTCGCCGCCGGGCCGGCCCGCACCCCGCCATTGAGACTGAACGGGGATTATTATTTTTTTTAACTCGGCGTCCGGGCCGGGGCGGGCTTCGCCCCCGGTACCTCCAGCCGCTTCTATTTACGCGCGCCGCGTTCCAACATATTCACCCCGGCCAAGAGGCCTATTCCCCGGCCCGCACCCCGCCATTGAGACTGCATGGGAATTATTATTTTTTTATCTCTCAACCTGTCCAAGAGGCCTGCTGCCCGCCGCAATCGCCGCCGGGCCGGCCCGCACCCTGCCATTGAGACTGAACGGGAATTATTATTTTTTTATCTCTCAACCTGTCCAAGAGGCCTGCTGCCCGCCGCACTCGCCGCCGGGCCGGCCCGCACCCTGCCATTGAGACTGAACGGGGATTATTTATTTTTTTAACTTGGCCGCCGGCCGGGGCGGGCATTGCCCCCGGTACCTCCAGCCGCTACTATTTCCGCGGGCCGTGTTCCAACACTATTCACCCCGGCCAAGAGGCCTATTCCCCGGCCCGCACCCCGCCATTGAGACTGCACGGGAATTATTATTTTTTTATCTCTCAACCTGTCCAAGAGGCCTGCTGCCCGCCGCAATCGCCGCCGGGCCGGCCCGCACCCTGCCATTGAGACTGAACGGGGATTATTTATTTTTTTAACTTGGCCGCCGGGCCGGGGCGGGCATCGCCCCCGGTACCTCCAGCCGCTACTATTTCCGCGGGCCGTGTTCCAACACTATTCACCCCGGCCAAGAGGCCTATTCCCCGGCCCGCACCCCGCCATTGAGACTGCATGGGAATTATTATTTTTTTATCTCTCAACCTGTCCAAGAGGCCTGCTGCCCGCCGCACTCGCCGCCGGGCCGGCCCGCACCCCGCCATTGAGACTGAACGGGGATTATTATTTTTTTTAACTCGGCCTCCGGGCCGGGGCGGGCATCGCCCCCGGTACCTCCAGCCGCTACTATTTCCGCGGGCCGTGTTCCAACATATTCACCCCGGCCAAGAGGCCTATTCCCCGGCCCGCACCCCGCCATTGAGACTGCATGGGAATTATTATTTTTTTATCTCTCAACCTGTCCAAGAAGCCTGCTGCCCGCCGCAATCGCCGCCGGGCCGGCCCGCACCCTGCCATTGAGACTGAACGGGAATTATTATTTTTTTATCTCTCAACCTGTCCAAGAGGCCTGCTGCCCACCGCACTCGCCGCCGGGCCGGCCCGCACCCTGCCATTGAGACTGAACGGGGATTATTTATTTTTTTAACTTGGCCGCCGGGCCGGGGCGGGCATCGCCCCCGGTACCTCCAGCCGCTACTATTTCCGCGGGCCGTGTTCCAACACTATTCACCCCGGCCAAGAGGCCTATTCCCCGGCCCGCACCCCGCCATTGAGACTGCACGGGAATTATTATTTTTTTATCTCTCAACCTGTCCAAGAGGCCTGCTGCCCGCCGCAATCGCCGCCGGGCCGGCCCGCACCCTGCCATTGAGACTGAACGGGGATTATTTATTTTTTTAACTTGGCCGCCGGGCCGGGGCGGGCATCGCCCCCGGTACCTCCAGCCGCTACTATTTCCGCGGGCCGTGTTCCAACACTATTCACCCCGGCCAAGAGGCCTATTCCCCGGCCCGCACCCCGCCATTGAGACTGAACGGGAATTATTATTTTTTTATCTCTCAACCTGTCCAAGAGGCCTGCTGCCCGCCGCACTCGCCGCCGGGCCGGCCCGCACCCCGCCATTGAGACTGAACGGGGATTATTATTTTTTTTAACTCGGCCTCCGGGCCGGGGCGGGCTTCGCCCCCGGTACCTCCAGCCGCTTCTATTTACGCGGGCCGCGTTCCAACATATTCACCCCGGCCAAGAGGCCTATTCCCCGGCCCGCACCCCGCCATTGAGACTGCATGGGAATTATTATTTTTTTATCTCTCAACCTGTCCAAGTGGCCTGCTGCCCGCCGCAATCGCCGCCGGGCCGGCCCGCACCCTGCCATTGAGACTGAACGGGAATTATTATTTTTTTATCTCTCAACCTGTCCAAGAGGCCTGCTGCCCGCCGCACTCGCCGCCGGGCCGGCCCGCACCCTGCCATTGAGACTGAACGGGGATTATTTATTTTTTTAACTTGGCCGCCGGGCCGGGGCGGGCATCGCCCCCGGTACCTCCAGCCGCTACTATTTCCGCGGGCCGTGTTCCAACACTATTCACCCCGGCCAAGAGGCCTATTCCCCGGCCCGCACCCCGCCATTGAGACTGCATGGGAATTATTATTTTTTTATCTCTCAACCTGTCCAAGAGGCCTGCTGCCCGCCGCACTCGCCGCCGGGCCGGCCCCGCACCCCGCCATTGAGACTGAACGGGGATTATTATTTTTTTTAACTCGGCCTCCGGGCCGGGGCGGGCTTCGCCCCCGGTACCTCCAGCCGCTTCTATTTACGCGCGCCGCGTTCCAACATATTCACCCCGGCCAAGAGGCCTATTCCCCGGCCCGCACCCCGCCATTGAGACTGAATGGGAATTATTATTTTTTTATCTCTCAACCTGTCCAAGAGGCCTGCTGCCCGCCGCAATCGCCGCCGGGCCGGCCCGCACCCTGCCATTGAGACTGAACGGGAATTATTATTTTTTTATCTCTCAACCTGTCCAAGAGGCCTGCTGCCCGCCGCACTCGCCGCCGGGCCGGCCCGCACCCTGCCATTGAGACTGAACGGGGATTATTTATTTTTTTAACTTGGCCGCCGGCCCGGGGCGGGCATCGCCCCCGGTACCTCCAGCCGCTACTATTTCCGCGGGCCGTGTTCCAACACTATTCACCCCGGCCAAGAGGCCTATTCCCCGGCCCGCACCCCGCCATTGAGACTGCACGGGAATTATTATTTTTTTATCTCTCAACCTGTCCAAGAGGCCTGCTGCCCGCCGCAATCGCCGCCGGGCCGGCCCGCACCCTGCCATTGAGACTGAACGGGGATTATTTATTTTTTTAACTTGGCCGCCGGGCCGGGGCGGGCATCGCCCCCGGTACCTCCAGCCGCTACTATTTCCGCGGGCCGTGTTCCAACACTATTCACCCCGGCCAAGAGGCCTATTCCCCGGCCCGCACCCCGCCATTGAGACTGCACGGGAATTATTATTTTTTTATCTCTCAACCTGTCCAAGAGGCCTGCTGCCCGCCGCACTCGCCGCCGGGCCGGCCCGCACCCCGCCATTGAGACTGAACGGGGATTATTTTTTTTTTAACTCGGCCTCCGGGCCGGGGCGGGCTTCGCCCCCGGTACCTCCAGCCGCTTCTATTTACGCGCGCCGCGTTCCAACATATTCACCCCGGCCAAGAGGCCTATTCCCCGGCCCGCACCCCGCCATTGAGACTGCATGGGAATTATTATTTTTTTATCTCTCAACCTGTCCAAGAGGCCTGCTGCCCGCCGCAATCGCCGCCGGGCCGGCCCGCACCCTGCCATTGAGACTGAACGGGAATTATTATTTTTTTATCTCTCAACCTGTCCAAGAGGCCTGCTGCCCGCCGCACTCGCCGCCGGGCCGGCCCGCACCCTGCCATTGAGACTGAACGGGGATTATTTATTTTTTTAACTTGGCCGCCGGCCGGGGCGGGCATTGCCCCCGGTACCTCCAGCCGCTACTATTTCCGCGGGCCGTGTTCCAACACTATTCACCCCGGCCAAGAGGCCTATTCCCCGGCCCGCACCCCGCCATTGAGACTGCACGGGAATTATTATTTTTTTATCTCTCAACCTGTCCAAGAGGCCTGCTGCCCGCCGCAATCGCCGCCGGGCCGGCCCGCACCCTGCCATTGAGACTGAACGGGGATTATTTATTTTTTTAACTTGGCCGCCGGGCCGGGGCGGGCATCGCCCCCGGTACCTCCAGCCGCTACTATTTCCGCGGGCCGTGTTCCAACACTATTCACCCCGGCCAAGAGGCCTATTCCCCGGCCCGCACCCCGCCATTGAGACTGCATGGGAATTATTATTTTTTTATCTCTCAACCTGTCCAAGAGGCCTGCTGCCCGCCGCACTCGCCGCCGGGCCGGCCCGCACCCCGCCATTGAGACTGAACGGGGATTATTATTTTTTTTAACTCGGCCTCCGGGCCGGGGCGGGCATCGCCCCCGGTACCTCCAGCCGCTACTATTTCCGCGGGCCGTGTTCCAACATATTCACCCCGGCCAAGAGGCCTATTCCCCGGCCCGCACCCCGCCATTGAGACTGCATGGGAATTATTATTTTTTTATCTCTCAACCTGTCCAAGAAGCCTGCTGCCCGCCGCAATCGCCGCCGGGCCGGCCCGCACCCTGCCATTGAGACTGAACGGGAATTATTATTTTTTTATCTCTCAACCTGTCCAAGAGGCCTGCTGCCCACCGCACTCGCCGCCGGGCCGGCCCGCACCCTGCCATTGAGACTGAACGGGGATTATTTATTTTTTTAACTTGGCCGCCGGGCCGGGGCGGGCATCGCCCCCGGTACCTCCAGCCGCTACTATTTCCGCGGGCCGTGTTCCAACACTATTCACCCCGGCCAAGAGGCCTATTCCCCGGCCCGCACCCCGCCATTGAGACTGCACGGGAATTATTATTTTTTTATCTCTCAACCTGTCCAAGAGGCCTGCTGCCCGCCGCAATCGCCGCCGGGCCGGCCCGCACCCTGCCATTGAGACTGAACGGGGATTATTTATTTTTTTAACTTGGCCGCCGGGCCGGGGCGGGCATCGCCCCCGGTACCTCCAGCCGCTACTATTTCCGCGGGCCGTGTTCCAACACTATTCACCCCGGCCAAGAGGCCTATTCCCCGGCCCGCACCCCGCCATTGAGACTGAACGGGAATTATTATTTTTTTATCTCTCAACCTGTCCAAGAGGCCTGCTGCCCGCCGCACTCGCCGCCGGGCCGGCCCGCACCCCGCCATTGAGACTGAACGGGGATTATTATTTTTTTTAACTCGGCCTCCGGGCCGGGGCGGGCTTCGCCCCCGGTACCTCCAGCCGCTTCTATTTACGCGGGCCGCGTTCCAACATATTCACCCCGGTCAAGAGGCCTATTCCCCGGCCCGCACCCCGCCATTGAGACTGCATGGGAATTATTATTTTTTTATCTCTCAACCTGTCCAAGTGGCCTGCTGCCCGCCGCAATCGCCGCCGGGCCGGCCCGCACCCTGCCATTGAGACTGAACGGGAATTATTATTTTTTTATCTCTCAACCTGTCCAAGAGGCCTGCTGCCCGCCGCACTCGCCGCCGGGCCGGCCCGCACCCTGCCATTGAGACTGAACGGGGATTATTTATTTTTTTAACTTGGCCGCCGGGCCGGGGCGGGCATCGCCCCCGGTACCTCCAGCCGCTACTATTTCCGCGGGCCGTGTTCCAACACTATTCACCCCGGCCAAGAGGCCTATTCCCCGGCCCGCACCCCGCCATTGAGACTGCATGGGAATTATTATTTTTTTATCTCTCAACCTGTCCAAGAGGCCTGCTGCCCGCCGCACTCGCCGCCGGGCCGGCCCCGCACCCCGCCATTGAGACTGAACGGGGATTATTATTTTTTTTAACTCGGCCTCCGGGCCGGGGCGGGCTTCGCCCCCGGTACCTCCAGCCGCTTCTATTTACGCGCGCCGCGTTCCAACATATTCACCCCGGCCAAGAGGCCTATTCCCCGGCCCGCACCCCGCCATTGAGACTGAATGGGAATTATTATTTTTTTATCTCTCAACCTGTCCAAGAGGCCTGCTGCCCGCCGCAATCGCCGCCGGGCCGGCCCGCACCCTGCCATTGAGACTGAACGGGAATTATTATTTTTTTATCTCTCAACCTGTCCAAGAGGCCTGCTGCCCGCCGCACTCGCCGCCGGGCCGGCCCGCACCCTGCCATTGAGACTGAACGGGGATTATTTATTTTTTTAACTTGGCCGCCGGCCCGGGGCGGGCATCGCCCCCGGTACCTCCAGCCGCTACTATTTCCGCGGGCCGTGTTCCAACACTATTCACCCCGGCCAAGAGGCCTATTCCCCGGCCCGCACCCCGCCATTGAGACTGCACGGGAATTATTATTTTTTTATCTCTCAACCTGTCCAAGAGGCCTGCTGCCCGCCGCAATCGCCGCCGGGCCGGCCCGCACCCTGCCATTGAGACTGAACGGGGATTATTTATTTTTTTAACTTGGCCGCCGGGCCGGGGCGGGCATCGCCCCCGGTACCTCCAGCCGCTACTATTTCCGCGGGCCGTGTTCCAACACTATTCACCCCGGCCAAGAGGCCTATTCCCCGGCCCGCACCCCGCCATTGAGACTGCACGGGAATTATTATTTTTTTATCTCTCAACCTGTCCAAGAGGCCTGCTGCCCGCCGCACTCGCCGCCGGGCCGGCCCGCACCCCGCCATTGAGACTGAACGGGGATTATTTTTTTTTTTAACTCGGCCTCCGGGCCGGGGCGGGCTTCGCCCCCGGTACCTCCAGCCGCTTCTATTTACGCGCGCCGCGTTCCAACATATTCACCCCGGCCAAGAGGCCTATTCCCCGGCCCGCACCCCGCCATTGAGACTGCATGGGAATTATTATTTTTTTATCTCTCAACCTGTCCAAGAGGCCTGCTGCCCGCCGCAATCGCCGCCGGGCCGGCCCGCACCCTGCCATTGAGACTGAACGGGAATTATTATTTTTTTATCTCTCAACCTGTCCAAGAGGCCTGCTGCCCGCCGCACTCGCCGCCGGGCCGGCCCGCACCCTGCCATTGAGACTGAACGGGGATTATTTATTTTTTTAACTTGGCCGCCGGGCCGGGGCGGGCATCGCCCCCGGTACCTCCAGCCGCTACTATTTCCGCGGGCCGTGTTCCAACACTATTCACCCCGGCCAAGAGGCCTATTCCCCGGCCCGCACCCCGCCATTGAGACTGCATGGGAATTATTATTTTTTTATCTCTCAACCTGTCCAAGAGGCCTGCTGCCCGCCGCAATCGCCGCCGGGCCGGCCCGCACCCTGCCATTGAGACTGAACGGGGATTATTTATTTTTTTAACTTGGCCGCCGGGCCGGGGCGGGCATCGCCCCCGGTACCTCCAGCCGCTACTATTTCCGCGGGCCGTGTTCCAACACTATTCACCCCGGCCAAGAGGCCTATTCCCCGGCCCGCACCCCGCCATTGAGACTGCACGGGAATTATTATTTTTTTATCTCTCAACCTGTCCAAGAGGCCTGCTGCCCGCCGCACTCGCCGCCGGGCCGGCCCGCACCCCGCCATTGAGACTGAACGGGGATTATTATTTTTTTTAACTCGGCCTCCGGGCCGGGGCGGGCTTCGCCCCCGGTACCTCCAGCCGCTTCTATTTACGCGCGCCGCGTTCCAACATATTCACCCCGGCCAAGAGGCCTATTCCCCGGCCCGCACCCCGCCATTGAGACTGCATGGGAATTATTAGTTTTTTATCTCTCAACCTGTCCAAGAGGCCTGCTGACCGCCGCAATCGCCGCCGGGCCGGCCCGCACCCTGCCATTGAGACTGAACGGGAATTATTATTTTTTTATCTCTCAACCTGTCCAAGAGGCCTGCTGCCCGCCGCACTCGCCGCCGGGCCGGCCCGCACCCTGCCATTGAGACTGAACGGGGATTATTTATTTTTTTAACTTGGCCGCCGGGCCGGGGCGGGCATCGCCCCCGGTACCTCCAGCCGCTACTATTTCCGCGGGCCGTGTTCCAACACTATTCACCCCGGCCAAGAGGCCTATTCCCCGGCCCGCACCCCGCCATTGAGACTGCATGGGAATTATTATTTTTTTATCTCTCAACCTGTCCAAGAGGCCTGCTGCCCGCCGCACTCGCCGCCGGGCCGGCCCGCACCCCGCCATTGAGACTGAACGGGGATTATTATTTTTTTTAACTCGGCCTCCGGGCCGGGGCGGGCTTCGCCCCCGGTACCTCCAGCCGCTTCTATTTACGCGCGCCGCGTTCCAACATATTCACCCCGGCCAAGAGGCCTATTCCCCGGGCCGCACCCCGCCATTGAGACTGCATGGGAATTATTATTTTTTTATCTCTCAACCTGTCCAAGAAGCCTGCTGCCCGCCGCAATCGCCGCCGGGCCGGCCCGCACCCTGCCATTGAGACTGAACGGGAATTATTATTTTTTTATCTCTCAACCTGTCCAAGAGGCCTGCTGCCCGCCGCACTCGCCGCCGGGCCGGCCCGCACCCTGCCATTGAGACTGAACGGGGATTATTTATTTTTTTAACTTGGCCGCCGGGCCGGGGCGGGCATCGCCCCCGGTACCTCCAGCCGCTACTATTTCCGCGGGCCGTGTTCCAACACTATTCACCCCGGCCAAGAGGCCTATTCCCCGGCCCGCACCCCGCCATTGAGACTGCATGGGAATTATTATTTTTTTATCTCTCAACCTGTCCAAGAGGCCTGCTGCCCGCCGCAATCGCCGCCGGGCCGGCCCGCACCCTGCCATTGAGACTGAACGGGGATTATTTATTTTTTTAACTTGGCCGCCGGGCCGGGGCGGGCATCGCCCCCGGTACCTCCAGCCGCTACTATTTCCGCGGGCCGTGTTCCAACACTATTCACCCCGGCCAAGAGGCCTATTGCCCGGCCCGCACCCCGCCATTGAGACTACATGGGAATTATTATTTTTTTATCTCTCAACCTGTCCAAGAGGCCTGCTGCCCGCCGCAATCGCCGCCGGGCCGGCCCGCACCCTGCCATTGAGACTGAACGGGGATTATTTATTTTTTTAACTTGGCCGCCGGGCCGGGGCGGGCATCGCCCCCGGTACCTCCAGCCGCTACTATTTCCGCGGGCCGTGTTCCAACATATTCACCCCGGCCAAGAGGCCTATTCCCCGGCCCGCACCCCGCCATTGAGACTGCATGGGAATTATTATTTTTTTATCTCTCAACCTGTCCAAGAGGCCTGCTGCCCGCCGCAATCGCCGCCGGGCCGGCCCGCACCCTGCCATTGAGACTGAACGGGGATTATTTATTTTTTTAACTTGGCCGCCGGGCCGGGGCGGGAATCGCCCCCGGTACCTCCAGCCGCTACTATTTCCGCGGGCCGTGTTCCAACACTATTCACCCCGGCCAAGAGGCCTATTCCCCGGCCCGCACCCCGCCATTGAGACTGCACGGGAATTATTATTTTTTTATCTCTCAACCTGTCCAAGAGGCCTGCTGCCCGCCGCAATCGCCGCCGGGCCGGCCCGCACCCTGCCATTGAGACTGAACGGGGATTATTTATTTTTTTAACTTGGCCGCCGGCCCGGGGCGGGCATCGCCCCCGGTACCTCCAGCCGCTACTATTTCCGCGGGCCGTGTTCCAACACTATTCACCCCGGCCAAGAGGCCTATTCCCCGGCCCGCACCCCGCCATTGAGACTGCATGGGAATTATTATTTTTTTATCTCTCAACCTGTCCAAGAGGCCTGCTGCCCGCCGCAATCGCCGCCGGGCCGGCCCGCACCCTGCCATTGAGACTGAACGGGAATTATTATTTTTTTATCTCTCAACCTGTCCAAGAGGCCTGCTGCCCGCCGCACTCGCCGCCGGGCCGGCCCGCACCCCGCCATTGAGACTGAACGGGGATTATTTATTTTTTTATCTCTCAACCTGTCCAAGAGGCCCGCTGCCCGCCGCACTCGCCGCCGGGCCGGCCCGCACCCCGCCATTGAGACTGAACGGGGATTATTATTTTTTTTAACTCGGCCTCCGGGCCGGGGCGGGCTTCGCCCCCGGTACCTCCAGCCGCTTCTATTTACGCGCGCCGCGTTCCAACATATTCACCCCGGCCAAGAGGCCTATTCCCCGGCCCGCACCCCGCCATTGAGACTGCATGGGAATTATTATTTTTTTATCTCTCAACCTGTCCAAGAGGCCTGCTGCCCGCCGCAATCGCCGCCGGCCGGCCCGCACCCTGCCATTGAGACTGAACGGGGATTATTTATTTTTTTAACTTGGCCACCGGGCCGGGGCGGGAATCGCCCCCGGTACCTCCAGCCGCTACTATTTCCGCGGGCCGTGTTCCAACACTATTCACCCCGGCCAAGAGGCCTATTCCCCGGCCCGCACCCCGCCATTGAGACTGCACGGGAATTATTATTTTTTTATCTCTCAACCTGTCCAAGAGGCCTGCTGCCCGCCGCAATCGCCGCCGGGCCGGCCCGCACCCTGCCATTGAGACTGAACGGGATTATTTATTTTTTTAACTTGGCCGCCGGCCCGGGGCGGGCATCGCCCCCGGTACCTCCAGCCGCTACTATTTCCGCGGGCCGTGTTCCAACACTATTCACCCCGGCCAAGAGGCCTATTCCCCGGCCCGCACCCCGCCATTGAGACTGCATGGGAATTATTATTTTTTTATCTCTCAACCTGTCCAAGAGGCCTGCTGCCCGCCGCAATCGCCGCCGGGCCGGCCCGCACCCTGCCATTGAGACTGAACGGGAATTATTATTTTTTTATCTCTCAACCTGTCCAAGAGGCCTGCTGCCCGCCGCACTCGCCGCCGGGCCGGCCCGCACCCCGCCATTGAGACTGAACGGGGATTATTATTTTTTTTAACCTGGCCTCCGGGCCGGGGCGGGCTTCGCCCCCGGTACCTCCAGCCGCTTCTATTTACGCGCGCCGCGTTCCAACATATTCACCCCGGCCAAGAGGCCTCTTCCCCGGCCACACTCGTCCGCCGGGCCGGCCCGCACCCCGCCATTGAGACTGCACGGGAATTATTATTTTTTTATCTCTCAACCTGTCCAAGAGGCCTGCTGCCCGCCGCACTCGCCGCCGGGCCGGCCCGCACCCCGCCATTGAGACTGAACGGGGATTATTATTTTTTTTAACTCGGCGTCCGGGCCGGGGCGGGCTTCGCCCCCGGTACCTCCAGCCGCTTCTATTTACGCGCGCCGCGTTCCAACATATTCACCCCGGCCAAGAGGCCTATTCCCCGGCCCGCACCCCGCCATTGAGACTGCATGGGAATTATTATTTTTTTATCTCTCAACCTGTCCAAGAGGCCTGCTGCCCGCCGCAATCGCCGCCGGGCCGGCCCGCACCCTGCCATTGAGACTGAACGGGGATTATTTATTTTTTTAACTTGGCCGCCGGGCCGGGGCGGGCATCGCCCCCGGTACCTCCAGCCGCTACTATTTCCGCGGGCCGTGTTCCAACACTATTCACCCCGGCCAAGAGGCCTATTCCCCGGCCCGCACCCCGCCATTGAGACTGCATGGGAATTATTATTTTTTTATCTCTCAACCTGTCCAAGAGGCCTGCTGCCCGCCGCAATCGCCGCCGGGCCGGCCCGCACCCTGCCATTGAGACTGAACGGGGATTATTTATTTTTTTAACTTGGCCGCCGGGCCGGGGCGGGCATCGCCCCCGGTACCTCCAGCCGCTACTATTTCCGCGGGCCGTGTTCCAACACTATTCACCCCGGCCAAGAGGCCTATTCCCCGGCCCGCACCCCGCCATTGAGACTGCACGGGAATTATTATTTTTTTATCTCTCAACCTGTCCAAGAGGCCTGCTGCCCGCCGCACTCGCCGCCGGGCCGGCCCGCACCCCGCCATTGAGACTGAACGGGGATTATTATTTTTTTTAACTCGGCCTCCGGGCCGGGGCGGGCTTCGCCCCCGGTACCTCCAGCCGCTTCTATTTACGCGCGCCGCGTTCCAACATATTCACCCCGGCCAAGAGGCCTATTCCCCGGCCCGCACCCCGCCATTGAGACTGCATGGGAATTATTAGTTTTTTATCTCTCAACCTGTCCAAGAGGCCTGCTGACCGCCGCAATCGCCGCCGGGCCGGCCCGCACCCTGCCATTGAGACTGAACGGGAATTATTATTTTTTTATCTCTCAACCTGTCCAAGAGGCCTGCTGCCCGCCGCACTCGCCGCCGGGCCGGCCCGCACCCTGCCATTGAGACTGAACGGGGATTATTTATTTTTTTAACTTGGCCGCCGGGCCGGGGCGGGCATCGCCCCCGGTACCTCCAGCCGCTACTATTTCCGCGGGCCGTGTTCCAACACTATTCACCCCGGCCAAGAGGCCTATTCCCCGGCCCGCACCCCGCCATTGAGACTGCATGGGAATTATTATTTTTTTATCTCTCAACCTGTCCAAGAGGCCTGCTGCCCGCCGCACTCGCCGCCGGGCCGGCCCGCACCCCGCCATTGAGACTGAACGGGGATTATTATTTTTTTTAACTCGGCCTCCGGGCCGGGGCGGGCTTCGCCCCCGGTACCTCCAGCCGCTTCTATTTACGCGCGCCGCGTTCCAACATATTCACCCCGGCCAAGAGGCCTATTCCCCGGGCCGCACCCCGCCATTGAGACTGCATGGGAATTATTATTTTTTTATCTCTCAACCTGTCCAAGAAGCCTGCTGCCCGCCGCAATCGCCGCCGGGCCGGCCCGCACCCTGCCATTGAGACTGAACGGGAATTATTATTTTTTTATCTCTCAACCTGTCCAAGAGGCCTGCTGCCCGCCGCACTCGCCGCCGGGCCGGCCCGCACCCTGCCATTGAGACTGAACGGGGATTATTTATTTTTTTAACTTGGCCGCCGGGCCGGGGCGGGCATCGCCCCCGGTACCTCCAGCCGCTACTATTTCCGCGGGCCGTGTTCCAACACTATTCACCCCGGCCAAGAGGCCTATTCCCCGGCCCGCACCCCGCCATTGAGACTGCATGGGAATTATTATTTTTTTATCTCTCAACCTGTCCAAGAGGCCTGCTGCCCGCCGCAATCGCCGCCGGGCCGGCCCGCACCCTGCCATTGAGACTGAACGGGGATTATTTATTTTTTTAACTTGGCCGCCGGGCCGGGGCGGGCATCGCCCCCGGTACCTCCAGCCGCTACTATTTCCGCGGGCCGTGTTCCAACACTATTCACCCCGGCCAAGAGGCCTATTGCCCGGCCCGCACCCCGCCATTGAGACTACATGGGAATTATTATTTTTTTATCTCTCAACCTGTCCAAGAGGCCTGCTGCCCGCCGCAATCGCCGCCGGGCCGGCCCGCACCCTGCCATTGAGACTGAACGGGGATTATTTATTTTTTTAACTTGGCCGCCGGGCCGGGGCGGGCATCGCCCCCGGTACCTCCAGCCGCTACTATTTCCGCGGGCCGTGTTCCAACATATTCACCCCGGCCAAGAGGCCTATTCCCCGGCCCGCACCCCGCCATTGAGACTGCATGGGAATTATTATTTTTTTATCTCTCAACCTGTCCAAGAGGCCTGCTGCCCGCCGCAATCGCCGCCGGGCCGGCCCGCACCCTGCCATTGAGACTGAACGGGGATTATTTATTTTTTTAACTTGGCCGCCGGGCCGGGGCGGGAATCGCCCCCGGTACCTCCAGCCGCTACTATTTCCGCGGGCCGTGTTCCAACACTATTCACCCCGGCCAAGAGGCCTATTCCCCGGCCCGCACCCCGCCATTGAGACTGCACGGGAATTATTATTTTTTTATCTCTCAACCTGTCCAAGAGGCCTGCTGCCCGCCGCAATCGCCGCCGGGCCGGCCCGCACCCTGCCATTGAGACTGAACGGGGATTATTTATTTTTTTAACTTGGCCGCCGGCCCGGGGCGGGCATCGCCCCCGGTACCTCCAGCCGCTACTATTTCCGCGGGCCGTGTTCCAACACTATTCACCCCGGCCAAGAGGCCTATTCCCCGGCCCGCACCCCGCCATTGAGACTGCATGGGAATTATTATTTTTTTATCTCTCAACCTGTCCAAGAGGCCTGCTGCCCGCCGCAATCGCCGCCGGGCCGGCCCGCACCCTGCCATTGAGACTGAACGGGAATTATTATTTTTTTATCTCTCAACCTGTCCAAGAGGCCTGCTGCCCGCCGCACTCGCCGCCGGGCCGGCCCGCACCCCGCCATTGAGACTGAACGGGGATTATTTATTTTTTTATCTCTCAACCTGTCCAAGAGGCCCGCTGCCCGCCGCACTCGCCGCCGGGCCGGCCCGCACCCCGCCATTGAGACTGAACGGGGATTATTATTTTTTTTAACTCGGCCTCCGGGCCGGGGCGGGCTTCGCCCCCGGTACCTCCAGCCGCTTCTATTTACGCGCGCCGCGTTCCAACATATTCACCCCGGCCAAGAGGCCTATTCCCCGGCCCGCACCCCGCCATTGAGACTGCATGGGAATTATTATTTTTTTATCTCTCAACCTGTCCAAGAGGCCTGCTGCCCGCCGCAATCGCCGCCGGCCGGCCCGCACCCTGCCATTGAGACTGAACGGGGATTATTTATTTTTTTAACTTGGCCACCGGGCCGGGGCGGGAATCGCCCCCGGTACCTCCAGCCGCTACTATTTCCGCGGGCCGTGTTCCAACACTATTCACCCCGGCCAAGAGGCCTATTCCCCGGCCCGCACCCCGCCATTGAGACTGCACGGGAATTATTATTTTTTTATCTCTCAACCTGTCCAAGAGGCCTGCTGCCCGCCGCAATCGCCGCCGGGCCGGCCCGCACCCTGCCATTGAGACTGAACGGGATTATTTATTTTTTTAACTTGGCCGCCGGCCCGGGGCGGGCATCGCCCCCGGTACCTCCAGCCGCTACTATTTCCGCGGGCCGTGTTCCAACACTATTCACCCCGGCCAAGAGGCCTATTCCCCGGCCCGCACCCCGCCATTGAGACTGCATGGGAATTATTATTTTTTTATCTCTCAACCTGTCCAAGAGGCCTGCTGCCCGCCGCAATCGCCGCCGGGCCGGCCCGCACCCTGCCATTGAGACTGAACGGGAATTATTATTTTTTTATCTCTCAACCTGTCCAAGAGGCCTGCTGCCCGCCGCACTCGCCGCCGGGCCGGCCCGCACCCCGCCATTGAGACTGAACGGGGATTATTATTTTTTTTAACCTGGCCTCCGGGCCGGGGCGGGCTTCGCCCCCGGTACCTCCAGCCGCTTCTATTTACGCGCGCCGCGTTCCAACATATTCACCCCGGCCAAGAGGCCTCTTCCCCGGCCACACTCGTCCGCCGGGCCGGCCCGCACCCCGCCATTGAGACTGCACGGGAATTATTATTTTTTTATCTCTCAACCTGTCCAAGAGGCCTGCTGCCCGCCGCACTCGCCGCCGGGCCGGCCCGCACCCCGCCATTGAGACTGAACGGGGATTATTATTTTTTTTAACTCGGCGTCCGGGCCGGGGCGGGCTTCGCCCCCGGTACCTCCAGCCGCTTCTATTTACGCGCGCCGCGTTCCAACATATTCACCCCGGCCAAGAGGCCTATTCCCCGGCCCGCACCCCGCCATTGAGACTGCATGGGAATTATTATTTTTTTATCTCTCAACCTGTCCAAGAGGCCTGCTGCCCGCCGCAATCGCCGCCGGGCCGGCCCGCACCCTGCCATTGAGACTGAACGGGAATTATTATTTTTTTATCTCTCAACCTGTCCAAGAGGCCTGCTGCCCGCCGCACTCGCCGCCGGGCCGGCCCGCACCCTGCCATTGAGACTGAACGGGGATTATTTATTTTTTTGACTTGGCCGCCGGGCCGGGGCGGGCATCGCCCCCGGTACCTCCAGCCGCTACTATTTCCGCGGGCCGTGTTCCAACACTATTCACCCCGGCCAAGAGGCCTATTCCCCGGCCCGCACCCCGCCATTGAGACTGCATGGGAATTATTATTTTTTTTATCTCTCAACCTGTCCAAGAGGCCTGCTGCCCGCCGCAATCGCCGCCGGGCCGGCCCGCACCCTGCCATTGAGACTGAACGGGGATTATTTATTTTTTTAACTTGGCCGCCGGGCCGGGGCGGGCATCGCCCCCGGTACCTCCAGCCGCTACTATTTCCGCGGGCCGTGTTCCAACACTATTCACCCCGGCCAAGAGGCCTATTCCCCGGCCCGCACCCCGCCATTGAGACTGCACGGGAATTATTATTTTTTTATCTCTCAACCTGTCCAAGAGGCCTGCTGCCCGCCGCAATCGCCGCCGGGCCGGCCCGCACCCTGCCATTGAGACTGAACGGGGATTATTTATTTTTTTAACTTGGCCGCCGGCCCGGGGCGGGCATCGCCCCCGGTACCTCCAGCCGCTACTATTTCCGCGGGCCGTGTTCCAACACTATTCACCCCGGCCAAGAGGCCTATTCCCGGCCCGCACCCCGCCATTGAGACTGCATGGGAATTATTATTTTTTTATCTCTCAACCTGTCCAAGAGGCCTGCTGCCCGCCGCAATCGCCGCCGGGCCGGCCCGCACCCTGCCATTGAGACTGAACGGGGATTATTTATTTTTTTAACTTGGCCGCCGGGCCGGGGCGGGCATCGCCCCCGGTACCTCCAGCCGCTACTATTTCCGCGGGCCGTGTTCCAACACTATTCACCCCGGCCAAGAGGCCTATTCCCCGGCCAGCACCCCGCCATTGAGACTGCACGGGAATTATTATTTTTTTATCTCTCAACCTGTCCAAGAGGCCTGCTGCCCGCCGCACTCGCCGCCGGGCCGGCCCGCACCCCGCCATTGAGACTGAACGGGGATTATTATTTTTTTTAACTCGGCGTCCGGGCCGGGGCGGGCTTCGCCCCCGGTACCTCCAGCCGCTTCTATTTACGCGCGCCGCGTTCCAACATATTCACCCCGGCCAAGAGGCCTATTCCCCGGCCCGCACCCCGCCATTGAGACTGCATGGGAATTATTATTTTTTTATCTCTCAACCTGTCCAAGAGGCCTGCTGCCCGCCGCAATCGCCGCCGGGCCGGCCCGCACCCTGCCATTGAGACTGAACGGGAATTATTATTTTTTTATCTCTCAACCTGTCCAAGAGGCCTGCTGCCCGCCGCACTCGCCGCCGGGCCGGCCCGCACCCTGCCATTGAGACTGAACGGGGATTATTTATTTTTTTAACTTGGCCGCCGGCCGGGGCGGGCATCGCCCCCGGTACCTCCAGCCGCTACTATTTCCGCGGGCCGTGTTCCAACACTATTCACCCCGGCCAAGAGGCCTATTCCCCGGCCCGCACCCCGCCATTGAGACTGCACGGGAATTATTATTTTTTTATCTCTCAACCTGTCCAAGAGGCCTGCTGCCCGCCGCAATCGCCGCCGGGCCGGCCCGCACCCTGCCATTGAGACTGAACGGGGATTATTTATTTTTTTAACTTGGCCGCCGGCCCGGGGCGGGCATCGCCCCCGGTACCTCCAGCCGCTACTATTTCCGCGGGCCGTGTTCCAACACTATTCACCCCGGCCAAGAGGCCTATTCCCCGGCCCGCACCCCGCCATTGAGACTGCATGGGAATTATTATTTTTTTATCTCTCAACCTGTCCAAGAGGCCTGCTGCCCGCCGCAATCGCCGCCGGGCCGGCCCGCACCCTGCCATTGAGACTGAACGGGGATTATTTATTTTTTTAACTTGGCCGCCGGGCCGGGGCGGGCATCGCCCCCGGTACCTCCAGCCGCTACTATTTCCGCGGGCCGTGTTCCAACACTATTCACCCCGGCCAAGAGGCCTATTCCCCGGCCAGCACCCCGCCATTGAGACTGCACGGGAATTATTATTTTTTTATCTCTCAACCTGTCCAAGAGGCCTGCTGCCCGCCGCACTCGCCGCCGGGCCGGCCCGCACCCCGCCATTGAGACTGAACGGGGATTATTATTTTTTTTAACTCGGCGTCCGGGCCGGGGCGGGCTTCGCCCCCGGTACCTCCAGCCGCTTCTATTTACGCGCGCCGCGTTCCAACATATTCACCCCGGCCAAGAGGCCTATTCCCCGGCCCGCACCCCGCCATTGAGACTGCATGGGAATTATTATTTTTTTATCTCTCAACCTGTCCAAGAGGCCTGCTGCCCGCCGCAATCGCCGCCGGGCCGGCCCGCACCCTGCCATTGAGACTGAACGGGAATTATTATTTTTTTATCTCTCAACCTGTCCAAGAGGCCTGCTGCCCGCCGCACTCGCCGCCGGGCCGGCCCGCACCCTGCCATTGAGACTGAACGGGGATTATTTATTTTTTTAACTTGGCCGCCGGCCCGGGGCGGGCATCGCCCCCGGTACCTCCAGCCGCTACTATTTCCGCGGGCCGTGTTCCAACACTATTCACCCCGGCCAAGAGGCCTATTCCCCGGCCCGCACCCCGCCATTGAGACTGCACGGGAATTATTATTTTTTTATCTCTCAACCTGTCCAAGAGGCCTGCTGCCCGCCGCAATCGCCGCCGGGCCGGCCCGCACCCTGCCATTGAGACTGAACGGGGATTATTTATTTTTTTAACTTGGCCGCCGGGCCGGGGCGGGCATCGCCCCCGGTACCTCCAGCCGCTACTATTTCCGCGGGCCGTGTTCCAACACTATTCACCCCGGCCAAGAGGCCTATTCCCCGGCCCGCACCCCGCCATTGAGACTGCACGGGAATTATTATTTTTTTATCTCTCAACCTGTCCAAGAGGCCTGCTGCCCGCCGCACTCGCCGCCGGGCCGGCCCCGCACCCCGCCATTGAGACTGAACGGGGATTATTTTTTTTTTTAACTCGGCCTCCGGGCCGGGGCGGTCTTCGCCCCCGGTACCTCCAGCCGCTTCTATTTACGCGCGCCGCGTTCCAACATATTCACCCCGGCCAAGAGGCCTATTCCCCGGCCCGCACCCCGCCATTGAGACTGAATGGGAATTATTATTTTTTTATCTCTCAACCTGTCCAAGAGGCCTGCTGCCCGCCGCAATCGCCGCCGGGCCGGCCCGCACCCTGCCATTGAGACTGAACGGGAATTATTATTTTTTTTATCTCTCAACCTGTCCAAGAGGCCTGCTGCCCGCCGCACTCGCCGCCGGGCCGGCCCGCACCCTGCCATTGAGACTGAACGGGGATTATTTATTTTTTTAACTTGGCCGCCGGCCCGGGGCGGGCATCGCCCCCGGTACCTCCAGCCGCTACTATTTCCGCGGGCCGTGTTCCAACACTATTCACCCCGGCCAAGAGGCCTATTCCCCGGCCCGCACCCCGCCATTGAGACTGCACGGGAATTATTATTTTTTTATCTCTCAACCTGTCCAAGAGGCCTGCTGCCCGCCGCAATCGCCGCCGGGCCGGCCCGCACCCTGCCATTGAGACTGAACGGGGATTATTTATTTTTTTAACTTGGCCGCCGGGCCGGGGCGGGCATCGCCCCCGGTACCTCCAGCCGCTACTATTTCCGCGGGCCGTGTTCCAACACTATTCACCCCGGCCAAGAGGCCTATTCCCCGGCCCGCACCCCGCCATTGAGACTGCACGGGAATTATTATTTTTTTATCTCCCAACCTGTCCAAGAGGCCTGCTGCCCGCCGCACTCGCCGCCGGGCCGGCCCGCACCCCGCCATTGAGACTGAACGGGGATTTTTTTTTTTTAACTCGGCCTCCGGGCCGGGGCGGGCTTCGCCCCCGGTACCTCCAGCCGCTTCTATTTACGCGCGCCGCGTTCCAACATATTCACCCCGGCCAAGAGGCCTATTCCCCGGCCCGCACCCCTCCATTGAGACTGCATGGGAATTATTATTTTTTTATCTCTCAACCTGTCCAAGAGGCCTGCTGCCCGCCGCAATCGCCGCCGGGCCGGCCCGCACCCTGCCATTGAGACTGAACGGGAATTATTATTTTTTTATCTCTCAACCTGTCCAAGAGGCCTGCTGCCCGCCGCACTCGCCGCCGGGCCGGCCCGCACCCTGCCATTGAGACTGTACGGGGATTATTTATTTTTTTAACTTGGCCGCCGGGCCGGGGCGGGCATCGCCCCCGGTACCTCCAGCCGCTACTATTTCCGCGGGCCGTGTTCCAACACTATTCACCCCGGCCAAGAGGCCTATTCCCCGGCCCGCACCCCGCCATTGAGACTGCATGGGAATTATTATTTTTTTATCTCTCAACCTGTCCAAGAGGCCTGCTGCCCGCCGCAATCGCCGCCGGGCCGGCCCGCACCCTGCCATTGAGACTGAACGGGGATTATTTATTTTTTTAACTTGGCCGCCGGGCCGGGGCGGGCATCGCCCCCGGTACCTCCAGCCGCTACTATTTCCGCGGGCCGTGTTCCAACACTATTCACCCCGGCCAAGAGGCCTATTCCCCGGCCCGCACCCCGCCATTGAGACTGCACGGGAATTATTATTTTTTTATCTCTCAACCTGTCCAAGAGGCCTGCTGCCCGCCGCAATCGCCGCCGGGCCGGCCCGCACCCTGCCATTGAGACTGAACGGGGATTATTTATTTTTTTAACTTGGCCGCCGGGCCGGGGCGGGCATCGCCCCCGGTACCTCCAGCCGCTACTATTTCCGCGGGCCGTGTTCCAACACTATTCACCCCGGCCAAGAGGCCTATTCCCCGGCCCGCACCCCGCCATTGAGACTGCACGGGAATTATTATTTTTTTATCTCTCAACCTGTCCAAGAGGCCTGCTGCCCGCCGCACTCGCCGCCGGGCCGGCCCGCACCCCGCCATTGAGACTGAACGGGGATTATTATTTTTTTTAACTCGGCCTCCGGGCCGGGCTTCGCCCCCGGTACCTCCAGCCGCTTCTATTTACGCGCGCCGCGTTCCAACATATTCACCCCGGCCAAGAGGCCTATTCCCCGGCCCGCACCCCGCCATTGAGACTGCATGGGAATTATTATTTTTTTATCTCTCAACCTGTCCAAGAGGCCTGCTGCCCGCCGCAATCGCCGCCGGGCGGCCCGCACCCTGCCATTGAGACTGAACGGGAATTATTATTTTTTTATCTCTCAACCTGTCCAAGAGGCCTGCTGCCCGCCGCACTCGCCGCCGGGCCGGCCCGCACCCTGCCATTGAGACTGAACGGGGATTATTTATTTTTTTAACTTGGCCGCCGGGCCGGGGCGGGCATCGCCCCCGGTACCTCCAGCCGCTACTATTTCCGCGGGCCGTGTTCCAACACTATTCACCCCGGCCAAGAGGCCTATTCCCCGGCCAGCACCCCGCCATTGAGACTGCACGGGAATAATTATTTTTTTATCTCTCAACCTGTCCAAGAGGCCTGCTGCCCGCCGCACTCGCCGCCGGGCCGGCCCGCACCCCGCCATTGAGACTGAACGGGGATTATTATTTTTTTTAACTCGGCGTCCGGGCCGGGGCGGGCTTCGCCCCCGGTACCTCCAGCCGCTTCTATTTACGCGCGCCGCGTTCCAACATATTCACCCCGGCCAAGAGGCCTATTCCCCGGCCCGCACCCCGCCATTGAGACTGCATGGGAATTATTATTTTTTTATCTCTCAACCTGTCCAAGAGGCCTGCTGCCCGCCGCAATCGCCGCCGGGCCGGCCCGCACCCTGCCATTGAGACTGAACGGGAATTATTATTTTTTTATCTCTCAACCTGTCCAAGAGGCCTGCTGCCCGCCGCACTCGCCGCCGGGCCGGCCCGCACCCTGCCATTGAGACTGAACGGGGATTATTTATTTTTTTAACTTGGCCGCCGGCCCGGGGTGGGCATCGCCCCCGGTACCTCCAGCCGCTACTATTTCCGCGGGCCGTGTTCCAACACTATTCACCCCGGCCAAGAGGCCTATTCCCCGGCCCGCACCCCGCCATTGAGACTGCACGGGAATTATTATTTTTTTATCTCTCAACCTGTCCAAGAGGCCTGCTGCCCGCCGCAATCGCCGCCGGGCCGGCCCGCACCCTGCCATTGAGACTGAACGGGGATTATTTATTTTTTTAACTTGGCCGCCGGGCCGGGGCGGGCATCGCCCCCGGTACCTCCAGCCGCTACTATTTCCGCGGGCCGTGTTCCAACACTATTAACCCCGGCCAAGAGGCCTATTCCCCGGCCCGCACCCCGCCATTGAGACTGCACGGGAATTATTATTTTTTTATCTCTCAACCTGTCCAAGAGGCCTGCTGCCCGCCGCACTCGCCGCCGGGCCGGCCCCGCACCCCGCCATTGAGACTGAACGGGGATTATTATTTTTTTTAACTCGGCCTCCGGGCCGGGGCGGGCTTCGCCCCCGGTACCTCCAGCCGCTTCTATTTACGCGCGCCGCGTTCCAACATATTCACCCCGGCCAAGAGGCCTATTCCCCGGCCCGCACCCCGCCATTGAGACTGAATGGGAATTATTATTTTTTTATCTCTCAACCTGTCCAAGAGGCCTGCTGCCCGCCGCAATCGCCGCCGGGCCGGCCCGCACCCTGCCATTGAGACTGAACGGGAATTATTATTTTTTTATCTCTCAACCTGTCCAAGAGGCCTGCTGCCCGCCGCACTCGCCGCCGGGCCGGCCCGCACCCTGCCATTGAGACTGAACGGGGATTATTTATTTTTTTAACTTGGCCGCCGGCCCGGGGCGGGCATCGCCCCCGGTACCTCCAGCCGCTACTATTTCCGCGGGCCGTGTTCCAACACTATTCACCCCGGCCAAGAGGCCTATTCCCCGGCCCGCACCCCGCCATTGAGACTGCACGGGAATTATTATTTTTTTATCTCTCAACCTGTCCAAGAGGCCTGCTGCCCGCCGCAATCGCCGCCGGGCCGGCCCGCACCCTGCCATTGAGACTGAACGGGGATTATTTATTTTTTTAACTTGGCCGCCGGGCCGGGGCGGGCATCGCCCCCGGTACCTCGGGCCGCTACTATTTCCGCGGGCCGTGTTCCAACACTATTCACCCCGGCCAAGAGGCCTATTCCCCGGCCCGCACCCCGCCATTGAGACTGCACGGGAATTATTATTTTTTTATCTCCCAACCTGTCCAAGAGGCCTGCTGCCCGCCGCACTCGCCGCCGGGCCGGCCCGCACCCCGCCATTGAGACTGAACGGGGATTTTTTTTTTTTTTAACTCGGCCTCCGGGCCGGGGCGGTCTTCGCCCCCGGTACCTCCAGCCGCTTCTATTTACGCGCGCCGCGTTCCAACATATTCACCCCGGCCAAGAGGCCTATTCCCCGGCCCGCACCCCTCCATTGAGACTGCATGGGAATTATTATTTTTTTATCTCTCAACCTGTCCAAGAGGCCTGCTGCCCGCCGCAATCGCCGCCGGGCCGGCCCGCACCCTGCCATTGAGACTGAACGGGAATTATTATTTTTTTATCTCTCAACCTGTCCAAGAGGCCTGCTGCCCGCCGCACTCGCCGCCGGGCCGGACCGCACCCTGCCATTGAGACTGTACGGGGATTATTTATTTTTTTAACTTGGCCGCCGGGCCGGGGCGGGCATCGCCCCCGGTACCTCCAGCCGCTACTATTTCCGCGGGCCGTGTTCCAACACTATTCACCCCGGCCAAGAGGCCTATTCCCCGGCCCGCACCCCGCCATTGAGACTGCATGGGAATTATTATTTTTTTATCTCTCAACCTGTCCAAGAGGCCTGCTGCCCGCCGCAATCGCCGCCGGGCCGGCCCGCACCCTGCCATGGAGACTGAACGGGGATTATTTATTTTTTTAACTTGGCCGCCGGGCCGGGGCGGGCATCGCCCCCGGTACCTCCAGCCGCTACTATTTCCGCGGGCCGTGTTCCAACACTATTCACCCCGGCCAAGAGGCCTATTCCCCGGCCCGCACCCCGCCATTGAGACTGCACGGGAATTATTATTTTTTTATCTCTCAACCTGTCCAAGAGGCCTGCTGCCCGCCGCAATCGCCGCCGGGCCGGCCCGCACCCTGCCATTGAGACTGAACGGGGATTATTTATTTTTTTAACTTGGCCGCCGGGCCGGGGCGGGCATCGCCCCCGGTACCTCCAGCCGCTACTATTTCCGCGGGCCGTGTTCCAACACTATTCACCCCGGCCAAGAGGCCTATTCCCCGGCCCGCACCCCGCCATTGAGACTGCACGGGAATTATTATTTTTTTATCTCTCAACCTGTCCAAGAGGCCTGCTGCCCGCCGCACTCGCCGCCGGGCCGGCCCGCACCCCGCCATTGAGACTGAACGGGGATTATTATTTTTTTTAACTCGGCGTCCGGGCCGGGGCGGGCTTCGCCCCCGGTACCTCCAGCCGCTTCTATTTACGCGCGCCGCGTTCCAACATATTCACCCCGGCCAAGAGGCCTATTCCCCGGCCCGCACCCCGCCATTGAGACTGCATGGGAATTATTATTTTTTTATCTCTCAACCTGTCCAAGAGGCCTGCTGCCCGCCGCAATCGCCGCCGGGCCGGCCCGCACCCTGCCATTGAGACTGAACGGGAATTATTATTTTTTTATCTCTCAACCTGTCCAAGAGGCCTGCTGCCCGCCGCACTCGCCGCCGTGCCGGCCCGCACCCTGCCATTGAGACTGAACGGGGATTATTTATTTTTTTAACTTGGCCGCCGGGCCGGGGCGGGCATCGCCCCCGGTACCTCCAGCCGCTACTATTTCCGCGGGCCGTGTTCCAACACTATTCACCCCGGCCAAGAGGCCTATTCCCCGGCCCGCACCCCACCATTGAGACTGCATGGGAATTATTATTTTTTTATCTCTCAACCTGTCCAAGAGGCCTGCTGCCCGCCGCAATCGCCGCCGGGCCGGCCCGCACCCTGCCATTGAGACTGAACGGGGATTATTTATTTTTTTAACTTGGCCGCCGGGCCGGGGCGGGCATCGCCCCCGGTTTCTCCAGCCGCTACTATTTCCGCGGGCCGTGTTCCAACACTATTCACCCCGGCCAAGAGGCCTATTCCCCGGCCCGCACCCCGCCATTGAGACTGCACGGGAATTATTATTTTTTTATCTCTCAACCTGTCCAAGAGGCCTGCTGCCCGCCGCACTCGCCGCCGGGCCGGCCCGCACCCCGCCATTGACACTGAACGGGGATTATTTATTTTTTTAACTTGGCCGCCGGCCCGGGGCGGGCATCGCCCCCGGTACCTCCAGCCGCTACTATTTCCGCGGGCCGTGTTCCAACACTATTCACCCCGGCCAAGAGGCCTATTCCCCGGCCCGCACCCCGCCATTGAGACTGCACGGGAATTATTATTTTTTTATCTCTCAACCTGTCCAAGAGGCCTGCTGCACGCCGCAATCGCCGCCGGGCCGGCCCGCACCCTGCCATTGAGACTGAACGGGGATTATTTATTTTTTTAACTTGGCCGCCGGCCCAGGGCGGGCATCGCCCCCGGTACCTCCAGCCGCTTCTATTTAAGCGCGCCGCGTTCCAACATATTCACCCCGGCCAAGAGGCCTATTCCCCGGCCCGCACCCCGCCATTGAGACTGCATGGGAATTATTATTTTTTTATCTCTCAACCTGTCCAAGAGGCCTGCTGCCCGCCGCAATCGCCGCCGGGCCGGCCCGCACCCTGCCATAGAGACTGAACGGGAATTATTATTTTTTTATCTCTCAACCTGTCCAAGAGGCCTGCTGCCCGCCGCACTCGCACCCCGCCATTGAGACTGAACGGGGATTATTATTTTTTTTAACTCGGCCTCCGGGCCGGGGCGGGCTTCGCCCCCGGTACCTCCAGCCGCTTCTATTTACGCGCGCTGCGTTCCAACATATTCACCCCGGCCAAGAGGCCTCTTCCCCGGCCACACTCGTCCGCCGGGCCGGCCCGCACCCCGCCATTGAGACTGCACGGGAATTATTATTTTTATATCTCTCAACCTGTCCAAGAGGCCGGGTGCCCGCCGCAATCGCCGCCGGGCCGGCCCGCACCCTGCCATTGAGACTGAATGGGGATTATTTATTTTTTTAACTTGGCCGCCGGCCCGGGGCGGGCATCGCCCCCGGTACCTCCAGCCGCTACTATTTCCGCGGGCCGTGTTCCAACACTATTCACCCCGGCCAAGAGGCCTATTCCCCGGCCCGCACCCCGCCATTGAGACTGCATGGGAATTATTATTTTTTTATCTCTCAACCTGTCCAAGAGGCCTGCTGCCCGCCGCAATCGCCGCCGGGCCGGCCCGCACCCTGCCATTGAGACTGAACGGGGATTATTTATTTTTTTAACTTGGCCGCCGGGCCGGGGCGGGCATCGCCCCCGGTACCTCCAGCCGCTTCTATTTCCGCGGGCCGTGTTCCAACACTATTCACCCCGGCCAAGAGGCCTATTCCCCGGCCCGCACCCCGCCATTGAGACTGCACGGGAATTATTATTTTTTTATCTCTCAACCTGTCCAAGAGGCCTGCTGCCCGCCGCACTCGCCGCCGGGCCGGCCCGCACCCCGCCATTGAGACTGAACGGGGATTATTATTTTTTTTAACTCGGCGTCCGGCCGGGGCGGGCTTCGCCCCCGGTACCTCCAGCCGCTTCTATTTACGCGCGCCGCGTTCCAACATATTCACCCCGGCCAAGAGGCCTATTCCCCGGCCCGCACCCCGCCATTGAGACTGCATGGGAATTATTATTTTTTTATCTCTCAACCTGTCCAAGAGGCCTGCTGCCCGCCGCAATCGCCGCCGGGCCGGCCCGCACCCTGCCATTGAGACTGAACGGGAATTATTATTTTTTTATCTCTCAACCTGTCCAAGAGGCCTGCTGCCCGCCGCACTCGCCGCCGGGCCGGCCCGCACCCTGCCATTGAGACTGAACGGGGATTATTTATTTTTTTAACTTGGCCGCCGGGCCGGGGCGGGCATCGCCCCCGGTACCTCCAGCCGCTACTATTTCCGCGGGCCGTGTTCCAACACTATTCACCCCGGCCAAGAGGCCTATTCCCCGGCCCGCACCCCGCCATTGAGACTGCACGGGAATTATTATTTTTTTATCTCTCAACCTGTCCAAGAGGCCTGCTGCCCGCCGCAATCGCCGCCGGGCCGGCCCGCACCCTGCCATTGAGACTGAACGGGGATTATTTATTTTTTTAACTTGGCCGCCGGGCCGGGGCGGGCATCGCCCCCGGTACCTCCAGCCGCTACTATTTCCGCTGGCCGTGTTCCAACACTATTCACCCCGGCCAAGAGGCCTATTCCCCGGCCCGCACCCCGCCATTGAGACTGCACGGGAATTATTATTTTTTTATCTCTCAACCTGTCCAAGAGGCCTGCTGCCCGCCGCACTCGCCGCCGGGCCGGCCCGCACCCCGCCATTGAGACTGAACGGGGATTATTTTTTTTTTTAACTCGGCCTCCGGGCCGGGGCGGGCTTCGCCCCCGGTACCTCCAGCCGCTTCTATTTACGCGCGCCGCGTTCCAACATATTCACCCCGGCCAAGAGGCCTATTCCCCGGCCCGCACCCCTCCATTGAGACTGCATGGGAATTATTATTTTTTTATCTCTCAACCTGTCCAAGAGGCCTGCTGCCCGCCGCAATCGCCGCCGGGCCGGCCCGCACCCTGCCATTGAGACTGAACGGGAATTATTATTTTTTTATCTCTCAACCTGTCCAAGAGGCCTGCTGCCCGCCGCACTCGCCGCCGGGCCGGCCCGCACCCTGCCATTGAGACTGAACGGGGATTATTTATTTTTTTAACTTGGCCGCCGGGCCGGGGCGGGCATCGCCCCCGGTACCTCCAGCCGCTACTATTTCCGCGGGCCGTGTTCCAACACTATTCACCCCGGCCAAGAGGCCTATTCCCCGGCCCGCACCCCGCCATTGAGACTGCATGGGAATTATTATTTTTTTATCTCTCAACCTGTCCAAGAGGCCTGCTGCCCGCCGCAATCGCCGCCGGGCCGGCCCGCACCCTGCCATTGAGACTGAACGGGGATTATTTATTTTTTTAACTTGGCCGCCGGGCCGGGGCGGGCATCGCCCCCGGTACCTCCAGCCGCTACTATTTCCGCGGGCCGTGTTCCAACACTATTCACCCCGGCCAAGAGGCCTATTCCCCGGCCCGCACCCCGCCATTGAGACTGCACGGGAATTATTATTTTTTTATCTCTCAACCTGTCCAAGAGGCCTGCTGCCCGCCGCAATCGCCGCCGGGCCGGCCCGCACCCTGCCATTGAGACTGAACGGGGATTATTTATTTTTTTAACTTGGCCGCCGGGCCGGGGCGGGCATCGCCCCCGGTACCTCCAGCCGCTACTATTTCCGCGGGCCGTGTTCCAACACTATTCACCCCGGCCAAGAGGCCTATTCCCCGGCCCGCACCCCGCCATTGAGACTGCACGGGAATTATTATTTTTTTATCTCTCAACCTGTCCAAGAGGCCTGCTGCCCGCCGCACTCGCCGCCGGGCCGGCCCGCACCCCGCCATTGAGACTGAACGGGGATTATTATTTTTTTTAACTCGGCCTCCGGGCCGGGGCGGGCTTCGCCCCCGGTACCTCCAGCCGCTTCTATTTACGCGCGCCGCGTTCCAACATATTCACCCCGGCCAAGAGGCCTATTCCCGGCCCGCACCCCGCCATTGAGACTGCATGGGAATTATTATTTTTTTATCTCTCAACCTGTCCAAGAGGCCTGCTGCCCGCCGCAATCGCCGCCGGGCCGGCCCGCACCCTGCCATTGAGACTGAACGGGAATTATTATTTTTTTATCTCTCAACCTGTCCAAGAGGCCTGCTGCCCGCCGCACTCGCCGCCGGGCCGGCCCGCACCCTGCCATTGAGACTGAACGGGGATTATTTATTTTTTTAACTTGGCCGCCGGGCCGGGGCGGGCATCGCCCCCGGTACCTCCAGCCGCTACTATTTCCGCGGGCCGTGTTCCAACACTATTCACCCCGGCCAAGAGGCCTATTCCCCGGCCCGCACCCCGCCATTGAGACTGCATGGGAATTATTATTTTTTTATCTCTCAACCTGTCCAAGAGCCCTGCTGCCCGCCGCACTCGCCGCCGGGCCGGCCCGCACCCCGCCATTGAGACTGAACGGGGATTATTTTTTTTTTTAACTCGGCCTCCGGGCCGGGGCGGGCTTCGCCCCCGGTACCTCCAGCCGCTTCTATTTACGCGCGCCGCGTTCCAACATATTCACCCCGGCCAAGAGGCCTATTCCCCGGCCCGCACCCCGCCATTGAGACTGCATGGGAATTATTATTTTTTTATCTCTCAACCTGTCCAAGAGGCCTGCTGCCCGCCGCAATCGCCGCCGGGCCGGCCTGCACCCTGCCATTGAGACTGAACGGGAATTATTATTTTTTTATCTCTCAACCTGTCCAAGAGGCCTGCTGCCCGCCGCACTCGCCGCCGGGCCGGCCCGCACCCTGCCATTGAGACTGAACGGGGATTATTTATTTTTTTAACTTGGCCGCCGGGCCGGGGCGGGCATCGCCCCCGGTACCTCCAGCCGCTACTATTTCCGCGGGCCGTGTTCCAACACTATTCACCCCGGCCAAGAGGCCTATTCCCCGGCCCGCACCCCACCATTGAGACTGCATGGGAATTATTATTTTTTTATCTCTCAACCTGTCCAAGAGGCCTGCTGCCCGCCGCAATCGCCGCCGGGCCGGCCCGCACCCTGCCATTGAGACTGAACGGGGATTATTTATTTTTTTAACTTGGCCGCCGGGCCGGGGCGGGCATCGCCCCCGGTACCTCCAGCCGCTACTATTTCCGCGGGCCGTGTTCCAACACTATTCACCCCGGCCAAGAGGCCTATTCCCCGGCCCGCACCCCGCCATTGAGACTGCACGGGAATTATTATTTTTTTATCTCTCAACCTGTCCAAGAGGCCTGCTGCCCGCCGCACTCGCCGCCGGGCCGGCCCGCACCCCGCCATTGACACTGAACGGGGATTATTTATTTTTTTAACTTGGCCGCCGGCCCGGGGCGGGCATCGCCCCCGGTACCTCCAGCCGCTACTATTTCCGCGGGCCGTGTTCCAACACTATTCACCCCGGCCAAGAGGCCTATTCCCCGGCCCGCACCCCGCCATTGAGACTGCACGGGAATTATTATTTTTTTATCTCTCAACCTGTCCAAGAGGCCTGCTGCACGCCGCAATCGCCGCCGGGCCGGCCCGCACCCTGCCATTGAGACTGAACGGGGATTATTTATTTTTTTAACTTGGCCGCCGGCCCGGGGCGGGCATCGCCCCCGGTACCTCCAGCCGCTTCTATTTACGCGCGCCGCGTTCCAACATATTCACCCCGGCCAAGAGGCCTATTCCCCGGCCCGCACCCCGCCATTGAGACTGCATGGGAATTATTATTTTTTTATCTCTCAACCTGTCCAAGAGGCCTGCTGCCCGCCGCAATCGCCGCCGGGCCGGCCCGCACCCTGCCATAGAGACTGAACGGGAATTATTATTTTTTTATCTCTCAACCTGTCCAAGAGGCCTGCTGCCCGCCGCACTCGCACCCCGCCATTGAGACTGAACGGGGATTATTATTTTTTTTAACTCGGCCTCCGGGCCGGGGCGGGCTTCGCCCCCGGTACCTCCAGCCGCTTCTATTTACGCGCGCCGCGTTCCAACATATTCACCCCGGCCAAGAGGCCTCTTCCCCGGCCACACTCGTCCGCCGGGCCGGCCCGCACCCCGCCATTGAGACTGCACGGGAATTATTATTTTTATATCTCTCAACCTGTCCAAGAGGCCGGGTGCCCGCCGCAATCGCCGCCGGGCCGGCCCGCACCCTGCCATTGAGACTGAATGGGGATTATTTATTTTTTTAACTTGGCCGCCGGCCCGGGGCGGGCATCGCCCCCGGTACCTCCAGCCGCTACTATTTCCGCGGGCCGTGTTCCAACACTATTCACCCCGGCCAAGAGGCCTATTCCCCGGCCCGCACCCCGCCATTGAGACTGCATGGGAATTATTATTTTTTTATCTCTCAACCTGTCCAAGAGGCCTGCTGCCCGCCGCAATCGCCGCCGGGCCGGCCCGCACCCTGCCATTGAGACTGAACGGGGATTATTTATTTTTTTAACTTGGCCGCCGGGCCGGGGCGGGCATCGCCCCCGGTACCTCCAGCCGCTTCTATTTCCGCGGGCCGTGTTCCAACACTATTCACCCCGGCCAAGAGGCCTATTCCCCGGCCCGCACCCCGCCATTGAGACTGCACGGGAATTATTATTTTTTTATCTCTCAACCTGTCCAAGAGGCCTGCTGCCCGCCGCACTCGCCGCCGGGCCGGCCCGCACCCCGCCATTGAGATTGAACGGGGATTATTATTTTTTTTAACTCGGCGTCCGGCCGGGGCGGGCTTCGCCCCCGGTACCTCCAGCCGCTTCTATTTACGCGCGCCGCGTTCCAACATATTCACCCCGGCCAAGAGGCCTATTCCCCGGCCCGCACCCCGCCATTGAGACTGCATGGGAATTATTATTTTTTTATCTCTCAACCTGTCCAAGAGGCCTGCTGCCCGCCGCAATCGCCGCCGGGCCGGCCCGCACCCTGCCATTGAGACTGAACGGGAATTATTATTTTTTTATCTCTCAACCTGTCCAAGAGGCCTGCTGCCCGCCGCACTCGCCGCCGGGCCGGCCCGCACCCTGCCATTGAGACTGAACGGGGATTATTTATTTTTTTAACTTGGCCGCCGGGCCGGGGCGGGCATCGCCCCCGGTACCTCCAGCCGCTACTATTTCCGAGGGCCGTGTTCCAACACTATTCACCCCGGCCAAGAGGCCTATTCCCCGGCCCGCACCCCGCCATTGAGACTGCACGGGAATTATTATTTTTTTATCTCTCAACCTGTCCAAGAGGCCTGCTGCCCGCCGCAATCGCCGCCGGGCCGGCCCGCACCCTGCCATTGAGACTGAACGGGGATTATTTATTTTTTTAACTTGGCCGCCGGGCCGGGGCGGGCATCGCCCCCGGTACCTCCAGCCGCTACTATTTCCGCGGGCCGTGTTCCAACACTATTCACCCCGGCCAAGAGGCCTATTCCCCGGCCCGCACCCCGCCATTGAGACTGCACGGGAATTATTATTTTTTTATCTCTCAACCTGTCCAAGAGGCCTGCTGCCCGCCGCAATCGCCGCCGGGCCGGCCCGCACCCTGCCATTGAGACTGAACGGGGATTATTTATTTTTTTAACTTGGCCGCCGGGCCGGGGCGGGCATCGCCCCCGGTACCTCCAGCCGCTACTATTTCCGCGGGCCGTGTTCCAACACTATTCACCCCGGCCAAGAGGCCTATTCCCCGGCCCGCACCCCGCCATTGAGACTGCACGGGAATTATTATTTTTTTATCTCTCAACCTGTCCAAGAGGCCTGCTGCCCGCCGCACTCGCCGCCGGGCCGGCCCGCACCCCGCCATTGAGACTGAACGGGGATTATTATTTTTTTTAACTCGGCCTCCGGGCCGGGGCGGGCTTCGCCCCCGGTACCTCCAGCCGCTTCTATTTACGCGCGCCGCGTTCCAACATATTCACCCCGGCCAAGAGGCCTATTCCCCGGCCCGCACCCCGCCATTGAGACTGCATGGGAATTATTATTTTTTTATCTCTCAACCTGTCCAAGAGGCCTGCTGCCCGCCGCAATCGCCGCCGGGCCGGCCCGCACCCTGCCATTGAGACTGAACGGGAATTATTATTTTTTTATCTCTCAACCTGTCCAAGAGGCCTGCTGCCCGCCGCACTCGCCGCCGGGCCGGCCCGCACCCTGCCATTGAGACTGAACGGGGATTATTTATTTTTTTAACTTGGCCGCCGGGCCGGGGCGGGCATCGCCCCCGGTACCTCCAGCCGCTACTATTTCCGCGGGCCGTGTTCCAACACTATTCACCCCGGCCAAGAGGCCTATTCCCCGGCCCGCACCCCGCCATTGAGACTGCATGGGAATTATTATTTTTTTATCTCTCAACCTGTCCAAGAGCCCTGCTGCCCGCCGCACTCGCCGCCGGGCCGGCCCGCACCCCGCCATTGAGACTGAACGGGGATTATTATTTTTTTTAACTCGGCCTCCGGGCCGGGGCGGGCTTCGCCCCCGGTACCTCCAGCCGCTTCTATTTACGCGCGCCGCGTTCCAACATATTCACCCCGGCCAAGAGGCCTATTCCCCGGCCCGCACCCCGCCATTGAGACTGCATGGGAATTATTATTTTTTTATCTCTCAACCTGTCCAAGAGGCCTGCTGCCCGCCGCAATCGCCGCCGGGCCGGCCCGCACCCTGCCATTGAGACTGAACGGGAATTATTATTTTTTTATCTCTCAACCTGTCCAAGAGGCCTGCTGCCCGCCGCACTCGCCGCCGGGCCGGCCCGCACCCTGCCATTGAGACTGAACGGGGATTATTTATTTTTTTAACTTGGCCGCCGGGCCGGGGAGGGCATCGCCCACGGTACCTCCAGCCGCTACTATTTCCGCGGGCCGTGTTCCAACACTATTCACCCCGGCCAAGAGGCCTATTCCCCGGCCCGCACCCCACCATTGAGACTGCATGGGAATTATTATTTTTTTATCTCTCAACCTGTCCAAGAGGCCTGCTGCCCGCCGCAATCGCCGCCGGGCCGGCCCGCACCCTGCCATTGAGACTGAACGGGGATTATTTATTTTTTTAACTTGGCCGCCGGGCCGGGGCGGGCATCGCCCCCGGTACCTCCAGCCGCTACTATTTCCGCGGGCCGTGTTCCAACACTATTCACCCCGGCCAAGAGGCCTATTCCCCGGCCCGCACCCCGCCATTGAGACTGCACGGGAATTATTATTTTTTTATCTCTCAACCTGTCCAAGAGGCCTGCTGCCCGCCGCACTCGCCGCCGGGCCGGCCCGCACCCCGCCATTGACACTGAACGGGGATTATTTATTTTTTTAACTTGGCCGCCGGCCCGGGGCGGGCATCGCCCCCGGTACCTCCAGCCGCTACTATTTCCGCGGGCCGTGTTCCAACACTATTCACCCCGGCCAAGAGGCCTATTCCCCGGCCCGCACCCCGCCATTGAGACTGCACGGGAATTATTATTTTTTTATCTCTCAACCTGTCCAAGAGGCCTGCTGCACGCCGCAATCGCCGCCGGGCCGGCCCGCACCCTGCCATTGAGACTGAACGGGGATTATTTATTTTTTTAACTTGGCCGCCGGCCCGGGGCGGGCATCGCCCCCGGTACCTCCAGCCGCTACTATTTCCGCGGGCCGTGTTCCAACACTATTCACCCCGGCCAAGAGGCCTATTCCCCGGCCCGCACCCCGCCATTGAGACTGCATGGGAATTATTATTTTTTTATCTCTCAACCTGTCCAAGAGGCCTGCTGCCCGCCGCAATCGCCGCCGGGCCGGCCCGCACCCTGCCATTGAGCCTGAACGGGAATTATTATTTTTTTATCTCTCAACCTGTCCAAGAGGCCTGCTGCCCGCCGCACTCGCCGCCGGGCCGGCCCGCACCCTGCCATTGAGACTGAACGGGGATTATTTATTTTTTTAACTTGGCCGCCGGGCCGGGGCGGGCATCGCCCCCGGTACCTCCAGCCGCTACTATTTCCGCGGGCCGTGTTCCAACACTATTCACCCCGGCCAAGAGGCCTATTCCCCGGCCCGCACCCCGCCATTGAGACTGCATGGGAATTATTATTTTTTTATCTCTCAACCTGTCCAAGAGGCCTGCTGCCCGCCGCAATCGCCGCCGGGCCGGCCCGCACCCTGCCATTGAGACTGAACGGGGATTATTTATTTTTTTAACTTGGCCGCCGGGCCGGGGCGGGCATCGCCCCCGGTACCTCCAGCCGCTACTATTTCCGCGGGCCGTGTTCCAACACTATTCACCCCGGCCAAGAGGCCTATTCCCCGGCCCGCACCCCGCCATTGAGACTGCACGGGAATTATTATTTTTTTATCTCTCAACCTGTCCAAGAGGCCTGCTGCCCGCCGCACTCGCCGCCGGGCCGGCCCGCACCCCGCCATTGACACTGAACGGGGATTATTTATTTTTTTAACTTGGCCGCCGGCCCGGGGCGGGCATCGCCCCCGGTACCTCCAGCCGCTACTATTTCCGCGGGCCGTGTTCCAACACTATTCACCCCGGCCAAGAGGCCTATTCCCCGGCCCGCACCCCGCCATTGAGACTGCACGGGAATTATTATTTTTTTATCTCTCAACCTGTCCAAGAGGCCTGCTGCACGCCGCAATCGCCGCCGGGCCGGCCCGCACCCTGCCATTGAGACTGAACGGGGATTATTTATTTTTTTAACTTGGCCGCCGGCCCAGGGCGGGCATCGCCCCCGGTACCTCCAGCCGCTTCTATTTAAGCGCGCCGCGTTCCAACATATTCACCCCGGCCAAGAGGCCTATTCCCCGGCCCGCACCCCGCCATTGAGACTGCATGGGAATTATTATTTTTTTATCTCTCAACCTGTCCAAGAGGCCTGCTGCCCGCCGCAATCGCCGCCGGGCCGGCCCGCACCCTGCCATAGAGACTGAACGGGAATTATTATTTTTTTATCTCTCAACCTGTCCAAGAGGCCTGCTGCCCGCCGCACTCGCACCCCGCCATTGAGACTGAACGGGGATTATTATTTTTTTTAACTCGGCCTCCGGGCCGGGGCGGGCTTCGCCCCCGGTACCTCCAGCCGCTTCTATTTACGCGCGCTGCGTTCCAACATATTCACCCCGGCCAAGAGGCCTCTTCCCCGGCCACACTCGTCCGCCGGGCCGGCCCGCACCCCGCCATTGAGACTGCACGGGAATTATTATTTTTATATCTCTCAACCTGTCCAAGAGGCCGGGTGCCCGCCGCAATCGCCGCCGGGCCGGCCCGCACCCTGCCATTGAGACTGAATGGGGATTATTTATTTTTTTAACTTGGCCGCCGGCCCGGGGCGGGCATCGCCCCCGGTACCTCCAGCCGCTACTATTTCCGCGGGCCGTGTTCCAACACTATTCACCCCGGCCAAGAGGCCTATTCCCCGGCCCGCACCCCGCCATTGAGACTGCATGGGAATTATTATTTTTTTATCTCTCAACCTGTCCAAGAGGCCTGCTGCCCGCCGCAATCGCCGCCGGGCCGGCCCGCACCCTGCCATTGAGACTGAACGGGGATTATTTATTTTTTTAACTTGGCCGCCGGGCCGGGGCGGGCATCGCCCCCGGTACCTCCAGCCGCTTCTATTTCCGCGGGCCGTGTTCCAACACTATTCACCCCGGCCAAGAGGCCTATTCCCCGGCCCGCACCCCGCCATTGAGACTGCATGGGAATTATTATTTTTTTATCTCTCAACCTGTCCAAGAGGCCTGCTGCCCGCCGCACTCGCCGCCGGGCCGGCCCGCACCCCGCCATTGAGATTGAACGGGGATTATTATTTTTTTTAACTCGGCGTCCGGCCGGGGCGGGCTTCGCCCCCGGTACCTCCAGCCGCTTCTATTTACGCGCGCCGCGTTCCAACATATTCACCCCGGCCAAGAGGCCTATTCCCCGGCCCGCACCCCGCCATTGAGACTGCATGGGAATTATTATTTTTTTATCTCTCAACCTGTCCAAGAGGCCTGCTGCCCGCCGCAATCGCCGCCGGGCCGGCCCGCACCCTGCCATTGAGACTGAACGGGAATTATTATTTTTTTATCTCTCAACCTGTCCAAGAGGCCTGCTGCCCGCCGCACTCGCCGCCGGGCCGGCCCGCACCCTGCCATTGAGACTGAACGGGGATTATTTATTTTTTTAACTTGGCCGCCGGGCCGGGGCGGGCATCGCCCCCGGTACCTCCAGCCGCTACTATTTCCGAGGGCCGTGTTCCAACACTATTCACCCCGGCCAAGAGGCCTATTCCCCGGCCCGCACCCCGCCATTGAGACTGCACGGGAATTATTATTTTTTTATCTCTCAACCTGTCCAAGAGGCCTGCTGCCCGCCGCAATCGCCGCCGGGCCGGCCCGCACCCTGCCATTGAGACTGAACGGGGATTATTTATTTTTTTAACTTGGCCGCCGGGCCGGGGCGGGCATCGCCCCCGGTACCTCCAGCCGCTACTATTTCCGCTGGCCGTGTTCCAACACTATTCACCCCGGCCAAGAGGCCTATTCCCCGGCCCGCACCCCGCCATTGAGACTGCACGGGAATTATTATTTTTTTATCTCTCAACCTGTCCAAGAGGCCTGCTGCCCGCCGCAATCGCCGCCGGGCCGGCCCGCACCCCGCCATTGAGACTGAACGGGGATTATTTTTTTTTTTAACTCGGCCTCCGGGCCGGGGCGGGCTTCGCCCCCGGTACCTCCAGCCGCTTCTATTTACGCGCGCCGCGTTCCAACATATTCACCCCGGCCAAGAGGCCTATTCCCCGGCCCGCACCCCTCCATTGAGACTGCATGGGAATTATTATTTTTTTATCTCTCAACCTGTCCAAGAGGCCTGCTGCCCGCCGCAATCGCCGCCGGGCCGGCCCGCACCCTGCCATTGAGACTGAACGGGAATTATTATTTTTTTATCTCTCAACCTGTCCAAGAGGCCTGCTGCCCGCCGCACTCGCCGCCGGGCCGGCCCGCACCCTGCCATTGAGACTGAACGGGGATTATTTATTTTTTTAACTTGGCCGCCGGGCCGGGGCGGGCATCGCCCCCGGTACCTCCAGCCGCTACTATTTCCGCGGGCCGTGTTCCAACACTATTCACCCCGGCCAAGAGGCCTATTCCCCGGCCCGCACCCCGCCATTGAGACTGCATGGGAATTATTATTTTTTTATCTCTCAACCTGTCCAAGAGGCCTGCTGCCCGCCGCAATCGCCGCCGGGCCGGCCCGCACCCTGCCATTGAGACTGAACGGGGATTATTTATTTTTTTAACTTGGCCGCCGGGCCGGGGCGGGCATCGCCCCCGGTACCTCCAGCCGCTACTATTTCCGCGGGCCGTGTTCCAACACTATTCACCCCGGCCAAGAGGCCTATTCCCCGGCCCGCACCCCGCCATTGAGACTGCACGGGAATTATTATTTTTTTATCTCTCAACCTGTCCAAGAGGCCTGCTGCCCGCCGCAATCGCCGCCGGGCCGGCCCGCACCCTGCCATTGAGACTGAACGGGGATTATTTATTTTTTTAACTTGGCCGCCGGGCCGGGGCGGGCATCGCCCCCGGTACCTCCAGCCGCTACTATTTCCGCGGGCCGTGTTCCAACACTATTCACCCCGGCCAAGAGGCCTATTCCCCGGCCCGCACCCCGCCATTGAGACTGCACGGGAATTATTATTTTTTTATCTCTCAACCTGTCCAAGAGGCCTGCTGCCCGCCGCACTCGCCGCCGGGCCGGCCCGCACCCCGCCATTGAGACTGAACGGGGATTATTATTTTTTTTAACTCGGCCTCCGGGCCGGGGCGGGCTTCGCCCCCGGTACCTCCAGCCGCTTCTATTTACGCGCGCCGCGTTCCAACATATTCACCCCGGCCAAGAGGCCTATTCCCCGGCCCGCACCCCGCCATTGAGACTGCATGGGAATTATTATTTTTTTATCTCTCAACCTGTCCAAGAGGCCTGCTGCCCGCCGCAATCGCCGCCGGGCCGGCCCGCACCCTGCCATTGAGACTGAACGGGAATTATTATTTTTTTATCTCTCAACCTGTCCAAGAGGCCTGCTGCCCGCCGCACTCGCCGCCGGGCCGGCCCGCACCCTGCCATTGAGACTGAACGGGGATTATTTATTTTTTTAACTTGGCCGCCGGGCCGGGGCGGGCATCGCCCCCGGTACCTCCAGCCGCTACTATTTCCGCGGGCCGTGTTCCAACACTATTCACCCCGGCCAAGAGGCCTATTCCCCGGCCCGCACCCCGCCATTGAGACTGCATGGGAATTATTATTTTTTTATCTCTCAACCTGTCCAAGAGCCCTGCTGCCCGCCGCACTCGCCGCCGGGCCGGCCCGCACCCCGCCATTGAGACTGAACGGGGATTATTATTTTTTTTAACTCGGCCTCCGGGCCGGGGCGGGCTTCGCCCCCGGTACCTCCAGCCGCTTCTATTTACGCGCGCCGCGTTCCAACATATTCACCCCGGCCAAGAGGCCTATTCCCCGGCCCGCACCCCGCCATTGAGACTGCATGGGAATTATTATTTTTTTATCTCTCAACCTGTCCAAGAGGCCTGCTGCCCGCCGCAATCGCCGCCGGGCCGGCCCGCACCCTGCCATTGAGACTGAACGGGAATTATTATTTTTTTATCTCTCAACCTGTCCAAGAGGCCTGCTGCCCGCCGCACTCGCCGCCGGGCCGGCCCGCACCCTGCCATTGAGACTGAACGGGGATTATTTATTTTTTTAACTTGGCCGCCGGGCCGGGGCGGGCATCGCCCCCGGTACCTCCAGCCGCTACTATTTCCGCGGGCCGTGTTCCAACACTATTCACCCCGGCCAAGAGGCCTATTCCCCGGCCCGCACCCCACCATTGAGACTGCATGGGAATTATTATTTTTTTATCTCTCAACCTGTCCAAGAGGCCTGCTGCCCGCCGCAATCGCCGCCGGGCCGGCCCGCACCCTGCCATTGAGACTGAACGGGGATTATTTATTTTTTTAACTTGGCCGCCGGGCCGGGGCGGGCATCGCCCCCGGTACCTCCAGCCGCTACTATTTCCGCGGGCCGTGTTCCAACACTATTCACCCCGGCCAAGAGGCCTATTCCCCGGCCCGCACCCCGCCATTGAGACTGCACGGGAATTATTATTTTTTTATCTCTCAACCTGTCCAAGAGGCCTGCTGCCCGCCGCACTCGCCGCCGGGCCGGCCCGCACCCCGCCATTGACACTGAACGGGGATTATTTATTTTTTTAACTTGGCCGCCGGCCCGGGGCGGGCATCGCCCCCGGTACCTCCAGCCGCTACTATTTCCGCGGGCCGTGTTCCAACACTATTCACCCCGGCCAAGAGGCCTATTCCCCGGCCCGCACCCCGCCATTGAGACTGCACGGGAATTATTATTTTTTTATCTCTCAACCTGTCCAAGAGGCCTGCTGCACGCCGCAATCGCCGCCGGGCCGGCCCGCACCCTGCCATTGAGACTGAACGGGGATTATTTATTTTTTTAACTTGGCCGCCGGCCCGGGGCGGGCATCGCCCCCGGTACCTCCAGCCGCTACTATTTCCGCGGGCCGTGTTCCAACACTATTCACCCCGGCCAAGAGGCCTATTCCCCGGCCCGCACCCCGCCATTGAGACTGCATGGGAATTATTATTTTTTTATCTCTCAACCTGTCCAAGAGGCCTGCTGCCCGCCGCAATCGCCGCCGGGCCGGCCCGCACCCTGCCATTGAGACTGAACGGGAATTATTATTTTTTTATCTCTCAACCTGTCCAAGAGGCCTGCTGCCCGCCGCACTCGCCGCCGGGCCGGCCCGCACCCTGCCATTGAGACTGAACGGGGATTATTTATTTTTTTAACTTGGCCGCCGGGCCGGGGCGGGCATCGCCCCCGGTACCTCCAGCCGCTACTATTTCCGCGGGCCGTGTTCCAACACTATTCACCCCGGCCAAGAGGCCTATTCCCCGGCCCGCACCCCGCCATTGAGACTGCATGGGAATTATTATTTTTTTATCTCTCAACCTGTCCAAGAGGCCTGCTGCCCGCCGCAATCGCCGCCGGGCCGGCCCGCACCCTGCCATTGAGACTGAACGGGGATTATTTATTTTTTTAACTTGGCCGCCGGGCCGGGGCGGGCATCGCCCCCGGTACCTCCAGCCGCTACTATTTCCGCGGGCCGTGTTCCAACACTATTCACCCCGGCCAAGAGGCCTATTCCCCGGCCCGCACCCCGCCATTGAGACTGCACGGGAATTATTATTTTTTTATCTCTCAACCTGTCCAAGAGGCCTGCTGCCCGCCGCAATCGCCGCCGGGCCGGCCCGCACCCTGCCATTGAGACTGAACGGGGATTATTTATTTTTTTAACTTGGCCGCCGGGCCGGGGCGGGCATCGCCCCCGGTACCTCCAGCCGCTACTATTTCCGCGGGCCGTGTTCCAACACTATTCACCCCGGCCAAGAGGCCTATTCCCCGGCCCGCACCCCGCCATTGAGACTGCACGGGAATTATTATTTTTTTATCTCTCAACCTGTCCAAGAGGCCTGCTGCCCGCCGCACTCGCCACCGGGCCGGCCCGCACCCCGCCATTGAGACTGAACGGGGATTATTATTTTTTTTAACTCGGCCTCCGGGCCGGGGCGGGCTTCGCCCCCGGTACCTCCAGCCGCTTCTATTTACGCGCGCCGCGTTCCAACATATTCACCCCGGCCAAGAGGCCTATTCCCCGGCCCGCACCCCGCCATTGAGACTGCATGGGAATTATTATTTTTTTATCTCTCAACCTGTCCAAGAGGCCTGCTGCCCGCCGCAATCGCCGCCGGGCCGGCCCGCACCCTGCCATTGAGACTGAACGGGAATTATTATTTTTTTATCTCTCAACCTGTCCAAGAGGCCTGCTGCCCGCCGCACTCGCCGCCGGGCCGGCCCGCACCCTGCCATTGAGACTGAACGGGGATTATTTATTTTTTTAACTTGGCCGCCGGGCCGGGGCGGGCATCGCCCCCGGTACCTCCAGCCGCTACTATTTCCGCGGGCCGTGTTCCAACACTATTCACCCCGGCCAAGAGGCCTATTCCCCGGCCCGCACCCCGCCATTGAGACTGCATGGGAATTATTATTTTTTTATCTCTCAACCTGTCCAAGAGCCCTGCTGCCCGCCGCACTCGCCGCCGGGCCGGCCCGCACCCCGCCATTGAGACTGAACGGGGATTATTATTTTTTTTAACTCGGCCTCCGGGCCGGGGCGGGCTTCGCCCCCGGTACCTCCAGCCGCTTCTATTTACGCGCGCCGCGTTCCAACATATTCACCCCGGCCAAGAGGCCTATTCCCCGGCCCGCACCCCGCCATTGAGACTGCATGGGAATTATTATTTTTTTATCTCTCAACCTGTCCAAGAGGCCTGCTGCCCGCCGCAATCGCCGCCGGGCCGGCCCGCACCCTGCCATTGAGACTGAACGGGAATTATTATTTTTTTATCTCTCATCCTGTCCAAGAGGCCTGCTGCCCGCCGCACTCGCCGCCGGGCCGGCCCGCACCCTGCCATTGAGACTGAACGGGGATTATTTATTTTTTTAACTTGGCCGCCGGGCCGGGGAGGGCATCGCCCCCGGTACCTCCAGCCGCTACTATTTCCGCGGGCCGTGTTCCAACACTATTCACCCCGGCCAAGAGGCCTATTCCCCGGCCCGCACCCCACCATTGAGACTGCATGGGAATTATTATTTTTTTATCTCTCAACCTGTCCAAGAGGCCTGCTGCCCGCCGCAATCGCCGCCGGGCCGGCCCGCACCCTGCCATTGAGACTGAACGGGGATTATTTATTTTTTTAACTTGGCCGCCGGGCCGGGGCGGGCATCGCCCCCGGTACCTCCAGCCGCTACTATTTCCGCGGGCCGTGTTCCAACACTATTCACCCCGGCCAAGAGGCCTATTCCCCGGCCCGCACCCCGCCATTGAGACTGCACGGGAATTATTATTTTTTTATCTCTCAACCTGTCCAAGAGGCCTGCTGCCCGCCGCACTCGCCGCCGGGCCGGCCCGCACCCCGCCATTGACACTGAACGGGGATTATTTATTTTTTTAACTTGGCCGCCGGCCCGGGGCGGGCATCGCCCCCGGTACCTCCAGCCGCTACTATTTCCGCGGGCCGTGTTCCAACACTATTCACCCCGGCCAAGAGGCCTATTCCCCGGCCCGCACCCCGCCATTGAGACTGCACGGGAATTATTATTTTTTTATCTCTCAACCTGTCCAAGAGGCCTGCTGCACGCCGCAATCGCCGCCGGGCCGGCCCGCACCCTGCCATTGAGACTGAACGGGGATTATTTATTTTTTTAACTTGGCCGCCGGCCCGGGGCGGGCATCGCCCCCGGTACCTCCAGCCGCTACTATTTCCGCGGGCCGTGTTCCAACACTATTCACCCCGGCCAAGAGGCCTATTCCCCGGCCCGCACCCCGCCATTGAGACTGCATGGGAATTATTATTTTTTTATCTCTCAACCTGTCCAAGAGGCCTGCTGCCCGCCGCAATCGCCGCCGGGCCGGCCCGCACCCTGCCATTGAGACTGAACGGGAATTATTATTTTTTTATCTCTCAACCTGTCCAAGAGGCCTGCTGCCCGCCGCACTCGCACCCCGCCATTGAGACTGAACGGGGATTATTATTTTTTTTAACTCGGCCTCCGGGCCGGGGCGGGCTTCGCCCCCGGTACCTCCAGCCGCTTCTATTTACGCGCGCCGCGTTCCAACATATTCACCCCGGCCAAGAGGCCTATTCCCCGGCCCGCACCCCGCCATTGAGACTGCATGGGAATTATTATTTTTTTATCTCTCAACCTGTCCAAGAGGCCTGCTGCCCGCCGCAATCGCCGCCGGGCCGGCCCGCACCCTGCCATAGAGACTGAACGGGAATTATTATTTTTTTATCTCTCAACCTGTCCAAGAGGCCTGCTGCCCGCCGCACTCGCACCCCGCCATTGAGACTGAACGGGGATTATTATTTTTTTTAACTCGGCCTCCGGGCCGGGGCGGGCTTCGCCCCCGGTACCTCCAGCCGCTTCTATTTACGCGCGCCGCGTTCCAACATATTCACCCCGGCCAAGAGGCCTCTTCCCCGGCCACACTCGTCCGCCGGGCCGGCCCGCACCCCGCCATTGAGACTGCACGGGAATTATTATTTTTATATCTCTCAACCTGTCCAAGAGGCCGGGTGCCCGCCGCAATCGCCGCCGGGCCGGCCCGCACCCTGCCATTGAGACTGAATGGGGATTATTTATTTTTTTAACTTGGCCGCCGGCCCGGGGCGGGCATCGCCCCCGGTACCTCCAGCCGCTACTATTTCCGCGGGCCGTGTTCCAACACTATTCACCCCGGCCAAGAGGCCTATTCCCCGGCCCGCACCCCGCCATTGAGACTGCATGGGAATTATTATTTTTTTATCTCTCAACCTGTCCAAGAGGCCTGCTGCCCGCCGCAATCGCCGCCGGGCCGGCCCGCACCCTGCCATTGAGACTGAACGGGGATTATTTATTTTTTTAACTTGGCCGCCGGGCCGGGGCGGGCATCGCCCCCGGTACCTCCAGCCGCTACTATTTCCGCGGGCCGTGTTCCAACACTATTCACCCCGGCCAAGAGGCCTATTCCCCGGCCCGCACCCCGCCATTGAGACTACATGGGAATTATTATTTTTTTATCTCTCAACCTGTCCAAGAGGCCTGCTGCCCGCCGCAATCGCCGCCGGGCCGGCCCGCACCCTGCCATTGAGACTGAACGGGGATTATTTATTTTTTTAACTTGGCCGCCGGGCCGGGGCGGGCATCGCCCCCGGTACCTCCAGCCGCTACTATTTCCGCGGGCCGTGTTCCAACATATTCACCCCGGCCAAGAGGCCTATTCCCCGGCCCGCACCCCGCCATTGAGACTGCATGGGAATTATTATTTTTTTATCTCTCAACCTGTCCAAGAGGCCTGCTGCCCGCCGCAATCGCCGCCGGGCCGGCCCGCACCCTGCCATTGAGACTGAACGGGGATTATTTATTTTTTTAACTTGGCCGCCGGGCCGGGGCGGGAATCGCCCCCGGTACCTCCAGCCGCTACTATTTCCGCGGGCCGTGTTCCAACACTATTCACCCCGGCCAAGAGGCCTATTCCCCGGCCCGCACCCCGCCATTGAGACTGCACGGGAATTATTATTTTTTTATCTCTCAACCTGTCCAAGAGGCCTGCTGCCCGCCGCAATCGCCGCCGGGCCGGCCCGCACCCTGCCATTGAGACTGAACGGGGATTATTTATTTTTTTAACTTGGCCGCCGGCCCGGGGCGGGCATCGCCCCCGGTACCTCCAGCCGCTACTATTTCCGCGGGCCGTGTTCCAACACTATTCACCCCGGCCAAGAGGCCTATTCCCCGGCCCGCACCCCGCCATTGAGACTGCATGGGAATTATTATTTTTTTATCTCTCAACCTGTCCAAGAGGCCTGCTGCCCGCCGCAATCGCCGCCGGGCCGGCCCGCACCCTGCCATTGAGACTGAACGGGAATTATTATTTTTTTATCTCTCAACCTGTCCAAGAGGCCTGCTGCCCGCCGCACTCGCCGCCGGGCCGGCCCGCACCCCGCCATTGAGACTGAACGGGGATTATTTATTTTTTTATCTCTCAACCTGTCCAAGAGGCCCGCTGCCCGCCGCACTCGCCGCCGGGCCGGCCCGCACCCCGCCATTGAGACTGAACGGGGATTATTATTTTTTTTAACTCGGCCTCCGGGCCGGGGCGGGCTTCGCCCCCGGTACCTCCAGCCGCTTCTATTTACGCGCGCCGCGTTCCAACATATTCACCCCGGCCAAGAGGCCTATTCCCCGGCCCGCACCCCGCCATTGAGACTGCATGGGAATTATTATTTTTTTATCTCTCAACCTGTCCAAGAGGCCTGCTGCCCGCCGCAATCGCCGCCGGCCGGCCCGCACCCTGCCATTGAGACTGAACGGGGATTATTTATTTTTTTAACTTGGCCACCGGGCCGGGGCGGGAATCGCCCCCGGTACCTCCAGCCGCTACTATTTCCGCGGGCCGTGTTCCAACACTATTCACCCCGGCCAAGAGGCCTATTCCCCGGCCCGCACCCCGCCATTGAGACTGCACGGGAATTATTATTTTTTTATCTCTCAACCTGTCCAAGAGGCCTGCTGCCCGCCGCAATCGCCGCCGGGCCGGCCCGCACCCTGCCATTGAGACTGAACGGGGATTATTTATTTTTTTAACTTGGCCGCCGGGCCGGGGCGGGCATCGCCCCCGGTACCTCCAGCCGCTACTATTTCCGCGGGCCGTGTTCCAACACTATTCACCCCGGCCAAGAGGCCTATTCCCCGGCCCGCACCCCGCCATTGAGACTGCACGGGAATTATTATTTTTTTTATCTCTCAACCTGTCCAAGAGGCCTGCTGCCCGCCGCACTCGCCGCCGGGCCGGCCCGCACCCCGCCATTGAGACTGAACGGGGATTATTATTTTTTTTAACTCGGCCTCCGGGCCGGGGCGGGCTTCGCCCCCGGTACCTCCAGCCGCTTCTATTTACGCGCGCCGCGTTCCAACATATTCACCCCGGCCAAGAGGCCTATTCCCCGGCCCGCACCCCGCCATTGAGACTGCATGGGAATTATTATTTTTTTATCTCTCAACCTGTCCAAGAGGCCTGCTGCCCGCCGCAATCGCCGCCGGGCCGGCCCGCACCCTGCCATTGAGACTGAACGGGAATTATTATTTTTTTATCTCTCAACCTGTCCAAGAGGCCTGCTGCCCGCCGCACTCGCCGCCGGGCCGGCCCGCACCCTGCCATTGAGACTGAACGGGGATTATTTATTTTTTTAACTTGGCCGCCGGGCCGGGGCGGGCATCGCCCCCGGTACCTCCAGCCGCTACTATTTCCGCGGGCCGTGTTCCAACACTATTCACCCCGGCCAAGAGGCCTATTCCCCGGCCCGCACCCCGCCATTGAGACTGCATGGGAATTATTATTTTTTTATCTCTCAACCTGTCCAAGAGCCCTGCTGCCCGCCGCACTCGCCGCCGGGCCGGCCCGCACCCCGCCATTGAGACTGAACGGGGATTATTATTTTTTTTAACTCGGCCTCCGGGCCGGGGCGGGCTTCGCCCCCGGTACCTCCAGCCGCTTCTATTTACGCGCGCCGCGTTCCAACATATTCACCCCGGCCAAGAGGCCTATTCCCCGGCCCGCACCCCGCCATTGAGACTGCATGGGAATTATTATTTTTTTATCTCTCAACCTGTCCAAGAGGCCTGCTGCCCGCCGCAATCGCCGCCGGGCCGGCCCGCACCCTGCCATTGAGACTGAACGGGAATTATTATTTTTTTATCTCTCAACCTGTCCAAGAGGCCTGCTGCCCGCCGCACTCGCCGCCGGGCCGGCCCGCACCCTGCCATTGAGACTGAACGGGGATTATTTATTTTTTTAACTTGGCCGCCGGGCCGGGGAGGGCATCGCCCCCGGTACCTCCAGCCGCTACTATTTCCGCGGGCCGTGTTCCAACACTATTCACCCCGGCCAAGAGGCCTATTCCCCGGCCCGCACCCCACCATTGAGACTGCATGGGAATTATTATTTTTTTATCTCTCAACCTGTCCAAGAGGCCTGCTGCCCGCCGCAATCGCCGCCGGGCCGGCCCGCACCCTGCCATTGAGACTGAACGGGGATTATTTATTTTTTTAACTTGGCCGCCGGGCCGGGGCGGGCATCGCCCCCGGTACCTCCAGCCGCTACTATTTCCGCGGGCCGTGTTCCAACACTATTCACCCCGGCCAAGAGGCCTATTCCCCGGCCCGCACCCCGCCATTGAGACTGCACGGGAATTATTATTTTTTTATCTCTCAACCTGTCCAAGAGGCCTGCTGCCCGCCGCACTCGCCGCCGGGCCGGCCCGCACCCCGCCATTGACACTGAACGGGGATTATTTATTTTTTTAACTTGGCCGCCGGCCCGGGGCGGGCATCGCCCCCGGTACCTCCAGCCGCTACTATTTCCGCGGGCCGTGTTCCAACACTATTCACCCCGGCCAAGAGGCCTATTCCCCGGCCCGCACCCCGCCATTGAGACTGCACGGGAATTATTATTTTTTTATCTCTCAACCTGTCCAAGAGGCCTGCTGCACGCCGCAATCGCCGCCGGGCCGGCCCGCACCCTGCCATTGAGACTGAACGGGGATTATTTATTTTTTTAACTTGGCCGCCGGCCCGGGGCGGGCATCGCCCCCGGTACCTCCAGCCGCTACTATTTCCGCGGGCCGTGTTCCAACACTATTCACCCCGGCCAAGAGGCCTATTCCCCGGCCCGCACCCCGCCATTGAGACTGCATGGGAATTATTATTTTTTTATCTCTCAACCTGTCCAAGAGGCCTGCTGCCCGCCGCAATCGCCGCCGGGCCGGCCCGCACCCTGCCATTGAGACTGAACGGGAATTATTATTTTTTTATCTCTCAACCTGTCCAAGAGGCCTGCTGCCCGCCGCACTCGCACCCCGCCATTGAGACTGAACGGGGATTATTATTTTTTTTAACTCGGCCTCCGGGCCGGGGCGGGCTTCGCCCCCGGTACCTCCAGCCGCTTCTATTTACGCGCGCCGCGTTCCAACATATTCACCCCGGCCAAGAGGCCTCTTCCCCGGCCACACTCGTCCGCCGGGCCGGCCCGCACCCCGCCATTGAGACTGCACGGGAATTATTATTTTTATATCTCTCAACCTGTCCAAGAGGCCGGGTGCCCGCCGCAATCGCCGCCGGGCCGGCCCGCACCCTGCCATTGAGACTGAATGGGGATTATTTATTTTTTTAACTTGGCCGCCGGCCCGGGGCGGGCATCGCCCCCGGTACCTCCAGCCGCTACTATTTCCGCGGGCCGTGTTCCAACACTATTCACCCCGGCCAAGAGGCCTATTCCCCGGCCCGCACCCCGCCATTGAGACTGCATGGGAATTATTATTTTTTTATCTCTCAACCTGTCCAAGAGGCCTGCTGCCCGCCGCAATCGCCGCCGGGCCGGCCCGCACCCTGCCATTGAGACTGAACGGGGATTATTTATTTTTTTAACTTGGCCGCCGGGCCGGGGCGGGCATCGCCCCCGGTACCTCCAGCCGCTTCTATTTCCGCGGGCCGTGTTCCAACACTATTCACCCCGGCCAAGAGGCCTATTCCCCGGCCCGCACCCCGCCATTGAGACTGCACGGGAATTATTATTTTTTTATCTCTCAACCTGTCCAAGAGGCCTGCTGCCCGCCGCACTCGCCGCCGGGCCGGCCCGCACCCCGCCATTGAGATTGAACGGGGATTATTATTTTTTTTAACTCGGCGTCCGGCCGGGGCGGGCTTCGCCCCCGGTACCTCCAGCCGCTTCTATTTACGCGCGCCGCGTTCCAACATATTCACCCCGGCCAAGAGGCCTATTCCCCGGCCCGCACCCCGCCATTGAGACTGCATGGGAATTATTATTTTTTTATCTCTCAACCTGTCCAAGAGGCCTGCTGCCCGCCGCAATCGCCGCCGGGCCGGCCCGCACCCTGCCATTGAGACTGAACGGGAATTATTATTTTTTTATCTCTCAACCTGTCCAAGAGGCCTGCTGCCCGCCGCACTCGCCGCCGGGCCGGCCCGCACCCTGCCATTGAGACTGAACGGGGATTATTTATTTTTTTAACTTGGCCGCCGGGCCGGGGCGGGCATCGCCCCCGGTACCTCCAGCCGCTACTATTTCCGAGGGCCGTGTTCCAACACTATTCACCCCGGCCAAGAGGCCTATTCCCCGGCCCGCACCCCGCCATTGAGACTGCACGGGAATTATTATTTTTTTATCTCTCAACCTGTCCAAGAGGCCTGCTGCCCGCCGCAATCGCCGTCGGGCCGGCCCGCACCCTGCCATTGAGACTGAACGGGGATTATTTATTTTTTTAACTTGGCCGCCGGGCCGGGGCGGGCATCGCCCCCGGTACCTCCAGCCGCTACTATTTCCGCGGGCCGTGTTCCAACACTATTCACCCCGGCCAAGAGGCCTATTCCCCGGCCCGCACCCCGCCATTGAGACTGCACGGGAATTATTATTTTTTTATCTCTCAACCTGTCCAAGAGGCCTGCTGCCCGCCGCAATCGCCGCCGGGCCGGCCCGCACCCTGCCATTGAGACTGAACGGGGATTATTTATTTTTTTAACTTGGCCGCCGGGCCGGGGCGGGCATCGCCCCCGGTACCTCCAGCCGCTACTATTTCCGCGGGCCGTGTTCCAACACTATTCACCCCGGCCAAGAGGCCTATTCCCCGGCCCGCACCCCGCCATTGAGACTGCACGGGAATTATTATTTTTTTATCTCTCAACCTGTCCAAGAGGCCTGCTGCCCGCCGCACTCGCCGCCGGGCCGGCCCGCACCCCGCCATTGAGACTGAACGGGGATTATTATTTTTTTTAACTCGGCCTCCAGGCCGGGGCGGGCTTCGCCCCCGGTACCTCCAGCCGCTTCTATTTACGCGCGCCGCGTTCCAACATATTCACCCCGGCCAAGAGGCCTATTCCCCGGCCCGCACCCCGCCATTGAGACTGCATGGGAATTATTATTTTTTTATCTCTCAACCTGTCCAAGAGGCCTGCTGCCCGCCGCAATCGCCGCCGGGCCGGCCCGCACCCTGCCATTGAGACTGAACGGGAATTATTATTTTTTTATCTCTCAACCTGTCCAAGAGGCCTGCTGCCCGCCGCACTCGCCGCCGGGCCGGCCCGCACCCTGCCATTGAGACTGAACGGGGATTATTTATTTTTTTAACTTGGCCGCCGGGCCGGGGCGGGCATCGCCCCCGGTACCTCCAGCCGCTACTATTTCCGCGGGCCGTGTTCCAACACTATTCACCCCGGCCAAGAGGCCTATTCCCCGGCCCGCACCCCGCCATTGAGACTGCATGGGAATTATTATTTTTTTATCTCTCAACCTGTCCAAGAGCCCTGCTGCCCGCCGCACTCGCCGCCGGGCCGGCCCGCACCCCGCCATTGAGACTGAACGGGGATTATTATTTTTTTTAACTCGGCCTCCGGGCCGGGGCGGGCTTCGCCCCCGGTACCTCCAGCCGCTTCTATTTACGCGCGCCGCGTTCCAACATATTCACCCCGGCCAAGAGGCCTATTCCCCGGCCCGCACCCCGCCATTGAGACTGCATGGGAATTATTATTTTTTTATCTCTCAACCTGTCCAAGAGGCCTGCTGCCCGCCGCAATCGCCGCCGGGCCGGCCCGCACCCTGCCATTGAGACTGAACGGGAATTATTATTTTTTTATCTCTCAACCTGTCCAAGAGGCCTGCTGCCCGCCGCACTCGCCGCCGGGCCGGCCCGCACCCTGCCATTGAGACTGAACGGGGATTATTTATTTTTTTAACTTGGCCGCCGGGCCGGGGAGGGCATCGCCCACGGTACCTCCAGCCGCTACTATTTCCGCGGGCCGTGTTCCAACACTATTCACCCCGGCCAAGAGGCCTATTCCCCGGCCCGCACCCCACCATTGAGACTGCATGGGAATTATTATTTTTTTATCTCTCAACCTGTCCAAGAGGCCTGCTGCCCGCCGCAATCGCCGCCGGGCCGGCCCGCACCCTGCCATTGAGACTGAACGGGGATTATTTATTTTTTTAACTTGGCCGCCGGGCCGGGGCGGGCATCGCCCCCGGTACCTCCAGCCGCTACTATTTCCGCGGGCCGTGTTCCAACACTATTCACCCCGGCCAAGAGGCCTATTCCCCGGCCCGCACCCCGCCATTGAGACTGCACGGGAATTATTATTTTTTTATCTCTCAACCTGTCCAAGAGCCCTGCTGCCCGCCGCACTCGCCGCCGGGCCGGCCCGCACCCCGCCATTGAGACTGAACGGGGATTATTATTTTTTTTAACTCGGCCTCCGGGCCGGGGCGGGCTTCGCCCCCGGTACCTCCAGCCGCTTCTATTTACGCGCGCCGCGTTCCAACATATTCACCCCGGCCAAGAGGCCTATTCCCCGGCCCGCACCCCGCCATTGAGACTGCATGGGAATTATTATTTTTTTATCTCTCAACCTGTCCAAGAGGCCTGCTGCCCGCCGCAATCGCCGCCGGGCCGGCCCGCACCCTGCCATTGAGACTGAACGGGAATTATTATTTTTTTATCTCTCAACCTGTCCAAGAGGCCTGCTGCCCGCCGCACTCGCCGCCGGGCCGGCCCGCACCCTGCCATTGAGACTGAACGGGGATTATTTATTTTTTTAACTTGGCCGCCGGGCCGGGGAGGGCATCGCCCACGGTACCTCCAGCCGCTACTATTTCCGCGGGCCGTGTTCCAACACTATTCACCCCGGCCAAGAGGCCTATTCCCCGGCCCGCACCCCACCATTGAGACTGCATGGGAATTATTATTTTTTTATCTCTCAACCTGTCCAAGAGGCCTGCTGCCCGCCGCAATCGCCGCCGGGCCGGCCCGCACCCTGCCATTGAGACTGAACGGGGATTATTTATTTTTTTAACTTGGCCGCCGGGCCGGGGCGGGCATCGCCCCCGGTACCTCCAGCCGCTACTATTTCCGCGGGCCGTGTTCCAACACTATTCACCCCGGCCAAGAGGCCTATTCCCCGGCCCGCACCCCGCCATTGAGACTGCACGGGAATTATTATTTTTTTATCTCTCAACCTGTCCAAGAGGCCTGCTGCCCGCCGCACTCGCCGCCGGGCCGGCCCGCACCCCGCCATTGACACTGAACGGGGATTATTTATTTTTTTAACTTGGCCGCCGGCCCGGGGCGGGCATCGCCCCCGGTACCTCCAGCCGCTACTATTTCCGCGGGCCGTGTTCCAACACTATTCACCCCGGCCAAGAGGCCTATTCCCCGGCCCGCACCCCGCCATTGAGACTGCACGGGAATTATTATTTTTTTATCTCTCAACCTGTCCAAGAGGCCTGCTGCACGCCGCAATCGCCGCCGGGCCGGCCCGCACCCCGCCATTGACACTGAACATGGATTATTTATTTTTTTAACTTGGCCGCCGGCCCGGGGCGGGCATCGCCCCCGGTACCTCCAGCCGCTACTATTTCCGCGGGCCGTGTTCCAACACTATTCACCCCGGCCAAGAGGCCTATTCCCCGGCCCGCACCCCGCCATTGAGACTGCACGGGAATTATTATTTTTTTATCTCTCAACCTGTCCAAGAGGCCTGCTGCACGCCGCAATCGCCGCCGGGCCGGCCCGCACCCTGCCATTGAGACTGAACGGGGATTATTTATTTTTTTAACTTGGCCGCCGGCCCGGGGCGGGCATCGCCCCCGGTACCTCCAGCCGCTACTATTTCCGCGGGCCGTGTTCCAACACTATTCACCCCGGCCAAGAGGCCTATTCCCCGGCCCGCACCCCGCCATTGAGACTGCATGGGAATTATTATTTTTTTATCTCTCAACCTGTCCAAGAGGCCTGCTGCCCGCCGCAATCGCCGCCGGGCCGGCCCGCACCCTGCCATTGAGACTGAACGGGAATTATTATTTTTTTATCTCTCAACCTGTCCAAGAGGCCTGCTGCCCGCCGCACTCGCCGCCGGGCCGGCCCGCACCCTGCCATTGAGACTGAACGGGGATTATTTATTTTTTTAACTTGGCCGCCGGGCCGGGGCGGGCATCGCCCCCGGTACCTCCAGCCGCTACTATTTCCGCGGGCCGTGTTCCAACACTATTCACCCCGGCCAAGAGGCCTATTCCCCGGCCCGCACCCCGCCATTGAGACTGCATGGGAATTATTATTTTTTTATCTCTCAACCTGTCCAAGAGGCCTGCTGCCCGCCGCAATCGCCGCCGGGCCGGCCCGCACCCTGCCATTGAGACTGAACGGGGATTATTTATTTTTTTAACTTGGCCGCCGGGCCGGGGCGGGCATCGCCCCCGGTACCTCCAGCCGCTACTATTTCCGCGGGCCGTGTTCCAACACTATTCACCCCGGCCAAGAGGCCTATTCCCCGGCCCGCACCCCGCCATTGAGACTGCACGGGAATTATTATTTTTTTATCTCTCAACCTGTCCAAGAGGCCTGCTGCCCGCCGCACTCGCCGCCGGGCCGGCCCGCACCCCGCCATTGACACTGAACGGGGATTATTTATTTTTTTAACTTGGCCGCCGGCCCGGGGCGGGCATCGCCCCCGGTACCTCCAGCCGCTACTATTTCCGCGGGCCGTGTTCCAACACTATTCACCCCGGCCAAGAGGCCTATTCCCCGGCCCGCACCCCGCCATTGAGACTGCACGGGAATTATTATTTTTTTATCTCTCAACCTGTCCAAGAGGCCTGCTGCACGCCGCAATCGCCGCCGGGCCGGCCCGCACCCTGCCATTGAGACTGAACGGGGATTATTTATTTTTTTAACTTGGCCGCCGGCCCAGGGCGGGCATCGCCCCCGGTACCTCCAGCCGCTTCTATTTAAGCGCGCCGCGTTCCAACATATTCACCCCGGCCAAGAGGCCTATTCCCCGGCCCGCACCCCGCCATTGAGACTGCATGGGAATTATTATTTTTTTATCTCTCAACCTGTCCAAGAGGCCTGCTGCCCGCCGCAATCGCCGCCGGGCCGGCCCGCACCCTGCCATAGAGACTGAACGGGAATTATTATTTTTTTATCTCTCAACCTGTCCAAGAGGCCTGCTGCCCGCCGCACTCGCACCCCGCCATTGAGACTGAACGGGGATTATTATTTTTTTTAACTCGGCCTCCGGGCCGGGGCGGGCTTCGCCCCCGGTACCTCCAGCCGCTTCTATTTACGCGCGCTGCGTTCCAACATATTCACCCCGGCCAAGAGGCCTCTTCCCCGGCCACACTCGTCCGCCGGGCCGGCCCGCACCCCGCCATTGAGACTGCACGGGAATTATTATTTTTATATCTCTCAACCTGTCCAAGAGGCCGGGTGCCCGCCGCAATCGCCGCCGGGCCGGCCCGCACCCTGCCATTGAGACTGAATGGGGATTATTTATTTTTTTAACTTGGCCGCCGGCCCGGGGCGGGCATCGCCCCCGGTACCTCCAGCCGCTACTATTTCCGCGGGCCGTGTTCCAACACTATTCACCCCGGCCAAGAGGCCTATTCCCCGGCCCGCACCCCGCCATTGAGACTGCATGGGAATTATTATTTTTTTATCTCTCAACCTGTCCAAGAGGCCTGCTGCCCGCCGCAATCGCCGCCGGGCCGGCCCGCACCCTGCCATTGAGACTGAACGGGGATTATTTATTTTTTTAACTTGGCCGCCGGGCCGGGGCGGGCATCGCCCCCGGTACCTCCAGCCGCTTCTATTTCCGCGGGCCGTGTTCCAACACTATTCACCCCGGCCAAGAGGCCTATTCCCCGGCCCGCACCCCGCCATTGAGACTGCATGGGAATTATTATTTTTTTATCTCTCAACCTGTCCAAGAGGCCTGCTGCCCGCCGCACTCGCCGCCGGGCCGGCCCGCACCCCGCCATTGAGATTGAACGGGGATTATTATTTTTTTTAACTCGGCGTCCGGCCGGGGCGGGCTTCGCCCCCGGTACCTCCAGCCGCTTCTATTTACGCGCGCCGCGTTCCAACATATTCACCCCGGCCAAGAGGCCTATTCCCCGGCCCGCACCCCGCCATTGAGACTGCATGGGAATTATTATTTTTTTATCTCTCAACCTGTCCAAGAGGCCTGCTGCCCGCCGCAATCGCCGCCGGGCCGGCCCGCACCCTGCCATTGAGACTGAACGGGAATTATTATTTTTTTATCTCTCAACCTGTCCAAGAGGCCTGCTGCCCGCCGCACTCGCCGCCGGGCCGGCCCGCACCCTGCCATTGAGACTGAACGGGGATTATTTATTTTTTTAACTTGGCCGCCGGGCCGGGGCGGGCATCGCCCCCGGTACCTCCAGCCGCTACTATTTCCGAGGGCCGTGTTCCAACACTATTCACCCCGGCCAAGAGGCCTATTCCCCGGCCCGCACCCCGCCATTGAGACTGCACGGGAATTATTATTTTTTTATCTCTCAACCTGTCCAAGAGGCCTGCTGCCCGCCGCAATCGCCGCCGGGCCGGCCCGCACCCTGCCATTGAGACTGAACGGGGATTATTTATTTTTTTAACTTGGCCGCCGGGCCGGGGCGGGCATCGCCCCCGGTACCTCCAGCCGCTACTATTTCCGCTGGCCGTGTTCCAACACTATTCACCCCGGCCAAGAGGCCTATTCCCCGGCCCGCACCCCGCCATTGAGACTGCACGGGAATTATTATTTTTTTATCTCTCAACCTGTCCAAGAGGCCTGCTGCCCGCCGCACTCGCCGCCGGGCCGGCCCGCACCCCGCCATTGAGACTGAACGGGGATTATTTTTTTTTTTAACTCGGCCTCCGGGCCGGGGCGGGCTTCGCCCCCGGTACCTCCAGCCGCTTCTATTTACGCGCGCCGCGTTCCAACATATTCACCCCGGCCAAGAGGCCTATTCCCCGGCCCGCACCCCTCCATTGAGACTGCATGGGAATTATTATTTTTTTATCTCTCAACCTGTCCAAGAGGCCTGCTGCCCGCCGCAATCGCCGCCGGGCCGGCCCGCACCCTGCCATTGAGACTGAACGGGAATTATTATTTTTTTATCTCTCAACCTGTCCAAGAGGCCTGCTGCCCGCCGCACTCGCCGCCGGGCCGGCCCGCACCCTGCCATTGAGACTGAACGGGGATTATTTATTTTTTTAACTTGGCCGCCGGGCCGGGGCGGGCATCGCCCCCGGTACCTCCAGCCGCTACTATTTCCGCGGGCCGTGTTCCAACACTATTCACCCCGGCCAAGAGGCCTATTCCCCGGCCCGCACCCCGCCATTGAGACTGCATGGGAATTATTATTTTTTTATCTCTCAACCTGTCCAAGAGGCCTGCTGCCCGCCGCAATCGCCGCCGGGCCGGCCCGCACCCTGCCATTGAGACTGAACGGGGATTATTTATTTTTTTAACTTGGCCGCCGGGCCGGGGCGGGCATCGCCCCCGGTACCTCCAGCCGCTACTATTTCCGCGGGCCGTGTTCCAACACTATTCACCCCGGCCAAGAGGCCTATTCCCCGGCCCGCACCCCGCCATTGAGACTGCACGGGAATTATTATTTTTTTATCTCTCAACCTGTCCAAGAGGCCTGCTGCCCGCCGCAATCGCCGCCGGGCCGGCCCGCACCCTGCCATTGAGACTGAACGGGGATTATTTATTTTTTTAACTTGGCCGCCGGGCCGGGGCGGGCATCGCCCCCGGTACCTCCAGCCGCTACTATTTCCGCGGGCCGTGTTCCAACACTATTCACCCCGGCCAAGAGGCCTATTCCCCGGCCCGCACCCCGCCATTGAGACTGCACGGGAATTATTATTTTTTTATCTCTCAACCTGTCCAAGAGGCCTGCTGCCCGCCGCACTCGCCGCCGGGCCGGCCCGCACCCCGCCATTGAGACTGAACGGGGATTATTATTTTTTTTAACTCGGCCTCCGGGCCGGGGCGGGCTTCGCCCCCGGTACCTCCAGCCGCTTCTATTTACGCGCGCCGCGTTCCAACATATTCACCCCGGCCAAGAGGCCTATTCCCCGGCCCGCACCCCGCCATTGAGACTGCATGGGAATTATTATTTTTTTATCTCTCAACCTGTCCAAGAGGCCTGCTGCCCGCCGCAATCGCCGCCGGGCCGGCCCGCACCCTGCCATTGAGACTGAACGGGAATTATTATTTTTTTATCTCTCAACCTGTCCAAGAGGCCTGCTGCCCGCCGCACTCGCCGCCGGGCCGGCCCGCACCCTGCCATTGAGACTGAACGGGGATTATTTATTTTTTTAACTTGGCCGCCGGGCCGGGGCGGGCATCGCCCCCGGTACCTCCAGCCGCTACTATTTCCGCGGGCCGTGTTCCAACACTATTCACCCCGGCCAAGAGGCCTATTCCCCGGCCCGCACCCCGCCATTGAGACTGCATGGGAATTATTATTTTTTTATCTCTCAACCTGTCCAAGAGCCCTGCTGCCCGCCGCACTCGCCGCCGGGCCGGCCCGCACCCCGCCATTGAGACTGAACGGGGATTATTATTTTTTTTAACTCGGCCTCCGGGCCGGGGCGGGCTTCGCCCCCGGTACCTCCAGCCGCTTCTATTTACGCGCGCCGCGTTCCAACATATTCACCCCGGCCAAGAGGCCTATTCCCCGGCCCGCACCCCGCCATTGAGACTGCATGGGAATTATTATTTTTTTATCTCTCAACCTGTCCAAGAGGCCTGCTGCCCGCCGCAATCGCCGCCGGGCCGGCCCGCACCCTGCCATTGAGACTGAACGGGAATTATTATTTTTTTATCTCTCAACCTGTCCAAGAGGCCTGCTGCCCGCCGCACTCGCCGCCGGGCCGGCCCGCACCCTGCCATTGAGACTGAACGGGGATTATTTATTTTTTTAACTTGGCCGCCGGGCCGGGGCGGGCATCGCCCCCGGTACCTCCAGCCGCTACTATTTCCGCGGGCCGTGTTCCAACACTATTCACCCCGGCCAAGAGGCCTATTCCCCGGCCCGCACCCCACCATTGAGACTGCATGGGAATTATTATTTTTTTATCTCTCAACCTGTCCAAGAGGCCTGCTGCCCGCCGCAATCGCCGCCGGGCCGGCCCGCACCCTGCCATTGAGACTGAACGGGGATTATTTATTTTTTTAACTTGGCCGCCGGGCCGGGGCGGGCATCGCCCCCGGTACCTCCAGCCGCTACTATTTCCGCGGGCCGTGTTCCAACACTATTCACCCCGGCCAAGAGGCCTATTCCCCGGCCCGCACCCCGCCATTGAGACTGCACGGGAATTATTATTTTTTTATCTCTCAACCTGTCCAAGAGGCCTGCTGCCCGCCGCACTCGCCGCCGGGCCGGCCCGCACCCCGCCATTGACACTGAACGGGGATTATTTATTTTTTTAACTTGGCCGCCGGCCCGGGGCGGGCATCGCCCCCGGTACCTCCAGCCGCTACTATTTCCGCGGGCCGTGTTCCAACACTATTCACCCCGGCCAAGAGGCCTATTCCCCGGCCCGCACCCCGCCATTGAGACTGCACGGGAATTATTATTTTTTTATCTCTCAACCTGTCCAAGAGGCCTGCTGCACGCCGCAATCGCCGCCGGGCCGGCCCGCACCCTGCCATTGAGACTGAACGGGGATTATTTATTTTTTTAACTTGGCCGCCGGCCCGGGGCGGGCATCGCCCCCGGTACCTCCAGCCGCTACTATTTCCGCGGGCCGTGTTCCAACACTATTCACCCCGGCCAAGAGGCCTATTCCCCGGCCCGCACCCCGCCATTGAGACTGCATGGGAATTATTATTTTTTTATCTCTCAACCTGTCCAAGAGGCCTGCTGCCCGCCGCAATCGCCGCCGGGCCGGCCCGCACCCTGCCATTGAGACTGAACGGGAATTATTATTTTTTTATCTCTCAACCTGTCCAAGAGGCCTGCTGCCCGCCGCACTCGCCGCCGGGCCGGCCCGCACCCTGCCATTGAGACTGAACGGGGATTATTTATTTTTTTAACTTGGCCGCCGGGCCGGGGCGGGCATCGCCCCCGGTACCTCCAGCCGCTACTATTTCCGCGGGCCGTGTTCCAACACTATTCACCCCGGCCAAGAGGCCTATTCCCCGGCCCGCACCCCGCCATTGAGACTGCATGGGAATTATTATTTTTTTATCTCTCAACCTGTCCAAGAGGCCTGCTGCCCGCCGCAATCGCCGCCGGGCCGGCCCGCACCCTGCCATTGAGACTGAACGGGGATTATTTATTTTTTTAACTTGGCCGCCGGGCCGGGGCGGGCATCGCCCCCGGTACCTCCAGCCGCTACTATTTCCGCGGGCCGTGTTCCAACACTATTCACCCCGGCCAAGAGGCCTATTCCCCGGCCCGCACCCCGCCATTGAGACTGCACGGGAATTATTATTTTTTTATCTCTCAACCTGTCCAAGAGGCCTGCTGCCCGCCGCAATCGCCGCCGGGCCGGCCCGCACCCTGCCATTGAGACTGAACGGGGATTATTTATTTTTTTAACTTGGCCGCCGGGCCGGGGCGGGCATCGCCCCCGGTACCTCCAGCCGCTACTATTTCCGCGGGCCGTGTTCCAACACTATTCACCCCGGCCAAGAGGCCTATTCCCCGGCCCGCACCCCGCCATTGAGACTGCACGGGAATTATTATTTTTTTATCTCTCAACCTGTCCAAGAGGCCTGCTGCCCGCCGCACTCGCCGCCGGGCCGGCCCGCACCCCGCCATTGAGACTGAACGGGGATTATTATTTTTTTTAACTCGGCCTCCGGGCCGGGGCGGGCTTCGCCCCCGGTACCTCCAGCCGCTTCTATTTACGCGCGCCGCGTTCCAACATATTCACCCCGGCCAAGAGGCCTATTCCCCGGCCCGCACCCCGCCATTGAGACTGCATGGGAATTATTATTTTTTTATCTCTCAACCTGTCCAAGAGGCCTGCTGCCCGCCGCAATCGCCGCCGGGCCGGCCCGCACCCTGCCATTGAGACTGAACGGGAATTATTATTTTTTTATCTCTCAACCTGTCCAAGAGGCCTGCTGCCCGCCGCACTCGCCGCCGGGCCGGCCCGCACCCTGCCATTGAGACTGAACGGGGATTATTTATTTTTTTAACTTGGCCGCCGGGCCGGGGCGGGCATCGCCCCCGGTACCTCCAGCCGCTACTATTTCCGCGGGCCGTGTTCCAACACTATTCACCCCGGCCAAGAGGCCTATTCCCCGGCCCGCACCCCGCCATTGAGACTGCATGGGAATTATTATTTTTTTATCTCTCAACCTGTCCAAGAGCCCTGCTGCCCGCCGCACTCGCCGCCGGGCCGGCCCGCACCCCGCCATTGAGACTGAACGGGGATTATTATTTTTTTTAACTCGGCCTCCGGGCCGGGGCGGGCTTCGCCCCCGGTACCTCCAGCCGCTTCTATTTACGCGCGCCGCGTTCCAACATATTCACCCCGGCCAAGAGGCCTATTCCCCGGCCCGCACCCCGCCATTGAGACTGCATGGGAATTATTATTTTTTTATCTCTCAACCTGTCCAAGAGGCCTGCTGCCCGCCGCAATCGCCGCCGGGCCGGCCCGCACCCTGCCATTGAGACTGAACGGGAATTATTATTTTTTTATCTCTCAACCTGTCCAAGAGGCCTGCTGCCCGCCGCACTCGCCGCCGGGCCGGCCCGCACCCTGCCATTGAGACTGAACGGGGATTATTTATTTTTTTAACTTGGCCGCCGGGCCGGGGAGGGCATCGCCCCCGGTACCTCCAGCCGCTACTATTTCCGCGGGCCGTGTTCCAACACTATTCACCCCGGCCAAGAGGCCTATTCCCCGGCCCGCACCCCACCATTGAGACTGCATGGGAATTATTATTTTTTTATCTCTCAACCTGTCCAAGAGGCCTGCTGCCCGCCGCAATCGCCGCCGGGCCGGCCCGCACCCTGCCATTGAGACTGAACGGGGATTATTTATTTTTTTAACTTGGCCGCCGGGCCGGGGCGGGCATCGCCCCCGGTACCTCCAGCCGCTACTATTTCCGCGGGCCGTGTTCCAACACTATTCACCCCGGCCAAGAGGCCTATTCCCCGGCCCGCACCCCGCCATTGAGACTGCACGGGAATTATTATTTTTTTATCTCTCAACCTGTCCAAGAGGCCTGCTGCCCGCCGCACTCGCCGCCGGGCCGGCCCGCACCCCGCCATTGACACTGAACGGGGATTATTTATTTTTTTAACTTGGCCGCCGGCCCGGGGCGGGCATCGCCCCCGGTACCTCCAGCCGCTACTATTTCCGCGGGCCGTGTTCCAACACTATTCACCCCGGCCAAGAGGCCTATTCCCCGGCCCGCACCCCGCCATTGAGACTGCACGGGAATTATTATTTTTTTATCTCTCAACCTGTCCAAGAGGCCTGCTGCACGCCGCAATCGCCGCCGGGCCGGCCCGCACCCTGCCATTGAGACTGAACGGGGATTATTTATTTTTTTAACTTGGCCGCCGGCCCGGGGCGGGCATCGCCCCCGGTACCTCCAGCCGCTACTATTTCCGCGGGCCGTGTTCCAACACTATTCACCCCGGCCAAGAGGCCTATTCCCCGGCCCGCACCCCGCCATTGAGACTGCATGGGAATTATTATTTTTTTATCTCTCAACCTGTCCAAGAGGCCTGCTGCCCGCCGCAATCGCCGCCGGGCCGGCCCGCACCCTGCCATTGAGACTGAACGGGAATTATTATTTTTTTATCTCTCAACCTGTCCAAGAGGCCTGCTGCCCGCCGCACTCGCACCCCGCCATTGAGACTGAACGGGGATTATTATTTTTTTTAACTCGGCCTCCGGGCCGGGGCGGGCTTCGCCCCCGGTACCTCCAGCCGCTTCTATTTACGCGCGCCGCGTTCCAACATATTCACCCCGGCCAAGAGGCCTATTCCCCGGCCCGCACCCCGCCATTGAGACTGCATGGGAATTATTATTTTTTTATCTCTCAACCTGTCCAAGAGGCCTGCTGCCCGCCGCAATCGCCGCCGGGCCGGCCCGCACCCTGCCATAGAGACTGAACGGGAATTATTATTTTTTTATCTCTCAACCTGTCCAAGAGGCCTGCTGCCCGCCGCACTCGCACCCCGCCATTGAGACTGAACGGGGATTATTATTTTTTTTAACTCGGCCTCCGGGCCGGGGCGGGCTTCGCCCCCGGTACCTCCAGCCGCTTCTATTTACGCGCGCCGCGTTCCAACATATTCACCCCGGCCAAGAGGCCTCTTCCCCGGCCACACTCGTCCGCCGGGCCGGCCCGCACCCCGCCATTGAGACTGCACGGGAATTATTATTTTTATATCTCTCAACCTGTCCAAGAGGCCGGGTGCCCGCCGCAATCGCCGCCGGGCCGGCCCGCACCCTGCCATTGAGACTGAATGGGGATTATTTATTTTTTTAACTTGGCCGCCGGCCCGGGGCGGGCATCGCCCCCGGTACCTCCAGCCGCTACTATTTCCGCGGGCCGTGTTCCAACACTATTCACCCCGGCCAAGAGGCCTATTCCCCGGCCCGCACCCCGCCATTGAGACTGCATGGGAATTATTATTTTTTTATCTCTCAACCTGTCCAAGAGGCCTGCTGCCCGCCGCAATCGCCGCCGGGCCGGCCCGCACCCTGCCATTGAGACTGAACGGGGATTATTTATTTTTTTAACTTGGCCGCCGGGCCGGGGCGGGCATCGCCCCCGGTACCTCCAGCCGCTACTATTTCCGCGGGCCGTGTTCCAACACTATTCACCCCGGCCAAGAGGCCTATTCCCCGGCCCGCACCCCGCCATTGAGACTACATGGGAATTATTATTTTTTTATCTCTCAACCTGTCCAAGAGGCCTGCTGCCCGCCGCAATCGCCGCCGGGCCGGCCCGCACCCTGCCATTGAGACTGAACGGGGATTATTTATTTTTTTAACTTGGCCGCCGGGCCGGGGCGGGCATCGCCCCCGGTACCTCCAGCCGCTACTATTTCCGCGGGCCGTGTTCCAACATATTCACCCCGGCCAAGAGGCCTATTCCCCGGCCCGCACCCCGCCATTGAGACTGCATGGGAATTATTATTTTTTTATCTCTCAACCTGTCCAAGAGGCCTGCTGCCCGCCGCAATCGCCGCCGGGCCGGCCCGCACCCTGCCATTGAGACTGAACGGGGATTATTTATTTTTTTAACTTGGCCGCCGGGCCGGGGCGGGAATCGCCCCCGGTACCTCCAGCCGCTACTATTTCCGCGGGCCGTGTTCCAACACTATTCACCCCGGCCAAGAGGCCTATTCCCCGGCCCGCACCCCGCCATTGAGACTGCACGGGAATTATTATTTTTTTATCCCTCAACCTGTCCAAGAGGCCTGCTGCCCGCCGCAATCGCCGCCGGGCCGGCCCGCACCCTGCCATTGAGACTGAACGGGGATTATTTATTTTTTTAACTTGGCCGCCGGCCCGGGGCGGGCATCGCCCCCGGTACCTCCAGCCGCTACTATTTCCGCGGGCCGTGTTCCAACACTATTCACCCCGGCCAAGAGGCCTATTCCCCGGCCCGCACCCCGCCATTGAGACTGCATGGGAATTATTATTTTTTTATCTCTCAACCTGTCCAAGAGGCCTGCTGCCCGCCGCAATCGCCGCCGGGCCGGCCCGCACCCTGCCATTGAGACTGAACGGGAATTATTATTTTTTTATCTCTCAACCTGTCCAAGAGGCCTGCTGCCCGCCGCACTCGCCGCCGGGCCGGCCCGCACCCCGCCATTGAGACTGAACGGGGATTATTTATTTTTTTATCTCTCAACCTGTCCAAGAGGCCCGCTGCCCGCCGCACTCGCCGCCGGGCCGGCCCGCACCCCGCCATTGAGACTGAACGGGGATTATTATTTTTTTTAACTCGGCCTCCGGGCCGGGGCGGGCTTCGCCCCCGGTACCTCCAGCCGCTTCTATTTACGCGCGCCGCGTTCCAACATATTCACCCCGGCCAAGAGGCCTATTCCCCGGCCCGCACCCCGCCATTGAGACTGCATGGGAATTATTATTTTTTTATCTCTCAACCTGTCCAAGAGGCCTGCTGCCCGCCGCAATCGCCGCCGGCCGGCCCGCACCCTGCCATTGAGACTGAACGGGGATTATTTATTTTTTTAACTTGGCCACCGGGCCGGGGCGGGAATCGCCCCCGGTACCTCCAGCCGCTACTATTTCCGCGGGCCGTGTTCCAACACTATTCACCCCGGCCAAGAGGCCTATTCCCCGGCCCGCACCCCGCCATTGAGACTGCACGGGAATTATTATTTTTTTATCTCTCAACCTGTCCAAGAGGCCTGCTGCCCGCCGCAATCGCCGCCGGGCCGGCCCGCACCCTGCCATTGAGACTGAACGGGATTATTTATTTTTTTAACTTGGCCGCCGGCCCGGGGCGGGCATCGCCCCCGGTACCTCCAGCCGCTACTATTTCCGCGGGCCGTGTTCCAACACTATTCACCCCGGCCAAGAGGCCTATTCCCCGGCCCGCACCCCGCCATTGAGACTGCATGGGAATTATTATTTTTTTATCTCTCAACCTGTCCAAGAGGCCTGCTGCCCGCCGCAATCGCCGCCGGGCCGGCCCGCACCCTGCCATTGAGACTGAACGGGAATTATTATTTTTTTATCTCTCAACCTGTCCAAGAGGCCTGCTGCCCGCCGCACTCGCCGCCGGGCCGGCCCGCACCCCGCCATTGAGACTGAACGGGGATTATTATTTTTTTTAACCTGGCCTCCGGGCCGGGGCGGGCTTCGCCCCCGGTACCTCCAGCCGCTTCTATTTACGCGCGCTGCGTTCCAACATATTCACCCCGGCCAAGAGGCCTCTTCCCCGGCCACACTCGTCCGCCGGGCCGGCCCGCACCCCGCCATTGAGACTGCACGGGAATTATTATTTTTTTATCTCTCAACCTGTCCAAGAGGCCTGCTGCCCGCCGCACTCGCCGCCGGGCCGGCCCGCACCCCGCCATTGAGACTGAACGGGGATTATTATTTTTTTTAACTCGGCGTCCGGGCCGGGGCGGGCTTCGCCCCCGGTACCTCCAGCCGCTTCTATTTACGCGCGCCGCGTTCCAACATATTCACCCCGGCCAAGAGGCCTATTCCCCGGCCCGCACCCCGCCATTGAGACTGCATGGGAATTATTATTTTTTTATCTCTCAACCTGTCCAAGAGGCCTGCTGCCCGCCGCAATCGCCGCCGGGCCGGCCCGCACCCTGCCATTGAGACTGAACGGGAATTATTATTTTTTTATCTCTCAACCTGTCCAAGAGGCCTGCTGCCCGCCGCACTCGCCGCCGGGCCGGCCCGCACCCTGCCATTGAGACTGAACGGGGATTATTTATTTTTTTGACTTGGCCGCCGGGCCGGGGCGGGCATCGCCCCCGGTACCTCCAGCCGCTACTATTTCCGCGGGCCGTGTTCCAACACTATTCACCCCGGCCAAGAGGCCTATTCCCCGGCCCGCACCCCGCCATTGAGACTGCATGGGAATTATTATTTTTTTTATCTCTCAACCTGTCCAAGAGGCCTGCTGCCCGCCGCAATCGCCGCCGGGCCGGCCCGCACCCTGCCATTGAGACTGAACGGGGATTATTTATTTTTTTAACTTGGCCGCCGGGCCGGGGCGGGCATCGCCCCCGGTACCTCCAGCCGCTACTATTTCCGCGGGCCGTGTTCCAACACTATTCACCCCGGCCAAGAGGCCTATTCCCCGGCCCGCACCCCGCCATTGAGACTGCACGGGAATTATTATTTTTTTATCTCTCAACCTGTCCAAGAGGCCTGCTGCCCGCCGCAATCGCCGCCGGGCCGGCCCGCACCCTGCCATTGAGACTGAACGGGGATTATTTATTTTTTTAACTTGGCCGCCGGCCCGGGGCGGGCATCGCCCCCGGTACCTCCAGCCGCTACTATTTCCGCGGGCCGTGTTCCAACACTATTCACCCCGGCCAAGAGGCCTATTCCCCGGCCCGCACCCCGCCATTGAGACTGCATGGGAATTATTATTTTTTTATCTCTCAACCTGTCCAAGAGGCCTGCTGCCCGCCGCAATCGCCGCCGGGCCGGCCCGCACCCTGCCATTGAGACTGAACGGGGATTATTTATTTTTTTAACTTGGCCGCCGGGCCGGGGCGGGCATCGCCCCCGGTACCTCCAGCCGCTACTATTTCCGCGGGCCGTGTTCCAACACTATTCACCCCGGCCAAGAGGCCTATTCCCCGGCCAGCACCCCGCCATTGAGACTGCACGGGAATTATTATTTTTTTATCTCTCAACCTGTCCAAGAGGCCTGCTGCCCGCCGCACTCGCCGCCGGGCCGGCCCGCACCCCGCCATTGAGACTGAACGGGGATTATTATTTTTTTTAACTCGGCGTCCGGGCCGGGGCGGGCTTCGCCCCCGGTACCTCCAGCCGCTTCTATTTACGCGCGCCGCGTTCCAACATATTCACCCCGGCCAAGAGGCCTATTCCCCGGCCCGCACCCCGCCATTGAGACTGCATGGGAATTATTATTTTTTTATCTCTCAACCTGTCCAAGAGGCCTGCTGCCCGCCGCAATCGCCGCCGGGCCGGCCCGCACCCTGCCATTGAGACTGAACGGGAATTATTATTTTTTTATCTCTCAACCTGTCCAAGAGGCCTGCTGCCCGCCGCACTCGCCGCCGGGCCGGCCCGCACCCTGCCATTGAGACTGAACGGGGATTATTTATTTTTTTAACTTGGCCGCCGGCCCGGGGCGGGCATCGCCCCCGGTACCTCCAGCCGCTACTATTTCCGCGGGCCGTGTTCCAACACTATTCACCCCGGCCAAGAGGCCTATTCCCCGGCCCGCACCCCGCCATTGAGACTGCACGGGAATTATTATTTTTTTATCTCTCAACCTGTCCAAGAGGCCTGCTGCCCGCCGCAATCGCCGCCGGGCCGGCCCGCACCCTGCCATTGAGACTGAACGGGGATTATTTATTTTTTTAACTTGGCCGCCGGGCCGGGGCGGGCATCGCCCCCGGTACCTCCAGCCGCTACTATTTCCGCGGGCCGTGTTCCAACACTATTCACCCCGGCCAAGAGGCCTATTCCCCGGCCCGCACCCCGCCATTGAGACTGCACGGGAATTATTATTTTTTTATCTCTCAACCTGTCCAAGAGGCCTGCTGCCCGCCGCACTCGCCGCCGGGCCGGCCCCGCACCCCGCCATTGAGACTGAACGGGGATTATTATTTTTTTTAACTCGGCCTCCGGGCCGGGGCGGGCTTCGCCCCCGGTACCTCCAGCCGCTTCTATTTACGCGCGCCGCGTTCCAACATATTCACCCCGGCCAAGAGGCCTATTCCCCGGCCCGCACCCCGCCATTGAGACTGAATGGGAATTATTATTTTTTTATCTCTCAACCTGTCCAAGAGGCCTGCTGCCCGCCGCAATCGCCGCCGGGCCGGCCCGCACCCTGCCATTGAGACTGAACGGGAATTATAATTTTTTTTATCTCTCAACCTGTCCAAGAGGCCTGCTGCCCGCCGCATTCGCCGCCGGGCCGGCCCGCACCCTGCCATTGAGACTGAACGGGGATTATTTATTTTTTTAACTTGGCCGCCGGCCCGGGGCGGGCATCGCCCCCGGTACCTCCAGCCGCTACTATTTCCGCGGGCCGTGTTCCAACACTATTCACCCCGGCCAAGAGGCCTATTCCCCGGCCCGCACCCCGCCATTGAGACTGCACGGGAATTATTATTTTTTTATCTCTCAACCTGTCCAAGAGGCCTGCTGCCCGCCGCAATCGCCGCCGGGCCGGCCCGCACCCTGCCATTGAGACTGAACGGGGATTATTTATTTTTTTAACTTGGCCGCCGGGCCGGGGCGGGCATCGCCCCCGGTACCTCCAGCCGCTACTATTTCCGCGGGCCGTGTTCCAACACTATTCACCCCGGCCAAGAGGCCTATTCCCCGGCCCGCACCCCGCCATTGAGACTGCACGGGAATTATTATTTTTTTATCTCCCAACCTGTCCAAGAGGCCTGCTGCCCGCCGCACTCGCCGCCGGGCCGGCCCGCACCCCGCCATTGAGACTGAACGGGGATTTTTTTTTTTTAACTCGGCCTCCGGGCCGGGGCGGGCTTCGCCCCCGGTACCTCCAGCCGCTTCTATTTACGCGCGCCGCGTTCCAACATATTCACCCCGGCCAAGAGGCCTATTCCCCGGCCCGCACCCCTCCATTGAGACTGCATGGGAATTATTATTTTTTTATCTCTCAACCTGTCCAAGAGGCCTGCTGCCCGCCGCAATCGCCGCCGGGCCGGCCCGCACCCTGCCATTGAGACTGAACGGGAATTATTATTTTTTTATCTCTCAACCTGTCCAAGAGGCCTGCTGCCCGCCGCACTCGCCGCCGGGCCGGCCCGCACCCTGCCATTGAGACTGTACGGGGATTATTTATTTTTTTAACTTGGCCGCCGGGCCGGGGCGGGCATCGCCCCCGGTACCTCCAGCCGCTACTATTTCCGCGGGCCGTGTTCCAACACTATTCACCCCGGCCAAGAGGCCTATTCCCCGGCCCGCACCCCGCCATTGAGACTGCACGGGAATTATTATTTTTTTATCTCTCAACCTGTCCAAGAGGCCTGCTGCCCGCCGCAATCGCCGCCGGGCCGGCCCGCACCCTGCCATTGAGACTGAACGGGGATTATTTATTTTTTTAACTTGGCCGCCGGGCCGGGGCGGGCATCGCCCCCGGTACCTCCAGCCGCTACTATTTCCGCGGGCCGTGTTCCAACACTATTCACCCCGGCCAAGAGGCCTATTCCCCGGCCCGCACCCCGCCATTGAGACTGCACGGGAATTATTATTTTTTTATCTCTCAACCTGTCCAAGAGGCCTGCTGCCCGCCGCACTCGCCGCCGGGCCGGCCCGCACCCCGCCATTGAGACTGAACGGGGATTATTATTTTTTTTAACTCGGCCTCCGGGCCGGGGCGGGCTTCGCCCCCGGTACCTCCAGCCGCTTCTATTTACGCGCGCCGCGTTCCAACATATTCACCCCGGCCAAGAGGCCTATTCCCCGGCCCGCACCCCGCCATTGAGACTGCATGGGAATTATTATTTTTTTATCTCTCAACCTGTCCAAGAGGCCTGCTGCCCGCCGCAATCGCCGCCGGGCCGGCCCGCACCCTGCCATTGAGACTGAACGGGAATTATTATTTTTTTATCTCTCAACCTGTCCAAGAGGCCTGCTGCCCGCCGCACTCGCCGCCGGGCCGGCCCGCACCCTGCCATTGAGACTGAACGGGGATTATTTATTTTTTTAACTTGGCCGCCGGGCCGGGGCGGGCATCGCCCCCGGTACCTCCAGCCGCTACTATTTCCGCGGGCCGTGTTCCAACACTATTCACCCCGGCCAAGAGGCCTATTCCCCGGCCCGCACCCCGCCATTGAGACTGCACGGGAATTATTATTTTTTTATCTCTCAACCTGTCCAAGAGGCCTGCTGCACGCCGCAATCGCCGCCGGGCCGGCCCGCACCCTGCCATTGAGACTGAACGGGGATTATTTATTTTTTTAACTTGGCCGCCGGCCCGGGGCGGGCATCGCCCCCGGTACCTCCAGCCGCTACTATTTCCGCGGGCCGTGTTCCAACACTATTCACCCCGGCCAAGAGGCCTATTCCCCGGCCCGCACCCCGCCATTGAGACTGCATGGGAATTATTATTTTTTTATCTCTCAACCTGTCCAAGAGGCCTGCTGCCCGCCGCAATCGCCGCCGGGCCGGCCCGCACCCTGCCATTGAGACTGAACGGGAATTATTATTTTTTTATCTCTCAACCTGTCCAAGAGGCCTGCTGCCCGCCGCACTCGCACCCCGCCATTGAGACTGAACGGGGATTATTATTTTTTTTAACTCGGCCTCCGGGCCGGGGCGGGCTTCGCCCCCGGTACCTCCAGCCGCTTCTATTTACGCGCGCCGCGTTCCAACATATTCACCCCGGCCAAGAGGCCTATTCCCCGGCCCGCACCCCGCCATTGAGACTGCATGGGAATTATTATTTTTTTATCTCTCAACCTGTCCAAGAGGCCTGCTGCCCGCCGCAATCGCCGCCGGGCCGGCCCGCACCCTGCCATAGAGACTGAACGGGAATTATTATTTTTTTATCTCTCAACCTGTCCAAGAGGCCTGCTGCCCGCCGCACTCGCACCCCGCCATTGAGACTGAACGGGGATTATTATTTTTTTTAACTCGGCCTCCGGGCCGGGGCGGGCTTCGCCCCCGGTACCTCCAGCCGCTTCTATTTACGCGCGCCGCGTTCCAACATATTCACCCCGGCCAAGAGGCCTCTTCCCCGGCCACACTCGTCCGCCGGGCCGGCCCGCACCCCGCCATTGAGACTGCACGGGAATTATTATTTTTATATCTCTCAACCTGTCCAAGAGGCCGGGTGCCCGCCGCAATCGCCGCCGGGCCGGCCCGCACCCTGCCATTGAGACTGAATGGGGATTATTTATTTTTTTAACTTGGCCGCCGGCCCGGGGCGGGCATCGCCCCCGGTACCTCCAGCCGCTACTATTTCCGCGGGCCGTGTTCCAACACTATTCACCCCGGCCAAGAGGCCTATTCCCCGGCCCGCACCCCGCCATTGAGACTGCATGGGAATTATTATTTTTTTATCTCTCAACCTGTCCAAGAGGCCTGCTGCCCGCCGCAATCGCCGCCGGGCCGGCCCGCACCCTGCCATTGAGACTGAACGGGGATTATTTATTTTTTTAACTTGGCCGCCGGGCCGGGGCGGGCATCGCCCCCGGTACCTCCAGCCGCTACTATTTCCGCGGGCCGTGTTCCAACACTATTCACCCCGGCCAAGAGGCCTATTCCCCGGCCCGCACCCCGCCATTGAGACTACATGGGAATTATTATTTTTTTATCTCTCAACCTGTCCAAGAGGCCTGCTGCCCGCCGCAATCGCCGCCGGGCCGGCCCGCACCCTGCCATTGAGACTGAACGGGGATTATTTATTTTTTTAACTTGGCCGCCGGGCCGGGGCGGGCATCGCCCCCGGTACCTCCAGCCGCTACTATTTCCGCGGGCCGTGTTCCAACATATTCACCCCGGCCAAGAGGCCTATTCCCCGGCCCGCACCCCGCCATTGAGACTGCATGGGAATTATTATTTTTTTATCTCTCAACCTGTCCAAGAGGCCTGCTGCCCGCCGCAATCGCCGCCGGGCCGGCCCGCACCCTGCCATTGAGACTGAACGGGGATTATTTATTTTTTTAACTTGGCCGCCGGGCCGGGGCGGGAATCGCCCCCGGTACCTCCAGCCGCTACTATTTCCGCGGGCCGTGTTCCAACACTATTCACCCCGGCCAAGAGGCCTATTCCCCGGCCCGCACCCCGCCATTGAGACTGCACGGGAATTATTATTTTTTTATCTCTCAACCTGTCCAAGAGGCCTGCTGCCCGCCGCAATCGCCGCCGGGCCGGCCCGCACCCTGCCATTGAGACTGAACGGGGATTATTTATTTTTTTAACTTGGCCGCCGGCCCGGGGCGGGCATCGCCCCCGGTACCTCCAGCCGCTACTATTTCCGCGGGCCGTGTTCCAACACTATTCACCCCGGCCAAGAGGCCTATTCCCCGGCCCGCACCCCGCCATTGAGACTGCATGGGAATTATTATTTTTTTATCTCTCAACCTGTCCAAGAGGCCTGCTGCCCGCCGCAATCGCCGCCGGGCCGGCCCGCACCCTGCCATTGAGACTGAACGGGAATTATTATTTTTTTATCTCTCAACCTGTCCAAGAGGCCTGCTGCCCGCCGCACTCGCCGCCGGGCCGGCCCGCACCCCGCCATTGAGACTGAACGGGGATTATTTATTTTTTTATCTCTCAACCTGTCCAAGAGGCCCGCTGCCCGCCGCACTCGCCGCCGGGCCGGCCCGCACCCCGCCATTGAGACTGAACGGGGATTATTATTTTTTTTAACTCGGCCTCCGGGCCGGGGCGGGCTTCGCCCCCGGTACCTCCAGCCGCTTCTATTTACGCGCGCCGCGTTCCAACATATTCACCCCGGCCAAGAGGCCTATTCCCCGGCCCGCACCCCGCCATTGAGACTGCATGGGAATTATTATTTTTTTATCTCTCAACCTGTCCAAGAGGCCTGCTGCCCGCCGCAATCGCCGCCGGCCGGCCCGCACCCTGCCATTGAGACTGAACGGGGATTATTTATTTTTTTAACTTGGCCACCGGGCCGGGGCGGGAATCGCCCCCGGTACCTCCAGCCGCTACTATTTCCGCGGGCCGTGTTCCAACACTATTCACCCCGGCCAAGAGGCCTATTCCCCGGCCCGCACCCCGCCATTGAGACTGCACGGGAATTATTATTTTTTTATCTCTCAACCTGTCCAAGAGGCCTGCTGCCCGCCGCAATCGCCGCCGGGCCGGCCCGCACCCTGCCATTGAGACTGAACGGGATTATTTATTTTTTTAACTTGGCCGCCGGCCCGGGGCGGGCATCGCCCCCGGTACCTCCAGCCGCTACTATTTCCGCGGGCCGTGTTCCAACACTATTCACCCCGGCCAAGAGGCCTATTCCCCGGCCCGCACCCCGCCATTGAGACTGCATGGGAATTATTATTTTTTTATCTCTCAACCTGTCCAAGAGGCCTGCTGCCCGCCGCAATCGCCGCCGGGCCGGCCCGCACCCTGCCATTGAGACTGAACGGGAATTATTATTTTTTTATCTCTCAACCTGTCCAAGAGGCCTGCTGCCCGCCGCACTCGCCGCCGGGCCGGCCCGCACCCCGCCATTGAGACTGAACGGGGATTATTATTTTTTTTAACCTGGCCTCCGGGCCGGGGCGGGCTTCGCCCCCGGTACCTCCAGCCGCTTCTATTTACGCGCGCCGCGTTCCAACATATTCACCCCGGCCAAGAGGCCTCTTCCCCGGCCACACTCGTCCGCCGGGCCGGCCCGCACCCCGCCATTGAGACTGCACGGGAATTATTATTTTTTTATCTCTCAACCTGTCCAAGAGGCCTGCTGCCCGCCGCACTCGCCGCCGGGCCGGCCCGCACCCCGCCATTGAGACTGAACGGGGATTATTATTTTTTTTAACTCGGCGTCCGGGCCGGGGCGGGCTTCGCCCCCGGTACCTCCAGCCGCTTCTATTTACGCGCGCCGCGTTCCAACATATTCACCCCGGCCAAGAGGCCTATTCCCCGGCCCGCACCCCGCCATTGAGACTGCATGGGAATTATTATTTTTTTATCTCTCAACCTGTCCAAGAGGCCTGCTGCCCGCCGCAATCGCCGCCGGGCCGGCCCGCACCCTGCCATTGAGACTGAACGGGAATTATTATTTTTTTATCTCTCAACCTGTCCAAGAGGCCTGCTGCCCGCCGCACTCGCCGCCGGGCCGGCCCGCACCCTGCCATTGAGACTGAACGGGGATTATTTATTTTTTTGACTTGGCCGCCGGGCCGGGGCGGGCATCGCCCCCGGTACCTCCAGCCGCTACTATTTCCGCGGGCCGTGTTCCAACACTATTCACCCCGGCCAAGAGGCCTATTCCCCGGCCCGCACCCCGCCATTGAGACTGCACGGGAATTATTATTTTTTTATCTCTCAACCTGTCCAAGAGGCCTGCTGCCCGCCGCAATCGCCGCCGGGCCGGCCCGCACCCTGCCATTGAGACTGAACGGGGATTATTTATTTTTTTAACTTGGCCGCCGGCCCGGGGCGGGCATCGCCCCCGGTACCTCCAGCCGCTACTATTTCCGCGGGCCGTGTTCCAACACTATTCACCCCGGCCAAGAGGCCTATTCCCCGGCCCGCACCCCGCCATTGAGACTGCATGGGAATTATTATTTTTTTATCTCTCAACCTGTCCAAGAGGCCTGCTGCCCGCCGCAATCGCCGCCGGGCCGGCCCGCACCCTGCCATTGAGACTGAACGGGGATTATTTATTTTTTTAACTTGGCCGCCGGGCCGGGGCGGGCATCGCCCCCGGTACCTCCAGCCGCTACTATTTCCGCGGGCCGTGTTCCAACACTATTCACCCCGGCCAAGAGGCCTATTCCCCGGCCAGCACCCCGCCATTGAGACTGCACGGGAATTATTATTTTTTTATCTCTCAACCTGTCCAAGAGGCCTGCTGCCCGCCGCACTCGCCGCCGGGCCGGCCCGCACCCCGCCATTGAGACTGAACGGGGATTATTATTTTTTTTAACTCGGCGTCCGGGCCGGGGCGGGCTTCGCCCCCGGTACCTCCAGCCGCTTCTATTTACGCGCGCCGCGTTCCAACATATTCACCCCGGCCAAGAGGCCTATTCCCCGGCCCGCACCCCGCCATTGAGACTGCATGGGAATTATTATTTTTTTATCTCTCAACCTGTCCAAGAGGCCTGCTGCCCGCTGCAATCGCCGCCGGGCCGGCCCGCACCCTGCCATTGAGACTGAACGGGAATTATTATTTTTTTATCTCTCAACCTGTCCAAGAGGCCTGCTGCCCGCCGCACTCGCCGCCGGGCCGGCCCGCACCCTGCCATTGAGACTGAACGGGGATTATTTATTTTTTTAACTTGGCCGCCGGCCCGGGGCGGGCATCGCCCCCGGTACCTCCAGCCGCTACTATTTCCGCGGGCCGTGTTCCAACACTATTCACCCCGGCCAAGAGGCCTATTCCCCGGCCCGCACCCCGCCATTGAGACTGCATGGGAATTATTATTTTTTTATCTCTCAACCTGTCCAAGAGGCCTGCTGCCCGCCGCAATCGCCGCCGGGCCGGCCCGCACCCTGCCATTGAGACTGAACGGGAATTATTATTTTTTTATCTCTCAACCTGTCCAAGAGGCCTGCTGCCCGCCGCACTCGCCGCCGGGCCGGCCCGCACCCCGCCATTGAGACTGAACGGGGATTATTTATTTTTTTATCTCTCAACCTGTCCAAGAGGCCCGCTGCCCGCCGCACTCGCCGCCGGGCCGGCCCGCACCCCGCCATTGAGACTGAACGGGGATTATTATTTTTTTTAACTCGGCCTCCGGGCCGGGGCGGGCTTCGCCCCCGGTACCTCCAGCCGCTTCTATTTACGCGCGCCGCGTTCCAACATATTCACCCCGGCCAAGAGGCCTATTCCCCGGCCCGCACCCCGCCATTGAGACTGCATGGGAATTATTATTTTTTTATCTCTCAACCTGTCCAAGAGGCCTGCTGCCCGCCGCACTCGCCGCCGGGCCGGCCCGCACCCTGCCATTGAAACTGAACGGGGATTATTTATTTTTTTAACTTGGCCACCGGGCCGGGGCGGGAATCGCCCCCGGTACCTCCAGCCGCTACTATTTCCGCGGGCCGTGTTCCAACACTATTCACCCCGGCCAAGAGGCCTATTCCCCGGCCCGCACCCCGCCATTGAGACTGCACGGGAATTATTATTTTTTTATCTCTCAACCTGTCCAAGAGGCCTGCTGCCCGCCGCAATCGCCGCCGGGCCGGCCCGCACCCTGCCATTGAGACTGAACGGGGATTATTTATTTTTTTAACTTGGCCGCCGGCCCGGGGCGGGCATCGCCCCCGGTACCTCCAGCCGCTACTATTTCCGCGGGCCGTGTTCCAACACTATTCACCCCGGCCAAGAGGCCTATTCCCCGGCCCGCACCCCGCCATTGAGACTGCATGGGAATTATTATTTTTTTATCTCTCAACCTGTCCAAGAGGCCTGCTGCCCGCCGCAATCGCCGCCGGGCCGGCCCGCACCCTGCCATTGAGACTGAACGGGGATTATTTATTTTTTTAACTTGGCCGCCGGGCCGGGGCGGGCATCGCCCCCGGTACCTCCAGCCGCTACTATTTCCGCGGGCCGTGTTCCAACACTATTCACCCCGGCCAAGAGGCCTATTCCCCGGCCAGCACCCCGCCATTGAGACTGCACGGGAATTATTATTTTTTTATCTCTCAACCTGTCCAAGAGGCCTGCTGCCCGCCGCACTCGCCGCCGGGCCGGCCCGCACCCCGCCATTGAGACTGAACGGGGATTATTATTTTTTTTAACTCGGCGTCCGGGCCGGGGCGGGCTTCGCCCCCGGTACCTCCAGCCGCTTCTATTTACGCGCGCCGCGTTCCAACATATTCACCCCGGCCAAGAGGCCTATTCCCCGGCCCGCACCCCGCCATTGAGACTGCATGGGAATTATTATTTTTTTATCTCTCAACCTGTCCAAGAGGCCTGCTGCCCGCCGCAATCGCCGCCGGGCCGGCCCGCACCCTGCCATTGAGACTGAACGGGAATTATTATTTTTTTATCTCTCAACCTGTCCAAGAGGCCTGCTGCCCGCCGCACTCGCCGCCGGGCCGGCCCGCACCCTGCCATTGAGACTGAACGGGGATTATTTATTTTTTTAACTTGGCCGCCGGCCCGGGGCGGGCATCGCCCCCGGTACCTCCAGCCGCTACTATTTCCGCGGGCCGTGTTCCAACACTATTCACCCCGGCCAAGAGGCCTATTCCCCGGCCCGCACCCCGCCATTGAGACTGCATGGGAATTATTATTTTTTTATCTCTCAACCTGTCCAAGAGGCCTGCTGCCCGCCGCAATCGCCGCCGGGCCGGCCCGCACCCTGCCATTGAGACTGAACGGGGATTATTTATTTTTTTAACTTGGCCGCCGGGCCGGGGCGGGCATCGCCCCCGGTACCTCCAGCCGCTACTATTTCCGCGGGCCGTGTTCCAACACTATTCACCCCGGCCAAGAGGCCTATTCCCCGGCCCGCACCCCGCCATTGAGACTGCACGGGAATTATTATTTTTTTATCTCTCAACCTGTCCAAGAGGCCTGCTGCCCGCCGCACTCGCCGCCGGGCCGGCCCCGCACCCCGCCATTGAGACTGAACGGGGATTATTATTTTTTTTAACTCGGCCTCCGGGCCGGGGCGGGCTTCGCCCCCGGTACCTCCAGCCGCTTCTATTTACGCGCGCCGCGTTCCAACATATTCACCCCGGCCAAGAGGCCTATTCCCCGGCCCGCACCCCGCCATTGAGACTGAATGGGAATTATTATTTTTTTATCTCTCAACCTGTCCAAGAGGCCTGCTGCCCGCCGCAATCGCCGCCGGGCCGGCCCGCACCCTGCCATTGAGACTGAACGGGAATTATTATTTTTTTTATCTCTCAACCTGTCCAAGAGGCCTGCTGCCCGCCGCATTCGCCGCCGGGCCGGCCCGCACCCTGCCATTGAGACTGAACGGGGATTATTTATTTTTTTAACTTGGCCGCCGGCCCGGGGCGGGCATCGCCCCCGGTACCTCCAGCCGCTACTATTTCCGCGGGCCGTGTTCCAACACTATTCACCCCGGCCAAGAGGCCTATTCCCCGGCCCGCACCCCGCCATTGAGACTGCACGGGAATTATTATTTTTTTATCTCTCAACCTGTCCAAGAGGCCTGCTGCCCGCCGCAATCGCCGCCGGGCCGGCCCGCACCCTGCCATTGAGACTGAACGGGGATTATTTATTTTTTTAACTTGGCCGCCGGGCCGGGGCGGGCATCGCCCCCGGTACCTCCAGCCGCTACTATTTCCGCGGGCCGTGTTCCAACACTATTCACCCCGGCCAAGAGGCCTATTCCCCGGCCCGCACCCCGCCATTGAGACTGCACGGGAATTATTATTTTTTTATCTCCCAACCTGTCCAAGAGGCCTGCTGCCCGCCGCACTCGCCGCCGGGCCGGCCCGCACCCCGCCATTGAGACTGAACGGGGATTTTTTTTTTTTAACTCGGCCTCCGGGCCGGGGCGGGCTTCGCCCCCGGTACCTCCAGCCGCTTCTATTTACGCGCGCCGCGTTCCAACATATTCACCCCGGCCAAGAGGCCTATTCCCCGGCCCGCACCCCTCCATTGAGACTGCATGGGAATTATTATTTTTTTATCTCTCAACCTGTCCAAGAGGCCTGCTGCCCGCCGCAATCGCCGCCGGGCCGGCCCGCACCCTGCCATTGAGACTGAACGGGAATTATTATTTTTTTATCTCTCAACCTGTCCAAGAGGCCTGCTGCCCGCCGCACTCGCCGCCGGGCCGGCCCGCACCCTGCCATTGAGACTGTACGGGGATTATTTATTTTTTTAACTTGGCCGCCGGGCCGGGGCGGGCATCGCCCCCGGTACCTCCAGCCGCTACTATTTCCGCGGGCCGTGTTCCAACACTATTCACCCCGGCCAAGAGGCCTATTCCCCGGCCCGCACCCCGCCATTGAGACTGCACGGGAATTATTATTTTTTTATCTCTCAACCTGTCCAAGAGGCCTGCTGCCCGCCGCAATCGCCGCCGGGCCGGCCCGCACCCTGCCATTGAGACTGAACGGGGATTATTTATTTTTTTAACTTGGCCGCCGGGCCGGGGCGGGCATCGCCCCCGGTACCTCCAGCCGCTACTATTTCCGCGGGCCGTGTTCCAACACTATTCACCCCGGCCAAGAGGCCTATTCCCCGGCCCGCACCCCGCCATTGAGACTGCACGGGAATTATTATTTTTTTATCTCTCAACCTGTCCAAGAGGCCTGCTGCCCGCCGCACTCGCCGCCGGGCCGGCCCGCACCCCGCCATTGAGACTGAACGGGGATTATTATTTTTTTTAACTCGGCCTCCGGGCCGGGGCGGGCTTCGCCCCCGGTACCTCCAGCCGCTTCTATTTACGCGCGCCGCGTTCCAACATATTCACCCCGACCAAGAGGCCTATTCCCCGGCCCGCACCCCGCCATTGAGACTGCATGGGAATTATTATTTTTTTATCTCTCAACCTGTCCAAGAGGCCTGCTGCCCGCCGCAATCGCCGCCGGGCCGGCCCGCACCCTGCCATTGAGACTGAACGGGAATTATTATTTTTTTATCTCTCAACCTGTCCAAGAGGCCTGCTGCCCGCCGCACTCGCCGCCGGGCCGGCCCGCACCCTGCCATTGAGACTGAACGGGGATTATTTATTTTTTTAACTTGGCCGCCGGGCCGGGGCGGGCATCGCCCCCGGTACCTCCAGCCGCTACTATTTCCGCGGGCCGTGTTCCAACACTATTCACCCCGGCCAAGAGGCCTATTCCCCGGCCAGCACCCCGCCATTGAGACTGCACGGGAATAATTATTTTTTTATCTCTCAACCTGTCCAAGAGGCCTGCTGCCCGCCGCACTCGCCGCCGGGCCGGCCCGCACCCCGCCATTGAGACTGAACGGGGATTATTATTTTTTTTAACTCGGCGTCCGGGCCGGGGCGGGCTTCGCCCCCGGTACCTCCAGCCGCTTCTATTTACGCGCGCCGCGTTCCAACATATTCACCCCGGCCAAGAGGCCTATTCCCCGGCCCGCACCCCGCCATTGAGACTGCATGGGAATTATTATTTTTTTATCTCTCAACCTGTCCAAGAGGCCTGCTGCCCGCCGCAATCGCCGCCGGGCCGGCCCGCACCCTGCCATTGAGACTGAACGGGAATTATTATTTTTTTATCTCTCAACCTGTCCAAGAGGCCTGCTGCCCGCCGCACTCGCCGCCGGGCCGGCCCGCACCCTGCCATTGAGACTGAACGGGGATTATTTATTTTTTTAACTTGGCCGCCGGCCCGGGGCGGGCATCGCCCCCGGTACCTCCAGCCGCTACTATTTCCGCGGGCCGTGTTCCAACACTATTCACCCCGGCCAAGAGGCCTATTCCCCGGCCCGCACCCCGCCATTGAGACTGCACGGGAATTATTATTTTTTTATCTCTCAACCTGTCCAAGAGCCCTGCTGCCCGCCGCACTCGCCGCCGGGCCGGCCCGCACCCCGCCATTGAGACTGAACGGGGATTATTATTTTTTTTAACTCGGCCTCCGGGCCGGGGCGGGCTTCGCCCCCGGTACCTCCAGCCGCTTCTATTTACGCGCGCCGCGTTCCAACATATTCACCCCGGCCAAGAGGCCTATTCCCCGGCCCGCACCCCGCCATTGAGACTGCATGGGAATTATTATTTTTTTATCTCTCAACCTGTCCAAGAGGCCTGCTGCCCGCCGCAATCGCCGCCGGGCCGCCCCGCACCCTGCCATTGAGACTGAACGGGAATTATTATTTTTTTATCTCTCAACCTGTCCAAGAGGCCTGCTGCCCGCCGCACTCGCCGCCGGGCCGGCCCGCACCCTGCCATTGAGACTGAACGGGGATTATTTATTTTTTTAACTTGGCCGCCGGGCCGGGGCGGGCATCGCCCCCGGTACCTCCAGCCGCTACTATTTCCGCGGGCCGTGTTCCAACACTATTCACCCCGGCCAAGAGGCCTATTCCCCGGCCCGCACCCCACCATTGAGACTGCATGGGAATTATTATTTTTTTATCTCTCAACCTGTCCAAGAGGCCTGCTGCCCGCCGCAATCGCCGCCGGGCCGGCCCGCACCCTGCCATTGAGACTGAACGGGGATTATTTATTTTTTTAACTTGGCCGCCGGGCCGGGGCGGGCATCGCCCCCGGTACCTCCAGCCGCTACTATTTCCGCGGGCCGTGTTCCAACACTATTCACCCCGGCCAAGAGGCCTATTCCCCGGCCCGCACCCCGCCATTGAGACTGCACGGGAATTATTATTTTTTTATCTCTCAACCTGTCCAAGAGGCCTGCTGCCCGCCGCACTCGCCGCCGGGCCGGCCCGCACCCCGCCATTGACACTGAACGGGGATTATTTATTTTTTTAACTTGGCCGCCGGCCCGGGGCGGGCATCGCCCCCGGTACCTCCAGCCGCTACTATTTCCGCGGGCCGTGTTCCAACACTATTCACCCCGGCCAAGAGGCCTATTCCCCGGCCCGCACCCCGCCATTGAGACTGCACGGGAATTATTATTTTTTTATCTCTCAACCTGTCCAAGAGGCCTGCTGCACGCCGCAATCGCCGCCGGGCCGGCCCGCACCCTGCCATTGAGACTGAACGGGGATTATTTATTTTTTTAACTTGGCCGCCGGCCCGGGGCGGGCATCGCCCCCGGTACCTCCAGCCGCTTCTATTTACGCGCGCCGCGTTCCAACATATTCACCCCGGCCAAGAGGCCTATTCCCCGGCCCGCACCCCGCCATTGAGACTGCATGGGAATTATTATTTTTTTATCTCTCAACCTGTCCAAGAGGCCTGCTGCCCGCCGCAATCGCCGCCGGGCCGGCCCGCACCCTGCCATAGAGACTGAACGGGAATTATTATTTTTTTATCTCTCAACCTGTCCAAGAGGCCTGCTGCCCGCCGCACTCGCACCCCGCCATTGAGACTGAACGGGGATTATTATTTTTTTTAACTCGGCCTCCGGGCCGGGGCGGGCTTCGCCCCCGGTACCTCCAGCCGCTTCTATTTACGCGCGCCGCGTTCCAACATATTCACCCCGGCCAAGAGGCCTCTTCCCCGGCCACACTCGTCCGCCGGGCCGGCCCGCACCCCGCCATTGAGACTGCACGGGAATTATTATTTTTATATCTCTCAACCTGTCCAAGAGGCCGGGTGCCCGCCGCAATCGCCGCCGGGCCGGCCCGCACCCTGCCATTGAGACTGAATGGGGATTATTTATTTTTTTAACTTGGCCGCCGGCCCGGGGCGGGCATCGCCCCCGGTACCTCCAGCCGCTACTATTTCCGCGGGCCGTGTTCCAACACTATTCACCCCGGCCAAGAGGCCTATTCCCCGGCCCGCACCCCGCCATTGAGACTGCATGGGAATTATTATTTTTTTATCTCTCAACCTGTCCAAGAGGCCTGCTGCCCGCCGCAATCGCCGCCGGGCCGGCCCGCACCCTGCCATTGAGACTGAACGGGGATTATTTATTTTTTTAATTTGGCCGCCGGGCCGGGGCGGGCATCGCCCCCGGTCCCTCCAGCCGCTTCTATTTCCGCGGGCCGTGTTCCAACACTATTCACCCCGGCCAAGAGGCCTATTCCCCGGCCCGCACCCCGCCATTGAGACTGCACGGGAATTATTATTTTTTTATCTCTCAACCTGTCCAAGAGGCCTGCTGCCCGCCGCACTCGCCGCCGGGCCGGCCCGCACCCCGCCATTGAGACTGAACGGGGATTATTATTTTTTTTTACTCGGCGTCCGGCCGGGGCGGGCTTCGCCCCCGGTACCTCCAGCCGCTTCTATTTACGCGCGCCGCGTTCCAACATATTCACCCCGGCCAAGAGGCCTATTCCCCGGCCCGCACCCCGCCATTGAGACTGCATGGGAATTATTATTTTTTTATCTCTCAACCTGTCCAAGAGGCCTGCTGCCCGCCGCAATCGCCGCCGGGCCGGCCCGCACCCTGCCATTGAGACTGAACGGGAATTATTATTTTTTTATCTCTCAACCTGTCCAAGAGGCCTGCTGCCCGCCGCACTCGCCGCCGGGCCGGCCCGCACCCTGCCATTGAGACTGAACGGGGATTATTTATTTTTTTAACTTGGCCGCCGGGCCGGGGCGGGCATCGCCCCCGGTACCTCCAGCCGCTACTATTTCCGCGGGCCGTGTTCCAACACTATTCACCCCGGCCAAGAGGCCTATTCCCCGGCCCGCACCCCGCCATTGAGACTGCATGGGAATTATTATTTTTTTATCTCTCAACCTGTCCAAGAGGCCTGCTGCCCGCCGCAATCGCCGCCGGGCCGGCCCGCACCCTGCCATTGAGACTGAACGGGGATTATTTATTTTTTTAACTTGGCCGCCGGGCCGGGGCGGGCATCGCCCCCGGTACCTCCAGCCGCTACTATTTCCGCGGGCCGTGTTCCAACACTATTCACCCCGGCCAAGAGGCCTATTCCCCGGCCCGCACCCCGCCATTGAGACTGCACGGGAATTATTATTTTTTTATCCCTCAACCTGTCCAAGAGGCCTGCTGCCCGCCGCAATCGCCGCCGGGCCGGCCCGCACCCTGCCATTGAGACTGAACGGGGATTATTTATTTTTTTAACTTGGCCGCCGGGCCGGGGCGGGCATCGCCCCCGGTACCTCCAGCCGCTACTATTTCCGCGGGCCGTGTTCCAACACTATTCACCCCGGCCAAGAGGCCTATTCCCCGGCCCGCACCCCGCCATTGAGACTGCACGGGAATTATTATTTTTTTATCTCTCAACCTGTCCAAGAGGCCTGCTGCCCGCCGCACTCGCCGAGGGGCCGGCCCGCACCCCGCCATTGAGACTGAACGGGGATTATTATTTTTTTTAACTCGGCCTCCGGGCCGGGGCGGGCTTCGCCCCCGGTACCTCCAGCCGCTTCTATTTACGCGCGCCGCGTTCCAACATATTCACCCCGGCCAAGAGGCCTATTCCCCGGCCCGCACCCCGCCATTGAGACTGCATGGGAATTATTATTTTTTTATCTCTCAACCTGTCCAAGAGGCCTGCTGCCCGCCGCAATCGCCGCCGGGCCGGCCCGCACCCTGCCATTGAGACTGAACGGGAATTATTATTTTTTTATCTCTCAACCTGTCCAAGAGGCCTGCTGCCCGCCGCACTCGCCGCCGGGCCGGCCCGCACCCTGCCATTGAGACTGAACGGGGATTATTTATTTTTTTAACTTGGCCGCCGGGCCGGGGCGGGCATCGCCCCCGGTACCTCCAGCCGCTACTATTTCCGCGGGCCGTGTTCCAACACTATTCACCCCGGCCAAGAGGCCTATTCCCCGGCCCGCACCCCGCCATTGAGACTGCATGGGAATTATTATTTTTTTATCTCTCAACCTGTCCAAGAGCCCTGCTGCCCGCCGCACTCGCCGCCGGGCCGGCCCGCACCCCGCCATTGAGACTGAACGGGGATTATTATTTTTTTTAACTCGGCCTCCGGGCCGGGGCGGGCTTCGCCCCCGGTACCTCCAGCCGCTTCTATTTACGCGCGCCGCGTTCCAACATATTCACCCCGGCCAAGAGGCCTATTCCCCGGCCCGCACCCCGCCATTGAGACTGCATGGGAATTATTATTTTTTTATCTCTCAACCTGTCCAAGAGGCCTGCTGCCCGCCGCAATCGCCGCCGGGCCGGCCCGCACCCTGCCATTGAGACTGAACGGGAATTATTATTTTTTTATCTCTCAACCTGTCCAAGAGGCCTGCTGCCCGCCGCACTCGCCGCCGGGCCGGCCCGCACCCTGCCATTGAGACTGAACGGGGATTATTTATTTTTTTAACTTGGCCGCCGGGCCGGGGCGGGCATCGCCCCCGGTACCTCCAGCCGCTACTATTTCCGCGGGCCGTGTTCCAACACTATTCACCCCGGCCAAGAGGCCTATTCCCCGGCCAGCACCCCGCCATTGAGACTGCACGGGAATAATTATTTTTTTATCTCTCAACCTGTCCAAGAGGCCTGCTGCCCGCCGCACTCGCCGCCGGGCCGGCCCGCACCCCGCCATTGAGACTGAACGGGGATTATTATTTTTTTTAACTCGGCGTCCGGGCCGGGGCGGGCTTCGCCCCCGGTACCTCCAGCCGCTTCTATTTACGCGCGCCGCGTTCCAACATATTCACCCCGGCCAAGAGGCCTATTCCCCGGCCCGCACCCCGCCATTGAGACTGCATGGGAATTATTATTTTTTTATCTCTCAACCTGTCCAAGAGGCCTGCTGCCCGCCGCAATCGCCGCCGGGCCTGCCCGCACCCTGCCATTGAGACTGAACGGGAATTATTATTTTTTTATCTCTCAACCTGTCCAAGAGGCCTGCTGCCCGCCGCACTCGCCGCCGGGCCGGCCCGCACCCTGCCATTGAGACTGAACGGGGATTATTTATTTTTTTAACTTGGCCGCCGGCCCGGGGCGGGCATCGCCCCCGGTACCTCCAGCCGCTACTATTTCCGCGGGCCGTGTTCCAACACTATTCACCCCGGCCAAGAGGCCTATTCCCCGGCCCGCACCCCGCCATTGAGACTGCACGGGAATTATTATTTTTTTATCTCTCAACCTGTCCAAGAGGCCTGCTGCCCGCCGCAATCGCCGCCGGGCCGGCCCGCACCCTGCCATTGAGACTGAACGGGGATTATTTATTTTTTTAACTTGGCCGCCGGGCCGGGGCGGGCATCGCCCCCGGTACCTCCAGCCGCTACTATTTCCGCGGGCCGTGTTCCAACACTATTCACCCCGGCCAAGAGGCCTATTCCCCGGCCCGCACCCCGCCATTGAGACTGCACGGGAATTATTATTTTTTTATCTCCCAACCTGTCCAAGAGGCCTGCTGCCCGCCGCACTCGCCGCCGGGCCGGCCCGCACCCCGCCATTGAGACTGAACGGGGATTTTTTTTTTTTTTAACTCGGCCTCCGGGCCGGGGCGGGCTTCGCCCCCGGTACCTCCAGCCGCTTCTATTTACGCGCGCCGCGTTCCAACATATTCACCCCGGCCAAGAGGCCTATTCCCCGGCCCGCACCCCTCCATTGAGACTGCATGGGAATTATTATTTTTTTATCTCTCAACCTGTCCAAGAGGCCTGCTGCCCGCCGCAATCGCCGCCGGGCCGGCCCGCACCCTGCCATTGAGACTGAACGGGAATTATTATTTTTTTATCTCTCAACCTGTCCAAGAGGCCTGCTGCCCGCCGCACTCGCCGCCGGGCCGGACCGCACCCTGCCATTGAGACTGTACGGGATTATTTATTTTTTTAACTTGGCCGCCGGGCCGGGGCGGGCATCGCCCCCGGTACCTCCAGCCGCTACTATTTCCGCGGGCCGTGTTCCAACACTATTCACCCCGGCCAAGAGGCCTATTCCCCGGCCCGCACCCCGCCATTGAGACTGCATGGGAATTATTATTTTTTTATCTCTCAACCTGTCCAAGAGGCCTGCTGCCCGCCGCAATCGCCGCCGGGCCGGCCCGCACCCTGCCATGGAGACTGAACGGGGATTATTTATTTTTTTAACTTGGCCGCCGGGCCGGGGCGGGCATCGCCCCCGGTACCTCCAGCCGCTACTATTTCCGCGGGCCGTGTTCCAACACTATTCACCCCGGCCAAGAGGCCTATTCCCCGGCCCGCACCCCGCCATTGAGACTGCACGGGAATTATTATTTTTTTATCTCTCAACCTGTCCAAGAGGCCTGCTGCCCGCCGCAATCGCCGCCGGGCCGGCCCGCACCCTGCCATTGAGACTGAACGGGGATTATTTATTTTTTTAACTTGGCCGCCGGGCCGGGGCGGGCATCGCCCCCGGTACCTCCAGCCGCTACTATTTCCGCGGGCCGTGTTCCAACACTATTCACCCCGGCCAAGAGGCCTATTCCCCGGCCCGCACCCCGCCATTGAGACTGCACGGGAATTATTATTTTTTTATCTCTCAACCTGTCCAAGAGGCCTGCTGCCCGCCGCACTCGCCGCCGGGCCGGCCCGCACCCCGCCATTGAGACTGAACGGGGATTATTATTTTTTTTAACTCGGCCTCCGGGCCGGGGCGGGCTTCGCCCCCGGTACCTCCAGCCGCTTCTATTTACGCGCGCCGCGTTCCAACATATTCACCCCGGCCAAGAGGCCTATTCCCCGGCCCGCACCCCGCCATTGAGACTGCATGGGAATTATTATTTTTTTATCTCTCAACCTGTCCAAGAGGCCTGCTGCCCGCCGCAATCGCCGCCGGGCCGGCCCGCACCCTGCCATTGAGACTGAACGGGAATTATTATTTTTTTATCTCTCAACCTGTCCAAGAGGCCTGCTGCCCGCCGCACTCGCCGCCGGGCCGGCCCGCACCCTGCCATTGAGACTGAACGGGGATTATTTATTTTTTTAACTTGGCCGCCGGGCCGGGGCGGGCATCGCCCCCGGTACCTCCAGCCGCTACTATTTCCGCGGGCCGTGTTCCAACACTATTCACCCCGGCCAAGAGGCCTATTCCCCGGCCCGCACCCCGCCATTGAGACTGCATGGGAATTATTATTTTTTTATCTCTCAACCTGTCCAAGAGCCCTGCTGCCCGCCGCACTCGCCGCCGGGCCGGCCCGCACCCCGCCATTGAGACTGAACGGGGATTATTATTTTTTTTAACTCGGCCTCCGGGCCGGGGCGGGCTTCGCCCCCGGTACCTCCAGCCGCTTCTATTTACGCGCGCCGCGTTCCAACATATTCACCCCGGCCAAGAGGCCTATTCCCCGGCCCGCACCCCGCCATTGAGACTGCATGGGAATTATTATTTTTTTATCTCTCAACCTGTCCAAGAGGCCTGCTGCCCGCCGCAATCGCCGCCGGGCCGGCCCGCACCCTGCCATTGAGACTGAACGGGAATTATTATTTTTTTATCTCTCAACCTGTCCAAGAGGCCTGCTGCCCGCCGCACTCGCCGCCGGGCCGGCCCGCACCCTGCCATTGAGACTGAACGGGGATTATTTATTTTTTTAACTTGGCCGCCGGGCCGGGGCGGGCATCGCCCCCGGTACCTCCAGCCGCTACTATTTCCGCGGGCCGTGTTCCAACACTATTCACCCCGGCCAAGAGGCCTATTCCCCGGCCTGCACCCCACCATTGAGACTGCATGGGAATTATTATTTTTTTATCTCTCAACCTGTCCAAGAGGCCTGCTGCCCGCCGCAATCGCCGCCGGGCCGGCCCGCACCCTGCCATTGAGACTGAACGGGGATTATTTATTTTTTTAACTTGGCCGCCGGGCCGGGGCGGGCATCGCCCCCGGTACCTCCAGCCGCTACTATTTCCGCGGGCCGTGTTCCAACACTATTCACCCCGGCCAAGAGGCCTATTCCCCGGCCCGCACCCCGCCATTGAGACTGCACGGGAATTATTATTTTTTTATCTCTCAACCTGTCCAAGAGGCCTGCTGCCCGCCGCACTCGCCGCCGGGCCGGCCCGCACCCCGCCATTGACACTGAACGGGGATTATTTATTTTTTTAACTTGGCCGCCGGCCCGGGGCGGGCATCGCCCCCGGTACCTCCAGCCGCTACTATTTCCGCGGGCCGTGTTCCAACACTATTCACCCCGGCCAAGAGGCCTATTCCCCGGCCCGCACCCCGCCATTGAGACTGCACGGGAATTATTATTTTTTTATCTCTCAACCTGTCCAAGAGGCCTGCTGCACGCCGCAATCGCCGCCGGGCCGGCCCGCACCCTGCCATTGAGACTGAACGGGGATTATTTATTTTTTTAACTTGGCCGCCGGCCCGGGGCGGGCATCGCCCCCGGTACCTCCAGCCGCTTCTATTTACGCGCGCCGCGTTCCAACATATTCACCCCGGCCAAGAGGCCTATTCCCCGGCCCGCACCCCGCCATTGAGACTGCATGGGAATTATTATTTTTTTATCTCTCAACCTGTCCAAGAGGCCTGCTGCCCGCCGCAATCGCCGCCGGGCCGGCCCGCACCCTGCCATAGAGACTGAACGGGAATTATTATTTTTTTATCTCTCAACCTGTCCAAGAGGCCTGCTGCCCGCCGCACTCGCACCCCGCCATTGAGACTGAACGGGGATTATTATTTTTTTTAACTCGGCCTCCGGGCCGGGGCGGGCTTCGCCCCCGGTACCTCCAGCCGCTTCTATTTACGCGCGCCGCGTTCCAACATATTCACCCCGGCCAAGAGGCCTCTTCCCCGGCCACACTCGTCCGCCGGGCCGGCCCGCACCCCGCCATTGAGACTGCACGGGAATTATTATTTTTATATCTCTCAACCTGTCCAAGAGGCCGGGTGCCCGCCGCAATCGCCGCCGGGCCGGCCCGCACCCTGCCATTGAGACTGAATGGGGATTATTTATTTTTTTAACTTGGCCGCCGGCCCGGGGCGGGCATCGCCCCCGGTACCTCCAGCCGCTACTATTTCCGCGGGCCGTGTTCCAACACTATTCACCCCGGCCAAGAGGCCTATTCCCCGGCCCGCACCCCGCCATTGAGACTGCATGGGAATTATTATTTTTTTATCTCTCAACCTGTCCAAGAGGCCTGCTGCCCGCCGCAATCGCCGCCGGGCCGGCCCGCACCCTGCCATTGAGACTGAACGGGGATTATTTATTTTTTTAACTTGGCCGCCGGGCCGGGGCGGGCATCGCCCCCGGTCCCTCCAGCCGCTTCTATTTCCGCGGGCCGTGTTCCAACACTATTCACCCCGGCCAAGAGGCCTATTCCCCGGCCCGCACCCCGCCATTGAGACTGCACGGGAATTATTATTTTTTTATCTCTCAACCTGTCCAAGAGGCCTGCTGCCCGCCGCACTCTCCGCCGGGCCGGCCCGCACCCCGCCATTGAGACTGAACGGGGATTATTATTTTTTTTAACTCGGCGTCCGGCCGGGGCGGGCTTCGCCCCCGGTACCTCCAGCCGCTTCTATTTACGCGCGCCGCGTTCCAACATATTCACCCCGGCCAAGAGGCCTATTCCCCGGCCCGCACCCCGCCATTGAGACTGCATGGGAATTATTATTTTTTTATCTCTCAACCTGTCCAAGAGGCCTGCTGCCCGCCGCAATCGCCGCCGGGCCGGCCCGCACCCTGCCATTGAGACTGAACGGGAATTATTATTTTTTTATCTCTCAACCTGTCCAAGAGGCCTGCTGCCCGCCGCAATCGCCGCCGGGCCGGCCCGCACCCTGCCATTGAGACTGAACGGGGATTATTTATTTTTTTAACTTGGCCGCCGGGCCGGGGCGGGCATCGCCCCCGGTACCTCCAGCCGCTACTATTTCCGCGGGCCGTGTTCCAACACTATTCACCCCGGCCAAGAGGCCTATTCCCCGGCCCGCACCCCGCCATTGAGACTGCACGGGAATTATTATTTTTTTATCTCTCAACCTGTCCAAGAGGCCTGCTGCCCGCCGCACTCGCCGCCGGGCCGGCCCGCACCCCGCCATTGAGACTGAACGGGGATTATTATTTTTTTTAACTCGGCCTCCGGGCCGGGGCGGGCTTCGCCCCCGGTACCTCCAGCCGCTTCTATTTACGCGCGCCGCGTTCCAACATATTCACCCCGGCCAAGAGGCCTATTCCCCGGCCCGCACCCCGCCATTGAGACTGCATGGGAATTATTATTTTTTTATCTCTCAACCTGTCCAAGAGGCCTGCTGCCCGCCGCAATCGCCGCCGGGCCGGCCCGCACCCTGCCATTGAGACTGAACGGGAATTATTATTTTTTTATCTCTCAACCTGTCCAAGAGGCCTGCTGCCCGCCGCACTCGCCGCCGGGCCGGCCCGCACCCTGCCATTGAGACTGAACGGGGATTATTTATTTTTTTAACTTGGCCGCCGGGCCGGGGCGGGCATCGCCCCCGGTACCTCCAGCCGCTACTATTTCCGCGGGCCGTGTTCCAACACTATTCACCCCGGCCAAGAGGCCTATTCCCCGGCCCGCACCCCGCCATTGAGACTGCATGGGAATTATTATTTTTTTATCTCTCAACCTGTCCAAGAGCCCTGCTGCCCGCCGCACTCGCCGCCGGGCCGGCCCGCACCCCGCCATTGAGACTGAACGGGGATTATTATTTTTTTTAACTCGGCCTCCGGGCCGGGGCGGGCTTCGCCCCCGGTACCTCCAGCCGCTTCTATTTACGCGCGCCGCGTTCCAACATATTCACCCCGGCCAAGAGGCCTATTCCCCGGCCCGCACCCCGCCATTGAGACTGCATGGGAATTATTATTTTTTTATCTCTCAACCTGTCCAAGAGGCCTGCTGCCCGCCGCAATCGCCGCCGGGCCGGCCCGCACCCTGCCATTGAGACTGAACGGGAATTATTATTTTTTTATCTCTCAACCTGTCCAAGAGGCCTGCTGCCCGCCGCACTCGCCGCCGGGCCGGCCCGCACCCTGCCATTGAGACTGAACGGGGATTATTTATTTTTTTAACTTGGCCGCCGGGCCGGGGAGGGCATCGCCCCCGGTACCTCCAGCCGCTACTATTTCCGCGGGCTGTGTTCCAACACTATTCACCCCGGCCAAGAGGCCTATTCCCCGGCCCGCACCCCACCATTGAGACTGCATGGGAATTATTATTTTTTTATCTCTCAACCTGTCCAAGAGGCCTGCTGCCCGCCGCAATCGCCGCCGGGCCGGCCCGCACCCTGCCATTGAGACTGAACGGGGATTATTTATTTTTTTAACTTGGCCGCCGGGCCGGGGCGGGCATCGCCCCCGGTACCTCCAGCCGCTACTATTTCCGCGGGCCGTGTTCCAACACTATTCACCCCGGCCAAGAGGCCTATTCCCCGGCCCGCACCCCGCCATTGAGACTGCACGGGAATTATTATTTTTTTATCTCTCAACCTGTCCAAGAGGCCTGCTGCCCGCCGCACTCGCCGCCGGGCCGGCCCGCACCCCGCCATTGACACTGAACGGGGATTATTTATTTTTTTTAACTTGGCCGCCGGCCCGGGGCGGGCATCGCCCCCGGTACCTCCAGCCGCTACTATTTCCGCGGGCCGTGTTCCAACACTATTCACCCCGGCCAAGAGGCCTATTCCCCGGCCCGCACCCCGCCATTGAGACTGCACGGGAATTATTATTTTTTTATCTCTCAACCTGTCCAAGAGGCCTGCTGCACGCCGCAATCGCCGCCGGGCCGGCCCGCACCCTGCCATTGAGACTGAACGGGGATTATTTATTTTTTTAACTTGGCCGCCGGCCCGGGGCGGGCATCGCCCCCGGTACCTCCAGCCGCTACTATTTCCGCGGGCCGTGTTCCAACACTATTCACCCCGGCCAAGAGGCCTATTCCCCGGCCCGCACCCCGCCATTGAGACTGCATGGGAATTATTATTTTTTTATCTCTCAACCTGTCCAAGAGGCCTGCTGCCCGCCGCAATCGCCGCCGGGCTGGCCCGCACCCTGCCATTGAGACTGAACGGGAATTATTATTTTTTTATCTCTCAACCTGTCCAAGAGGCCTGCTGCCCGCCGCACTCGCCGCCGGGCCGGCCCGCACCCTGCCATTGAGACAAAACGGGGATTATTTATTTTTTTAACTTGGCCGCCGGGCCGGGGCGGGCATCGCCCCCGGTACCTCCAGCCGCTACTATTTCCGCGGGCCGTGTTCCAACACTATTCACCCCGGCCAAGAGGCCTATTCCCCGGCCCGCACCCCGCCATTGAGACTGCATGGGAATTATTATTTTTTTATCTCTCAACCTGTCCAAGAGGCCTGCTGCCCGCCGCAATCGCCGCCGGGCCGGCCCGCACCCTGCCATTGAGACTGAACGGGGATTATTTATTTTTTTAACTTGGCCGCCGGGCCGGGGCGGGCATCGCCCCCGGTACCTCCAGCCGCTACTATTTCCGCGGGCCGTGTTCCAACACTATTCACCCCGGCCAAGAGGCCTATTCCCCGGCCCGCACCCCGCCATTGAGACTGCACGGGAATTATTATTTTTTTATCTCTCAACCTGTCCAAGAGGCCTGCTGCCCGCCGCAATCGCCGCCGGGCCGGCCCGCACCCTGCCATTGAGACTGAACGGGGATTATTTATTTTTTTAACTTGGCCGCCGGGCCGGGGCGGGCATCGCCCCCGGTACCTCCAGCCGCTACTATTTCCGCGGGCCGTGTTCCAACACTATTCACCCCGGCCAAGAGGCCTATTCCCCGGCCCGCACCCCGCCATTGAGACTGCACGGGAATTATTATTTTTTTATCTCTCAACCTGTCCAAGAGGCCTGCTGCCCGCCGCACTCGCCGCCGGGCCGGCCCGCACCCCGCCATTGAGACTGAACGGGGATTATTATTTTTTTTAACTCGGCCTCCGGGCCGGGGCGGGCTTCGCCCCCGGTACCTCCAGCCGCTTCTATTTACGCGCGCCGCGTTCCAACATATTCACCCCGGCCAAGAGGCCTATTCCCCGGCCCGCACCCCGCCATTGAGACTGCATGGGAATTATTATTTTTTTATCTCTCAACCTGTCCAAGAGGCCTGCTGCCCGCCGCAATCGCCGCCGGGCCGGCCCGCACCCTGCCATTGAGACTGAACGGGAATTATTATTTTTTTATCTCTCAACCTGTCCAAGAGGCCTGCTGCCCGCCGCACTCGCCGCCGGGCCGGCCCGCACCCTGCCATTGAGACTGAACGGGGATTATTTATTTTTTTAACTTGGCCGCCGGGCCGGGGCGGGCATCACCCCCGGTACCTCCAGCCGCTACTATTTCCGCGGGCCGTGTTCCAACACTATTCACCCCGGCCAAGAGGCCTATTCCCCGGCCCGCACCCCGCCATTGAGACTGCATGGGAATTATTATTTTTTTATCTCTCAACCTGTCCAAGAGCCCTGCTGCCCGCCGCACTCGCCGCCGGGCCGGCCCGCACCCCGCCATTGAGACTGAACGGGGATTATTATTTTTTTTAACTCGGCCTCCGGGCCGGGGCGGGCTTCGCCCCCGGTACCTCCAGCCGCTTCTATTTACGCGCGCCGCGTTCCAACATATTCACCCCGGCCAAGAGGCCTATTCCCCGGCCCGCACCCCGCCATTGAGACTGCATGGGAATTATTATTTTTTTATCTCTCAACCTGTCCAAGAGGCCTGCTGCCCGCCGCAATCGCCGCCGGGCCGGCCCGCACCCTGCCATTGAGACTGAACGGGAATTATTATTTTTTTATCTCTCAACCTGTCCAAGAGGCCTGCTGCCCGCCGCACTCGCCGCCGGGCCGGCCCGCACCCTGCCATTGAGACTGAACGGGGATTATTTATTTTTTTAACTTGGCCGCCGGGCCGGGGAGGGCATCGCCCCCGGTACCTCCAGCCGCTACTATTTCCGCGGGCCGTGTTCCAACACTATTCACCCCGGCCAAGAGGCCTATTCCCCGGCCCGCACCCCACCATTGAGACTGCATGGGAATTATTATTTTTTTATCTCTCAACCTGTCCAAGAGGCCTGCTGCCCGCCGCAATCGCCGCCGGGCCGGCCCGCACCCTGCCATTGAGACTGAACGGGGATTATTTATTTTTTTAACTTGGCCGCCGGGCCGGGGCGGGCATCGCCCCCGGTACCTCCAGCCGCTACTATTTCCGCGGGCCGTGTTCCAACACTATTCACCCCGGCCAAGAGGCCTATTCCCCGGCCCGCACCCCGCCATTGAGACTGCACGGGAATTATTATTTTTTTATCTCTCAACCTGTCCAAGAGGCCTGCTGCCCGCCGCACTCGCCGCCGGGCCGGCCCGCACCCCGCCATTGACACTGAACGGGGATTATTTATTTTTTTAACTTGGCCGCCGGCCCGGGGCGGGCATCGCCCCCGGTACCTCCAGCCGCTACTATTTCCGCGGGCCGTGTTCCAACACTATTCACCCCGGCCAAGAGGCCTATTCCCCGGCCCGCACCCCGCCATTGAGACTGCACGGGAATTATTATTTTTTTATCTCTCAACCTGTCCAAGAGGCCTGCTGCACGCCGCAATCGCCGCCGGGCCGGCCCGCACCCTGCCATTGAGACTGAACGGGGATTATTTATTTTTTTAACTTGGCCGCCGGCCCGGGGCGGGCATCGCCCCCGGTACCTCCAGCCGCTACTATTTCCGCGGGCCGTGTTCCAACACTATTCACCCCGGCCAAGAGGCCTATTCCCCGGCCCGCACCCCGCCATTGAGACTGCATGGGAATTATTATTTTTTTATCTCTCAACCTGTCCAAGAGGCCTGCTGCCCGCCGCAATCGCCGCCGGGCCGGCCCGCACCCTGCCATTGAGACTGAACGGGAATTATTATTTTTTTATCTCTCAACCTGTCCAAGAGGCCTGCTGCCCGCCGCACTCGCACCCCGCCATTGAGACTGAACGGGGATTATTATTTTTTTTAACTCGGCCTCCGGGCCGGGGCGGGCTTCGCCCCCGGTACCTCCAGCCGCTTCTATTTACGCGCGCCGCGTTCCAACATATTCACCCCGGCCAAGAGGCCTATTCCCCGGCCCGCACCCCGCCATTGAGACTGCATGGGAATTATTATTTTTTTATCTCTCAACCTGTCCAAGAGGCCTGCTGCCCGCCGCAATCGCCGCCGGGCCGGCCCGCACCCTGCCATAGAGACTGAACGGGAATTATTATTTTTTTATCTCTCAACCTGTCCAAGAGGCCTGCTGCCCGCCGCACTCGCACCCCGCCATTGAGACTGAACGGGGATTATTATTTTTTTTAACTCGGCCTCCGGGCCGGGGCGGGCTTCGCCCCCGGTACCTCCAGCCGCTTCTATTTACGCGCGCCGCGTTCCAACATATTCACCCCGGCCAAGAGGCCTCTTCCCCGGCCACACTCGTCCGCCGGGCCGGCCCGCACCCCGCCATTGAGACTGCACGGGAATTATTATTTTTATATCTCTCAACCTGTCCAAGAGGCCGGGTGCCCGCCGCAATCGCCGCCGGGCCGGCCCGCACCCTGCCATTGAGACTGAATGGGGATTATTTATTTTTTTAACTTGGCCGCCGGCCCGGGGCGGGCATCGCCCCCGGTACCTCCAGCCGCTACTATTTCCGCGGGCCGTGTTCCAACACTATTCACCCCGGCCAAGAGGCCTATTCCCCGGCCCGCACCCCGCCATTGAGACTGCATGGGAATTATTATTTTTTTATCTCTCAACCTGTCCAAGAGGCCTGCTGCCCGCCGCAATCGCCGCCGGGCCGGCCCGCACCCTGCCATTGAGACTGAACGGGGATTATTTATTTTTTTAACTTGGCCGCCGGGCCGGGGCGGGCATCGCCCCCGGTACCTCCAGCCGCTTCTATTTCCGCGGGCCGTGTTCCAACACTATTCACCCCGGCCAAGAGGCCTATTCCCCGGCCCGCACCCCGCCATTGAGACTGCACGGGAATTATTATTTTTTTATCTCTCAACCTGTCCAAGAGGCCTGCTGCCCGCCGCACTCGCCGCCGGGCCGGCCCGCACCCCGCCATTGAGACTGAACGGGGATTATTATTTTTTTTAACTCGGCGTCCGGCCGGGGCGGGCTTCGCCCCCGGTACCTCCAGCCGCTTCTATTTACGCGCGCCGCGTTCCAACATATTCACCCCGGCCAAGAGGCCTATTCCCCGGCCCGCACCCCGCCATTGAGACTGCATGGGAATTATTATTTTTTTATCTCTCAACCTGTCCAAGAGGCCTGCTGCCCGCCGCAATCGCCGCCGGGCCGGCCCGCACCCTGCCATTGAGACTGAACGGGAATTATTTTTTTTTTATCTCTCAACCTGTCCAAGAGGCCTGCTGCCCGCCGCACTCGCCGCCGGGCCGGCCCGCACCCTGCCATTGAGACTGAACGGGGATTATTTATTTTTTTAACTTGGCCGCCGGGCCGGGGCGGGCATCGCCCCCGGTACCTCCAGCCGCTACTATTTCCGCGGGCCGTGTTCCAACACTATTCACCCCGGCCAAGAGGCCTATTCCCCGGCCCGCACCCCGCCATTGAGACTGCACGGGAATTATTATTTTTTTATCTCTCAACCTGTCCAAGAGGCCTGCTGCCCGCCGCAATCGCCGCCGGGCCGGCCCGCACCCTGCCATTGAGACTGAACGGGGATTATTTATTTTTTTAACTTGGCCGCCGGGCCGGGGCGGGCATCGCCCCCGGTACCTCCAGCCGCTACTATTTCCGCTGGCCGTGTTCCAACACTATTCACCCCGGCCAAGAGGCCTATTCCCCGGCCCGCACCCCGCCATTGAGACTGCACGGGAATTATTATTTTTTTATCTCTCAACCTGTCCAAGAGGCCTGCTGCCCGCCGCACTCGCCGCCGGGCCGGCCCGCACCCTGCCATTGAGACTGAACGGGAATTATTATTTTTTTATCTCTCAACCTGTCCAAGAGGCCTGCTGCCCACCGCACTCGCCGCCTGGCCGGCCCGCACCCTGCCATTGAGACTGAACGGGGATTATTTATTTTTTTAACTTGGCCGCCGGCCCGGGGCGGGCATCGCCCCCGGTACCTCCAGCCGCTACTATTTCCGCGGGCCGTGTTCCAACACTATTCACCCCGGCCAAGAGGCCTATTCCCCGGCCCGCACCCGCCATTGAGACTGCACGGGAATTATTATTTTTTTATCTCTCAACCTGTCCCAGAGGCCTGCTGCCCGCCGCAATCGCCGCCGGGCCGGCCCGCACCCTGCCATTGAGACTGAACGGGGATTATTTATTTTTTTAACTTGGCCGCCGGGCCGGGGCGGGCATCACCCCCGGTACCTCCAGCCGCTACTATTTCCGCGGGCCGTGTTCAAACACTATTCACCCCGGCCAAGAGGCCTATTCCCCGGCCCGCACCCCGCCATTGAGACTGCACGGGAATTATTATTTTTTTATCTCTCAACCTGTCCAAGAGGCCTGCTGCCCGCCGCACTCGCCGCCGGGCCGGCCCGCACCCCGCCATTGAGACTGAACGGGGATTATTATTTTTTTTAACTCGGCCTCCGGGCCGGGGCGGGCTTCGCCCCCGGTACCTCCAGCCGCTTCTATTTACGCGCGCCGCGTTCCAACATATTCACCCCGGCCAAGAGGCCTATTCCCCGGCCCGCACCCCGCCATTGAGACTGCATGGGAATTATTATTTTTTTATCTCTCAACCTGTCCAAGAGGCCTGCTGCCCGCCGCAATCGCCGCCGGGCCGGCCCGCACCCTGCCATTGAGACTGAACGGGAATTATTATTTTTTTATCTCTCAACCTGTCCAAGAGGCCTGCTGCCCGCCGCACTCGCCGCCGGGCCGGCCCGCACCCTGCCATTGAGACTGAACGGGGATTATTTATTTTTTTAACTTGGCCGCCGGGCCGGGGCGGGCATCGCCCCCGGTACCTCCAGCCGCTACTATTTCCGCGGGCCGTGTTCCAACACTATTCACCCCGGCCAAGAGGCCTATTCCCCGGCCCGCACCCCGCCATTGAGACTGCATGGGAATTATTATTTTTTTATCTCTCAACCTGTCCAAGAGCCCTGCTGCCCGCCGCACTCGCCGCCGGGCCGGCCCGCACCCCGCCATTGAGACTGAACGGGGATTATTATTTTTTTTAACTCGGCCTCCGGGCCGGGGCGGGCTTCGCCCCCGGTACCTCCAGCCGCTTCTATTTACGCGCGCCGCGTTCCAACATATTCACCCCGGCCAAGAGGCCTATTCCCCGGCCCGCACCCCGCCATTGAGACTGCATGGGAATTATTATTTTTTTATCTCTCAACCTGTCCAAGAGGCCTGCTGCCCGCCGCAATCGCCGCCGGGCCGGCCCGCACCCTGCCATTGAGACTGAACGGGAATTATTATTTTTTTATCTCTCAACCTGTCCAAGAGGCCTGCTGCCCGCCGCACTCGCCGCCGGGCCGGCCCGCACCCTGCCATTGAGACTGAACGGGGATTATTTATTTTTTTAACTTGGCCGCCGGGCCGGGGCGGGCATCGCCCCCGGTACCTCCAGCCGCTACTATTTCCGCGGGCCGTGTTCCAACACTATTCACCCCGGCCAAGAGGCCTATTCCCCGGCCCGCACCCCACCATTGAGACTGCATGGGAATTATTATTTTTTTATCTCTCAACCTGTCCAAGAGGCCTGCTGCCCGCCGCAATCGCCGCCGGGCCGGCCCGCACCCTGCCATTGAGACTGAACGGGGATTATTTATTTTTTTAACTTGGCCGCCGGGCCGGGGCGGGCATCGCCCCCGGTACCTCCAGCCGCTACTATTTCCGCGGGCCGTGTTCCAACACTATTCACCCCGGCCAAGAGGCCTATTCCCCGGCCCGCACCCCGCCATTGAGACTGCACGGGAATTATTATTTTTTTATCTCTCAACCTGTCCAAGAGGCCTGCTGCCCGCCGCACTCGCCGCCGGGCCGGCCCGCACCCCGCCATTGACACTGAACGGGGATTATTTATTTTTTTAACTTGGCCGCCGGCCCGGGGCGGGCATCGCCCCCGGTACCTCCAGCCGCTACTATTTCCGCGGGCCGTGTTCCAACACTATTCACCCCGGCCAAGAGGCCTATTCCCCGGCCCGCACCCCGCCATTGAGACTGCACGGGAATTATTATTTTTTTATCTCTCAACCTGTCCAAGAGGCCTGCTGCACGCCGCAATCGCCGCCGGGCCGGCCCGCACCCTGCCATTGAGACTGAACGGGGATTATTTATTTTTTTAACTTGGCCGCCGGCCCGGGGCGGGCATCGCCCCCGGTACCTCCAGCCGCTTCTATTTACGCGCGCCGCGTTCCAACATATTCACCCCGGCCAAGAGGCCTATTCCCCGGCCCGCACCCCGCCATTGAGACTGCATGGGAATTATTATTTTTTTATCTCTCAACCTGTCCAAGAGGCCTGCTGCCCGCCGCAATCGCCGCCGGGCCGGCCCGCACCCTGCCATAGAGACTGAACGGGAATTATTATTTTTTTATCTCTCAACCTGTCCAAGAGGCCTGCTGCCCGCCGCACTCGCACCCCGCCATTGAGACTGAACGGGGATTATTATTTTTTTTAACTCGGCCTCCGGGCCGGGGCGGGCTTCGCCCCCGGTACCTCCAGCCGCTTCTATTTACGCGCGCCGCGTTCCAACATATTCACCCCGGCCAAGAGGCCTCTTCCCCGGCCACACTCGTCCGCCGGGCCGGCCCGCACCCCGCCATTGAGACTGCACGGGAATTATTATTTTTATATCTCTCAACCTGTCCAAGAGGCCGGGTGCCCGCCGCAATCGCCGCCGGGCCGGCCCGCACCCTGCCATTGAGACTGAATGGGGATTATTTATTTTTTTAACTTGGCCGCCGGCCCGGGGCGGGCATCGCCCCCGGTACCTCCAGCCGCTACTATTTCCGCGGGCCGTGTTCCAACACTATTCACCCCGGCCAAGAGGCCTATTCCCCGGCCCGCACCCCGCCATTGAGACTGCATGGGAATTATTATTTTTTTATCTCTCAACCTGTCCAAGAGGCCTGCTGCCCGCCGCAATCGCCGCCGGGCCGGCCCGCACCCTGCCATTGAGACTGAACGGGGATTATTTATTTTTTTAACTTGGCCGCCGGGCCGGGGCGGGCATCGCCCCCGGTACCTCCAGCCGCTTCTATTTCCGCGGGCCGTGTTCCAACACTATTCACCCCGGCCAAGAGGCCTATTCCCCGGCCCGCACCCCGCCATTGAGACTGCACGGGAATTATTATTTTTTTATCTCTCAACCTGTCCAAGAGGCCTGCTGCCCGCCGCACTCGCCGCCGGGCCGGCCCGCACCCCGCCATTGAGACTGAACGGGGATTATTATTTTTTTTAACTCGGCGTCCGGCCGGGGCGGGCTTCGCCCCCGGTACCTCCAGCCGCTTCTATTTACGTTCGCCGCGTTCCAACATATTCACCCCGGCCAAGAGGCCTATTCCCCGGCCCGCACCCCGCCATTGAGACTGCATGGGAATTATTATTTTTTTATCTCTCAACCTGTCCAAGAGGCCTGCTGCCCGCCGCAATCGCCGCCGGGCCGGCCCGCACCCTGCCATTGAGACTGAACGGGAATTATTATTTTTTTATCTCTCAACCTGTCCAAGAGGCCTGCTGCCCGCCGCACTCGCCGCTGGGCCGGCCCGCACCCTGCCATTGAGACTGAACGGGGATTATTTATTTTTTTAACTTGGCCGCCGGGCCAGGGCGGGCATCGCCCCCGGTACCTCCAGCCGCTACTATTTCCGAGGGCCGTGTTCCAACACTATTCACCCCGGCCAAGAGGCCTATTCCCCGGCCCGCACCCCGCCATTGAGACTGCACGGGAATTATTATTTTTTTATCTCTCAACCTGTCCAAGAGGCCTGCTGCCCGCCGCAATGGCCGCCGGGCCGGCCCGCACCCTGCCATTGAGACTGAACGGGGATTATTTATTTTTTTAACTTGGCCGCCGGGCCGGGGCGGGCATCGCCCCCGGTACCTCCAGCCGCTACTATTTCCGCTGGCCGTGTTCCAACACTATTCACCCCGGCCAAGAGGCCTATTCCCCGGCCCGCACCCCGCCATTGAGACTGCACGGGAATTATTATTTTTTTATCTCTCAACCTGTCCAAGAGGCCTGCTGCCCGCCGCACTCGCCGCCGGGCCGGCCCGCACCCCGCCATTGAGACTGAACGGGGATTATTTTTTTTTTTAACTCGGCCTCCGGGCCGGGGCGGGCTTCGCCCCCGGTACCTCCAGCCGCTTCTATTTACGCGCGCCGCGTTCCAACATATTCACCCCGGCCAAGAGGCCTATTCCCCGGCCCGCACCCCTCCATTGAGACTGCATGGGAATTATTATTTTTTTATCTCTCAACCTGTCCAAGAGGCCTGCTGCCCGCCGCAATCGCCGCCGGGCCGGCCCGCACCCTGCCATTGAGACTGAACGGGAATTATTATTTTTTTATCTCTCAACCTGTCCAAGAGGCCTGCTGCCCGCCGCACTCGCCGCCGGGCCGGCCCGCACCCTGCCATTGAGACTGAACGGGGATTATTTATTTTTTTAACTTGGCCGCCGGGCCGGGGCGGGCATCGCCCCCGGTACCTCCAGCCGCTACTACTTCCGCGGGCCGTGTTCCAACACTATTCACCCCGGCCAAGAGGCCTATTCCCCGGCCCGCACCCCGCCATTGAGACTGCATGGGAATTATTATTTTTTTATCTCTCAACCTGTCCAAGAGGCCTGCTGCCCGCCGCAATCGCCGCCGGGCCGGCCCGCACCCTGCCATTGAGACTGAACGGGGATTATTTATTTTTTTAACTTGGCCGCCGGGCCGGGGCGGGCATCGCCCCCGGTACCTCCAGCCGCTACTATTTCCGCGGGCCGTGTTCCAACACTATTCACCCCGGCCAATAGGCCTATTCCCCGGCCCGCACCCCGCCATTGAGACTGCACGGGAATTATTATTTTTTTATCTCTCAACCTGTCCAAGAGGCCTGCTGCCCGCCGCAATCGCCGCCGGGCCGGCCCGCACCCTGCCATTGAGACTGAACGGGGATTATTTATTTTTTTAACTTGGCCGCCGGGCCGGGGCGGGCATCGCCCCCGGTACCTCCAGCCGCTACTATTTCCGCGGGCCGTGTTCCAACACTATTCACCCCGGCCAAGAGGCCTATTCCCCGGCCCGCACCCCGCCATTGAGACTGCAAGGGAATTATTATTTTTTTATCTCTCAACCTGTCCAAGAGGCCTGCTGCCCGCCGCACTCGCCGCCGGGCCGGCCCGCACCCCGCCATTGAGACTGAACGGGGATTATTATTTTTTTTAACTCGGCCTCCGGGCCGGGGCGGGCTTCGCCCCCGGTACCTCCAGCCGCTTCTATTTACGCGCGCCGCGTTCCAACATATTCACCCCGGCCAAGAGGCCTATTCCCCGGCCCGCACCCCGCCATTGAGACTGCATGGGAATTATTATTTTTTTATCTCTCAACCTGTCCAAGAGGCCTGCTGCCCGCCGCAATCGCCGCCGGGCCGGCCCGCACCCTGCCATTGAGACTGAACGGGAATTATTATTTTTTTATCTCTCAACCTGTCCAAGAGGCCTGCTGCCCGCCGCACTCGCCGCCGGGCCGGCCCGCACCCTGCCATTGAGACTGAACGGGGATTATTTATTTTTTTAACTTGGCCGCCGGGCCGGGGCGGGCATCGCCCCCGGTACCTCCAGCCGCTACTATTTCCGCGGGCCGTGTTCCAACACTATTCACCCCGGCCAAGAGGCCTATTCCCCGGCCCGCACCCCGCCATTGAGACTGCATGGGAATTATTATTTTTTTATCTCTCAACCTGTCCAAGAGCCCTGCTGCCCGCCGCACTCGCCGCCGGGCCGGCCCGCACCCCGCCATTGAGACTGAACGGGGATTATTTTTTTTTTTAACTCGGCCTCCGGGCCGGGGCGGGCTTCGCCCCCGGTACCTCCAGCCGCTTCTATTTACGCGCGCCGCGTTCCAACATATTCACCCCGGCCAAGAGGCCTATTCCCCGGCCCGCACCCCGCCATTGAGACTGCATGGGAATTATTATTTTTTTATCTCTCAACCTGTCCAAGAGGCCTGCTGCCCGCCGCAATCGCCGCCGGGCCGGCCCGCACCCTGCCATTGAGACTGAACGGGAATTATTATTTTTTTATCTCTCAACCTGTCCAAGAGGCCTGCTGCCCGCCGCACTCGCCGCCGGGCCGGCCCGCACCCTGCCATTGAGACTGAACGGGGATTATTTATTTTTTTAACTTGGCCGCCGGGCCGGGGAGGGCATCGCCCCCGGTACCTCCAGCCGCTACTATTTCCGCGGGCCGTGTTCCAACACTATTCACCCCGGCCAAGAGGCCTATTCCCCGGCCCGCACCCCACCATTGAGACTGCATGGGAATTATTATTTTTTTATCTCTCAACCTGTCCAAGAGGCCTGCTGCCCGCCGCAATCGCCGCCGGGCCGGCCCGCACCCTGCCATTGAGACTGAACGGGGATTATTTATTTTTTTAACTTGGCCGCCGGGCCGGGGCGGGCATCGCCCCCGGTACCTCCAGCCGCTACTATTTCCGCGGGCCGTGTTCCAACACTATTCACCCCGGCCAAGAGGCCTATTCCCCGGCCCGCACCCCGCCATTGAGACTGCACGGGAATTATTATTTTTTTATCTCTCAACCTGTCCAAGAGGCCTGCTGCCCGCCGCACTCGCCGCCGGGCCGGCCCGCACCCCGCCATTGACACTGAACGGGGATTATTTATTTTTTTAACTTGGCCGCCGGCCCGGGGCGGGCATCGCCCCCGGTACCTCCAGCCGCTACTATTTCCGCGGGCCGTGTTCCAACACTATTCACCCCGGCCAAGAGGCCTATTCCCCGGCCCGCACCCCGCCATTGAGACTGCACGGGAATTATTATTTTTTTATCTCTCAACCTGTCCAAGAGGCCTGCTGCACGCCGCAATCGCCGCCGGGCCGGCCCGCACCCTGCCATTGAGACTGAACGGGGATTATTTATTTTTTTAACTTGGCCGCCGGCCCGGGGCGGGCATCGCCCCCGGTACCTCCAGCCGCTACTATTTCCGCGGGCCGTGTTCCAACACTATTCACCCCGGCCAAGAGGCCTATTCCCCGGCCCGCACCCCGCCATTGAGACTGCATGGGAATTATTATTTTTTTATCTCTCAACCTGTCCAAAGGGCCTGCTGCCCGCCGCAATCGCCGCCGGGCCGGCCCGCACCCTGCCATTGAGACTGAACGGGAATTATTATTTTTTTATCTCTCAACCTGTCCAAGAGGCCTGCTGCCCGCCGCACTCGCCGCCGGGCCGGCCCGCACCCTGCCATTGAGACTGAACGGGGATTATTTATTTTTTTAACTTGGCCGCCGGGCCGGGGCGGGCATCGCCCCCGGTACCTCCAGCCGCTACTATTTCCGCGGGCCGTGTTCCAACACTATTCACCCCGGCCAAGAGGCCTATTCCCCGGCCCGCACCCCGCCATTGAGACTGCATGGGAATTATTATTTTTTTATCTCTCAACCTGTCCAAGAGGCCTGCTGCCCGCCGCAATCGCCGCCGGGCCGGCCCGCACCCTGCCATTGAGACTGAACGGGGATTATTTATTTTTTTAACTTGGCCGCCGGGCCGGGGCGGGCATCGCCCCCGGTACCTCCAGCCGCTACTATTTCCGCGGGCCGTGTTCCAACACTATTCACCCCGGCCAAGAGGCCTATTCCCCGGCCCGCACCCCGCCATTGAGACTGCACGGGAATTATTATTTTTTAATCTCTCAACCTGTCCAAGAGGCCTGCTGCCCGCCGCAATCGCCGCCGGGCCGGCCCGCACCCTGCCATTGAGACTGAACGGGGATTATTTATTTTTTTAACTTGGCCGCCGGGCCGGGGCGGGCATCGCCCCCGGTACCTCCAGCCGCTACTATTTCCGCGGGCCGTGTTCCAACACTATTCACCCCGGCCAAGAGGCCTATTCCCCGGCCCGCACCCCGCCATTGAGACTGCACGGGAATTATTATTTTTTTATCTCTCAACCTGTCCAAGAGGCCTGCTGCCCGCCGCACTCGCCGCCGGGCCGGCCCGCACCCCGCCATTGAGACTGAACGGGGATTATTATTTTTTTTAACTCGGCCTCCGGGCCGGGGCGGGCTTCGCCCCCGGTACCTCCAGCCGCTTCTATTTACGCGCGCCGCGTTCCAACATATTCACCCCGGCCAAGAGGCCTATTCCCCGGCCCGCACCCCGCCATTGAGACTGCATGGGAATTATTATTTTTTTATCTCTCAACCTGTCCAAGTGGCCTGCTGCCCGCCGCAATCGCCGCCGGGCCGGCCCGCACCCTGCCATTGAGACTGAACGGGAATTATTATTTTTTTATCTCTCAACCTGTCCAAGAGGCCTGCTGCCCGCCGCACTCGCCGCCGGGCCGGCCCGCACCCTGCCATTGAGACTGAACGGGGATTATTTATTTTTTTAACTTGGCCGCCGGGCCGGGGCGGGCATCGCCCCCGGTACCTCCAGCCGCTACTATTTCCGCGGGCCGTGTTCCAACACTATTCATCCCGGCCAAGAGGCCTATTCCCCGGCCCGCACCCCGCCATTGAGACTGCATGGGAATTATTATTTTTTTATCTCTCAACCTGTCCAAGAGCCCTGCTGCCCGCCGCACTCGCCGCCGGGCCGGCCCGCACCCCGCCATTGAGACTGAACGGGGATTATTATTTTTTTTAACTCGGCCTCCGGGCCGGGGCGGGCTTCGCCCCCGGTACCTCCAGCCGCTTCTATTTACGCGCGCCGCGTTCCAACATATTCACCCCGGCCAAGAGGCCTATTCCCCGGCCCGCACCCCGCCATTGAGACTGCATGGGAATTATTATTTTTTTATCTCTCAACCTGTCCAAGAGGCCTGCTGCCCGCCGCAATCGCCGCCGGGCCGGCCCGCACCCTGCCATTGAGACTGAACGGGAATTATTATTTTTTTATCTCTCAACCTGTCCAAGAGGCCTGCTGCCCGCCGCACTCGCCGCCGGGCCGGCCCGCACCCTGCCATTGAGACTGAACGGGGATTATTTATTTTTTTAACTTGGCCGCCGGGCCGGGGAGGGCATCGCCCCCGGTACCTCCAGCCGCTACTATTTCCGCGGGCCGTGTTCCAACACTATTCACCCCGGCCAAGAGGCCTATTCCCCGGCCCGCACCCCACCATTGAGACTGCATGGGAATTATTATTTTTTTATCTCTCAACCTGTCCAAGAGGCCTGCTGCCCGCCGCAATCGCCGCCGGGCCGGCCCGCACCCTGCCATTGAGACTGAACGGGGATTATTTATTTTTTTAACTTGGCCGCCGGGCCGGGGCGGGCATCGCCCCCGGTACCTCCAGCCGCTACTATTTCCGCGGGCCGTGTTCCAACACTATTCACCCCGGCCAAGAGGCCTATTCCCCGGCCCGCACCCCGCCATTGAGACTGCACGGGAATTATTATTTTTTTATCTCTCAACCTGTCCAAGAGGCCTGCTGCCCGCCGCACTCGCCGCCGGGCCGGCCCGCACCCCGCCATTGACACTGAACGGGGATTATTTATTTTTTTAACTTGGCCGCCGGCCCGGGGCGGGCATCGCCCCCGGTACCTCCAGCCGCTACTATTTCCGCGGGCCGTGTTCCAACACTATTCACCCCGGCCAAGAGGCCTATTCCCCGGCCCGCACCCCGCCATTGAGACTGCACGGGAATTATTATTTTTTTATCTCTCAACCTGTCCAAGAGGCCTGCTGCCCGCCGCACTCGCCGCCGGGCCGGCCCGCACCCTGCCATTGAGACTGAACGGGGATTATTTATTTTTTTAACTTGGCCGCCGGGCCGGGGCGGGCATCGCCCCCGGTACCTCCAGCCGCTACTATTTCCGCGGGCCGTGTTCCAACACTATTCACCCCGGCCAAGAGGCCTATTCCCCGGCCCGCACCCCGCCATTGAGACTGCATGGGAATTATTATTTTTTTATCTCTCAACCTGTCCAAGAGGCCTGCTGCCCGCCGCAATCGCCGCCGGGCCGGCCCGCACCCTGCCATTGAGACTGAACGGGGATTATTTATTTTTTTAACTTGGCCGCCGGGCCGGGGCGGGCATCGCCCCCGGTACCTCCAGCCGCTACTATTTCCGCGGGCCGTGTTCCAACACTATTCACCCCGGCCAAGAGGCCTATTCCCCGGCCCGCACCCCGCCATTGAGACTGCACGGGAATTATTATTTTTTTATCTCTCAACCTGTCCAAGAGGCCTGCTGCCCGCCGCAATCGCCGCCGGGCCGGCCCGCACCCTGCCATTGAGACTGAACGGGGATTATTTATTTTTTTAACTTGGCCGCCGGGCCGGGGCGGGCATCGCCCCCGGTACCTCCAGCCGCTACTATTTCCGCGGGCCGTGTTCCAACACTATTCACCCCGGCCAAGAGGCCTATTCCCCGGCCCGCACCCCGCCATTGAGACTGCACGGGAATTATTATTTTTTTATCTCTCAACCTGTCCAAGAGGCCTGCTGCCCGCCGCACTCGCCGCCGGGCCGGCCCGCACCCCGCCATTGAGACTGAACGGGGATTATTATTTTTTTTAACTCGGCCTCCGGGCCGGGGCGGGCTTCGCCCCCGGTACCTCCAGCCGCTTCTATTTACGCGCGCCGCGTTCCAACATATTCACCCCGGCCAAGAGGCCTATTCCCCGGCCCGCACCCCGCCATTGAGACTGCATGGGAATTATTATTTTTTTATCTCTCAACCTGTCCAAGAGGCCTGCTGCCCGCCGCAATCGCCGCCGGGCCGGCCCGCACCCTGCCATTGAGACTGAACGGGAATTATTATTTTTTTATCTCTCAACCTGTCCAAGAGGCCTGCTGCCCGCCGCACTCGCCGCCGGGCCGGCCCGCACCCTGCCATTGAGACTGAACGGGGATTATTTATTTTTTTAACTTGGCCGCCGGGCCGGGGCGGGCATCGCCCCCGGTACCTCCAGCCGCTACTATTTCCGCGGGCCGTGTTCCAACACTATTCACCCCGGCCAAGAGGCCTATTCCCCGGCCCGCACCCCGCCATTGAGACTGCATGGGAATTATTATTTTTTTATCTCTCAACCTGTCCAAGAGCCCTGCTGCCCGCCGCACTCGCCGCCGGGCCGGCCCGCACCCCGCCATTGAGACTGAACGGGGATTATTATTTTTTTTAACTCGGCCTCCGGGCCGGGGCGGGCTTCGCCCCCGGTACCTCCAGCCGCTTCTATTTACGCGCGCCGCGTTCCAACATATTCACCCCGGCCAAGAGGCCTATTCCCCGGCCCGCACCCCGCCATTGAGACTGCATGGGAATTATTATTTTTTTATCTCTCAACCTGTCCAAGAGGCCTGCTGCCCGCCGCAATCGCCGCCGGGCCGGCCCGCACCCTGCCATTGAGACTGAACGGGAATTATTATTTTTTTATCTCTCAACCTGTCCAAGAGGCCTGCTGCCCGCCGCACTCGCCGCCGGGCCGGCCCGCACCCTGCCATTGAGACTGAACGGGGATTATTTATTTTTTTAACTTGGCCGCCGGGCCGGGGAGGGCATCGCCCCCGGTACCTCCAGCCGCTACTATTTCCGCGGGCCGTGTTCCAACACTATTCACCCCGGCCAAGAGGCCTATTCCCCGGCCCGCACCCCACCATTGAGACTGCATGGGAATTATTATTTTTTTATCTCTCAACCTGTCCAAGAGGCCTGCTGCCCGCCGCAATCGCCGCCGGGCCGGCCCGCACCCTGCCATTGAGACTGAACGGGGATTATTTATTTTTTTAACTTGGCCGCCGGGCCGGGGCGGGCATCGCCCCCGGTACCTCCAGCCGCTACTATTTCCGCGGGCCGTGTTCCAACACTATTCACCCCGGCCAAGAGGCCTATTCCCCGGCCCGCACCCCGCCATTGAGACTGCACGGGAATTATTATTTTTTTATCTCTCAACCTGTCCAAGAGGCCTGCTGCCCGCCGCACTCGCCGCCGGGCCGGCCCGCACCCCGCCATTGACACTGAACGGGGATTATTTATTTTTTTAACTTGGCCGCCGGCCCGGGGCGGGCATCGCCCCCGGTACCTCCAGCCGCTACTATTTCCGCGGGCCGTGTTCCAACACTATTCACCCCGGCCAAGAGGCCTATTCCCCGGCCCGCACCCCGCCATTGAGACTGCACGGGAATTATTATTTTTTTATCTCTCAACCTGTCCAAGAGGCCTGCTGCACGCCGCAATCGCCGCCGGGCCGGCCCGCACCCTGCCATTGAGACTGAACGGGGATTATTTATTTTTTTAACTTGGCCGCCGGCCCGGGGCGGGCATCGCCCCCGGTACCTCCAGCCGCTACTATTTCCGCGGGCCGTGTTCCAACACTATTCACCCCGGCCAAGAGGCCTATTCCCCGGCCCGCACCCCGCCATTGAGACTGCATGGGAATTATTATTTTTTTATCTCTCAACCTGTCCAAGAGGCCTGCTGCCCGCCGCAATCGCCGCCGGGCCGGCCCGCACCCTGCCATTGAGACTGAACGGGAATTATTATTTTTTTATCTCTCAACCTGTCCAAGAGGCCTGCTGCCCGCCGCACTCGCACCCCGCCATTGAGACTGAACGGGGATTATTATTTTTTTTAACTCGGCCTCCGGGCCGGGGCGGGCTTCGCCCCCGGTACCTCCAGCCGCTTCTATTTACGCGCGCCGCGTTCCAACATATTCACCCCGGCCAAGAGGCCTATTCCCCGGCCCGCACCCCGCCATTGAGACTGCATGGGAATTATTATTTTTTTATCTCTCAACCTGTCCAAGAGGCCTGCTGCCCGCCGCAATCGCCGCCGGGCCGGCCCGCACCCTGCCATAGAGACTGAACGGGAATTATTATTTTTTTATCTCTCAACCTGTCCAAGAGGCCTGCTGCCCGCCGCACTCGCACCCCGCCATTGAGACTGAACGGGGATTATTATTTTTTTTAACTCGGCCTCCGGGCCGGGGCGGGCTTCGCCCCCGGTACCTCCAGCCGCTTCTATTTACGCGCGCCGCGTTCCAACATATTCACCCCGGCCAAGAGGCCTCTTCCCCGGCCACACTCGTCCGCCGGGCCGGCCCGCACCCCGCCATTGAGACTGCACGGGAATTATTATTTTTATATCTCTCAACCTGTCCAAGAGGCCGGGTGCCCGCCGCAATCGCCGCCGGGCCGGCCCGCACCCTGCCATTGAGACTGAATGGGGATTATTTATTTTTTTAACTTGGCCGCCGGCCCGGGGCGGGCATCGCCCCCGGTACCTCCAGCCGCTACTATTTCCGCGGGCCGTGTTCCAACACTATTCACCCCGGCCAAGAGGCCTATTCCCCGGCCCGCACCCCGCCATTGAGACTGCATGGGAATTATTATTTTTTTATCTCTCAACCTGTCCAAGAGGCCTGCTGCCCGCCGCAATCGCCGCCGGGCCGGCCCGCACCCTGCCATTGAGACTGAACGGGGATTATTTATTTTTTTAACTTGGCCGCCGGGCCGGGGCGGGCATCGCCCCCGGTACCTCCAGCCGCTTCTATTTCCGCGGGCCGTGTTCCAACACTATTCACCCCGGCCAAGAGGCCTATTCCCCGGCCCGCACCCCGCCATTGAGACTGCACGGGAATTATTATTTTTTTATCTCTCAACCTGTCCAAGAGGCCTGCTGCCCGCCGCACTCGCCGCCGGGCCGGCCCGCACCCCGCCATTGAGACTGAACGGGGATTATTATTTTTTTTAACTCGGCGTCCGGCCGGGGCGGGCTTCGCCCCCGGTACCTCCAGCCGCTTCTATTTACGCGCGCCGCGTTCCAACATATTCACCCCGGCCAAGAGGCCTATTCCCCGGCCCGCACCCCGCCATTGAGACTGCATGGGAATTATTATTTTTTTATCTCTCAACCTGTCCAAGAGGCCTGCTGCCCGCCGCAATCGCCGCCGGGCCGGCCCGCACCCTGCCATTGAGACTGAACGGGAATTATTATTTTTTTATCTCTCAACCTGTCCAAGAGGCCTGCTGCCCGCCGCACTCGCCGCCGGGCCGGCCCGCACCCTGCCATTGAGACTGAACGGGGATTATTTATTTTTTTAACTTGGCCGCCGGGCCGGGGCGGGCATCGCCCCCGGTACCTCCAGCCGCTACTATTTCCGCGGGCCGTGTTCCAACACTATTCACCCCGGCCAAGAGGCCTATTCCCCGGCCCGCACCCCGCCATTGAGACTGCACGGGAATTATTATTTTTTTATCTCTCAACCTGTCCAAGAGGCCTGCTGCCCGCCGCAATCGCCGCCGGGCCGGCCCGCACCCTGCCATTGAGACTGAACGGGGATTATTTATTTTTTTAACTTGGCCGCCGGGCCGGGGCGGGCATCGCCCCCGGTACCTCCAGCCGCTACTATTTCCGCTGGCCGTGTTCCAACACTATTCACCCCGGCCAAGAGGCCTATTCCCCGGCCCGCACCCCGCCATTGATACTGCACGGGAATTATTATTTTTTTATCTCTCAACCTGTCCAAGAGGCCTGCTGCCCGCCGCACTCGCCGCCGGGCCGGCCCGCACCCTGCCATTGAGACTGAACGGGAATTATTATTTTTTTATCTCTCAACCTGTCCAAGAGGCCTGCTGCCCACCGCACTCGCCGCCGGGCCGGCCCGCACCCTGCCATTGAGACTGAACGGGGATTATTTATTTTTTTAACTTGGCCGCCGGCCCGGGGCGGGCATCGCCCCCGGTACCTCCAGCCGCTACTATTTCCGCGGGCTGTGTTCCAACACTATTCACCCCGGCCAAGAGGCCTATTCCCCGGCCCGCACCCCGCCATTGAGACTGCACGGGAATTATTATTTTTTTATCTCTCAACCTGTCCAAGAGGCCTGCTGCCCGCCGCAATCGCCGCCGGGCCGGCCCGCACCCTGCCATTGAGACTGAACGGGGATTATTTATTTTTTTAACTTGGCCGCCGGGCCGGGGCGGGCATCGCCCCCGGTACCTCCAGCCGCTACTATTTCCGCGGGCCGTGTTCAAACACTATTCACCCCGGCCAAGAGGCCTATTCCCCGGCCCGCACCCCGCCATTGAGACTGCACGGGAATTATTATTTTTTTATCTCTCAACCTGTCCAAGAGGCCTGCTGCCCGCCGCACTCGCCGCCGGGCCGGCCCGCACCCCGCCATTGAGACTGAACGGGGATTATTATTTTTTTTAACTCGGCCTCCGGGCCGGGGCGGGCTTCGCCCCCGGTACCTCCAGCCGCTTCTATTTACGCGCGCCGCGTTCCAACATATTCACCCCGGCCAAGAGGCCTATTCCCCGGCCCGCACCCCGCCATTGAGACTGCATGGGAATTATTATTTTTTTATCTCTCAACCTGTCCAAGTGGCCTGCTGCCCGCCGCAATCGCCACCGGGCCGGCCCGCACCCTGCCATTGAGACTGAACGGGAATTATTATTTTTTTATCTCTCAACCTGTCCAAGAGGCCTGCTGCCCGCCGCACTCGCCGCCGGGCCGGCCCGCACCCTGCCATTGAGACTGAACGGGGATTATTTATTTTTTTAACTTGGCCGCCGGGCCGGGGCGGGCATCGCCCCCGGTACCTCCAGCCGCTACTATTTCCGCGGGCCGTGTTCCAACACTATTCACCCCGGCCAAGAGGCCTATTCCCCGGCCCGCACCCCGCCATTGAGACTGCATGGGATTTATTATTTTTTTATCTCTCAACCTGTCCAAGAGGCCTGCTGCCCGCCGCAATCGCCGCCGGGCCGGCCCGCACCCTGCCATTGAGACTGAACGGGGATTATTTATTTTTTTAACTTGGCCGCCGGGCCGGGGCGGGCATCGCCCCCGGTACCTCCAGCCGCTACTATTTCCGCGGGCCGTGTTCCAACACTATTCAACCCGGCCAAGAGGCCTATTCCCCGGCCCGCACCCCGCCATTGAGACTGCACGGGAATTATTATTTTTTTATCTCTCAACCTGTCCAAGAGGCCTGCTGCCCGCCGCAATCGCCGCCGGGCCGGCCCGCACCCTGCCATTGAGACTGAACGGGGATTATTTATTTTTTTAACTTGGCCGCCGGCCCGGGGCGGGCATCGCCCCCGGTACCTCCAGCCGCTACTATTTCCGCGGGCCGTGTTCCAACACTATTCACCCCGGCCAAGAGGCCTATTCCCCGGCCCGCACCCCGCCATTGAGACTGCACGGGAATTATTATTTTTTTATCTCTCAACCTGTCCAAGAGGCCTGCTGCCCGCCGCACTCGCCGCCGGGCCGGCCCGCACCCCGCCATTGAGACTGAACGGGGATTATTATTTTTTTTAACTCGGCGTCCGGGCCGGGGGGGGCTTCGCCCCCGGTACCTCCAGCCGCTTCTATTTACGCGCGCCGCGTTCCAACATATTCACCCCGGCCAAGAGGCCTATTCCCCGGCCCGCACCCCGCCATTGAGACTGCACGGGAATTATTATTTTTTTATCTCTCAACCTGTCCAAGAGGCCTGCTGCCCGCCGCACTCGCCGCCGGGCCGGCCCGCACCCTGCCATTGAGACTGAACGGGAATTATTATTTTTTTATCTCTCAACCTGTCCAAGAGGCCTGCTGCCCACCGCACTCGCCGCCGGGCCGGCCCGCACCCTGCCATTGAGACTGAACGGGGATTATTTATTTTTTTAACTTGGCCGCCGGCCCGGGGCGGGCATCGCCCCCGGTACCTCCAGCCGCTACTATTTCCGCGGGCCGTGTTCCAACACTATTCACCCCGGCCAAGAGGCCTATTCCCCGGCCCGCACCCCGCCATTGAGACTGCACGGGAATTATTATTTTTTTATCTCTCAACCTGTCCAAGAGGCCTGCTGCCCGCCGCAATCGCCGCCGGGCCGGCCCGCACCCTGCCATTGAGACTGAACGGGGATTATTTATTTTTTTAACTTGGCCGCCGGGCCGGGGCGGGCATCGCCCCCGGTACCTCCAGCCGCTACTATTTCCGCGGGCCGTGTTCCAACACTATTCACCCCGGCCAAGAGGCCTATTCCCCGGCCCGCACCCCGCCATTGAGACTGCACGGGAATTATTATTTTTTTATCTCTCAACCTGTCCAAGAGGCCTGCTGCCCGCCGCACTCGCCGCCGGGCCGGCCCGCACCCCGCCATTGAGACTGAACGGGGATTATTATTTTTTTTAACTCGGCCTCCGGGCCGGGGCGGGCTTCGCCCCCGGTACCTCCAGCCGCTTCTATTTACGCGCGCCGCGTTCCAACATATTCACCCCGGCCAAGAGGCCTATTCCCCGGCCCGCACCCCGCCATTGAGACTGCATGGGAATTATTATTTTTTTATCTCTCAACCTGTCCAAGTGGCCTGCTGCCCGCCGCAATCGCCACCGGGCCGGCCCGCACCCTGCCATTGAGACTGAACGGGAATTATTATTTTTTTATCTCTCAACCTGTCCAAGAGGCCTGCTGCCCGCCGCACTCGCCGCCGGGCCGGCCCGCACCCTGCCATTGAGACTGAACGGGGATTATTTATTTTTTTAACTTGGCCGCCGGGCCGGGGCGGGCATCGCCCCCGGTACCTCCAGCCGCTACTATTTCCGCGGGCCGTGTTCCAACACTATTCACCCCGGCCAAGAGGCCTATTCCCCGGCCCGCACCCCGCCATTGAGACTGCATGGGAATTATTATTTTTTTATCTCTCAACCTGTCCAAGAGGCCTGCTGCCCGCCGCAATCGCCGCCGGGCCGGCCCGCACCCTGCCATTGAGACTGAACGGGGATTATTTATTTTTTTAACTTGGCCGCCGGGCCGGGGCGGGCATCGCCCCCGGTACCTCCAGCCGCTACTATTTCCGCGGGCCGTGTTCCAACACTATTCAACCCGGCCAAGAGGCCTATTCCCCGGCCCGCACCCCGCCATTGAGACTGCACGGGAATTATTATTTTTTTATCTCTCAACCTGTCCAAGAGGCCTGCTGCCCGCCGCACTCGCCGCCGGGCCGGCCCGCACCCCGCCATTGAGACTGAACGGGGATTATTATTTTTTTTAACTCGGCGTCCGGGCCGGGGCGGGCTTCGCCCCCGGTACCTCCAGCCGCTTCTATTTACGCGCGCCGCGTTCCAACATATTCACCCCGGCCAAGAGGCCTATTCCCCGGCCCGCACCCCGCCATTGAGACTGCATGGGAATTATTATTTTTTTATCTCTCAACCTGTCCAAGAGGCCTGCTGCCCGCCGCAATCGCCGCCGGGCCGGCCCGCACCCTGCCATTGAGACTGAACGGGAATTATTATTTTTTTATCTCTCAACCTGTCCAAGAGGCCTGCTGCCCGCCGCACTCGCCGCCGGGCCGGCCCGCACCCCGCCATTGAGACTGAACGGGGATTATTATTTTTTTTAACTCGGCGTCCGGGCCGGGGCGGGCTTCGCCCCCGGTACCTCCAGCCGCTTCTATTTACGCGCGCCGCGTTCCAACATATTCACCCCGGCCAAGAGGCCTATTCCCCGGCCCGCACCCCGCCATTGAGACTGCATGGGAATTATTATTTTTTTATCTCTCAACCTGTCCAAGAGGCCTGCTGCCCGCCGCAATCGCCGCCGGGCCGGCCCGCACCCTGCCATTGAGACTGAACGGGAATTATTATTTTTTTATCTCTCAACCTGTCCAAGAGGCCTGCTGCCCGCCGCACTCGCCGCCGGGCCGGCCCGCACCCTGCCATTGAGACTGAACGGGGATTATTTATTTTTTTGACTTGGCCGCCGGGCCGGGGCGGGCATCGCCCCCGGTACCTCCAGCCGCTACTATTTCCGCGGGCCGTGTTCCAACACTATTCACCCCGGCCAAGAGGCCTATTCCCCGGCCCGCACCCCGCCATTGAGACTGCATGGGAATTATTATTTTTTTTATCTCTCAACCTGTCCAAGAGGCCTGCTGCCCGCCGCAATCGCCGCCGGGCCGGCCCGCACCCTGCCATTGAGACTGAACGGGGATTATTTATTTTTTTAACTTGGCCGCCGGCCCGGGGCGGGCATCGCCCCCGGTACCTCCAGCCGCTACTATTTCCGCGGGCCGTGTTCCAACACTATTCACCCCGGCCAAGAGGCCTATTCCCCGGCCCGCACCCCGCCATTGAGACTGCACGGGAATTATTATTTTTTTATCTCTCAACCTGTCCAAGAGGCCTGCTGCCCGCCGCAATCGCCGCCGGGCCGGCCCGCACCCTGCCATTGAGACTGAACGGGGATTATTTATTTTTTTAACTTGGCCGCCGGCCCGGGGCGGGCATCGCCCCCGGTACCTCCAGCCGCTACTATTTCCGCGGGCCGTGTTCCAACACTATTCACCCCGGCCAAGAGGCCTATTCCCCGGCCCGCACCCCGCCATTGAGACTGCATGGGAATTATTATTTTTTTATCTCTCAACCTGTCCAAGAGGCCTGCTGCCCGCCGCAATCGCCGCCGGGCCGGCCCGCACCCTGCCATTGAGACTGAACGGGGATTATTTATTTTTTTAACTTGGCCGCCGGGCCGGGGCGGGCATCGCCCCCGGTACCTCCAGCCGCTACTATTTCCGCGGGCCGTGTTCCAACACTATTCACCCCGGCCAAGAGGCCTATTCCCCGGCCAGCACCCCGCCATTGAGACTGCACGGGAATTATTATTTTTTTATCTCTCAACCTGTCCAAGAGGCCTGCTGCCCGCCGCACTCGCCGCCGGGCCGGCCCGCACCCCGCCATTGAGACTGAACGGGGATTATTATTTTTTTTAACTCGGCGTCCGGGCCGGGGCGGGCTTCGCCCCCGGTACCTCCAGCCGCTTCTATTTACGCGCGCCGCGTTCCAACATATTCACCCCGGCCAAGAGGCCTATTCCCCGGCCCGCACCCCGCCATTGAGACTGCATGGGAATTATTATTTTTTTATCTCTCAACCTGTCCAAGAGGCCTGCTGCCCGCCGCACTCGCCGCCGGGCCGGCCCGCACCCTGCCATTGAGACTGAACGGGGATTATTTATTTTTTTAACTTGGCCGCCGGCCCGGGGCGGGCATCGCCCCCGGTACCTCCAGCCGCTACTATTTCCGCGGGCCGTGTTCCAACACTATTCACCCCGGCCAAGAGGCCTATTCCCCGGCCCGCACCCCGCCATTGAGACTGCACGGGAATTATTATTTTTTTATCTCTCAACCTGTCCAAGAGGCCTGCTGCCCGCCGCAATCGCCGCCGGGCCGGCCCGCACCCTGCCATTGAGACTGAACGGGGATTATTTATTTTTTTAACTTGGCCGCCGGGCCGGGGCGGGCATCGCCCCCGGTACCTCCAGCCGCTACTATTTCCGCGGGCCGTGTTCCAACACTATTCACCCCGGCCAAGAGGCCTATTCCCCGGCCCGCACCCCGCCATTGAGACTGCACGGGAATTATTATTTTTTTATCTCTCAACCTGTCCAAGAGGCCTGCTGCCCGCCGCACTCGCCGCCGGGCCGGCCCCGCACCCCGCCATTGAGACTGAACGGGATTATTATTTTTTTTAACTCGGCCTCCGGGCCGGGGCGGGCTTCGCCCCCGGTACCTCCAGCCGCTTCTATTTACGCGCGCCGCGTTCCAACATATTCACCCCGGCCAAGAGGCCTATTCCCCGGCCCGCACCCCGCCATTGAGACTGAATGGGAATTATTATTTTTTTATCTCTCAACCTGTCCAAGAGGCCTGCTGCCCGCCGCAATCGCCGCCGGGCCGGCCCGCACCCTGCCATTGAGACTGAACGGGAATTATTATTTTTTTTATCTCTCAACCTGTCCAAGAGGCCTGCTGCCCGCCGCACTCGCCGCCGGGCCGGCCCGCACCCTGCCATTGAGACTGAACGGGGATTATTTATTTTTTAAACTTGGCCGCCGGCCCGGGGCGGGCATCGCCCCCGGTACCTCCAGCCGCTACTATTTCCGCGGGCCGTGTTCCAACACTATTCACCCCGGCCAAGAGGCATATTCCCCGGCCCGCACCCCGCCATTGAGACTGCACGGGAATTATTATTTTTTTATCTCTCAACCTGTCCAAGAGGCCTGCTGCCCGCCGCAATCGCCGCCGGGCCGGCCCGCACCCTGCCATTGAGACTGAACGGGGATTATTTATTTTTTTAACTTGGCCGCCGGGCCGGGGCGGGCATCGCCCCCGGTACCTCCAGCCGCTACTATTTCCGCGGGCCGTGTTCCAACACTATTCACCCCGGCCAAGAGGCCTATTCCCCGGCCCGCACCCCGCCATTGAGACTGCACGGGAATTATTATTTTTTTATCTCCCAACCTGTCCAAGAGGCCTGCTGCCCGCCGCACTCGCCGCCGGGCCGGCCCGCACCCCGCCATTGAGACTGAACGGGGATTTTTTTTTTTTTAACTCGGCCTCCGGGCGGGGCGGGCTTCGCCCCCGGTACCTCCAGCCGCTTCTATTTACGCGCGCCGCGTTCCAACATATTCACCCCGGCCAAGAGGCCTATTCCCCGGCCCGCACCCCTCCATTGAGACTGCATGGGAATTATTATTTTTTTATCTCTCAACCTGTCCAAGAGGCCTGCTGCCCGCCGCAATCGCCGCCGGGCCGGCCCGCACCCTGCCATTGAGACTGAACGGGAATTATTATTTTTTTATCTCTCAACCTGTCCAAGAGGCCTGCTGCCCGCCGCACTCGCCGCCGGGCCGGCCCGCACCCTGCCATTGAGACTGTACGGGGATTATTTATTTTTTTAACTTGGCCGCCGGGCCGGGGCGGGCATCGCCCCCGGTACCTCCAGCCGCTACTATTTCCGCGGGCCGTGTTCCAACACTATTCACCCCGGCCAAGAGGCCTATTCCCCGGCCCGCACCCCGCCATTGAGACTGCATGGGAATTATTATTTTTTTATCTCTCAACCTGTCCAAGAGGCCTGCTGCCCGCCGCAATCGCCGCCGGGCCGGCCCGCACCCTGCCATTGAGACTGAACGGGGATTATTTATTTTTTTAACTTGGCCGCCGGGCCGGGGCGGGCATCGCCCCCGGTACCTCCAGCCGCTACTATTTCCGCGGGCCGTGTTCCAACACTATTCACCCCGGCCAAGAGGCCTATTCCCCGGCCCGCACCCCGCCATTGAGACTGCACGGGAATTATTATTTTTTTATCTCTCAACCTGTCCAAGAGGCCTGCTGCCCGCCGCAATCGCCGCCGGGCCGGCCCGCACCCTGCCATTGAGACTGAACGGGGATTATTTATTTTTTTAACTTGGCCGCCGGGCCGGGGCGGGCATCGCCCCCGGTACCTCCAGCCGCTACTATTTCCGCGGGCCGTGTTCCAACACTATTCACCCCGGCCAAGAGGCCTATTCCCCGGCCCGCACCCCGCCATTGAGACTGCACGGGAATTATTATTTTTTTATCTCTCAACCTGTCCAAGAGGCCTGCTGCCCGCCGCACTCGCCGCCGGGCCGGCCCGCACCCCGCCATTGAGACTGAACGGGGATTATTATTTTTTTTAACTCGGCCTCCGGGCCGGGGCGGGCTTCGCCCCCGGTACCTCCAGCCGCTTCTATTTACGCGCGCCGCGTTCCAACATATTCACCCCGGCCAAGAGGCCTATTCCCCGGCCCGCACCCCGCCATTGAGACTGCATGGGAATTATTATTTTTTTATCTCTCAACCTGTCCAAGAGGCCTGCTGCCCGCCGCAATCGCCGCCGGGCCGGCCCGCACCCTGCCATTGAGACTGAACGGGAATTATTATTTTTTTATCTCTCAACCTGTCCAAGAGGCCTGCTGCCCGCCGCACTCGCCGCCGGGCCGGCCCGCACCCTGCCATTGAGACTGAACGGGGATTATTTATTTTTTTAACTTGGCCGCCGGGCCGGGGCGGGCATCGCCCCCGGTACCTCCAGCCGCTACTATTTCCGCGGGCCGTGTTCCAACACTATTCACCCCGGCCAAGAGGCCTATTCCCCGGCCAGCACCCCGCCATTGAGACTGCACGGGAATTATTATTTTTTTATCTCTCAACCTGTCCAAGAGGCCTGCTGCCCGCCGCACTCGCCGCCGGGCCGGCCCGCACCCCGCCATTGAGACTGAACGGGGATTATTATTTTTTTTAACTCGGCGTCCGGGCCGGGGCGGGCTTCGCCCCCGGTACCTCCAGCCGCTTCTATTTACGCGCGCCGCGTTCCAACATATTCACCCCGGCCAAGAGGCCTATTCCCCGGCCCGCACCCCGCCATTGAGACTGCATGGGAATTATTATTTTTTTATCTCTCAACCTGTCCAAGAGGCCTGCTGCCCGCCGCAATCGCCGCCGGGCCGGCCCGCACCCTGCCATTGAGACTGAACGGGAATTATTATTTTTTTATCTCTCAACCTGTCCAAGAGGCCTGCTGCCCGCCGCACTCGCCGCCGGGCCGGCCCGCACCCTGCCATTGAGACTGAACGGGGATTATTTATTTTTTTAACTTGGCCGCCGGCCCGGGGCGGGCATCGCCCCCGGTACCTCCAGCCGCTACTATTTCCGCGGGCCGTGTTCCAACACTATTCACCCCGGCCAAGAGGCCTATTCCCCGGCCCGCACCCCGCCATTGAGACTGCACGGGAATTATTATTTTTTTATCTCTCAACCTGTCCAAGAGGCCTGCTGCCCGCCGCAATCGCCGCCGGGCCGGCCCGCACCCTGCCATTGAGACTGAACGGGGATTATTTATTTTTTTAACTTGGCCGCCGGGCCGGGGCGGGCATCGCCCCCGGTACCTCCAGCCGCTACTATTTCCGCGGGCCGTGTTCCAACACTATTCACCCCGGCCAAGAGGCCTATTCCCCGGCCCGCACCCCGCCATTGAGACTGCACGGGAATTATTATTTTTTTATCTCTCAACCTGTCCAAGAGGCCTGCTGCCCGCCGCACTCGCCGCCGGGCCGGCCCCGCACCCCGCCATTGAGACTGAACGGGGATTATTATTTTTTTTAACTCGGCCTCCGGGCCGGGGCGGGCTTCGCCCCCGGTACCTCCAGCCGCTTCTATTTACGCGCGCCGCGTTCCAACATATTCACCCCGGCCAAGAGGCCTATTCCCCGGCCCGCACCCCGCCATTGAGACTGAATGGGAATTATTATTTTTTTATCTCTCAACCTGTCCAAGAGGCCTGCTGCCCGCCGCAATCGCCGCCGGGCCGGCCCGCACCCTGCCATTGAGACTGAACGGGAATTATTATTTTTTTATCTCTCAACCTGTCCAAGAGGCCTGCTGCCCGCCGCACTCGCCGCCGGGCCGGCCCGCACCCTGCCATTGAGACTGAACGGGGATTATTTATTTTTTTAACTTGGCCGCCGGCCCGGGGCGGGCATCGCCCCCGGTACCTCCAGCCGCTACTATTTCCGCGGGCCGTGTTCCAACACTATTCACCCCGGCCAAGAGGCCTATTCCCCGGCCCGCACCCCGCCATTGAGACTGCACGGGAATTATTATTTTTTTATCTCTCAACCTGTCCAAGAGGCCTGCTGCCCGCCGCAATCGCCGCCGGGCCGGCCCGCACCCTGCCATTGAGACTGAACGGGGATTATTTATTTTTTTAACTTGGCCGCCGGGCCGGGGCGGGCATCGCCCCCGGTACCTCTAGCCGCTACTATTTCCGCGGGCCGTGTTCCAACACTATTCACCCCGGCCAAGAGGCCTATTCCCCGGCCCGCACCCCGCCATTGAGACTGCACGGGAATTATTATTTTTTTATCTCCCAACCTGTCCAAGAGGCCTGCTGCCCGCCGCACTCGCCGCCGGGCCGGCCCGCACCCCGCCATTGAGACTGAACGGGGATTTTTTTTTTTTTTAACTCGGCCTCCGGGCCGGGGCGGGCTTCGCCCCCGGTACCTCCAGCCGCTTCTATTTACGCGCGCCGCGTTCCAACATATTCACCCCGGCCAAGAGGCCTATTCCCCGGCCCGCACCCCTCCATTGAGACTGCATGGGAATTATTATTTTTTTATCTCTCAACCTGTCCAAGAGGCCTGCTGCCCGCCGCAATCGCCGCCGGGCCGGCCCGCACCCTGCCATTGAGACTGAACGGGAATTATTATTTTTTTATCTCTCAACCTGTCCAAGAGGCCTGCTGCCCGCCGCACTCGCCGCCGGGCCGGCCCGCACCCTGCCATTGAGACTGTACGGGGATTATTTATTTTTTTAACTTGGCCGCCGGGCCGGGGCGGGCATCGCCCCCGGTACCTCCAGCCGCTACTATTTCCGCGGGCCGTGTTCCAACACTATTCACCCCGGCCAAGAGGCCTATTCCCCGGCCCGCACCCCGCCATTGAGACTGCATGGGAATTATTATTTTTTTATCTCTCAACCTGTCCAAGAGGCCTGCTGCCCGCCGCAATCGCCGCCGGGCCGGCCCGCACCCTGCCATTGAGACTGAACGGGGATTATTTATTTTTTTAACTTGGCCGCCGGGCCGGGGCGGGCATCGCCCCCGGTACCTCCAGCCGCTACTATTTCCGCGGGCCGTGTTCCAACACTATTCACCCCGGCCAAGAGGCCTATTCCCCGGCCCGCACCCCGCCATTGAGACTGCACGGGAATTATTATTTTTTTATCTCTCAACCTGTCCAAGAGGCCTGCTGCCCGCCGCAATCGCCGCCGGGCCGGCCCGCACCCTGCCATTGAGACTGAACGGGGATTATTTATTTTTTTAACTTGGCCGCCGGGCCGGGGCGGGCATCGCCCCCGGTACCTCCAGCCGCTACTATTTCCGCGGGCCGTGTTCCAACACTATTCACCCCGGCCAAGAGGCCTATTCCCCGGCCCGCACCCCGCCATTGAGACTGCACGGGAATTATTATTTTTTTATCTCTCAACCTGTCCAAGAGGCCTGCTGCCCGCCGCACTCGCCGCCGGGCCGGCCCGCACCCCGCCATTGAGACTGAACGGGGATTACCGGGCCGGGGCGGGCTTCGCCCCCGGTACCTCCAGCCGCTTCTATTTACGCGCGCCGCGTTCCAACATATTCACCCCGGCCAAGAGGCCTATTCCCCGGCCCGCACCCCGCCATTGAGACTGCATGGGAATTATTATTTTTTTATCTCTCAACCTGTCCAAGAGGCCTGCTGCCCGCCGCAATCGCCGCCGGGCCGGCCCGCACCCTGCCATTGAGACTGAACGGGAATTATTATTTTTTTATCTCTCAACCTGTCCAAGAGGCCTGCTGCCCGCCGCACTCGCCGCCGGGCCGGCCCGCACCCTGCCATTGAGACTGAACGGGGATTATTTATTTTTTTAACTTGGCCGCCGGGCCGGGGCGGGCATCGCCCCCGGTACCTCCAGCCGCTACTATTTCCGCGGGCCGTGTTCCAACACTATTCACCCCGGCCAAGAGGCCTATTCCCCGGCCCGCACCCCGCCATTGAGACTGCATGGGAATTATTATTTTTTTATCTCTCAACCTGTCCAAGAGGCCTGCTGCCCGCCGCACTCGCCGCCGGGCCGGCCCGCACCCCGCCATTGAGACTGAACGGGGATTATTATTTTTTTTAACTCGGCCTCCGGGCCGGGGCGGGCTTCGCCCCCGGTACCTCCAGCCGCTTCTATTTACACGCGCCGCGTTCCAACATATTCACCCCGGCCAAGAGGCCTCTTCCCCGGCCACACTCGTCCGCCGGGCCGGCCCGCACCCCGCCATTGAGACTGCACGGGAATTATTATTTTTATATCTCTCAACCTGTCCAAGAGGCCTGCTGCCCGCCGCAATCGCCGCCGGGCCGGCCCGCACCCTGCCATTGAGACTGAACGGGATTATTTATTTTTTTAACTTGGCCGCCGGGCCGGGGCGGGCATCGCCCCCGGTACCTCCAGCCGCTACTATTTCCGCGGGCCGTGTTCCAACACTATTCACCCCGGCCAAGAGGCCTATTCCCCGGCCCGCACCCCGCCATTGAGACTGCATGGGAATTATTATTTTTTTATCTCTCAACCTGTCCAAGAGGCCTGCTGCCCGCCGCAATCGCCGCCGGGCCGGCCCGCACCCTGCCATTGAGACTGAACGGGGATTATTTATTTTTTTAACTTGGCCGCCGGGCCGGGGCGGGCATCGCCCCCGGTACCTCCAGCCGCTACTATTTCCGCGGGCCGTGTTCCAACACTATTCACCCCGGCCAAGAGGCCTATTCCCCGGCCCGCACCCCGCCATTGAGACTGCACGGGAATTATTATTTTTTTATCTCTCAACCTGTCCAAGAGGCCTGCTGCCCGCCGCACTCGCCGCCGGGCCGGCCCGCACCCCGCCATTGAGACTGAACGGGGATTATTATTTTTTTTAACTCGGCGTCCGGGCCGGGGCGGGCTTCGCCCCCGGTACCTCCAGCCGCTTCTATTTACGCGCGCCGCGTTCCAACATATTCACCCCGGCCAAGAGGCCTATTCCCCGGCCCGCACCCCGCCATTGAGACTGCATGGGAATTATTATTTTTTTATCTCTCAACCTGTCCAAGAGGCCTGCTGCCCGCCGCAATCGCCGCCGGGCCGGCCCGCACCCTGCCATTGAGACTGAACGGGAATTATTATTTTTTTATCTCTCAACCTGTCCAAGAGGCCTGCTGCCCGCCGCACTCGCCGCCGGGCCGGCCCGCACCCTGCCATTGAGACTGAACGGGGATTATTTATTTTTTTAACTTGGCCGCCGGCCCGGGGCGGGCATCGCCCCCGGTACCTCCAGCCGCTACTATTTCCGCGGGCCGTGTTCCAACACTATTCACCCCGGCCAAGAGGCCTATTCCCCGGCCCGCACCCCGCCATTGAGACTGCACGGGAATTATTATTTTTTTATCTCTCAACCTGTCCAAGAGGCCTGCTGCCCGCCGCACTCGCCGCCGGGCCGGCCCGCACCCCGCCATTGAGACTGAACGGGGATTATTATTTTTTTTAACTCGGCCTCCGGGCCGGGGCGGGCTTCGCCCCCGGCACCTCCAGCCGCTTCTATTTACGCGCGCCGCGTTCCAACATATTCACCCCGGCCAAGAGGCCTATTCCCCGGCCCGCACCCCGCCATTGAGACTGCATGGGAATTATTATTTTTTTATCTCTCAACCTGTCCAAGAGGCCTGCTGCCCGCCGCAATCGCCGCCGGGCCGGCCCGCACCCTGCCATTGAGACTGAACGGGAATTATTATTTTTTTATCTCTCAACCTGTCCAAGAGGCCTGCTGCCCGCCGCACTCGCCGCCGGGCCGGCCCGCACCCTGCCATTGAGACTGAACGGGGATTATTTATTTTTTTAACTTGGCCGCCGGGCCGGGGCGGGCATCGCCCCCGGTACCTCCAGCCGCTACTATTTCCGCGGGCCGTGTTCCAACACTATTCACCCCGGCCAAGAGGCCTATTCCCCGGCCCGCACCCCGCCATTGAGACTGCACGGGAATTATTATTTTTTTATCTCTCAACCTGTCCAAGAGGCCTGCTGCCCGCCGCAATCGCCGCCGGGCCGGCCCGCACCCTGCCATTGAGACTGAACGGGGATTATTTATTTTTTTAACTTGGCCGCCGGGCCGGGGCGGGCATCGCCCCCGGTACCTCCAGCCGCTACTATTTCCGCTGGCCGTGTTCCAACACTATTCACCCCGGCCAAGAGGCCTATTCCCCGGCCCGCACCCCGCCATTGAGACTGCACGGGAATTATTATTTTTTTATCTCTCAACCTGTCCAAGAGGCCTGCTGCCCGCCGCACTCGCCGCCGGGCCGGCCCGCACCCTGCCATTGAGACTGAACGGGAATTATTATTTTTTTATCTCTCAACCTGTCCAAGAGGCCTGCTGCCCACCGCACTCGCCGCCGGGCCGGCCCGCACCCTGCCATTGAGACTGAACGGGGATTATTTATTTTTTTAACTTGGCCGCCGGCCCGGGGCGGGCATCGCCCCCGGTACCTCCAGCCGCTACTATTTCCGCGGGCCGTGTTCCAACACTATTCACCCCGGCCAAGAGGCCTATTCCCCGGCCCGCACCCCGCCATTGAGACTGCACGGGAATTATTATTTTTTTATCTCTCAACCTGTCCAAGAGGCCTGCTGCCCGCCGCAATCGCCGCCGGGCCGGCCCGCACCCTGCCATTGAGACTGAACGGGGATTATTTATTTTTTTAACTTGGCCGCCGGGCCGGGGCGGGCATCGCCCCCGGTACCTCCAGCCGCTACTATTTCCGCGGGCCGTGTTCAAACACTATTCACCCCGGCCAAGAGGCCTATTCCCCGGCCCGCACCCCGCCATTGAGACTGCACGGGAATTATTATTTTTTTATCTCTCAACCTGTCCAAGAGGCCTGCTGCCCGCCGCACTCGCCGCCGGGCCGGCCCGCACCCCGCCATTGAGACTGAACGGGGATTATTATTTTTTTTAACTCGGCCTCCGGGCCGGGGCGGGCTTCGCCCCCGGTACCTCCAGCCGCTTCTATTTACGCGCGCCGCGTTCCAACATATTCACCCCGGCCAAGAGGCCTATTCCCCGGCCCGCACCCCGCCATTGAGACTGCATGGGAATTATTATTTTTTTATCTCTCAACCTGTCCAAGTGGCCTGCTGCCCGCCGCAATCGCCACCGGGCCGGCCCGCACCCTGCCATTGAGACTGAACGGGAATTATTATTTTTTTATCTCTCAACCTGTCCAAGAGGCCTGCTGCCCGCCGCACTCGCCGCCGGGCCGGCCCGCACCCTGCCATTGAGACTGAACGGGGATTATTTATTTTTTTAACTTGGCCGCCGGGCCGGGGCGGGCATCGCCCCCGGTACCTCCAGCCGCTACTATTTCCGCGGGCCGTGTTCCAACACTATTCACCCCGGCCAAGAGGCCTATTCCCCGGCCCGCACCCCGCCATTGAGACTGCATGGGAATTATTATTTTTTTATCTCTCAACCTGTCCAAGAGGCCTGCTGCCCGCCGCAATCGCCGCCGGGCCGGCCCGCACCCTGCCATTGAGACTGAACGGGGATTATTTATTTTTTTAACTTGGCCGCCGGGCCGGGGCGGGCATCGCCCCCGGTACCTCCAGCCGCTACTATTTCCGCGGGCCGTGTTCCAACACTATTCAACCCGGCCAAGAGGCCTATTCCCCGGCCCGCACCCCGCCATTGAGACTGCACGGGAATTATTATTTTTTTATCTCTCAACCTGTCCAAGAGGCCTGCTGCCCGCCGCAATCGCCGCCTGGCCGGCCCGCACCCTGCCATTGAGACTGAACGGGGATTATTTATTTTTTTAACTTGGCCGCCGGCCCGGGGCGGGCATCGCCCCCGGTACCTCCAGCCGCTACTATTTCCGCGGGCCGTGTTCCAACACTATTCACCCCGGCCAAGAGGCCTATTCCCCGGCCCGCACCCCGCCATTGAGACTGCACGGGAATTATTATTTTTTTATCTCTCAACCTGTCCAAGAGGCCTGCTGCCCGCCGCACTCGCCGCCGGGCCGGCCCGCACCCCGCCATTGAGACTGAACGGGGATTATTATTTTTTTTAACTCGGCGTCCGGGCCGGGGGGGGCTTCGCCCCCGGTACCTCCAGCCGCTTCTATTTACGCGCGCCGCGTTCCAACATATTCACCCCGGCCAAGAGGCCTATTCCCCGGCCCGCACCCCGCCATTGAGACTGCACGGGAATTATTATTTTTTTATCTCTCAACCTGTCCAAGAGGCCTGCTGCCCGCCGCACTCGCCGCCGGGCCGGCCCGCACCCTGCCATTGAGACTGAACGGGAATTATTATTTTTTTATCTCTCAACCTGTCCAAGAGGCCTGCTGCCCACCGCACTCGCCGCCGGGCCGGCCCGCACCCTGCCATTGAGACTGAACGGGGATTATTTATTTTTTTAACTTGGCCGCCGGCCCGGGGCGGGCATCGCCCCCGGTACCTCCAGCCGCTACTATTTCCGCGGGCCGTGTTCCAACACTATTCACCCCGGCCAAGAGGCCTATTCCCCGGCCCGCACCCCGCCATTGAGACTGCACGGGAATTATTATTTTTTTATCTCTCAACCTGTCCAAGAGGCCTGCTGCCCGCCGCAATCGCCGCCGGGCCGGCCCGCACCCTGCCATTGAGACTGAACGGGGATTATTTATTTTTTTAACTTGGCCGCCGGGCCGGGGCGGGCATCGCCCCCGGTACCTCCAGCCGCTACTATTTCCGCGGGCCGTGTTCCAACACTATTCACCCCGGCCAAGAGGCCTATTCCCCGGCCCGCACCCCGCCATTGAGACTGCACGGGAATTATTATTTTTTTATCTCTCAACCTGTCCAAGAGGCCTGCTGCCCGCCGCACTCGCCGCCGGGCCGGCCCGCACCCCGCCATTGAGACTGAACGGGGATTATTATTTTTTTTAACTCGGCCTCCGGGCCGGGGCGGGCTTCGCCCCCGGTACCTCCAGCCGCTTCTATTTACGCGCGCCGCGTTCCAACATATTCACCCCGGCCAAGAGGCCTATTCCCCGGCCCGCACCCCGCCATTGAGACTGCATGGGAATTATTATTTTTTTATCTCTCAACCTGTCCAAGTGGCCTGCTGCCCGCCGCAATCGCCACCGGGCCGGCCCGCACCCTGCCATTGAGACTGAACGGGAATTATTATTTTTTTATCTCTCAACCTGTCCAAGAGGCCTGCTGCCCGCCGCACTCGCCGCCGGGCCGGCCCGCACCCTGCCATTGAGACTGAACGGGGATTATTTATTTTTTTAACTTGGCCGCCGGGCCGGGGCGGGCATCGCCCCCGGTACCTCCAGCCGCTACTATTTCCGCGGGCCGTGTTCCAACACTATTCACCCCGGCCAAGAGGCCTATTCCCCGGCCCGCACCCCGCCATTGAGACTGCATGGGAATTATTATTTTTTTATCTCTCAACCTGTCCAAGAGGCCTGCTGCCCGCCGCAATCGCCGCCGGGCCGGCCCGCACCCTGCCATTGAGACTGAACGGGGATTATTTATTTTTTTAACTTGGCCGCCGGGCCGGGGCGGGCATCGCCCCCGGTACCTCCAGCCGCTACTATTTCCGCGGGCCGTGTTCCAACACTATTCAACCCGGCCAAGAGGCCTATTCCCCGGCCCGCACCCCGCCATTGAGACTGCACGGGAATTATTATTTTTTTATCTCTCAACCTGTCCAAGAGGCCTGCTGCCCGCCGCAATCGCCGCCGGGCCGGCCCGCACCCTGCCATTGAGACTGAACGGGGATTATTTATTTTTTTAACTTGGCCGCCGGCCCGGGGCGGGCATCGCCCCCGGTACCTCCAGCCGCTACTATTTCCGCGGGCCGTGTTCCAACACTATTCACCCCGGCCAAGAGGCCTATTCCCCGGCCCGCACCCCGCCATTGAGACTGCACGGGAATTATTATTTTTTTATCTCTCAACCTGTCCAAGAGGCCTGCTGCCCGCCGCACTCGCCGCCGGGCCGGCCCGCACCCCGCCATTGAGACTGAACGGGGATTATTATTTTTTTTAACTCGGCGTCCGGGCCGGGGCGGGCTTCGCCCCCGGTACCTCCAGCCGCTTCTATTTACGCGCGCCGCGTTCCAACATATTCACCCCGGCCAAGAGGCCTATTCCCCGGCCCGCACCCCGCCATTGAGACTGCATGGGAATTATTATTTTTTTATCTCTCAACCTGTCCAAGAGGCCTGCTGCCCGCCGCAATCGCCGCCGGGCCGGCCCGCACCCTGCCATTGAGACTGAACGGGAATTATTATTTTTTTATCTCTCAACCTGTCCAAGAGGCCTGCTGCCCGCCGCACTCGCCGCCGGGCCGGCCCGCACCCCGCCATTGAGACTGAACGGGGATTATTATTTTTTTTAACTCGGCGTCCGGGCCGGGGCGGGCTTCGCCCCCGGTACCTCCAGCCGCTTCTATTTACGCGCGCCGCGTTCCAACATATTCACCCCGGCCAAGAGGCCTATTCCCCGGCCCGCACCCCGCCATTGAGACTGCATGGGAATTATTATTTTTTTATCTCTCAACCTGTCCAAGAGGCCTGCTGCCCGCCGCAATCGCCGCCGGGCCGGCCCGCACCCTGCCATTGAGACTGAACGGGAATTATTATTTTTTTATCTCTCAACCTGTCCAAGAGGCCTGCTGCCCGCCGCACTCGCCGCCGGGCCGGCCCGCACCCTGCCATTGAGACTGAACGGGGATTATTTATTTTTTTGACTTGGCCGCCGGGCCGGGGCGGGCATCGCCCCCGGTACCTCCAGCCGCTACTATTTCCGCGGGCCGTGTTCCAACACTATTCACCCCGGCCAAGAGGCCTATTCCCCGGCCCGCACCCCGCCATTGAGACTGCATGGGAATTATTATTTTTTTTATCTCTCAACCTGTCCAAGAGGCCTGCTGCCCGCCGCAATCGCCGCCGGGCCGGCCCGCACCCTGCCATTGAGACTGAACGGGGATTATTTATTTTTTTAACTTGGCCGCCGGCCCGGGGCGGGCATCGCCCCCGGTACCTCCAGCCGCTACTATTTCCGCGGGCCGTGTTCCAACACTATTCACCCCGGCCAAGAGGCCTATTCCCCGGCCCGCACCCCGCCATTGAGACTGCACGGGAATTATTATTTTTTTATCTCTCAACCTGTCCAAGAGGCCTGCTGCCCGCCGCAATCGCCGCCGGGCCGGCCCGCACCCTGCCATTGAGACTGAACGGGGATTATTTATTTTTTTAACTTGGCCGCCGGCCCGGGGCGGGCATCGCCCCCGGTACCTCCAGCCGCTACTATTTCCGCGGGCCGTGTTCCAACACTATTCACCCCGGCCAAGAGGCCTATTCCCCGGCCCGCACCCCGCCATTGAGACTGCATGGGAATTATTATTTTTTTATCTCTCAACCTGTCCAAGAGGCCTGCTGCCCGCCGCAATCGCCGCCGGGCCGGCCCGCACCCTGCCATTGAGACTGAACGGGGATTATTTATTTTTTTAACTTGGCCGCCGGGCCGGGGCGGGCATCGCCCCCGGTACCTCCAGCCGCTACTATTTCCGCGGGCCGTGTTCCAACACTATTCACCCCGGCCAAGAGGCCTATTCCCCGGCCAGCACCCCGCCATTGAGACTGCACGGGAATTATTATTTTTTTATCTCTCAACCTGTCCAAGAGGCCTGCTGCCCGCCGCACTCGCCGCCGGGCCGGCCCGCACCCCGCCATTGAGACTGAACGGGGATTATTATTTTTTTTAACTCGGCGTCCGGGCCGGGGCGGGCTTCGCCCCCGGTACCTCCAGCCGCTTCTATTTACGCGCGCCGCGTTCCAACATATTCACCCCGGCCAAGAGGCCTATTCCCCGGCCCGCACCCCGCCATTGAGACTGCATGGGAATTATTATTTTTTTATCTCTCAACCTGTCCAAGAGGCCTGCTGCCCGCCGCAATCGCCGCCGGGCCGGCCCGCACCCTGCCATTGAGACTGAACGGGAATTATTATTTTTTTATCTCTCAACCTGTCCAAGAGGCCTGCTGCCCGCCGCACTCGCCGCCGGGCCGGCCCGCACCCTGCCATTGAGACTGAACGGGGATTATTTATTTTTTTAACTTGGCCGCCGGCCCGGGGCGGGCATCGCCCCCGGTACCTCCAGCCGCTACTATTTCCGCGGGCCGTGTTCCAACACTATTCACCCCGGCCAAGAGGCCTATTCCCCGGCCCGCACCCCGCCATTGAGACTGCACGGGAATTATTATTTTTTTATCTCTCAACCTGTCCAAGAGGCCTGCTGCCCGCCGCAATCGCCGCCGGGCCGGCCCGCACCCTGCCATTGAGACTGAACGGGGATTATTTATTTTTTTAACTTGGCCGCCGGGCCGGGGCGGGCATCGCCCCCGGTACCTCCAGCCGCTACTATTTCCGCGGGCCGTGTTCCAACACTATTCACCCCGGCCAAGAGGCCTATTCCCCGGCCCGCACCCCGCCATTGAGACTGCACGGGAATTATTATTTTTTTATCTCTCAACCTGTCCAAGAGGCCTGCTGCCCGCCGCACTCGCCGCCGGGCCGGCCCCGCACCCCGCCATTGAGACTGAACGGGGATTATTATTTTTTTTAACTCGGCCTCCGGGCCGGGGCGGGCTTCGCCCCCGGTACCTCCAGCCGCTTCTATTTACGCGCGCCGCGTTCCAACATATTCACCCCGGCCAAGAGGCCTATTCCCCGGCCCGCACCCCGCCATTGAGACTGAATGGGAATTATTATTTTTTTATCTCTCAACCTGTCCAAGAGGCCTGCTGCCCGCCGCAATCGCCGCCGGGCCGGCCCGCACCCTGCCATTGAGACTGAACGGGAATTATTATTTTTTTTATCTCTCAACCTGTCCAAGAGGCCTGCTGCCCGCCGCACTCGCCGCCGGGCCGGCCCGCACCCTGCCATTGAGACTGAACGGGGATTATTTATTTTTTTAACTTGGCCGCCGGCCCGGGGCGGGCATCGCCCCCGGTACCTCCAGCCGCTACTATTTCCGCGGGCCGTGTTCCAACACTATTCACCCCGGCCAAGAGGCCTATTCCCCGGCCCGCACCCCGCCATTGAGACTGCACGGGAATTATTATTTTTTTATCTCTCAACCTGTCCAAGAGGCCTGCTGCCCGCCGCAATCGCCGCCGGGCCGGCCCGCACCCTGCCATTGAGACTGAACGGGGATTATTTATTTTTTTAACTTGGCCGCCGGGCCGGGGCGGGCATCGCCCCCGGTACCTCCAGCCGCTACTATTTCCGCGGGCCGTGTTCCAACACTATTCACCCCGGCCAAGAGGCCTATTCCCCGGCCCGCACCCCGCCATTGAGACTGCACGGGAATTATTATTTTTTTATCTCCCAACCTGTCCAAGAGGCCTGCTGCCCGCCGCACTCGCCGCCGGGCCGGCCCGCACCCCGCCATTGAGACTGAACGGGGATTTTTTTTTTTTTAACTCGGCCTCCGGGCCGGGGCGGGCTTCGCCCCCGGTACCTCCAGCCGCTTCTATTTACGCGCGCCGCGTTCCAACATATTCACCCCGGCCAAGAGGCCTATTCCCCGGCCCGCACCCCTCCATTGAGACTGCATGGGAATTATTATTTTTTTATCTCTCAACCTGTCCAAGAGGCCTGCTGCCCGCCGCAATCGCCGCCGGGCCGGCCCGCACCCTGCCATTGAGACTGAACGGGAATTATTATTTTTTTATCTCTCAACCTGTCCAAGAGGCCTGCTGCCCGCCGCACTCGCCGCCGGGTCGGCCCGCACCCTGCCATTGAGACTGTACGGGGATTATTTATTTTTTTAACTTGGCCGCCGGGCCGGGGCGGGCATCGCCCCCGGTACCTCCAGCCGCTACTATTTCCGCGGGCCGTGTTCCAACACTATTCACCCCGGCCAAGAGGCCTATTCCCCGGCCCGCACCCCGCCATTGAGACTGCATGGGAATTATTATTTTTTTATCTCTCAACCTGTCCAAGAGGCCTGCTGCCCGCCGCAATCGCCGCCGGGCCGGCCCGCACCCTGCCATTGAGACTGAACGGGGATTATTTATTTTTTTAACTTGGCCGCCGGGCCGGGGCGGGCATCGCCCCCGGTACCTCCAGCCGCTACTATTTCCGCGGGCCGTGTTCCAACACTATTCACCCCGGCCAAGAGGCCTATTCCCCGGCCCGCACCCCGCCATTGAGACTGCACGGGAATTATTATTTTTTTATCTCTCAACCTGTCCAAGAGGCCTGCTGCCCGCCGCACTCGCCGCCGGGCCGGCCCGCACCCCGCCATTGAGACTGAACGGGGATTATTATTTTTTTTAACTCGGCCTCCGGGCCGGGGCGGGCTTCGCCCCCGGTACCTCCAGCCGCTTCTATTTACGCGCGCCGCGTTCCAACATATTCACCCCGGCCAAGAGGCCTATTCCCCGGCCCGCACCCCGCCATTGAGACTGCATGGGAATTATTATTTTTTTATCTCTCAACCTGTCCAAGAGGCCTGCTGCCCGCCGCAATCGCCGCCGGGCCGGCCCGCACCCTGCCATTGAGACTGAACGGGAATTATTATTTTTTTATCTCTCAACCTGTCCAAGAGGCCTGCTGCCCGCCGCACTCGCCGCCGGGCCGGCCCGCACCCTGCCATTGAGACTGAACGGGGATTATTTATTTTTTTAACTTGGCCGCCGGGCCGGGGCGGGCATCGCCCCCGGTACCTCCAGCCGCTACTATTTCCGCGGGCCGTGTTCCAACACTATTCACCCCGGCCAAGAGGCCTATTCCCCGGCCAGCACCCCGCCATTGAGACTGCACGGGAATTATTATTTTTTTATCTCTCAACCTGTCCAAGAGGCCTGCTGCCCGCCGCACTCGCCGCCGGGCCGGCCCGCACCCCGCCATTGAGACTGAACGGGGATTATTATTTTTTTTAACTCGGCGTCCGGGCCGGGGCGGGCTTCGCCCCCGGTACCTCCAGCCGCTTCTATTTACGCGCGCCGCGTTCCAACATATTCACCCCGGCCAAGAGGCCTATTCCCCGGCCCGCACCCCGCCATTGAGACTGCATGGGAATTATTATTTTTTTATCTCTCAACCTGTCCAAGAGGCCTGCTGCCCGCCGCAATCGCCGCCGGGCCGGCCCGCACCCTGCCATTGAGACTGAACGGGAATTATTATTTTTTTATCTCTCAACCTGTCCAAGAGGCCTGCTGCCCGCCGCACTCGCCGCCGGGCCGGCCCGCACCCCGCCATTGAGACTGAACGGGGATTATTATTTTTTTTAACTCGGCGTCCGGGCCGGGGCGGGCTTCGCCCCCGGTACCTCCAGCCGCTTCTATTTACGCGCGCCGCGTTCCAACATATTCACCCCGGCCAAGAGGCCTATTCCCCGGCCCGCACCCCGCCATTGAGACTGCATGGGAATTATTATTTTTTTATCTCTCAACCTGTCCAAGAGGCCTGCTGCCCGCCGCAATCGCCGCCGGGCCGGCCCGCACCCTGCCATTGAGACTGAACGGGAATTATTATTTTTTTATCTCTCAACCTGTCCAAGAGGCCTGCTGCCCGCCGCACTCGCCGCCGGGCCGGCCCGCACCCTGCCATTGAGACTGAACGGGGATTATTTATTTTTTTGACTTGGCCGCCGGGCCGGGGCGGGCATCGCCCCCGGTACCTCCAGCCGCTACTATTTCCGCGGGCCGTGTTCCAACACTATTCACCCCGGCCAAGAGGCCTATTCCCCGGCCCGCACCCCGCCATTGAGACTGCATGGGAATTATTATTTTTTTTATCTCTCAACCTGTCCAAGAGGCCTGCTGCCCGCCGCAATCGCCGCCGGGCCGGCCCGCACCCTGCCATTGAGACTGAACGGGGATTATTTATTTTTTTAACTTGGCCGCCGGCCCGGGGCGGGCATCGCCCCCGGTACCTCCAGCCGCTACTATTTCCGCGGGCCGTGTTCCAACACTATTCACCCCGGCCAAGAGGCCTATTCCCCGGCCCGCACCCCGCCATTGAGACTGCACGGGAATTATTATTTTTTTATCTCTCAACCTGTCCAAGAGGCCTGCTGCCCGCCGCAATCGCCGCCGGGCCGGCCCGCACCCTGCCATTGAGACTGAACGGGGATTATTTATTTTTTTAACTTGGCCGCCGGCCCGGGGCGGGCATCGCCCCCGGTACCTCCAGCCGCTACTATTTCCGCGGGCCGTGTTCCAACACTATTCACCCCGGCCAAGAGGCCTATTCCCCGGCCCGCACCCCGCCATTGAGACTGCATGGGAATTATTATTTTTTTATCTCTCAACCTGTCCAAGAGGCCTGCTGCCCGCCGCAATCGCCGCCGGGCCGGCCCGCACCCTGCCATTGAGACTGAACGGGGATTATTTATTTTTTTAACTTGGCCGCCGGGCCGGGGCGGGCATCGCCCCCGGTACCTCCAGCCGCTACTATTTCCGCGGGCCGTGTTCCAACACTATTCACCCCGGCCAAGAGGCCTATTCCCCGGCCCGCACCCCGCCATTGAGACTGCATGGGAATTATTATTTTTTTATCTCTCAACCTGTCCAAGAGCCCTGCTGCCCGCCGCACTCGCCGCCGGGCCGGCCCGCACCCCGCCATTGAGACTGAACGGGGATTATTATTTTTTTTAACTCGGCCTCCGGGCCGGGGCGGGCTTCGCCCCCGGTACCTCCAGCCGCTTCTATTTACGCGCGCCGCGTTCCAACATATTCACCCCGGCCAAGAGGCCTATTCCCCGGCCCGCACCCCGCCATTGAGACTGCATGGGAATTATTATTTTTTTATCTCTCAACCTGTCCAAGAGGCCTGCTGCCCGCCGCAATCGCCGCCGGGCCGGCCCGCACCCTGCCATTGAGACTGAACGGGAATTATTATTTTTTTATCTCTCAACCTGTCCAAGAGGCCTGCTGCCCGCCGCACTCGCCGCCGGGCCGGCCCGCACCCTGCCATTGAGACTGAACGGGGATTATTTATTTTTTTAACTTGGCCGCCGGGCCGGGGCGGGCATCGCCCCCGGTACCTCCAGCCGCTACTATTTCCGCGGGCCGTGTTCCAACACTATTCACCCCGGCCAAGAGGCCTATTCCCCGGCCAGCACCCCGCCATTGAGACTGCACGGGAATTATTATTTTTTTATCTCTCAACCTGTCCAAGAGGCCTGCTGCCCGCCGCACTCGCCGCCGGGCCGGCCCGCACCCCGCCATTGAGACTGAACGGGGATTATTATTTTTTTTAACTCGGCGTCCGGGCCGGGGCGGGCTTCGCCCCCGGTACCTCCAGCCGCTTCTATTTACGCGCGCCGCGTTCCAACATATTCACCCCGGCCAAGAGGCCTATTCCCCGGCCCGCACCCCGCCATTGAGACTGCATGGGAATTATTATTTTTTTATCTCTCAACCTGTCCAAGAGGCCTGCTGCCCGCCGCAATCGCCGCCGGGCCGGCCCGCACCCTGCCATTGAGACTGAACGGGAATTATTATTTTTTTATCTCTCAACCTGTCCAAGAGGCCTGCTGCCCGCCGCACTCGCCGCCGGGCCGGCCCGCACCCCGCCATTGAGACTGAACGGGGATTATTATTTTTTTTAACTCGGCGTCCGGGCCGGGGCGGGCTTCGCCCCTGGTACCTCCAGCCGCTTCTATTTACGCGCGCCGCGTTCCAACATATTCACCCCGGCCAAGAGGCCTATTCCCCGGCCCGCACCCCGCCATTGAGACTGCATGGGAATTATTATTTTTTTATCTCTCAACCTGTCCAAGAGGCCTGCTGCCCGCCGCAATCGCCGCCGGGCCGGCCCGCACCCTGCCATTGAGACTGAACGGGAATTATTATTTTTTTATCTCTCAACCTGTCCAAGAGGCCTGCTGCCCGCCGCACTCGCCGCCGGGCCGGCCCGCACCCTGCCATTGAGACTGAACGGGGATTATTTATTTTTTTGACTTGGCCGCCGGGCCGGGGCGGGCATCGCCCCCGGTACCTCCAGCCGCTACTATTTCCGCGGGCCGTGTTCCAACACTATTCACCCCGGCCAAGAGGCCTATTCCCCGGCCCGCACCCCGCCATTGAGACTGCATGGGAATTATTATTTTTTTTATCTCTCAACCTGTCCAAGAGGCCTGCTGCCCGCCGCAATCGCCGCCGGGCCGGCCCGCACCCTGCCATTGAGACTGAACGGGGATTATTTATTTTTTTAACTTGGCCGCCGGCCCGGGGCGGGCATCGCCCCCGGTACCTCCAGCCGCTACTATTTCCGCGGGCCGTGTTCCAACACTATTCACCCCGGCCAAGAGGCCTATTCCCCGGCCCGCACCCCGCCATTGAGACTGCACGGGAATTATTATTTTTTTATCTCTCAACCTGTCCAAGAGGCCTGCTGCCCGCCGCAATCGCCGCCGGGCCGGCCCGCACCCTGCCATTGAGACTGAACGGGGATTATTTATTTTTTTAACTTGGCCGCCGGCCCGGGGCGGGCATCGCCCCCGGTACCTCCAGCCGCTACTATTTCCGCGGGCCGTGTTCCAACACTATTCACCCCGGCCAAGAGGCCTATTCCCCGGCCCGCACCCCGCCATTGAGACTGCATGGGAATTATTATTTTTTTATCTCTCAACCTGTCCAAGAGGCCTGCTGCCCGCCGCAATCGCCGCCGGGCCGGCCCGCACCCTGCCATTGAGACTGAACGGGGATTATTTATTTTTTTAACTTGGCCGCCGGGCCGGGGCGGGCATCGCCCCCGGTACCTCCAGCCGCTACTATTTCCGCGGGCCGTGTTCCAACACTATTCACCCCGGCCAAGAGGCCTATTCCCCGGCCAGCACCCCGCCATTGAGACTGCACGGGAATTATTATTTTTTTATCTCTCAACCTGTCCAAGAGGCCTGCTGCCCGCCGCACTCGCCGCCGGGCCGGCCCGCACCCCGCCATTGAGACTGAACGGGGATTATTATTTTTTTTAACTCGGCGTCCGGGCCGGGGCGGGCTTCGCCCCCGGTACCTCCAGCCGCTTCTATTTACGCGCGCCGCGTTCCAACATATTCACCCCGGCCAAGAGGCCTATTCCCCGGCCCGCACCCCGCCATTGAGACTGCATGGGAATTATTATTTTTTTATCTCTCAACCTGTCCAAGAGGCCTGCTGCCCGCCGCAATCGCCGCCGGGCCGGCCCGCACCCTGCCATTGAGACTGAACGGGAATTATTATTTTTTTATCTCTCAACCTGTCCAAGAGGCCTGCTGCCCGCCGCACTCGCCGCCGGGCCGGCCCGCACCCTGCCATTGAGACTGAACGGGGATTATTTATTTTTTTAACTTGGCCGCCGGCCCGGGGCGGGCATCGCCCCCGGTACCTCCAGCCGCTACTATTTCCGCGGGCCGTGTTCCAACACTATTCACCCCGGCCAAGAGGCCTATTCCCCGGCCCGCACCCCGCCATTGAGACTGCACGGGAATTATTATTTTTTTATCTCTCAACCTGTCCAAGAGGCCTGCTGCCCGCCGCAATCGCCGCCGGGCCGGCCCGCACCCTGCCATTGAGACTGAACGGGGATTATTTATTTTTTTAACTTGGCCGCCGGGCCGGGGCGGGCATCGCCCCCGGTACCTCCAGCCGCTACTATTTCCGCGGGCCGTGTTCCAACACTATTCACCCCGGCCAAGAGGCCTATTCCCCGGCCCGCACCCCGCCATTGAGACTGCACGGGAATTATTATTTTTTTATCTCTCAACCTGTCCAAGAGGCCTGCTGCCCGCCGCACTCGCCGCCGGGCCGGCCCCGCACCCCGCCATTGAGACTGAACGGGGATTATTATTTTTTTTAACTCGGCCTCCGGGCCGGGGCGGGCTTCGCCCCCGGTACCTCCAGCCGCTTCTATTTACGCGCGCCGCGTTCCAACATATTCACCCCGGCCAAGAGGCCTATTCCCCGGCCCGCACCCCGCCATTGAGACTGAATGGGAATTATTATTTTTTTATCTCTCAACCTGTCCAAGAGGCCTGCTGCCCGCCGCAATCGCCGCCGGGCCGGCCCGCACCCTGCCATTGAGACTGAACGGGAATTATTATTTTTTTTATCTCTCAACCTGTCCAAGAGGCCTGCTGCCCGCCGCACTCGCCGCCGGGCCGGCCCGCACCCTGCCATTGAGACTGAACGGGGATTATTTATTTTTTTAACTTGGCCGCCGGCCCGGGGCGGGCATCGCCCCCGGTACCTCCAGCCGCTACTATTTCCGCGGGCCGTGTTCCAACACTATTCACCCCGGCCAAGAGGCCTATTCCCCGGCCCGCACCCCGCCATTGAGACTGCACGGGAATTATTATTTTTTTATCTCTCAACCTGTCCAAGAGGCCTGCTGCCCGCCGCAATCGCCGCCGGGCCGGCCCGCACCCTGCCATTGAGACTGAACGGGGATTATTTATTTTTTTAACTTGGCCGCCGGGCCGGGGCGGGCATCGCCCCCGGTACCTCCAGCCGCTACTATTTCCGCGGGCCGTGTTCCAACACTATTCACCCCGGCCAAGAGGCCTATTCCCCGGCCCGCACCCCGCCATTGAGACTGCACGGGAATTATTATTTTTTTATCTCCCAACCTGTCCAAGAGGCCTGCTGCCCGCCGCACTCGCCGCCGGGCCGGCCCGCACCCCGCCATTGAGACTGAACGGGGATTTTTTTTTTTTTAACTCGGCCTCCGGGCCGGGGCGGGCTTCGCCCCCGGTACCTCCAGCCGCTTCTATTTACGCGCGCCGCGTTCCAACATATTCACCCCGGCCAAGAGGCCTATTCCCCGGCCCGCACCCCTCCATTGAGACTGCATGGGAATTATTATTTTTTTATCTCTCAACCTGTCCAAGAGGCCTGCTGCCCGCCGCAATCGCCGCCGGGCCGGCCCGCACCCTGCCATTGAGACTGAACGGGAATTATTATTTTTTTATCTCTCAACCTGTCCAAGAGGCCTGCTGCCCGCCGCACTCGCCGCCGGGCCGGCCCGCACCCTGCCATTGAGACTGTACGGGGATTATTTATTTTTTTAACTTGGCCGCCGGGCCGGGGCGGGCATCGCCCCCGGTACCTCCAGCCGCTACTATTTCCGCGGGCCGTGTTCCAACACTATTCACCCCGGCCAAGAGGCCTATTCCCCGGCCCGCACCCCGCCATTGAGACTGCATGGGAATTATTATTTTTTTATCTCTCAACCTGTCCAAGAGGCCTGCTGCCCGCCGCAATCGCCGCCGGGCCGGCCCGCACCCTGCCATTGAGACTGAACGGGGATTATTTATTTTTTTAACTTGGCCGCCGGGCCGGGGCGGGCATCGCCCCCGGTACCTCCAGCCGCTACTATTTCCGCGGGCCGTGTTCCAACACTATTCACCCCGGCCAAGAGGCCTATTCCCCGGCCCGCACCCCGCCATTGAGACTGCACGGGAATTATTATTTTTTTATCTCTCAACCTGTCCAAGAGGCCTGCTGCCCGCCGCACTCGCCGCCGGGCCGGCCCGCACCCCGCCATTGAGACTGAACGGGGATTATTATTTTTTTTAACTCGGCCTCCGGGCCGGGGCGGGCTTCGCCCCCGGTACCTCCAGCCGCTTCTATTTACGCGCGCCGCGTTCCAACATATTCACCCCGGCCAAGAGGCCTATTCCCCGGCCCGCACCCCGCCATTGAGACTGCATGGGAATTATTATTTTTTTATCTCTCAACCTGTCCAAGAGGCCTGCTGCCCGCCGCAATCGCCGCCGGGCCGGCCCGCACCCTGCCATTGAGACTGAACGGGAATTATTATTTTTTTATCTCTCAACCTGTCCAAGAGGCCTGCTGCCCGCCGCACTCGCCGCCGGGCCGGCCCGCACCCTGCCATTGAGACTGAACGGGGATTATTTATTTTTTTAACTTGGCCGCCGGGCCGGGGCGGGCATCGCCCCCGGTACCTCCAGCCGCTACTATTTCCGCGGGCCGTGTTCCAACACTATTCACCCCGGCCAAGAGGCCTATTCCCCGGCCAGCACCCCGCCATTGAGACTGCACGGGAATTATTATTTTTTTATCTCTCAACCTGTCCAAGAGGCCTGCTGCCCGCCGCACTCGCCGCCGGGCCGGCCCGCACCCCGCCATTGAGACTGAACGGGGATTATTATTTTTTTTAACTCGGCGTCCGGGCCGGGGCGGGCTTCGCCCCCGGTACCTCCAGCCGCTTCTATTTACGCGCGCCGCGTTCCAACATATTCACCCCGGCCAAGAGGCCTATTCCCCGGCCCGCACCCCGCCATTGAGACTGCATGGGAATTATTATTTTTTTATCTCTCAACCTGTCCAAGAGGCCTGCTGCCCGCCGCAATCGCCGCCGGGCCGGCCCGCACCCTGCCATTGAGACTGAACGGGAATTATTATTTTTTTATCTCTCAACCTGTCCAAGAGGCCTGCTGCCCGCCGCACTCGCCGCCGGGCCGGCCCGCACCCTGCCATTGAGACTGAACGGGGATTATTTATTTTTTTAACTTGGCCGCCGGCCCGGGGCGGGCATCGCCCCCGGTACCTCCAGCCGCTACTATTTCCGCGGGCCGTGTTCCAACACTATTCACCCCGGCCAAGAGGCCTATTCCCCGGCCCGCACCCCGCCATTGAGACTGCACGGGAATTATTATTTTTTTATCTCTCAACCTGTCCAAGAGGCCTGCTGCCCGCCGCAATCGCCGCCGGGCCGGCCCGCACCCTGCCATTGAGACTGAACGGGGATTATTTATTTTTTTAACTTGGCCGCCGGGCCGGGGCGGGCATCGCCCCCGGTACCTCCAGCCGCTACTATTTCCGCGGGCCGTGTTCCAACACTATTCACCCCGGCCAAGAGGCCTATTCCCCGGCCCGCACCCCGCCATTGAGACTGCACGGGAATTATTATTTTTTTATCTCTCAACCTGTCCAAGAGGCCTGCTGCCCGCCGCACTCGCCGCCGGGCCGGCCCGCACCCCGCCATTGAGACTGAACGGGGATTATTTTTTTTTTTAACTCGGCCTCCGGGCCGGGGCGGGCTTCGCCCCCGGTACCTCCAGCCGCTTCTATTTACGCGCGCCGCGTTCCAACATATTCACCCCGGCCAAGAGGCCTATTCCCCGGCCCGCACCCCTCCATTGAGACTGCATGGGAATTATTATTTTTTTATCTCTCAACCTGTCCAAGAGGCCTGCTGCCCGCCGCAATCGCCGCCGGGCCGGCCCGCACCCTGCCATTGAGACTGAACGGGAATTATTATTTTTTTATCTCTCAACCTGTCCAAGAGGCCTGCTGCCCGCCGCACTCGCCGCCGGGCCGGCCCGCACCCTGCCATTGAGACTGAACGGGGATTATTTATTTTTTTAACTTGGCCGCCGGGCCGGGGCGGGCATCGCCCCCGGTACCTCCAGCCGCTACTATTTCCGCGGGCCGTGTTCCAACACTATTCACCCCGGCCAAGAGGCCTATTCCCCGGCCCGCACCCCGCCATTGAGACTGCATGGGAATTATTATTTTTTTATCTCTCAACCTGTCCAAGAGGCCTGCTGCCCGCCGCAATCGCCGCCGGGCCGGCCCGCACCCTGCCATTGAGACTGAACGGGGATTATTTATTTTTTTAACTTGGCCGCCGGGCCGGGGCGGGCATCGCCCCCGGTACCTCCAGCCGCTACTATTTCCGCGGGCCGTGTTCCAACACTATTCACCCCGGCCAAGAGGCCTATTCCCCGGCCCGCACCCCGCCATTGAGACTGCACGGGAATTATTATTTTTTTATCTCTCAACCTGTCCAAGAGGCCTGCTGCCCGCCGCACTCGCCGCCGGGCCGGCCCGCACCCCGCCATTGAGACTGAACGGGGATTATTATTTTTTTTAACTCGGCCTCCGGGCCGGGGCGGGCTTCGCCCCCGGTACCTCCAGCCGCTTCTATTTACGCGCGCCGCGTTCCAACATATTCACCCCGGCCAAGAGGCCTATTCCCCGGCCCGCACCCCGCCATTGAGACTGCATGGGAATTATTATTTTTTTATCTCTCAACCTGTCCAAGAGGCCTGCTGCCCGCCGCAATCGCCGCCGGGCCGGCCCCGCACCCCGCCATTGAGACTGAACGGGGATTATTATTTTTTTTAACTCGGCCTCCGGGCCGGGGCGGGCTTCGCCCCCGGTACCTCCAGCCGCTTCTATTTACGCGCGCCGCGTTCCAACATATTCACCCCGGCCAAGAGGCCTATTCCCCGGCCCGCACCCCGCCATTGAGACTGAATGGGAATTATTATTTTTTTATCTCTCAACCTGTCCAAGAGGCCTGCTGCCCGCCGCAATCGCCGCCGGGCCGGCCCGCACCCTGCCATTGAGACTGAACGGGAATTATTATTTTTTTATCTCTCAACCTGTCCAAGAGGCCTGCTGCCCGCCGCACTCGCCGCCGGGCCGGCCCGCACCCTGCCATTGAGACTGAACGGGGATTATTTATTTTTTTAACTTGGCCGCCGGCCCGGGGCGGGCATCGCCCCCGGTACCTCCAGCCGCTACTATTTCCGCGGGCCGTGTTCCAACACTATTCACCCCGGCCAAGAGGCCTATTCCCCGGCCCGCACCCCGCCATTGAGACTGCACGGGAATTATTATTTTTTTATCTCTCAACCTGTCCAAGAGGCCTGCTGCCCGCCGCAATCGCCGCCGGGCCGGCCCGCACCCTGCCATTGAGACTGAACGGGGATTATTTATTTTTTTAACTTGGCCGCCGGGCCGGGGCGGGCATCGCCCCCGGTACCTCTAGCCGCTACTATTTCCGCGGGCCGTGTTCCAACACTATTCACCCCGGCCAAGAGGCCTATTCCCCGGCCCGCACCCCGCCATTGAGACTGCACGGGAATTATTATTTTTTTATCTCCCAACCTGTCCAAGAGGCCTGCTGCCCGCCGCACTCGCCGCCGGGCCGGCCCGCACCCCGCCATTGAGACTGAACGGGGATTTTTTTTTTTTTTAACTCGGCCTCCGGGCCGGGGCGGGCTTCGCCCCCGGTACCTCCAGCCGCTTCTATTTACGCGCGCCGCGTTCCAACATATTCACCCCGGCCAAGAGGCCTATTCCCCGGCCCGCACCCCTCCATTGAGACTGCATGGGAATTATTATTTTTTTATCTCTCAACCTGTCCAAGAGGCCTGCTGCCCGCCGCAATCGCCGCCGGGCCGGCCCGCACCCTGCCATTGAGACTGAACGGGAATTATTATTTTTTTATCTCTCAACCTGTCCAAGAGGCCTGCTGCCCGCCGCACTCGCCGCCGGGCCGGCCCGCACCCTGCCATTGAGACTGTACGGGGATTATTTATTTTTTTAACTTGGCCGCCGGGCCGGGGCGGGCATCGCCCCCGGTACCTCCAGCCGCTACTATTTCCGCGGGCCGTGTTCCAACACTATTCACCCCGGCCAAGAGGCCTATTCCCCGGCCCGCACCCCGCCATTGAGACTGCATGGGAATTATTATTTTTTTATCTCTCAACCTGTCCAAGAGGCCTGCTGCCCGCCGCAATCGCCGCCGGGCCGGCCCGCACCCTGCCATTGAGACTGAACGGGGATTATTTATTTTTTTAACTTGGCCGCCGGGCCGGGGCGGGCATCGCCCCCGGTACCTCCAGCCGCTACTATTTCCGCGGGCCGTGTTCCAACACTATTCACCCCGGCCAAGAGGCCTATTCCCCGGCCCGCACCCCGCCATTGAGACTGCACGGGAATTATTATTTTTTTATCTCTCAACCTGTCCAAGAGGCCTGCTGCCCGCCGCAATCGCCGCCGGGCCGGCCCGCACCCTGCCATTGAGACTGAACGGGGATTATTTATTTTTTTAACTTGGCCGCCGGGCCGGGGCGGGCATCGCCCCCGGTACCTCCAGCCGCTACTATTTCCGCGGGCCGTGTTCCAACACTATTCACCCCGGCCAAGAGGCCTATTCCCCGGCCCGCACCCCGCCATTGAGACTGCACGGGAATTATTATTTTTTTATCTCTCAACCTGTCCAAGAGGCCTGCTGCCCGCCGCACTCGCCGCCGGGCCGGCCCGCACCCCGCCATTGAGACTGAACGGGGATTACCGGGCCGGGGCGGGCTTCGCCCCCGGTACCTCCAGCCGCTTCTATTTACGCGCGCCGCGTTCCAACATATTCACCCCGGCCAAGAGGCCTATTCCCCGGCCCGCACCCCGCCATTGAGACTGCATGGGAATTATTATTTTTTTATCTCTCAACCTGTCCAAGAGGCCTGCTGCCCGCCGCAATCGCCGCCGGGCCGGCCCGCACCCTGCCATTGAGACTGAACGGGAATTATTATTTTTTTATCTCTCAACCTGTCCAAGAGGCCTGCTGCCCGCCGCACTCGCCGCCGGGCCGGCCCGCACCCTGCCATTGAGACTGAACGGGGATTATTTATTTTTTTAACTTGGCCGCCGGGCCGGGGCGGGCATCGCCCCCGGTACCTCCAGCCGCTACTATTTCCGCGGGCCGTGTTCCAACACTATTCACCCCGGCCAAGAGGCCTATTCCCCGGCCCGCACCCCGCCATTGAGACTGCATGGGAATTATTATTTTTTTATCTCTCAACCTGTCCAAGAGGCCTGCTGCCCGCCGCACTCGCCGCCGGGCCGGCCCGCACCCCGCCATTGAGACTGAACGGGGATTATTATTTTTTTTAACTCGGCCTCCGGGCCGGGGCGGGCTTCGCCCCCGGTACCTCCAGCCGCTTCTATTTACACGCGCCGCGTTCCAACATATTCACCCCGGCCAAGAGGCCTCTTCCCCGGCCACACTCGTCCGCCGGGCCGGCCCGCACCCCGCCATTGAGACTGCACGGGAATTATTATTTTTATATCTCTCAACCTGTCCAAGAGGCCTGCTGCCCGCCGCAATCGCCGCCGGGCCGGCCCGCACCCTGCCATTGAGACTGAACGGGATTATTTATTTTTTTAACTTGGCCGCCGGGCCGGGGCGGGCATCGCCCCCGGTACCTCCAGCCGCTACTATTTCCGCGGGCCGTGTTCCAACACTATTCACCCCGGCCAAGAGGCCTATTCCCCGGCCCGCACCCCGCCATTGAGACTGCATGGGAATTATTATTTTTTTATCTCTCAACCTGTCCAAGAGGCCTGCTGCCCGCCGCAATCGCCGCCGGGCCGGCCCGCACCCTGCCATTGAGACTGAACGGGGATTATTTATTTTTTTAACTTGGCCGCCGGGCCGGGGCGGGCATCGCCCCCGGTACCTCCAGCCGCTACTATTTCCGCGGGCCGTGTTCCAACACTATTCACCCCGGCCAAGAGGCCTATTCCCCGGCCCGCACCCCGCCATTGAGACTGCACGGGAATTATTATTTTTTTATCTCTCAACCTGTCCAAGAGGCCTGCTGCCCGCCGCACTCGCCGCCGGGCCGGCCCGCACCCCGCCATTGAGACTGAACGGGGATTATTATTTTTTTTAACTCGGCGTCCGGGCCGGGGCGGGCTTCGCCCCCGGTACCTCCAGCCGCTTCTATTTACGCGCGCCGCGTTCCAACATATTCACCCCGGCCAAGAGGCCTATTCCCCGGCCCGCACCCCGCCATTGAGACTGCATGGGAATTATTATTTTTTTATCTCTCAACCTGTCCAAGAGGCCTGCTGCCCGCCGCAATCGCCGCCGGGCCGGCCCGCACCCTGCCATTGAGACTGAACGGGAATTATTATTTTTTTATCTCTCAACCTGTCCAAGAGGCCTGCTGCCCGCCGCACTCGCCGCCGGGCCGGCCCGCACCCTGCCATTGAGACTGAACGGGGATTATTTATTTTTTTAACTTGGCCGCCGGCCCGGGGCGGGCATCGCCCCCGGTACCTCCAGCCGCTACTATTTCCGCGGGCCGTGTTCCAACACTATTCACCCCGGCCAAGAGGCCTATTCCCCGGCCCGCACCCCGCCATTGAGACTGCACGGGAATTATTATTTTTTTATCTCTCAACCTGTCCAAGAGGCCTGCTGCCCGCCGCACTCGCCGCCGGGCCGGCCCGCACCCCGCCATTGAGACTGAACGGGGATTATTATTTTTTTTAACTCGGCCTCCGGGCCGGGGCGGGCTTCGCCCCCGGCACCTCCAGCCGCTTCTATTTACGCGCGCCGCGTTCCAACATATTCACCCCGGCCAAGAGGCCTATTCCCCGGCCCGCACCCCGCCATTGAGACTGCATGGGAATTATTATTTTTTTATCTCTCAACCTGTCCAAGAGGCCTGCTGCCCGCCGCAATCGCCGCCGGGCCGGCCCGCACCCTGCCATTGAGACTGAACGGGAATTATTATTTTTTTATCTCTCAACCTGTCCAAGAGGCCTGCTGCCCGCCGCACTCGCCGCCGGGCCGGCCCGCACCCTGCCATTGAGACTGAACGGGGATTATTTATTTTTTTAACTTGGCCGCCGGGCCGGGGCGGGCATCGCCCCCGGTACCTCCAGCCGCTACTATTTCCGCGGGCCGTGTTCCAACACTATTCACCCCGGCCAAGAGGCCTATTCCCCGGCCCGCACCCCGCCATTGAGACTGCACGGGAATTATTATTTTTTTATCTCTCAACCTGTCCAAGAGGCCTGCTGCCCGCCGCAATCGCCGCCGGGCCGGCCCGCACCCTGCCATTGAGACTGAACGGGGATTATTTATTTTTTTAACTTGGCCGCCGGGCCGGGGCGGGCATCGCCCCCGGTACCTCCAGCCGCTACTATTTCCGCTGGCCGTGTTCCAACACTATTCACCCCGGCCAAGAGGCCTATTCCCCGGCCCGCACCCCGCCATTGAGACTGCACGGGAATTATTATTTTTTTATCTCTCAACCTGTCCAAGAGGCCTGCTGCCCGCCGCACTCGCCGCCGGGCCGGCCCGCACCCTGCCATTGAGACTGAACGGGAATTATTATTTTTTTATCTCTCAACCTGTCCAAGAGGCCTGCTGCCCACCGCACTCGCCGCCGGGCCGGCCCGCACCCTGCCATTGAGACTGAACGGGGATTATTTATTTTTTTAACTTGGCCGCCGGCCCGGGGCGGGCATCGCCCCCGGTACCTCCAGCCGCTACTATTTCCGCGGGCCGTGTTCCAACACTATTCACCCCGGCCAAGAGGCCTATTCCCCGGCCCGCACCCCGCCATTGAGACTGCACGGGAATTATTATTTTTTTATCTCTCAACCTGTCCAAGAGGCCTGCTGCCCGCCGCAATCGCCGCCGGGCCGGCCCGCACCCTGCCATTGAGACTGAACGGGGATTATTTATTTTTTTAACTTGGCCGCCGGGCCGGGGCGGGCATCGCCCCCGGTACCTCCAGCCGCTACTATTTCCGCGGGCCGTGTTCAAACACTATTCACCCCGGCCAAGAGGCCTATTCCCCGGCCCGCACCCCGCCATTGAGACTGCACGGGAATTATTATTTTTTTATCTCTCAACCTGTCCAAGAGGCCTGCTGCCCGCCGCACTCGCCGCCGGGCCGGCCCGCACCCCGCCATTGAGACTGAACGGGGATTATTATTTTTTTTAACTCGGCCTCCGGGCCGGGGCGGGCTTCGCCCCCGGTACCTCCAGCCGCTTCTATTTACGCGCGCCGCGTTCCAACATATTCACCCCGGCCAAGAGGCCTATTCCCCGGCCCGCACCCCGCCATTGAGACTGCATGGGAATTATTATTTTTTTATCTCTCAACCTGTCCAAGTGGCCTGCTGCCCGCCGCAATCGCCACCGGGCCGGCCCGCACCCTGCCATTGAGACTGAACGGGAATTATTATTTTTTTATCTCTCAACCTGTCCAAGAGGCCTGCTGCCCGCCGCACTCGCCGCCGGGCCGGCCCGCACCCTGCCATTGAGACTGAACGGGGATTATTTATTTTTTTAACTTGGCCGCCGGGCCGGGGCGGGCATCGCCCCCGGTACCTCCAGCCGCTACTATTTCCGCGGGCCGTGTTCCAACACTATTCACCCCGGCCAAGAGGCCTATTCCCCGGCCCGCACCCCGCCATTGAGACTGCATGGGAATTATTATTTTTTTATCTCTCAACCTGTCCAAGAGGCCTGCTGCCCGCCGCAATCGCCGCCGGGCCGGCCCGCACCCTGCCATTGAGACTGAACGGGGATTATTTATTTTTTTAACTTGGCCGCCGGGCCGGGGCGGGCATCGCCCCCGGTACCTCCAGCCGCTACTATTTCCGCGGGCCGTGTTCCAACACTATTCAACCCGGCCAAGAGGCCTATTCCCCGGCCCGCACCCCGCCATTGAGACTGCACGGGAATTATTATTTTTTTATCTCTCAACCTGTCCAAGAGGCCTGCTGCCCGCCGCAATCGCCGCCTGGCCGGCCCGCACCCTGCCATTGAGACTGAACGGGGATTATTTATTTTTTTAACTTGGCCGCCGGCCCGGGGCGGGCATCGCCCCCGGTACCTCCAGCCGCTACTATTTCCGCGGGCCGTGTTCCAACACTATTCACCCCGGCCAAGAGGCCTATTCCCCGGCCCGCACCCCGCCATTGAGACTGCACGGGAATTATTATTTTTTTATCTCTCAACCTGTCCAAGAGGCCTGCTGCCCGCCGCACTCGCCGCCGGGCCGGCCCGCACCCCGCCATTGAGACTGAACGGGGATTATTATTTTTTTTAACTCGGCGTCCGGGCCGGGGGGGGCTTCGCCCCCGGTACCTCCAGCCGCTTCTATTTACGCGCGCCGCGTTCCAACATATTCACCCCGGCCAAGAGGCCTATTCCCCGGCCCGCACCCCGCCATTGAGACTGCACGGGAATTATTATTTTTTTATCTCTCAACCTGTCCAAGAGGCCTGCTGCCCGCCGCACTCGCCGCCGGGCCGGCCCGCACCCTGCCATTGAGACTGAACGGGAATTATTATTTTTTTATCTCTCAACCTGTCCAAGAGGCCTGCTGCCCACCGCACTCGCCGCCGGGCCGGCCCGCACCCTGCCATTGAGACTGAACGGGGATTATTTATTTTTTTAACTTGGCCGCCGGCCCGGGGCGGGCATCGCCCCCGGTACCTCCAGCCGCTACTATTTCCGCGGGCCGTGTTCCAACACTATTCACCCCGGCCAAGAGGCCTATTCCCCGGCCCGCACCCCGCCATTGAGACTGCACGGGAATTATTATTTTTTTATCTCTCAACCTGTCCAAGAGGCCTGCTGCCCGCCGCAATCGCCGCCGGGCCGGCCCGCACCCTGCCATTGAGACTGAACGGGGATTATTTATTTTTTTAACTTGGCCGCCGGGCCGGGGCGGGCATCGCCCCCGGTACCTCCAGCCGCTACTATTTCCGCGGGCCGTGTTCCAACACTATTCACCCCGGCCAAGAGGCCTATTCCCCGGCCCGCACCCCGCCATTGAGACTGCACGGGAATTATTATTTTTTTATCTCTCAACCTGTCCAAGAGGCCTGCTGCCCGCCGCACTCGCCGCCGGGCCGGCCCGCACCCCGCCATTGAGACTGAACGGGGATTATTATTTTTTTTAACTCGGCCTCCGGGCCGGGGCGGGCTTCGCCCCCGGTACCTCCAGCCGCTTCTATTTACGCGCGCCGCGTTCCAACATATTCACCCCGGCCAAGAGGCCTATTCCCCGGCCCGCACCCCGCCATTGAGACTGCATGGGAATTATTATTTTTTTATCTCTCAACCTGTCCAAGTGGCCTGCTGCCCGCCGCAATCGCCACCGGGCCGGCCCGCACCCTGCCATTGAGACTGAACGGGAATTATTATTTTTTTATCTCTCAACCTGTCCAAGAGGCCTGCTGCCCGCCGTACTCGCCGCCGGGCCGGCCCGCACCCTGCCATTGAGACTGAACGGGGATTATTTATTTTTTTAACTTGGCCGCCGGGCCGGGGCGGGCATCGCCCCCGGTACCTCCAGCCGCTACTATTTCCGCGGGCCGTGTTCCAACACTATTCACCCCGGCCAAGAGGCCTATTCCCCGGCCCGCACCCCGCCATTGAGACTGCATGGGAATTATTATTTTTTTATCTCTCAACCTGTCCAAGAGGCCTGCTGCCCGCCGCAATCGCCGCCGGGCCGGCCCGCACCCTGCCATTGAGACTGAACGGGGATTATTTATTTTTTTAACTTGGCCGCCGGGCCGGGGCGGGCATCGCCCCCGGTACCTCCAGCCGCTACTATTTCCGCGGGCCGTGTTCCAACACTATTCAACCCGGCCAAGAGGCCTATTCCCCGGCCCGCACCCCGCCATTGAGACTGCACGGGAATTATTATTTTTTTATCTCTCAACCTGTCCAAGAGGCCTGCTGCCCGCCGCAATCGCCGCCGGGCCGGCCCGCACCCTGCCATTGAGACTGAACGGGGATTATTTATTTTTTTAACTTGGCCGCCGGCCCGGGGCGGGCATCGCCCCCGGTACCTCCAGCCGCTACTATTTCCGCGGGCCGTGTTCCAACACTATTCACCCCGGCCAAGAGGCCTATTCCCCGGCCCGCACCCCGCCATTGAGACTGCACGGGAATTATTATTTTTTTATCTCTCAACCTGTCCAAGAGGCCTGCTGCCCGCCGCACTCGCCGCCGGGCCGGCCCGCACCCCGCCATTGAGACTGAACGGGGATTATTATTTTTTTTAACTCGGCGTCCGGGCCGGGGCGGGCTTCGCCCCCGGTACCTCCAGCCGCTTCTATTTACGCGCGCCGCGTTCCAACATATTCACCCCGGCCAAGAGGCCTATTCCCCGGCCCGCACCCCGCCATTGAGACTGCATGGGAATTATTATTTTTTTATCTCTCAACCTGTCCAAGAGGCCTGCTGCCCGCCGCAATCGCCGCCGGGCCGGCCCGCACCCTGCCATTGAGACTGAACGGGAATTATTATTTTTTTATCTCTCAACCTGTCCAAGAGGCCTGCTGCCCGCCGCACTCGCCGCCGGGCCGGCCCGCACCCCGCCATTGAGACTGAACGGGGATTATTATTTTTTTTAACTCGGCGTCCGGGCCGGGGCGGGCTTCGCCCCCGGTACCTCCAGCCGCTTCTATTTACGCGCGCCGCGTTCCAACATATTCACCCCGGCCAAGAGGCCTATTCCCCGGCCCGCACCCCGCCATTGAGACTGCATGGGAATTATTATTTTTTTATCTCTCAACCTGTCCAAGAGGCCTGCTGCCCGCCGCAATCGCCGCCGGGCCGGCCCGCACCCTGCCATTGAGACTGAACGGGAATTATTATTTTTTTATCTCTCAACCTGTCCAAGAGGCCTGCTGCCCGCCGCACTCGCCGCCGGGCCGGCCCGCACCCTGCCATTGAGACTGAACGGGGATTATTTATTTTTTTGACTTGGCCGCCGGGCCGGGGCGGGCATCGCCCCCGGTACCTCCAGCCGCTACTATTTCCGCGGGCCGTGTTCCAACACTATTCACCCCGGCCAAGAGGCCTATTCCCCGGCCCGCACCCCGCCATTGAGACTGCATGGGAATTATTATTTTTTTTATCTCTCAACCTGTCCAAGAGGCCTGCTGCCCGCCGCAATCGCCGCCGGGCCGGCCCGCACCCTGCCATTGAGACTGAACGGGGATTATTTATTTTTTTAACTTGGCCGCCGGCCCGGGGCGGGCATCGCCCCCGGTACCTCCAGCCGCTACTATTTCCGCGGGCCGTGTTCCAACACTATTCACCCCGGCCAAGAGGCCTATTCCCCGGCCCGCACCCCGCCATTGAGACTGCACGGGAATTATTATTTTTTTATCTCTCAACCTGTCCAAGAGGCCTGCTGCCCGCCGCAATCGCCGCCGGGCCGGCCCGCACCCTGCCATTGAGACTGAACGGGGATTATTTATTTTTTTAACTTGGCCGCCGGCCCGGGGCGGGCATCGCCCCCGGTACCTCCAGCCGCTACTATTTCCGCGGGCCGTGTTCCAACACTATTCACCCCGGCCAAGAGGCCTATTCCCCGGCCCGCACCCCGCCATTGAGACTGCATGGGAATTATTATTTTTTTATCTCTCAACCTGTCCAAGAGGCCTGCTGCCCGCCGCAATCGCCGCCGGGCCGGCCCGCACCCTGCCATTGAGACTGAACGGGGATTATTTATTTTTTTAACTTGGCCGCCGGGCCGGGGCGGGCATCGCCCCCGGTACCTCCAGCCGCTACTATTTCCGCGGGCCGTGTTCCAACACTATTCACCCCGGCCAAGAGGCCTATTCCCCGGCCAGCACCCCGCCATTGAGACTGCACGGGAATTATTATTTTTTTATCTCTCAACCTGTCCAAGAGGCCTGCTGCCCGCCGCACTCGCCGCCGGGCCGGCCCGCACCCCGCCATTGAGACTGAACGGGGATTATTATTTTTTTTAACTCGGCGTCCGGGCCGGGGCGGGCTTCGCCCCCGGTACCTCCAGCCGCTTCTATTTACGCGCGCCGCGTTCCAACATATTCACCCCGGCCAAGAGGCCTATTCCCCGGCCCGCACCCCGCCATTGAGACTGCATGGGAATTATTATTTTTTTATCTCTCAACCTGTCCAAGAGGCCTGCTGCCCGCCGCAATCGCCGCCGGGCCGGCCCGCACCCTGCCATTGAGACTGAACGGGAATTATTATTTTTTTATCTCTCAACCTGTCCAAGAGGCCTGCTGCCCGCCGCACTCGCCGCCGGGCCGGCCCGCACCCTGCCATTGAGACTGAACGGGGATTATTTATTTTTTTAACTTGGCCGCCGGCCCGGGGCGGGCATCGCCCCCGGTACCTCCAGCCGCTACTATTTCCGCGGGCCGTGTTCCAACACTATTCACCCCGGCCAAGAGGCCTATTCCCCGGCCCGCACCCCGCCATTGAGACTGCACGGGAATTATTATTTTTTTATCTCTCAACCTGTCCAAGAGGCCTGCTGCCCGCCGCAATCGCCGCCGGGCCGGCCCGCACCCTGCCATTGAGACTGAACGGGGATTATTTATTTTTTTAACTTGGCCGCCGGGCCGGGGCGGGCATCGCCCCCGGTACCTCCAGCCGCTACTATTTCCGCGGGCCGTGTTCCAACACTATTCACCCCGGCCAAGAGGCCTATTCCCCGGCCCGCACCCCGCCATTGAGACTGCACGGGAATTATTATTTTTTTATCTCTCAACCTGTCCAAGAGGCCTGCTGCCCGCCGCACTCGCCGCCGGGCCGGCCCCGCACCCCGCCATTGAGACTGAACGGGGATTATTATTTTTTTTAACTCGGCCTCCGGGCCGGGGCGGGCTTCGCCCCCGGTACCTCCAGCCGCTTCTATTTACGCGCGCCGCGTTCCAACATATTCACCCCGGCCAAGAGGCCTATTCCCCGGCCCGCACCCCGCCATTGAGACTGAATGGGAATTATTATTTTTTTATCTCTCAACCTGTCCAAGAGGCCTGCTGCCCGCCGCAATCGCCGCCGGGCCGGCCCGCACCCTGCCATTGAGACTGAACGGGAATTATTATTTTTTTTATCTCTCAACCTGTCCAAGAGGCCTGCTGCCCGCCGCACTCGCCGCCGGGCCGGCCCGCACCCTGCCATTGAGACTGAACGGGGATTATTTATTTTTTTAACTTGGCCGCCGGCCCGGGGCGGGCATCGCCCCCGGTACCTCCAGCCGCTACTATTTCCGCGGGCCGTGTTCCAACACTATTCACCCCGGCCAAGAGGCCTATTCCCCGGCCCGCACCCCGCCATTGAGACTGCACGGGAATTATTATTTTTTTATCTCTCAACCTGTCCAAGAGGCCTGCTGCCCGCCGCAATCGCCGCCGGGCCGGCCCGCACCCTGCCATTGAGACTGAACGGGGATTATTTATTTTTTTAACTTGGCCGCCGGGCCGGGGCGGGCATCGCCCCCGGTACCTCCAGCCGCTACTATTTCCGCGGGCCGTGTTCCAACACTATTCACCCCGGCCAAGAGGCCTATTCCCCGGCCCGCACCCCGCCATTGAGACTGCACGGGAATTATTATTTTTTTATCTCTCAACCTGTCCAAGAGGCCTGCTGCCCGCCGCACTCGCCGCCGGGCCGGCCCCGCACCCCGCCATTGAGACTGAACGGGGATTATTATTTTTTTTAACTCGGCCTCCGGGCCGGGGCGGGCTTCGCCCCCGGTACCTCCAGCCGCTTCTATTTACGCGCGCCGCGTTCCAACATATTCACCCCGGCCAAGAGGCCTATTCCCCGGCCCGCACCCCGCCATTGAGACTGAATGGGAATTATTATTTTTTTATCTCTCAACCTGTCCAAGAGGCCTGCTGCCCGCCGCAATCGCCGCCGGGCCGGCCCGCACCCTGCCATTGAGACTGAACGGGAATTATTATTTTTTTTATCTCTCAACCTGTCCAAGAGGCCTGCTGCCCGCCGCACTCGCCGCCGGGCCGGCCCGCACCCTGCCATTGAGACTGAACGGGGATTATTTATTTTTTTAACTTGGCCGCCGGCCCGGGGCGGGCATCGCCCCCGGTACCTCCAGCCGCTACTATTTCCGCGGGCCGTGTTCCAACACTATTCACCCCGGCCAAGAGGCCTATTCCCCGGCCCGCACCCCGCCATTGAGACTGCACGGGAATTATTATTTTTTTATCTCTCAACCTGTCCAAGAGGCCTGCTGCCCGCCGCAATCGCCGCCGGGCCGGCCCGCACCCTGCCATTGAGACTGAACGGGGATTATTTATTTTTTTAACTTGGCCGCCGGGCCGGGGCGGGCATCGCCCCCGGTACCTCCAGCCGCTACTATTTCCGCGGGCCGTGTTCCAACACTATTCACCCCGGCCAAGAGGCCTATTCCCCGGCCCGCACCCCGCCATTGAGACTGCACGGGAATTATTATTTTTTTATCTCCCAACCTGTCCAAGAGGCCTGCTGCCCGCCGCACTCGCCGCCGGGCCGGCCCGCACCCCGCCATTGAGACTGAACGGGGATTTTTTTTTTTTTAACTCGGCCTCCGGGCCGGGGCGGGCTTCGCCCCCGGTACCTCCAGCCGCTTCTATTTACGCGCGCCGCGTTCCAACATATTCACCCCGGCCAAGAGGCCTATTCCCCGGCCCGCACCCCTCCATTGAGACTGCATGGGAATTATTATTTTTTTATCTCTCAACCTGTCCAAGAGGCCTGCTGCCCGCCGCAATCGCCGCCGGGCCGGCCCGCACCCTGCCATTGAGACTGAACGGGAATTATTATTTTTTTATCTCTCAACCTGTCCAAGAGGCCTGCTGCCCGCCGCACTCGCCGCCGGGCCGGCCCGCACCCTGCCATTGAGACTGTACGGGGATTATTTATTTTTTTAACTTGGCCGCCGGGCCGGGGCGGGCATCGCCCCCGGTACCTCCAGCCGCTACTATTTCCGCGGGCCGTGTTCCAACACTATTCACCCCGGCCAAGAGGCCTATTCCCCGGCCCGCACCCCGCCATTGAGACTGCATGGGAATTATTATTTTTTTATCTCTCAACCTGTCCAAGAGGCCTGCTGCCCGCCGCAATCGCCGCCGGGCCGGCCCGCACCCTGCCATTGAGACTGAACGGGGATTATTTATTTTTTTAACTTGGCCGCCGGGCCGGGGCGGGCATCGCCCCCGGTACCTCCAGCCGCTACTATTTCCGCGGGCCGTGTTCCAACACTATTCACCCCGGCCAAGAGGCCTATTCCCCGGCCCGCACCCCGCCATTGAGACTGCACGGGAATTATTATTTTTTTATCTCTCAACCTGTCCAAGAGGCCTGCTGCCCGCCGCACTCGCCGCCGGGCCGGCCCGCACCCCGCCATTGAGACTGAACGGGGATTATTATTTTTTTTAACTCGGCCTCCGGGCCGGGGCGGGCTTCGCCCCCGGTACCTCCAGCCGCTTCTATTTACGCGCGCCGCGTTCCAACATATTCACCCCGGCCAAGAGGCCTATTCCCCGGCCCGCACCCCGCCATTGAGACTGCATGGGAATTATTATTTTTTTATCTCTCAACCTGTCCAAGAGGCCTGCTGCCCGCCGCAATCGCCGCCGGGCCGGCCCGCACCCTGCCATTGAGACTGAACGGGAATTATTATTTTTTTATCTCTCAACCTGTCCAAGAGGCCTGCTGCCCGCCGCACTCGCCGCCGGGCCGGCCCGCACCCTGCCATTGAGACTGAACGGGGATTATTTATTTTTTTAACTTGGCCGCCGGGCCGGGGCGGGCATCGCCCCCGGTACCTCCAGCCGCTACTATTTCCGCGGGCCGTGTTCCAACACTATTCACCCCGGCCAAGAGGCCTATTCCCCGGCCAGCACCCCGCCATTGAGACTGCACGGGAATTATTATTTTTTTATCTCTCAACCTGTCCAAGAGGCCTGCTGCCCGCCGCACTCGCCGCCGGGCCGGCCCGCACCCCGCCATTGAGACTGAACGGGGATTATTATTTTTTTTAACTCGGCGTCCGGGCCGGGGCGGGCTTCGCCCCCGGTACCTCCAGCCGCTTCTATTTACGCGCGCCGCGTTCCAACATATTCACCCCGGCCAAGAGGCCTATTCCCCGGCCCGCACCCCGCCATTGAGACTGCATGGGAATTATTATTTTTTTATCTCTCAACCTGTCCAAGAGGCCTGCTGCCCGCCGCAATCGCCGCCGGGCCGGCCCGCACCCTGCCATTGAGACTGAACGGGAATTATTATTTTTTTATCTCTCAACCTGTCCAAGAGGCCTGCTGCCCGCCGCACTCGCCGCCGGGCCGGCCCGCACCCCGCCATTGAGACTGAACGGGGATTATTATTTTTTTTAACTCGGCGTCCGGGCCGGGGCGGGCTTCGCCCCCGGTACCTCCAGCCGCTTCTATTTACGCGCGCCGCGTTCCAACATATTCACCCCGGCCAAGAGGCCTATTCCCCGGCCCGCACCCCGCCATTGAGACTGCATGGGAATTATTATTTTTTTATCTCTCAACCTGTCCAAGAGGCCTGCTGCCCGCCGCAATCGCCGCCGGGCCGGCCCGCACCCTGCCATTGAGACTGAACGGGAATTATTATTTTTTTATCTCTCAACCTGTCCAAGAGGCCTGCTGCCCGCCGCACTCGCCGCCGGGCCGGCCCGCACCCTGCCATTGAGACTGAACGGGGATTATTTATTTTTTTGACTTGGCCGCCGGGCCGGGGCGGGCATCGCCCCCGGTACCTCCAGCCGCTACTATTTCCGCGGGCCGTGTTCCAACACTATTCACCCCGGCCAAGAGGCCTATTCCCCGGCCCGCACCCCGCCATTGAGACTGCATGGGAATTATTATTTTTTTTATCTCTCAACCTGTCCAAGAGGCCTGCTGCCCGCCGCAATCGCCGCCGGGCCGGCCCGCACCCTGCCATTGAGACTGAACGGGGATTATTTATTTTTTTAACTTGGCCGCCGGCCCGGGGCGGGCATCGCCCCCGGTACCTCCAGCCGCTACTATTTCCGCGGGCCGTGTTCCAACACTATTCACCCCGGCCAAGAGGCCTATTCCCCGGCCCGCACCCCGCCATTGAGACTGCACGGGAATTATTATTTTTTTATCTCTCAACCTGTCCAAGAGGCCTGCTGCCCGCCGCAATCGCCGCCGGGCCGGCCCGCACCCTGCCATTGAGACTGAACGGGGATTATTTATTTTTTTAACTTGGCCGCCGGCCCGGGGCGGGCATCGCCCCCGGTACCTCCAGCCGCTACTATTTCCGCGGGCCGTGTTCCAACACTATTCACCCCGGCCAAGAGGCCTATTCCCCGGCCCGCACCCCGCCATTGAGACTGCATGGGAATTATTATTTTTTTATCTCTCAACCTGTCCAAGAGGCCTGCTGCCCGCCGCAATCGCCGCCGGGCCGGCCCGCACCCTGCCATTGAGACTGAACGGGGATTATTTATTTTTTTAACTTGGCCGCCGGGCCGGGGCGGGCATCGCCCCCGGTACCTCCAGCCGCTACTATTTCCGCGGGCCGTGTTCCAACACTATTCACCCCGGCCAAGAGGCCTATTCCCCGGCCCGCACCCCGCCATTGAGACTGCATGGGAATTATTATTTTTTTATCTCTCAACCTGTCCAAGAGCCCTGCTGCCCGCCGCACTCGCCGCCGGGCCGGCCCGCACCCCGCCATTGAGACTGAACGGGGATTATTATTTTTTTTAACTCGGCCTCCGGGCCGGGGCGGGCTTCGCCCCCGGTACCTCCAGCCGCTTCTATTTACGCGCGCCGCGTTCCAACATATTCACCCCGGCCAAGAGGCCTATTCCCCGGCCCGCACCCCGCCATTGAGACTGCATGGGAATTATTATTTTTTTATCTCTCAACCTGTCCAAGAGGCCTGCTGCCCGCCGCAATCGCCGCCGGGCCGGCCCGCACCCTGCCATTGAGACTGAACGGGAATTATTATTTTTTTATCTCTCAACCTGTCCAAGAGGCCTGCTGCCCGCCGCACTCGCCGCCGGGCCGGCCCGCACCCTGCCATTGAGACTGAACGGGGATTATTTATTTTTTTAACTTGGCCGCCGGGCCGGGGCGGGCATCGCCCCCGGTACCTCCAGCCGCTACTATTTCCGCGGGCCGTGTTCCAACACTATTCACCCCGGCCAAGAGGCCTATTCCCCGGCCAGCACCCCGCCATTGAGACTGCACGGGAATTATTATTTTTTTATCTCTCAACCTGTCCAAGAGGCCTGCTGCCCGCCGCACTCGCCGCCGGGCCGGCCCGCACCCCGCCATTGAGACTGAACGGGGATTATTATTTTTTTTAACTCGGCGTCCGGGCCGGGGCGGGCTTCGCCCCCGGTACCTCCAGCCGCTTCTATTTACGCGCGCCGCGTTCCAACATATTCACCCCGGCCAAGAGGCCTATTCCCCGGCCCGCACCCCGCCATTGAGACTGCATGGGAATTATTATTTTTTTATCTCTCAACCTGTCCAAGAGGCCTGCTGCCCGCCGCAATCGCCGCCGGGCCGGCCCGCACCCTGCCATTGAGACTGAACGGGAATTATTATTTTTTTATCTCTCAACCTGTCCAAGAGGCCTGCTGCCCGCCGCACTCGCCGCCGGGCCGGCCCGCACCCCGCCATTGAGACTGAACGGGGATTATTATTTTTTTTAACTCGGCGTCCGGGCCGGGGCGGGCTTCGCCCCTGGTACCTCCAGCCGCTTCTATTTACGCGCGCCGCGTTCCAACATATTCACCCCGGCCAAGAGGCCTATTCCCCGGCCCGCACCCCGCCATTGAGACTGCATGGGAATTATTATTTTTTTATCTCTCAACCTGTCCAAGAGGCCTGCTGCCCGCCGCAATCGCCGCCGGGCCGGCCCGCACCCTGCCATTGAGACTGAACGGGAATTATTATTTTTTTATCTCTCAACCTGTCCAAGAGGCCTGCTGCCCGCCGCACTCGCCGCCGGGCCGGCCCGCACCCTGCCATTGAGACTGAACGGGGATTATTTATTTTTTTGACTTGGCCGCCGGGCCGGGGCGGGCATCGCCCCCGGTACCTCCAGCCGCTACTATTTCCGCGGGCCGTGTTCCAACACTATTCACCCCGGCCAAGAGGCCTATTCCCCGGCCCGCACCCCGCCATTGAGACTGCATGGGAATTATTATTTTTTTTATCTCTCAACCTGTCCAAGAGGCCTGCTGCCCGCCGCAATCGCCGCCGGGCCGGCCCGCACCCTGCCATTGAGACTGAACGGGGATTATTTATTTTTTTAACTTGGCCGCCGGCCCGGGGCGGGCATCGCCCCCGGTACCTCCAGCCGCTACTATTTCCGCGGGCCGTGTTCCAACACTATTCACCCCGGCCAAGAGGCCTATTCCCCGGCCCGCACCCCGCCATTGAGACTGCACGGGAATTATTATTTTTTTATCTCTCAACCTGTCCAAGAGGCCTGCTGCCCGCCGCAATCGCCGCCGGGCCGGCCCGCACCCTGCCATTGAGACTGAACGGGGATTATTTATTTTTTTAACTTGGCCGCCGGCCCGGGGCGGGCATCGCCCCCGGTACCTCCAGCCGCTACTATTTCCGCGGGCCGTGTTCCAACACTATTCACCCCGGCCAAGAGGCCTATTCCCCGGCCCGCACCCCGCCATTGAGACTGCATGGGAATTATTATTTTTTTATCTCTCAACCTGTCCAAGAGGCCTGCTGCCCGCCGCAATCGCCGCCGGGCCGGCCCGCACCCTGCCATTGAGACTGAACGGGGATTATTTATTTTTTTAACTTGGCCGCCGGGCCGGGGCGGGCATCGCCCCCGGTACCTCCAGCCGCTACTATTTCCGCGGGCCGTGTTCCAACACTATTCACCCCGGCCAAGAGGCCTATTCCCCGGCCAGCACCCCGCCATTGAGACTGCACGGGAATTATTATTTTTTTATCTCTCAACCTGTCCAAGAGGCCTGCTGCCCGCCGCACTCGCCGCCGGGCCGGCCCGCACCCCGCCATTGAGACTGAACGGGGATTATTATTTTTTTTAACTCGGCGTCCGGGCCGGGGCGGGCTTCGCCCCCGGTACCTCCAGCCGCTTCTATTTACGCGCGCCGCGTTCCAACATATTCACCCCGGCCAAGAGGCCTATTCCCCGGCCCGCACCCCGCCATTGAGACTGCATGGGAATTATTATTTTTTTATCTCTCAACCTGTCCAAGAGGCCTGCTGCCCGCCGCAATCGCCGCCGGGCCGGCCCGCACCCTGCCATTGAGACTGAACGGGAATTATTATTTTTTTATCTCTCAACCTGTCCAAGAGGCCTGCTGCCCGCCGCACTCGCCGCCGGGCCGGCCCGCACCCTGCCATTGAGACTGAACGGGGATTATTTATTTTTTTAACTTGGCCGCCGGCCCGGGGCGGGCATCGCCCCCGGTACCTCCAGCCGCTACTATTTCCGCGGGCCGTGTTCCAACACTATTCACCCCGGCCAAGAGGCCTATTCCCCGGCCCGCACCCCGCCATTGAGACTGCACGGGAATTATTATTTTTTTATCTCTCAACCTGTCCAAGAGGCCTGCTGCCCGCCGCAATCGCCGCCGGGCCGGCCCGCACCCTGCCATTGAGACTGAACGGGGATTATTTATTTTTTTAACTTGGCCGCCGGGCCGGGGCGGGCATCGCCCCCGGTACCTCCAGCCGCTACTATTTCCGCGGGCCGTGTTCCAACACTATTCACCCCGGCCAAGAGGCCTATTCCCCGGCCCGCACCCCGCCATTGAGACTGCACGGGAATTATTATTTTTTTATCTCTCAACCTGTCCAAGAGGCCTGCTGCCCGCCGCACTCGCCGCCGGGCCGGCCCCGCACCCCGCCATTGAGACTGAACGGGGATTATTATTTTTTTTAACTCGGCCTCCGGGCCGGGGCGGGCTTCGCCCCCGGTACCTCCAGCCGCTTCTATTTACGCGCGCCGCGTTCCAACATATTCACCCCGGCCAAGAGGCCTATTCCCCGGCCCGCACCCCGCCATTGAGACTGAATGGGAATTATTATTTTTTTATCTCTCAACCTGTCCAAGAGGCCTGCTGCCCGCCGCAATCGCCGCCGGGCCGGCCCGCACCCTGCCATTGAGACTGAACGGGAATTATTATTTTTTTTATCTCTCAACCTGTCCAAGAGGCCTGCTGCCCGCCGCACTCGCCGCCGGGCCGGCCCGCACCCTGCCATTGAGACTGAACGGGGATTATTTATTTTTTTAACTTGGCCGCCGGCCCGGGGCGGGCATCGCCCCCGGTACCTCCAGCCGCTACTATTTCCGCGGGCCGTGTTCCAACACTATTCACCCCGGCCAAGAGGCCTATTCCCCGGCCCGCACCCCGCCATTGAGACTGCACGGGAATTATTATTTTTTTATCTCTCAACCTGTCCAAGAGGCCTGCTGCCCGCCGCAATCGCCGCCGGGCCGGCCCGCACCCTGCCATTGAGACTGAACGGGGATTATTTATTTTTTTAACTTGGCCGCCGGGCCGGGGCGGGCATCGCCCCCGGTACCTCCAGCCGCTACTATTTCCGCGGGCCGTGTTCCAACACTATTCACCCCGGCCAAGAGGCCTATTCCCCGGCCCGCACCCCGCCATTGAGACTGCACGGGAATTATTATTTTTTTATCTCCCAACCTGTCCAAGAGGCCTGCTGCCCGCCGCACTCGCCGCCGGGCCGGCCCGCACCCCGCCATTGAGACTGAACGGGGATTTTTTTTTTTTTAACTCGGCCTCCGGGCCGGGGCGGGCTTCGCCCCCGGTACCTCCAGCCGCTTCTATTTACGCGCGCCGCGTTCCAACATATTCACCCCGGCCAAGAGGCCTATTCCCCGGCCCGCACCCCTCCATTGAGACTGCATGGGAATTATTATTTTTTTATCTCTCAACCTGTCCAAGAGGCCTGCTGCCCGCCGCAATCGCCGCCGGGCCGGCCCGCACCCTGCCATTGAGACTGAACGGGAATTATTATTTTTTTATCTCTCAACCTGTCCAAGAGGCCTGCTGCCCGCCGCACTCGCCGCCGGGCCGGCCCGCACCCTGCCATTGAGACTGTACGGGGATTATTTATTTTTTTAACTTGGCCGCCGGGCCGGGGCGGGCATCGCCCCCGGTACCTCCAGCCGCTACTATTTCCGCGGGCCGTGTTCCAACACTATTCACCCCGGCCAAGAGGCCTATTCCCCGGCCCGCACCCCGCCATTGAGACTGCATGGGAATTATTATTTTTTTATCTCTCAACCTGTCCAAGAGGCCTGCTGCCCGCCGCAATCGCCGCCGGGCCGGCCCGCACCCTGCCATTGAGACTGAACGGGGATTATTTATTTTTTTAACTTGGCCGCCGGGCCGGGGCGGGCATCGCCCCCGGTACCTCCAGCCGCTACTATTTCCGCGGGCCGTGTTCCAACACTATTCACCCCGGCCAAGAGGCCTATTCCCCGGCCCGCACCCCGCCATTGAGACTGCACGGGAATTATTATTTTTTTATCTCTCAACCTGTCCAAGAGGCCTGCTGCCCGCCGCACTCGCCGCCGGGCCGGCCCGCACCCCGCCATTGAGACTGAACGGGGATTATTATTTTTTTTAACTCGGCCTCCGGGCCGGGGCGGGCTTCGCCCCCGGTACCTCCAGCCGCTTCTATTTACGCGCGCCGCGTTCCAACATATTCACCCCGGCCAAGAGGCCTATTCCCCGGCCCGCACCCCGCCATTGAGACTGCATGGGAATTATTATTTTTTTATCTCTCAACCTGTCCAAGAGGCCTGCTGCCCGCCGCAATCGCCGCCGGGCCGGCCCGCACCCTGCCATTGAGACTGAACGGGAATTATTATTTTTTTATCTCTCAACCTGTCCAAGAGGCCTGCTGCCCGCCGCACTCGCCGCCGGGCCGGCCCGCACCCTGCCATTGAGACTGAACGGGGATTATTTATTTTTTTAACTTGGCCGCCGGGCCGGGGCGGGCATCGCCCCCGGTACCTCCAGCCGCTACTATTTCCGCGGGCCGTGTTCCAACACTATTCACCCCGGCCAAGAGGCCTATTCCCCGGCCAGCACCCCGCCATTGAGACTGCACGGGAATTATTATTTTTTTATCTCTCAACCTGTCCAAGAGGCCTGCTGCCCGCCGCACTCGCCGCCGGGCCGGCCCGCACCCCGCCATTGAGACTGAACGGGGATTATTATTTTTTTTAACTCGGCGTCCGGGCCGGGGCGGGCTTCGCCCCCGGTACCTCCAGCCGCTTCTATTTACGCGCGCCGCGTTCCAACATATTCACCCCGGCCAAGAGGCCTATTCCCCGGCCCGCACCCCGCCATTGAGACTGCATGGGAATTATTATTTTTTTATCTCTCAACCTGTCCAAGAGGCCTGCTGCCCGCCGCAATCGCCGCCGGGCCGGCCCGCACCCTGCCATTGAGACTGAACGGGAATTATTATTTTTTTATCTCTCAACCTGTCCAAGAGGCCTGCTGCCCGCCGCACTCGCCGCCGGGCCGGCCCGCACCCTGCCATTGAGACTGAACGGGGATTATTTATTTTTTTAACTTGGCCGCCGGCCCGGGGCGGGCATCGCCCCCGGTACCTCCAGCCGCTACTATTTCCGCGGGCCGTGTTCCAACACTATTCACCCCGGCCAAGAGGCCTATTCCCCGGCCCGCACCCCGCCATTGAGACTGCACGGGAATTATTATTTTTTTATCTCTCAACCTGTCCAAGAGGCCTGCTGCCCGCCGCAATCGCCGCCGGGCCGGCCCGCACCCTGCCATTGAGACTGAACGGGGATTATTTATTTTTTTAACTTGGCCGCCGGGCCGGGGCGGGCATCGCCCCCGGTACCTCCAGCCGCTACTATTTCCGCGGGCCGTGTTCCAACACTATTCACCCCGGCCAAGAGGCCTATTCCCCGGCCCGCACCCCGCCATTGAGACTGCACGGGAATTATTATTTTTTTATCTCTCAACCTGTCCAAGAGGCCTGCTGCCCGCCGCACTCGCCGCCGGGCCGGCCCGCACCCCGCCATTGAGACTGAACGGGGATTATTTTTTTTTTTAACTCGGCCTCCGGGCCGGGGCGGGCTTCGCCCCCGGTACCTCCAGCCGCTTCTATTTACGCGCGCCGCGTTCCAACATATTCACCCCGGCCAAGAGGCCTATTCCCCGGCCCGCACCCCTCCATTGAGACTGCATGGGAATTATTATTTTTTTATCTCTCAACCTGTCCAAGAGGCCTGCTGCCCGCCGCAATCGCCGCCGGGCCGGCCCGCACCCTGCCATTGAGACTGAACGGGAATTATTATTTTTTTATCTCTCAACCTGTCCAAGAGGCCTGCTGCCCGCCGCACTCGCCGCCGGGCCGGCCCGCACCCTGCCATTGAGACTGAACGGGGATTATTTATTTTTTTAACTTGGCCGCCGGGCCGGGGCGGGCATCGCCCCCGGTACCTCCAGCCGCTACTATTTCCGCGGGCCGTGTTCCAACACTATTCACCCCGGCCAAGAGGCCTATTCCCCGGCCCGCACCCCGCCATTGAGACTGCATGGGAATTATTATTTTTTTATCTCTCAACCTGTCCAAGAGGCCTGCTGCCCGCCGCAATCGCCGCCGGGCCGGCCCGCACCCTGCCATTGAGACTGAACGGGGATTATTTATTTTTTTAACTTGGCCGCCGGGCCGGGGCGGGCATCGCCCCCGGTACCTCCAGCCGCTACTATTTCCGCGGGCCGTGTTCCAACACTATTCACCCCGGCCAAGAGGCCTATTCCCCGGCCCGCACCCCGCCATTGAGACTGCACGGGAATTATTATTTTTTTATCTCTCAACCTGTCCAAGAGGCCTGCTGCCCGCCGCACTCGCCGCCGGGCCGGCCCGCACCCCGCCATTGAGACTGAACGGGGATTATTATTTTTTTTAACTCGGCCTCCGGGCCGGGGCGGGCTTCGCCCCCGGTACCTCCAGCCGCTTCTATTTACGCGCGCCGCGTTCCAACATATTCACCCCGGCCAAGAGGCCTATTCCCCGGCCCGCACCCCGCCATTGAGACTGCATGGGAATTATTATTTTTTTATCTCTCAACCTGTCCAAGAGGCCTGCTGCCCGCCGCAATCGCCGCCGGGCCGGCCCGCACCCTGCCATTGAGACTGAACGGGAATTATTATTTTTTTATCTCTCAACCTGTCCAAGAGGCCTGCTGCCCGCCGCACTCGCCGCCGGGCCGGCCCGCACCCTGCCATTGAGACTGAACGGGGATTATTTATTTTTTTAACTTGGCCGCCGGGCCGGGGCGGGCATCGCCCCCGGTACCTCCAGCCGCTACTATTTCCGCGGGCCGTGTTCCAACACTATTCACCCCGGCCAAGAGGCCTATTCCCCGGCCAGCACCCCGCCATTGAGACTGCACGGGAATTATTATTTTTTTATCTCTCAACCTGTCCAAGAGGCCTGCTGCCCGCCGCACTCGCCGCCGGGCCGGCCCGCACCCCGCCATTGAGACTGAACGGGGATTATTATTTTTTTTAACTCGGCGTCCGGGCCGGGGCGGGCTTCGCCCCCGGTACCTCCAGCCGCTTCTATTTACGCGCGCCGCGTTCCAACATATTCACCCCGGCCAAGAGGCCTATTCCCCGGCCCGCACCCCGCCATTGAGACTGCATGGGAATTATTATTTTTTTATCTCTCAACCTGTCCAAGAGGCCTGCTGCCCGCCGCAATCGCCGCCGGGCCGGCCCGCACCCTGCCATTGAGACTGAACGGGAATTATTATTTTTTTATCTCTCAACCTGTCCAAGAGGCCTGCTGCCCGCCGCACTCGCCGCCGGGCCGGCCCGCACCCCGCCATTGAGACTGAACGGGGATTATTATTTTTTTTAACTCGGCGTCCGGGCCGGGGCGGGCTTCGCCCCCGGTACCTCCAGCCGCTTCTATTTACGCGCGCCGCGTTCCAACATATTCACCCCGGCCAAGAGGCCTATTCCCCGGCCCGCACCCCGCCATTGAGACTGCATGGGAATTATTATTTTTTTATCTCTCAACCTGTCCAAGAGGCCTGCTGCCCGCCGCAATCGCCGCCGGGCCGGCCCGCACCCTGCCATTGAGACTGAACGGGAATTATTATTTTTTTATCTCTCAACCTGTCCAAGAGGCCTGCTGCCCGCCGCACTCGCCGCCGGGCCGGCCCGCACCCTGCCATTGAGACTGAACGGGGATTATTTATTTTTTTGACTTGGCCGCCGGGCCGGGGCGGGCATCGCCCCCGGTACCTCCAGCCGCTACTATTTCCGCGGGCCGTGTTCCAACACTATTCACCCCGGCCAAGAGGCCTATTCCCCGGCCCGCACCCCGCCATTGAGACTGCATGGGAATTATTATTTTTTTTATCTCTCAACCTGTCCAAGAGGCCTGCTGCCCGCCGCAATCGCCGCCGGGCCGGCCCGCACCCTGCCATTGAGACTGAACGGGGATTATTTATTTTTTTAACTTGGCCGCCGGCCCGGGGCGGGCATCGCCCCCGGTACCTCCAGCCGCTACTATTTCCGCGGGCCGTGTTCCAACACTATTCACCCCGGCCAAGAGGCCTATTCCCCGGCCCGCACCCCGCCATTGAGACTGCACGGGAATTATTATTTTTTTATCTCTCAACCTGTCCAAGAGGCCTGCTGCCCGCCGCAATCGCCGCCGGGCCGGCCCGCACCCTGCCATTGAGACTGAACGGGGATTATTTATTTTTTTAACTTGGCCGCCGGCCCGGGGCGGGCATCGCCCCCGGTACCTCCAGCCGCTACTATTTCCGCGGGCCGTGTTCCAACACTATTCACCCCGGCCAAGAGGCCTATTCCCCGGCCCGCACCCCGCCATTGAGACTGCATGGGAATTATTATTTTTTTATCTCTCAACCTGTCCAAGAGGCCTGCTGCCCGCCGCAATCGCCGCCGGGCCGGCCCGCACCCTGCCATTGAGACTGAACGGGGATTATTTATTTTTTTAACTTGGCCGCCGGGCCGGGGCGGGCATCGCCCCCGGTACCTCCAGCCGCTACTATTTCCGCGGGCCGTGTTCCAACACTATTCACCCCGGCCAAGAGGCCTATTCCCCGGCCCGCACCCCGCCATTGAGACTGCATGGGAATTATTATTTTTTTATCTCTCAACCTGTCCAAGAGCCCTGCTGCCCGCCGCACTCGCCGCCGGGCCGGCCCGCACCCCGCCATTGAGACTGAACGGGGATTATTATTTTTTTTAACTCGGCCTCCGGGCCGGGGCGGGCTTCGCCCCCGGTACCTCCAGCCGCTTCTATTTACGCGCGCCGCGTTCCAACATATTCACCCCGGCCAAGAGGCCTATTCCCCGGCCCGCACCCCGCCATTGAGACTGCATGGGAATTATTATTTTTTTATCTCTCAACCTGTCCAAGAGGCCTGCTGCCCGCCGCAATCGCCGCCGGGCCGGCCCGCACCCTGCCATTGAGACTGAACGGGAATTATTATTTTTTTATCTCTCAACCTGTCCAAGAGGCCTGCTGCCCGCCGCACTCGCCGCCGGGCCGGCCCGCACCCTGCCATTGAGACTGAACGGGGATTATTTATTTTTTTAACTTGGCCGCCGGGCCGGGGCGGGCATCGCCCCCGGTACCTCCAGCCGCTACTATTTCCGCGGGCCGTGTTCCAACACTATTCACCCCGGCCAAGAGGCCTATTCCCCGGCCAGCACCCCGCCATTGAGACTGCACGGGAATTATTATTTTTTTATCTCTCAACCTGTCCAAGAGGCCTGCTGCCCGCCGCACTCGCCGCCGGGCCGGCCCGCACCCCGCCATTGAGACTGAACGGGGATTATTATTTTTTTTAACTCGGCGTCCGGGCCGGGGCGGGCTTCGCCCCCGGTACCTCCAGCCGCTTCTATTTACGCGCGCCGCGTTCCAACATATTCACCCCGGCCAAGAGGCCTATTCCCCGGCCCGCACCCCGCCATTGAGACTGCATGGGAATTATTATTTTTTTATCTCTCAACCTGTCCAAGAGGCCTGCTGCCCGCCGCAATCGCCGCCGGGCCGGCCCGCACCCTGCCATTGAGACTGAACGGGAATTATTATTTTTTTATCTCTCAACCTGTCCAAGAGGCCTGCTGCCCGCCGCACTCGCCGCCGGGCCGGCCCGCACCCCGCCATTGAGACTGAACGGGGATTATTATTTTTTTTAACTCGGCGTCCGGGCCGGGGCGGGCTTCGCCCCTGGTACCTCCAGCCGCTTCTATTTACGCGCGCCGCGTTCCAACATATTCACCCCGGCCAAGAGGCCTATTCCCCGGCCCGCACCCCGCCATTGAGACTGCATGGGAATTATTATTTTTTTATCTCTCAACCTGTCCAAGAGGCCTGCTGCCCGCCGCAATCGCCGCCGGGCCGGCCCGCACCCTGCCATTGAGACTGAACGGGAATTATTATTTTTTTTATCTCTCAACCTGTCCAAGAGGCCTGCTGCCCGCCGCACTCGCCGCCGGGCCGGCCCGCACCCTGCCATTGAGACTGAACGGGGATTATTTATTTTTTTGACTTGGCCGCCGGGCCGGGGCGGGCATCGCCCCCGGTACCTCCAGCCGCTACTATTTCCGCGGGCCGTGTTCCAACACTATTCACCCCGGCCAAGAGGCCTATTCCCCGGCCCGCACCCAGCCATTGAGACTGCATGGGAATTATTATTTTTTTTATCTCTCAACCTGTCCAAGAGGCCTGCTGCCCGCCGCAATCGCCGCCGGGCCGGCCCGCACCCTGCCATTGAGACTGAACGGGGATTATTTATTTTTTTAACTTGGCCGCCGGCCCGGGGCGGGCATCGCCCCCGGTACCTCCAGCCGCTACTATTTCCGCGGGCCGTGTTCCAACACTATTCACCCCGGCCAAGAGGCCTATTCCCCGGCCCGCACCCCGCCATTGAGACTGCACGGGAATTATTATTTTTTTATCTCTCAACCTGTCCAAGAGGCCTGCTGCCCGCCGCAATCGCCGCCGGGCCGGCCCGCACCCTGCCATTGAGACTGAACGGGGATTATTTATTTTTTTAACTTGGCCGCCGGCCCGGGGCGGGCATCGCCCCCGGTACCTCCAGCCGCTACTATTTCCGCGGGCCGTGTTCCAACACTATTCACCCCGGCCAAGAGGCCTATTCCCCGGCCCGCACCCCGCCATTGAGACTGCATGGGAATTATTATTTTTTTATCTCTCAACCTGTCCAAGAGGCCTGCTGCCCGCCGCAATCGCCGCCGGGCCGGCCCGCACCCTGCCATTGAGACTGAACGGGGATTATTTATTTTTTTAACTTGGCCGCCGGGCCGGGGCGGGCATCGCCCCCGGTACCTCCAGCCGCTACTATTTCCGCGGGCCGTGTTCCAACACTATTCACCCCGGCCAAGAGGCCTATTCCCCGGCCAGCACCCCGCCATTGAGACTGCACGGGAATTATTATTTTTTTATCTCTCAACCTGTCCAAGAGGCCTGCTGCCCGCCGCACTCGCCGCCGGGCCGGCCCGCACCCCGCCATTGAGACTGAACGGGGATTATTATTTTTTTTAACTCGGCGTCCGGCCGGGGCGGGCTTCGCCCCCGGTACCTCCAGCCGCTTCTATTTACGCGCGCCGCGTTCCAACATATTCACCCCGGCCAAGAGGCCTATTCCCCGGCCCGCACCCCGCCATTGAGACTGCATGGGAATTATTATTTTTTTATCTCTCAACCTGTCCAAGAGGCCTGCTGCCCGCCGCAATCGCCGCCGGGCCGGCCCGCACCCTGCCATTGAGACTGAACGGGAATTATTATTTTTTTATCTCTCAACCTGTCCAAGAGGCCTGCTGCCCGCCGCACTCGCCGCCGGGCCGGCCCGCACCCTGCCATTGAGACTGAACGGGGATTATTTATTTTTTTAACTTGGCCGCCGGCCCGGGGCGGGCATCGCCCCCGGTACCTCCAGCCGCTACTATTTCCGCGGGCCGTGTTCCAACACTATTCACCCCGGCCAAGAGGCCTATTCCCCGGCCCGCACCCCGCCATTGAGACTGCACGGGAATTATTATTTTTTTATCTCTCAACCTGTCCAAGAGGCCTGCTGCCCGCCGCAATCGCCGCCGGGCCGGCCCGCACCCTGCCATTGAGACTGAACGGGGATTATTTATTTTTTTAACTTGGCCGCCGGGCCGGGGCGGGCATCGCCCCCGGTACCTCCAGCCGCTACTATTTCCGCGGGCCGTGTTCCAACACTATTCACCCCGGCCAAGAGGCCTATTCCCCGGCCCGCACCCCGCCATTGAGACTGCACGGGAATTATTATTTTTTTATCTCTCAACCTGTCCAAGAGGCCTGCTGCCCGCCGCACTCGCCGCCGGGCCGGCCCCGCACCCCGCCATTGAGACTGAACGGGGATTATTATTTTTTTTAACTCGGCCTCCGGGCCGGGGCGGGCTTCGCCCCCGGTACCTCCAGCCGCTTCTATTTACGCGCGCCGCGTTCCAACATATTCACCCCGGCCAAGAGGCCTATTCCCCGGCCCGCACCCCGCCATTGAGACTGAATGGGAATTATTATTTTTTTATCTCTCAACCTGTCCAAGAGGCCTGCTGCCCGCCGCAATCGCCGCCGGGCCGGCCCGCACCCTGCCATTGAGACTGAACGGGAATTATTATTTTTTTTATCTCTCAACCTGTCCAAGAGGCCTGCTGCCCGCCGCACTCGCCGCCGGGCCGGCCCGCACCCTGCCATTGAGACTGAACGGGGATTATTTATTTTTTTAACTTGGCCGCCGGCCCGGGGCGGGCATCGCCCCCGGTACCTCCAGCCGCTACTATTTCCGCGGGCCGTGTTCCAACACTATTCACCCCGGCCAAGAGGCCTATTCCCCGGCCCGCACCCCGCCATTGAGACTGCACGGGAATTATTATTTTTTTATCTCTCAACCTGTCCAAGAGGCCTGCTGCCCGCCGCAATCGCCGCCGGGCCGGCCCGCACCCTGCCATTGAGACTGAACGGGGATTATTTATTTTTTTAACTTGGCCGCCGGGCCGGGGCGGGCATCGCCCCCGGTACCTCCAGCCGCTACTATTTCCGCGGGCCGTGTTCCAACACTATTCACCCCGGCCAAGAGGCCTATTCCCCGGCCCGCACCCCGCCATTGAGACTGCACGGGAATTATTATTTTTTTATCTCCCAACCTGTCCAAGAGGCCTGCTGCCCGCCGCACTCGCCGCCGGGCCGGCCCGCACCCCGCCATTGAGACTGAACGGGGATTTTTTTTTTTTTAACTCGGCCTCCGGGCCGGGGCGGGCTTCGCCCCCGGTACCTCCAGCCGCTTCTATTTACGCGCGCCGCGTTCCAACATATTCACCCCGGCCAAGAGGCCTATTCCCCGGCCCGCACCCCTCCATTGAGACTGCATGGGAATTATTATTTTTTTATCTCTCAACCTGTCCAAGAGGCCTGCTGCCCGCCGCAATCGCCGCCGGGCCGGCCCGCACCCTGCCATTGAGACTGAACGGGAATTATTATTTTTTTATCTCTCAACCTGTCCAAGAGGCCTGCTGCCCGCCGCACTCGCCGCCGGGCCGGCCCGCACCCTGCCATTGAGACTGTACGGGGATTATTTATTTTTTTAACTTGGCCGCCGGGCCGGGGCGGGCATCGCCCCCGGTACCTCCAGCCGCTACTATTTCCGCGGGCCGTGTTCCAACACTATTCACCCCGGCCAAGAGGCCTATTCCCCGGCCCGCACCCCGCCATTGAGACTGCATGGGAATTATTATTTTTTTATCTCTCAACCTGTCCAAGAGGCCTGCTGCCCGCCGCAATCGCCGCCGGGCCGGCCCGCACCCTGCCATTGAGACTGAACGGGGATTATTTATTTTTTTAACTTGGCCGCCGGGCCGGGGCGGGCATCGCCCCCGGTACCTCCAGCCGCTACTATTTCCGCGGGCCGTGTTCCAACACTATTCACCCCGGCCAAGAGGCCTATTCCCCGGCCCGCACCCCGCCATTGAGACTGCACGGGAATTATTATTTTTTTATCTCTCAACCTGTCCAAGAGGCCTGCTGCCCGCCGCACTCGCCGCCGGGCCGGCCCGCACCCCGCCATTGAGACTGAACGGGGATTATTATTTTTTTTAACTCGGCCTCCGGGCCGGGGCGGGCTTCGCCCCCGGTACCTCCAGCCGCTTCTATTTACGCGCGCCGCGTTCCAACATATTCACCCCGGCCAAGAGGCCTATTCCCCGGCCCGCACCCCGCCATTGAGACTGCATGGGAATTATTATTTTTTTATCTCTCAACCTGTCCAAGAGGCCTGCTGCCCGCCGCAATCGCCGCCGGGCCGGCCCGCACCCTGCCATTGAGACTGAACGGGAATTATTATTTTTTTATCTCTCAACCTGTCCAAGAGGCCTGCTGCCCGCCGCACTCGCCGCCGGGCCGGCCCGCACCCTGCCATTGAGACTGAACGGGGATTATTTATTTTTTTAACTTGGCCGCCGGGCCGGGGCGGGCATCGCCCCCGGTACCTCCAGCCGCTACTATTTCCGCGGGCCGTGTTCCAACACTATTCACCCCGGCCAAGAGGCCTATTCCCCGGCCAGCACCCCGCCATTGAGACTGCACGGGAATTATTATTTTTTTATCTCTCAACCTGTCCAAGAGGCCTGCTGCCCGCCGCACTCGCCGCCGGGCCGGCCCGCACCCCGCCATTGAGACTGAACGGGGATTATTATTTTTTTTAACTCGGCGTCCGGGCCGGGGCGGGCTTCGCCCCCGGTACCTCCAGCCGCTTCTATTTACGCGCGCCGCGTTCCAACATATTCACCCCGGCCAAGAGGCCTATTCCCCGGCCCGCACCCCGCCATTGAGACTGCATGGGAATTATTATTTTTTTATCTCTCAACCTGTCCAAGAGGCCTGCTGCCCGCCGCAATCGCCGCCGGGCCGGCCCGCACCCTGCCATTGAGACTGAACGGGAATTATTATTTTTTTATCTCTCAACCTGTCCAAGAGGCCTGCTGCCCGCCGCACTCGCCGCCGGGCCGGCCCGCACCCTGCCATTGAGACTGAACGGGGATTATTTATTTTTTTAACTTGGCCGCCGGCCCGGGGCGGGCATCGCCCCCGGTACCTCCAGCCGCTACTATTTCCGCGGGCCGTGTTCCAACACTATTCACCCCGGCCAAGAGGCCTATTCCCCGGCCCGCACCCCGCCATTGAGACTGCACGGGAATTATTATTTTTTTATCTCTCAACCTGTCCAAGAGGCCTGCTGCCCGCCGCAATCGCCGCCGGGCCGGCCCGCACCCTGCCATTGAGACTGAACGGGGATTATTTATTTTTTTAACTTGGCCGCCGGGCCGGGGCGGGCATCGCCCCCGGTACCTCCAGCCGCTACTATTTCCGCGGGCCGTGTTCCAACACTATTCACCCCGGCCAAGAGGCCTATTCCCCGGCCCGCACCCCGCCATTGAGACTGCACGGGAATTATTATTTTTTTATCTCTCAACCTGTCCAAGAGGCCTGCTGCCCGCCGCACTCGCCGCCGGGCCGGCCCCGCACCCCGCCATTGAGACTGAACGGGGATTATTATTTTTTTTAACTCGGCCTCCGGGCCGGGGCGGGCTTCGCCCCCGGTACCTCCAGCCGCTTCTATTTACGCGCGCCGCGTTCCAACATATTCACCCCGGCCAAGAGGCCTATTCCCCGGCCCGCACCCCGCCATTGAAACTGAATGGGAATTATTATTTTTTTATCTCTCAACCTGTCCAAGAGGCCTGCTGCCCGCCGCAATCGCCGCCGGGCCGGCCCGCACCCTGCCATTGAGACTGAACGGGGATTATTTATTTTTTTAACTTGGCCGCCGGCCCGGGGCGGGCATCGCCCCCGGTACCTCCAGCCGCTACTATTTCCGCGGGCCGTGTTCCAACACTATTCACCCCGGCCAAGAGGCCTATTCCCCGGCCCGCACCCCGCCATTGAGACTGCACGGGAATTATTATTTTTTTATCTCTCAACCTGTCCAAGAGGCCTGCTGCCCGCCGCAATCGCCGCCGGGCCGGCCCGCACCCTGCCATTGAGACTGAACGGGGATTATTTATTTTTTTAACTTGGCCGCCGGGCCGGGGCGGGCATCGCCCCCGGTACCTCTAGCCGCTACTATTTCCGCGGGCCGTGTTCCAACACTATTCACCCCGGCCAAGAGGCCTATTCCCCGGCCCGCACCCCGCCATTGAGACTGCACGGGAATTATTATTTTTTTATCTCCCAACCTGTCCAAGAGGCCTGCTGCCCGCCGCACTCGCCGCCGGGCCGGCCCGCACCCCGCCATTGAGACTGAACGGGGATTTTTTTTTTTTTTAACTCGGCCTCCGGGCCGGGGCGGGCTTCGCCCCCGGTACCTCCAGCCGCTTCTATTTACGCGCGCCGCGTTCCAACATATTCACCCCGGCCAAGAGGCCTATTCCCCGGCCCGCACCCCTCCATTGAGACTGCATGGGAATTATTATTTTTTTATCTCTCAACCTGTCCAAGAGGCCTGCTGCCCGCCGCAATCGCCGCCGGGCCGGCCCGCACCCTGCCATTGAGACTGAACGGGAATTATTATTTTTTTATCTCTCAACCTGTCCAAGAGGCCTGCTGCCCGCCGCACTCGCCGCCGGGCCGGCCCGCACCCTGCCATTGAGACTGTACGGGGATTATTTATTTTTTTAACTTGGCCGCCGGGCCGGGGCGGGCATCGCCCCCGGTACCTCCAGCCGCTACTATTTCCGCGGGCCGTGTTCCAACACTATTCACCCCGGCCAAGAGGCCTATTCCCCGGCCCGCACCCCGCCATTGAGACTGCATGGGAATTATTATTTTTTTATCTCTCAACCTGTCCAAGAGGCCTGCTGCCCGCCGCAATCGCCGCCGGGCCGGCCCGCACCCTGCCATTGAGACTGAACGGGGATTATTTATTTTTTTAACTTGGCCGCCGGGCCGGGGCGGGCATCGCCCCCGGTACCTCCAGCCGCTACTATTTCCGCGGGCCGTGTTCCAACACTATTCACCCCGGCCAAGAGGCCTATTCCCCGGCCCGCACCCCGCCATTGAGACTGCACGGGAATTATTATTTTTTTATCTCTCAACCTGTCCAAGAGGCCTGCTGCCCGCCGCAATCGCCGCCGGGCCGGCCCGCACCCTGCCATTGAGACTGAACGGGGATTATTTATTTTTTTAACTTGGCCGCCGGGCCGGGGCGGGCATCGCCCCCGGTACCTCCAGCCGCTACTATTTCCGCGGGCCGTGTTCCAACACTATTCACCCCGGCCAAGAGGCCTATTCCCCGGCCCGCACCCCGCCATTGAGACTGCACGGGAATTATTATTTTTTTATCTCTCAACCTGTCCAAGAGGCCTGCTGCCCGCCGCACTCGCCGCCGGGCCGGCCCGCACCCCGCCATTGAGACTGAACGGGGATTACCGGGCCGGGGCGGGCTTCGCCCCCGGTACCTCCAGCCGCTTCTATTTACGCGCGCCGCGTTCCAACATATTCACCCCGGCCAAGAGGCCTATTCCCCGGCCCGCACCCCGCCATTGAGACTGCATGGGAATTATTATTTTTTTATCTCTCAACCTGTCCAAGAGGCCTGCTGCCCGCCGCAATCGCCGCCGGGCCGGCCCGCACCCTGCCATTGAGACTGAACGGGAATTATTATTTTTTTATCTCTCAACCTGTCCAAGAGGCCTGCTGCCCGCCGCACTCGCCGCCGGGCCGGCCCGCACCCTGCCATTGAGACTGAACGGGGATTATTTATTTTTTTAACTTGGCCGCCGGGCCGGGGCGGGCATCGCCCCCGGTACCTCCAGCCGCTACTATTTCCGCGGGCCGTGTTCCAACACTATTCACCCCGGCCAAGAGGCCTATTCCCCGGCCCGCACCCCGCCATTGAGACTGCATGGGAATTATTATTTTTTTATCTCTCAATCTGTCCAAGAGGCCTGCTGCCCGCCGCACTCGCCGCCGGGCCGGCCCGCACCCCGCCATTGAGACTGAACGGGGATTATTATTTTTTTTAACTCGGCCTCCGGGCCGGGGCGGGCTTCGCCCCCGGTACCTCCAGCCGCTTCTATTTACACGCGCCGCGTTCCAACATATTCACCCCGGCCAAGAGGCCTCTTCCCCGGCCACACTCGTCCGCCGGGCCGGCCCGCACCCCGCCATTGAGACTGCACGGGAATTATTATTTTTATATCTCTCAACCTGTCCAAGAGGCCTGCTGCCCGCCGCAATCGCCGCCGGGCCGGCCCGCACCCTGCCATTGAGACTGAACGGGATTATTTATTTTTTTAACTTGGCCGCCGGGCCGGGGCGGGCATCGCCCCCGGTACCTCCAGCCGCTACTATTTCCGCGGGCCGTGTTCCAACACTATTCACCCCGGCCAAGAGGCCTATTCCCCGGCCCGCACCCCGCCATTGAGACTGCATGGGAATTATTATTTTTTTATCTCTCAACCTGTCCAAGAGGCCTGCTGCCCGCCGCAATCGCCGCCGGGCCGGCCCGCACCCTGCCATTGAGACTGAACGGGGATTATTTATTTTTTTAACTTGGCCGCCGGGCCGGGCCGGGCATCGCCCCCGGTACCTCCAGCCGCTACTATTTCCGCGGGCCGTGTTCCAACACTATTCACCCCGGCCAAGAGGCCTATTCCCCGGCCCGCACCCCGCCATTGAGACTGCACGGGAATTATTATTTTTTTATCTCTCAACCTGTCCAAGAGGCCTGCTGCCCGCCGCACTCGCCGCCGGGCCGGCCCGCACCCCGCCATTGAGACTGAACGGGGATTATTATTTTTTTTAACTCGGCGTCCGGGCCGGGGCGGGCTTCGCCCCCGGTACCTCCAGCCGCTTCTATTTACGCGCGCCGCGTTCCAACATATTCACCCCGGCCAAGAGGCCTATTCCCCGGCCCGCACCCCGCCATTGAGACTGCATGGGAATTATTATTTTTTTATCTCTCAACCTGTCCAAGAGGCCTGCTGCCCGCCGCAATCGCCGCCGGGCCGGCCCGCACCCTGCCATTGAGACTGAACGGGAATTATTATTTTTTTATCTCTCAACCTGTCCAAGAGGCCTGCTGCCCGCCGCACTCGCCGCCGGGCCGGCCCGCACCCTGCCATTGAGACTGAACGGGATTATTTATTTTTTTAACTTGGCCGCCGGCCCGGGGCGGGCATCGCCCCCGGTACCTCCAGCCGCTACTATTTCCGCGGGCCGTGTTCCAACACTATTCACCCCGGCCAAGAGGCCTATTCCCCGGCCCGCACCCCGCCATTGAGACTGCACGGGAATTATTATTTTTTTATCTCTCAACCTGTCCAAGAGGCCTGCTGCCCGCCGCACTCGCCGCCGGGCCGGCCCGCACCCCGCCATTGAGACTGAACGGGGATTATTATTTTTTTTAACTCGGCCTCCGGGCCGGGGCGGGCTTCGCCCCCGGTACCTCCAGCCGCTTCTATTTACGCGCGCCGCGTTCCAACATATTCACCCCGGCCAAGAGGCCTATTCCCCGGCCCGCACCCCGCCATTGAGACTGCATGGGAATTATTATTTTTTTATCTCTCAACCTGTCCAAGAGGCCTGCTGCCCGCCGCAATCGCCGCCGGGCCGGCCCGCACCCTGCCATTGAGACTGAACGGGAATTATTATTTTTTTATCTCTCAACCTGTCCAAGAGGCCTGCTGCCCGCCGCACTCGCCGCCGGGCCGGCCCGCACCCTGCCATTGAGACTGAACGGGGATTATTTATTTTTTTAACTTGGCCGCCGGGCCGGGGCGGGCATCGCCCCCCGGTACCTCCAGCCGCTACTATTTCCGCGGGCCGTGTTCCAACACTATTCACCCCGGCCAAGAGGCCTATTCCCCGGCCCGCACCCCGCCATTGAGACTGCATGGGAATTATTATTTTTTTATCTCTCAACCTGTCCAAGAGGCCTGCTGCCCGCCGCACTCGCCGCCGGGCCGGCCCGCACCCCGCCATTGAGACTGAACGGGGATTATTATTTTTTTTAACTCGGCCTCCGGGCCGGGGCGGGCTTCGCCCCCGGTACCTCCAGCCGCTTCTATTTACACGCGCCGCGTTCCAACATATTCACCCCGGCCAAGAGGCCTCTTCCCCGGCCACACTCGTCCGCCGGGCCGGCCCGCACCCCGCCATTGAGACTGCACGGGAATTATTATTTTTATATCTCTCAACCTGTCCAAGAGGCCTGCTGCCCGCCGCAATCGCCGCCGGGCCGGCCCGCACCCTGCCATTGAGACTGAACGGGATTATTTATTTTTTTAACTTGGCCGCCGGGCCGGGGCGGGCATCGCCCCCGGTACCTCCAGCCGCTACTATTTCCGCGGGCCGTGTTCCAACACTATTCACCCCGGCCAAGAGGCCTATTCCCCGGCCCGCACCCCGCCATTGAGACTGCATGGGAATTATTATTTTTTTATCTCTCAACCTGTCCAAGAGGCCTGCTGCCCGCCGCAATCGCCGCCGGGCCGGCCCGCACCCTGCCATTGAGACTGAACGGGGATTATTTATTTTTTTAACTTGGCCGCCGGGCCGGGGCGGGCATCGCCCCCGGTACCTCCAGCCGCTACTATTTCCGCGGGCCGTGTTCCAACACTATTCACCCCGGCCAAGAGGCCTATTCCCCGGCCCGCACCCCGCCATTGAGACTGCACGGGAATTATTATTTTTTTATCTCTCAACCTGTCCAAGAGGCCTGCTGCCCGCCGCACTCGCCGCCGGGCCGGCCCGCACCCCGCCATTGAGACTGAACGGGGGTTATTATTTTTTTTAACTCGGCGTCCGGGCCGGGGCGGGCTTCGCCCCCGGTACCTCCAGCCGCTTCTATTTACGCGCGCCGCGTTCCAACATATTCACCCCGGCCAAGAGGCCTATTCCCCGGCCCGCACCCCGCCATTGAGACTGCATGGGAATTATTATTTTTTTATCTCTCAACCTGTCCAAGAGGCCTGCTGCCCGCCGCAATCGCCGCCGGGCCGGCCCGCACCCTGCCATTGAGACTGAACGGGAATTATTATTTTTTTATCTCTCAACCTGTCCAAGAGGCCTGCTGCCCGCCGCACTCGCCGCCGGGCCGGCCCGCACCCTGCCATTGAGACTGAACGGGGATTATTTATTTTTTTAACTTGGCCGCCGGCCCGGGGCGGGCATCGCCCCCGGTACCTCCAGCCGCTACTATTTCCGCGGGCCGTGTTCCAACACTATTCACCCCGGCCAAGAGGCCTATTCCCCGGCCCGCACCCAGCCATTGAGACTGCACGGGAATTATTATTTTTTTATCTCTCAACCTGTCCAAGAGGCCTGCTGCCCGCCGCACTCGCCGCCGGGCCGGCCCGCACCCCGCCATTGAGACTGAACGGGGATTATTATTTTTTTTAACTCGGCCTCCGGGCCGGGGCGGGCTTCGCCCCCGGTACCTCCAGCCGCTTCTATTTACGCGCGCCGCGTTCCAACATATTCACCCCGGCCAAGAGGCCTATTCCCCGGCCCGCACCCCGCCATTGAGACTGCATGGGAATTATTATTTTTTTATCTCTCAACCTGTCCAAGAGGCCTGCTGCCCGCCGCAATCGCCGCCGGGCCGGCCCGCACCCTGCCATTGAGACTGAACGGGAATTATTATTTTTTTATCTCTCAACCTGTCCAAGAGGCCTGCTGCCCGCCGCACTCGCCGCCGGGCCGGCCCGCACCCTGCCATTGAGACTGAACGGGGATTATTTATTTTTTTAACTTGGCCGCCGGGCCGGGGCGGGCATCGCCCCCGGTACCTCCAGCCGCTACTATTTCCGCGGGCCGTGTTCCAACACTATTCACCCCGGCCAAGAGGCCTATTCCCCGGCCCGCACCCCACCATTGAGACTGCATGGGAATTATTATTTTTTTATCTCTCAACCTGTCCAAGAGGCCTGCTGCCCGCCGCAATCGCCGCCGGGCCGGCCCGCACCCTGCCATTGAGACTGAACGGGGATTATTTATTTTTTTAACTTGGCCGCCGGGCCGGGGCGGGCATCGCCCCCGGTACCTCCAGCCGCTACTATTTCCGCGGGCCGTGTTCCAACACTATTCACCCCGGCCAAGAGGCCTATTCCCCGGCCCGCACCCCGCCATTGAGACTGCACGGGAATTATTATTTTTTTATCTCTCAACCTGTCCAAGAGGCCTGCTGCCCGCCGCACTCGCCGCCGGGCCGGCCCGCACCCCGCCATTGACACTGAACGGGGATTATTTATTTTTTTAACTTGGCCGCCGGCCCGGGGCGGGCATCGCCCCCGGTACCTCCAGCCGCTTCTATTTACGCGCGCCGCGTTCCAACATATTCACCCCGGCCAAGAGGCCTATTCCCCGGCCCGCACCCCGCCATTGAGACTGCATGGGAATTATTATTTTTTTATCTCTCAACCTGTCCAAGAGGCCTGCTGCCCGCCGCAATCGCCGCCGGGCCGGCCCGCACCCTGCCATAGAGACTGAACGGGAATTATTATTTTTTTATCTCTCAACCTGTCCAAGAGGCCTGCTGCCCGCCGCACTCGCACCCCGCCATTGAGACTGAACGGGGATTATTATTTTTTTTAACTCGGCCTCCGGGCCGGGGCGGGCTTCGCCCCCGGTACCTCCAGCCGCTTCTATTTACGCGCGCCGCGTTCCAACATATTCACCCCGGCCAAGAGGCCTCTTCCCCGGCCACACTCGTCCGCCGGGCCGGCCCGCACCCCGCCATTGAGACTGCACGGGAATTATTATTTTTATATCTCTCAACCTGTCCAAGAGGCCGGGTGCCCGCCGCAATCGCCGCCGGGCCGGCCCGCACCCTGCCATTGAGACTGAATGGGGATTATTTATTTTTTTAACTTGGCCGCCGGCCCGGGGCGGGCATCGCCCCCGGTACCTCCAGCCGCTACTATTTCCGCGGGCCGTGTTCCAACACTATTCACCCCGGCCAAGAGGCCTATTCCCCGGCCCGCACCCCGCCATTGAGACTGCATGGGAATTATTATTTTTTTATCTCTCAACCTGTCCAAGAGGCCTGCTGCCCGCCGCAATCGCCGCCGGGCCGGCCCGCACCCTGCCATTGAGACTGAACGGGGATTATTTATTTTTTTAACTTGGCCGCCGGGCCGGGGCGGGCATCGCCCCCGGTACCTCCAGCCGCTTCTATTTCCGCGGGCCGTGTTCCAACACTATTCACCCCGGCCAAGAGGCCTATTCCCCGGCCCGCACCCCGCCATTGAGACTGCACGGGAATTATTATTTTTTTATCTCTCAACCTGTCCAAGAGGCCTGCTGCCCGCCGCACTCGCCGCCGGGCCGGCCCGCACCCCGCCATTGAGACTGAACGGGGATTATTATTTTTTTTAACTCGGCGTCCGGCCGGGGCGGGCTTCGCCCCCGGTACCTCCAGCCGCTTCTATTTACGCGCGCCGCGTTCCAACATATTCACCCCGGCCAAGAGGCCTATTCCCCGGCCCGCACCCCGCCATTGAGACTGCATGGGAATTATTATTTTTTTATCTCTCAACCTGTCCAAGAGGCCTGCTGCCCGCCGCAATCGCCGCCGGGCCGGCCCGCACCCTGCCATTGAGACTGAACGGGAATTATTATTTTTTTATCTCTCAACCTGTCCAAGAGGCCTGCTGCCCGCCGCACTCGCCGCCGGGCCGGCCCGCACCCTGCCATTGAGACTGAACGGGGATTATTTATTTTTTTAACTTGGCCGCCGGGCCGGGGCGGGCATCGCCCCCGGTACCTCCAGCCGCTACTATTTCCGCGGGCCGTGTTCCAACACTATTCACCCCGGCCAAGAGGCCTATTCCCCGGCCCGCACCCCGCCATTGAGACTGCACGGGAATTATTATTTTTTTATCTCTCAACCTGTCCAAGAGGCCTGCTGCCCGCCGCAATCGCCGCCGGGCCGGCCCGCACCCTGCCATTGAGACTGAACGGGGATTATTTATTTTTTTAACTTGGCCGCCGGGCCGGGGCGGGCATCGCCCCCGGTACCTCCAGCCGCTACTATTTCCGCTGGCCGTGTTCCAACACTATTCACCCCGGCCAAGAGGCCTATTCCCCGGCCCGCACCCCGCCATTGAGACTGCACGGGAATTATTATTTTTTTATCTCTCAACCTGTCCAAGAGGCCTGCTGCCCGCCGCACTCGCCGCCGGGCCGGCCCGCACCCCGCCATTGAGACTGAACGGGGATTATTTTTTTTTTTAACTCGGCCTCCGGGCCGGGGCGGGCTTCGCCCCCGGTACCTCCAGCCGCTTCTATTTACGCGCGCCGCGTTCCAACATATTCACCCCGGCCAAGAGGCCTATTCCCCGGCCCGCACCCCTCCATTGAGACTGCATGGGAATTATTATTTTTTTATCTCTCAACCTGTCCAAGAGGCCTGCTGCCCGCCGCAATCGCCGCCGGGCCGGCCCGCACCCTGCCATTGAGACTGAACGGGAATTATTATTTTTTTATCTCTCAACCTGTCCAAGAGGCCTGCTGCCCGCCGCACTCGCCGCCGGGCCGGCCCGCACCCTGCCATTGAGACTGAACGGGGATTATTTATTTTTTTAACTTGGCCGCCGGGCCGGGGCGGGCATCGCCCCCGGTACCTCCAGCCGCTACTATTTCCGCGGGCCGTGTTCCAACACTATTCACCCCGGCCAAGAGGCCTATTCCCCGGCCCGCACCCCGCCATTGAGACTGCATGGGAATTATTATTTTTTTATCTCTCAACCTGTCCAAGAGGCCTGCTGCCCGCCGCAATCGCCGCCGGGCCGGCCCGCACCCTGCCATTGAGACTGAACGGGGATTATTTATTTTTTTAACTTGGCCGCCGGGCCGGGGCGGGCATCGCCCCCGGTACCTCCAGCCGCTACTATTTCCGCGGGCCGTGTTCCAACACTATTCACCCCGGCCAAGAGGCCTATTCCCCGGCCCGCACCCCGCCATTGAGACTGCACGGGAATTATTATTTTTTTATCTCTCAACCTGTCCAAGAGGCCTGCTGCCCGCCGCAATCGCCGCCGGGCCGGCCCGCACCCTGCCATTGAGACTGAACGGGGATTATTTATTTTTTTAACTTGGCCGCCGGGCCGGGGCGGGCATCGCCCCCGGTACCTCCAGCCGCTACTATTTCCGCGGGCCGTGTTCCAACACTATTCACCCCGGCCAAGAGGCCTATTCCCCGGCCCGCACCCCGCCATTGAGACTGCACGGGAATTATTATTTTTTTATCTCTCAACCTGTCCAAGAGGCCTGCTGCCCGCCGCACTCGCCGCCGGGCCGGCCCGCACCCCGCCATTGAGACTGAACGGGGATTATTATTTTTTTTAACTCGGCCTCCGGGCCGGGGCGGGCTTCGCCCCCGGTACCTCCAGCCGCTTCTATTTACGCGCGCCGCGTTCCAACATATTCACCCCGGCCAAGAGGCCTATTCCCCGGCCCGCACCCCGCCATTGAGACTGCATGGGAATTATTATTTTTTTATCTCTCAACCTGTCCAAGAGGCCTGCTGCCCGCCGCAATCGCCGCCGGGCCGGCCCGCACCCTGCCATTGAGACTGAACGGGGATTATTTATTTTTTTAACTTGGCCGCCGGGCCGGGGCGGGCATCGCCCCCGGTACCTCCAGCCGCTACTATTTCCGCGGGCCGTGTTCCAACACTATTCACCCCGGCCAAGAGGCCTATTCCCCGGCCCGCACCCCGCCATTGAGACTGCATGGGAATTATTATTTTTTTATCTCTCAACCTGTCCAAGAGCCCTGCTGCCCGCCGCACTCGCCGCCGGGCCGGCCCGCACCCCGCCATTGAGACTGAACGGGGATTATTATTTTTTTTAACTCGGCCTCCGGGCCGGGGCGGGCTTCGCCCCCGGTACCTCCAGCCGCTTCTATTTACGCGCGCCGCGTTCCAACATATTCACCCCGGCCAGGAGGCCTATTCCCCGGCCCGCACCCCGCCATTGAGACTGCATGGGAATTATTATTTTTTTATCTCTCAACCTGTCCAAGAGGCCTGCTGCCCGCCGCAATCGCCGCCGGGCCGGCCCGCACCCTGCCATTGAGACTGAACGGGAATTATTATTTTTTTATCTCTCAACCTGTCCAAGAGTCCTGCTGCCCGCCGCACTCGCCGCCGGGCCGGCCCGCACCCTGCCATTGAGACTGAACGGGGATTATTTATTTTTTTAACTTGGCCGCCGGGCCGGGGCGGGCATCGCCCCCGGTACCTCCAGCCGCTACTATTTCCGCGGGCCGTGTTCCAACACTATTCACCCCGGCCAAGAGGCCTATTCCCCGGCCCGCACCCCGCCATTGAGACTGCACGGGAATTATTATTTTTTTATCTCTCAACCTGTCCAAGAGGCCTGCTGCCCGCCGCACTCGCCGCCGGGCCGGCCCGCACCCCGCCATTGACACTGAACGGGGATTATTTATTTTTTTAACTTGGCCGCCGGCCCGGGGCGGGCATCGCCCCCGGTACCTCCAGCCGCTTCTATTTACGCGCGCCGCGTTCCAACATATTCACCCCGGCCAAGAGGCCTATTCCCCGGCCCGCACCCCGCCATTGAGACTGCATGGGAATTATTATTTTTTTATCTCTCAACCTGTCCAAGAGGCCTGCTGCCCGCCGCAATCGCCGCCGGGCCGGCCCGCACCCTGCCATAGAGACTGAACGGGAATTATTATTTTTTTATCTCTCAACCTGTCCAAGAGGCCTGCTGCCCGCCGCACTCGCACCCCGCCATTGAGACTGAACGGGGATTATTATTTTTTTTAACTCGGCCTCCGGGCCGGGGCGGGCTTCGCCCCCGGTACCTCCAGCCGCTTCTATTTACGCGCGCCGCGTTCCAACATATTCACCCCGGCCAAGAGGCCTCTTCCCCGGCCACACTCGTCCGCCGGGCCGGCCCGCACCCCGCCATTGAGACTGCACGGGAATTATTATTTTTATATCTCTCAACCTGTCCAAGAGGCCGGGTGCCCGCCGCAATCGCCGCCGGGCCGGCCCGCACCCTGCCATTGAGACTGAATGGGGATTATTTATTTTTTTAACTTGGCCGCCGGCCCGGGGCGGGCATCGCCCCCGGTACCTCCAGCCGCTACTATTTCCGCGGGCCGTGTTCCAACACTATTCACCCCGGCCAAGAGGCCTATTCCCCGGCCCGCACCCCGCCATTGAGACTGCATGGGAATTATTATTTTTTTATCTCTCAACCTGTCCAAGAGGCCTGCTGCCCGCCGCAATCGCCGCCGGGCCGGCCCGCACCCTGCCATTGAGACTGAACGGGGATTATTTATTTTTTTAACTTGGCCGCCGGGCCGGGGCGGGCATCGCCCCCGGTACCTCCAGCCGCTTCTATTTCCGCGGGCCGTGTTCCAACACTATTCACCCCGGCCAAGAGGCCTATTCCCCGGCCCGCACCCCGCCATTGAGACTGCACGGGAATTATTATTTTTTTATCTCTCAACCTGTCCAAGAGGCCTGCTGCCCGCCGCACTCGCCGCCGGGCCGGCCCGCACCCCGCCATTGAGACTGAACGGGGATTATTATTTTTTTTAACTCGGCGTCCGGCCGGGGCGGGCTTCGCCCCCGGTACCTCCAGCCGCTTCTATTTACGCGCGCCGCGTTCCAACATATTCACCCCGGCCAAGAGGCCTATTCCCCGGCCCGCACCCCGCCATTGAGACTGCATGGGAATTATTATTTTTTTATCTCTCAACCTGTCCAAGAGGCCTGCTGCCCGCCGCAATCGCCGCCGGGCCGGCCCGCACCCTGCCATTGAGACTGAACGGGAATTATTATTTTTTTATCTCTCAACCTGTCCAAGAGGCCTGCTGCCCGCCGCACTCGCCGCCGGGCCGGCCCGCACCCTGCCATTGAGACTGAACGGGGATTATTTATTTTTTTAACTTGGCCGCCGGGCCGGGGCGGGCATCGCCCCCGGTACCTCCAGCCGCTACTATTTCCGCGGGCCGTGTTCCAACACTATTCACCCCGGCCAAGAGGCCTATTCCCCGGCCCGCACCCCGCCATTGAGACTGCACGGGAATTATTATTTTTTTATCTCTCAACCTGTCCAAGAGGCCTGCTGCCCGCCGCAATCGCCGCCGGGCCGGCCCGCACCCTGCCATTGAGACTGAACGGGGATTATTTATTTTTTTAACTTGGCCGCCGGGCCGGGGCGGGCATCGCCCCCGGTACCTCCAGCCGCTACTATTTCCGCTGGCCGTGTTCCAACACTATTCACCCCGGCCAAGAGGCCTATTCCCCGGCCCGCACCCCGCCATTGAGACTGCACGGGAATTATTATTTTTTTATCTCTCAACCTGTCCAAGAGGCCTGCTGCCCGCCGCACTCGCCGCCGGGCCGGCCCGCACCCCGCCATTGAGACTGAACGGGGATTATTTTTTTTTTTAACTCGGCCTCCGGGCCGGGGCGGGCTTCGCCCCCGGTACCTCCAGCCGCTTCTATTTACGCGCGCCGCGTTCCAACATATTCACCCCGGCCAAGAGGCCTATTCCCCGGCCCGCACCCCTCCATTGAGACTGCATGGGAATTATTATTTTTTTATCTCTCAACCTGTCCAAGAGGCCTGCTGCCCGCCGCAATCGCCGCCGGGCCGGCCCGCACCCTGCCATTGAGACTGAACGGGAATTATTATTTTTTTATCTCTCAACCTGTCCAAGAGGCCTGCTGCCCGCCGCACTCGCCGCCGGGCCGGCCCGCACCCTGCCATTGAGACTGAACGGGGATTATTTATTTTTTTAACTTGGCCGCCGGGCCGGGGCGGGCATCGCCCCCGGTACCTCCAGCCGCTACTATTTCCGCGGGCCGTGTTCCAACACTATTCACCCCGGCCAAGAGGCCTATTCCCCGGCCCGCACCCCGCCATTGAGACTGCATGGGAATTATTATTTTTTTATCTCTCAACCTGTCCAAGAGGCCTGCTGCCCGCCGCAATCGCCGCCGGGCCGGCCCGCACCCTGCCATTGAGACTGAACGGGGATTATTTATTTTTTTAACTTGGCCGCCGGGCCGGGGCGGGCATCGCCCCCGGTACCTCCAGCCGCTACTATTTCCGCGGGCCGTGTTCCAACACTATTCACCCCGGCCAAGAGGCCTATTCCCCGGCCCGCACCCCGCCATTGAGACTGCACGGGAATTATTATTTTTTTATCTCTCAACCTGTCCAAGAGGCCTGCTGCCCGCCGCAATCGCCGCCGGGCCGGCCCGCACCCTGCCATTGAGACTGAACGGGGATTATTTATTTTTTTAACTTGGCCGCCGGGCCGGGGCGGGCATCGCCCCCGGTACCTCCAGCCGCTACTATTTCCGCGGGCCGTGTTCCAACACTATTCACCCCGGCCAAGAGGCCTATTCCCCGGCCCGCACCCCGCCATTGAGACTGCACGGGAATTATTATTTTTTTATCTCTCAACCTGTCCAAGAGGCCTGCTGCCCGCCGCACTCGCCGCCGGGCCGGCCCGCACCCCGCCATTGAGACTGAACGGGGATTATTATTTTTTTTAACTCGGCCTCCGGGCCGGGGCGGGCTTCGCCCCCGGTACCTCCAGCCGCTTCTATTTACGCGCGCCGCGTTCCAACATATTCACCCCGGCCAAGAGGCCTATTCCCCGGCCCGCACCCCGCCATTGAGACTGCATGGGAATTATTATTTTTTTATCTCTCAACCTGTCCAAGAGGCCTGCTGCCCGCCGCAATCGCCGCCGGGCCGGCCCGCACCCTGCCATTGAGACTGAACGGGGATTATTTATTTTTTTAACTTGGCCGCCGGGCCGGGGCGGGCATCGCCCCCGGTACCTCCAGCCGCTACTATTTCCGCGGGCCGTGTTCCAACACTATTCACCCCGGCCAAGAGGCCTATTCCCCGGCCCGCACCCCGCCATTGAGACTGCATGGGAATTATTATTTTTTTATCTCTCAACCTGTCCAAGAGCCCTGCTGCCCGCCGCACTCGCCGCCGGGCCGGCCCGCACCCCGCCATTGAGACTGAACGGGGATTATTATTTTTTTTAACTCGGCCTCCGGGCCGGGGCGGGCTTCGCCCCCGGTACCTCCAGCCGCTTCTATTTACGCGCGCCGCGTTCCAACATATTCACCCCGGCCAGGAGGCCTATTCCCCGGCCCGCACCCCGCCATTGAGACTGCATGGGAATTATTATTTTTTTATCTCTCAACCTGTCCAAGAGGCCTGCTGCCCGCCGCAATCGCCGCCGGGCCGGCCCGCACCCTGCCATTGAGACTGAACGGGAATTATTATTTTTTTATCTCTCAACCTGTCCAAGAGGCCTGCTGCCCGCCGCACTCGCCGCCGGGCCGGCCCGCACCCTGCCATTGAGACTGAACGGGGATTATTTATTTTTTTAACTTGGCCGCCGGGCCGGGGCGGGCATCGCCCCCGGTACCTCCAGCCGCTACTATTTCCGCGGGCCGTGTTCCAACACTATTCACCCCGGCCAAGAGGCCTATTCCCCGGCCCGCACCCCACCATTGAGACTGCATGGGAATTATTATTTTTTTATCTCTCAACCTGTCCAAGAGGCCTGCTGCCCGCCGCAATCGCCGCCGGGCCGGCCCGCACCCTGCCATTGAGACTGAACGGGGATTATTTATTTTTTTAACTTGGCCGCCGGGCCGGGGCGGGCATCGCCCCCGGTACCTCCAGCCGCTACTATTTCCGCGGGCCGTGTTCCAACACTATTCACCCCGGCCAAGAGGCCTATTCCCCGGCCCGCACCCCGCCATTGAGACTGCACGGGAATTATTATTTTTTTATCTCTCAACCTGTCCAAGATGCCTGCTGCCCGCCGCACTCGCCGCCGGGCCGGCCCGCACCCCGCCATTGACACTGAACGGGGATTATTTATTTTTTTAACTTGGCCGCCGGCCCGGGGCGGGCATCGCCCCCGGTACCTCCAGCCGCTACTATTTCCGCGGGCCGTGTTCCAACACTATTCACCCCGGCCAAGAGGCCTATTCCCCGGCCCGCACCCCGCCATTGAGACTGCACGGGAATTATTATTTTTTTATCTCTCAACCTGTCCAAGAGGCCTGCTGCACGCCGCAATCGCCGCCGGGCCGGCCCGCACCCTGCCATTGAGACTGAACGGGGATTATTTATTTTTTTAACTTGGCCGCCGGCCCGGGGCGGGCATCGCCCCCGGTACCTCCAGCCGCTTCTATTTACGCGCGCCGCGTTCCAACATATTCACCCCGGCCAAGAGGCCTATTCCCCGGCCCGCACCCCGCCATTGAGACTGCATGGGAATTATTATTTTTTTATCTCTCAACCTGTCCAAGAGGCCTGCTGCCCGCCGCAATCGCCGCCGGGCCGGCCCGCACCCTGCCATAGAGACTGAACGGGAATTATTATTTTTTTATCTCTCAACCTGTCCAAGAGGCCTGCTGCCCGCCGCACTCGCACCCCGCCATTGAGACTGAACGGGGATTATTATTTTTTTTAACTCGGCCTCCGGGCCGGGGCGGGCTTCGCCCCCGGTACCTCCAGCCGCTTCTATTTACGCGCGCCGCGTTCCAACATATTCACCCCGGCCAAGAGGCCTCTTCCCCGGCCACACTCGTCCGCCGGGCCGGCCCGCACCCCGCCATTGAGACTGCACGGGAATTATTATTTTTATATCTCTCAACCTGTCCAAGAGGCCGGGTGCCCGCCGCAATCGCCGCCGGGCCGGCCCGCACCCTGCCATTGAGACTGAATGGGGATTATTTATTTTTTTAACTTGGCCGCCGGCCCGGGGCGGGCATCGCCCCCGGTACCTCCAGCCGCTACTATTTCCGCGGGCCGTGTTCCAACACTATTCACCCCGGCCAAGAGGCCTATTCCCCGGCCCGCACCCCGCCATTGAGACTGCACGGGAATTATTATTTTTTTATCTCTCAACCTGTCCAAGAGGCCTGCTGCCCGCCGCACTCGCCGCCGGGCCGGCCCGCACCCCGCCATTGAGACTGAACGGGGGTTATTATTTTTTTTAACTCGGCGTCCGGGCCGGGGCGGGCTTCGCCCCCGGTACCTCCAGCCGCTTCTATTTACGCGCGCCGCGTTCCAACATATTCACCCCGGCCAAGAGGCCTATTCCCCGGCCCGCACCCCGCCATTGAGACTGCATGGGAATTATTATTTTTTTATCTCTCAACCTGTCCAAGAGGCCTGCTGCCCGCCGCAATCGCCGCCGGGCCGGCCCGCACCCTGCCATTGAGACTGAACGGGAATTATTATTTTTTTATCTCTCAACCTGTCCAAGAGGCCTGCTGCCCGCCGCACTCGCCGCCGGGCCGGCCCGCACCCTGCCATTGAGACTGAACGGGGATTATTTATTTTTTTAACTTGGCCGCCGGCCCGGGGCGGGCATCGCCCCCGGTACCTCCAGCCGCTACTATTTCCGCGGGCCGTGTTCCAACACTATTCACCCCGGCCAAGAGGCCTATTCCCCGGCCCGCACCCCGCCATTGAGACTGCACGGGAATTATTATTTTTTTATCTCTCAACCTGTCCAAGAGGCCTGCTGCCCGCCGCACTCGCCGCCGGGCCGGCCCGCACCCCGCCATTGAGACTGAACGGGGATTATTATTTTTTTTAACTCGGCCTCCGGGCCGGGGCGGGCTTCGCCCCCGGTACCTCCAGCCGCTTCTATTTACGCGCGCCGCGTTCCAACATATTCACCCCGGCCAAGAGGCCTATTCCCCGGCCCGCACCCCGCCATTGAGACTTCATGGGAATTATTATTTTTTTATCTCTCAACCTGTCCAAGAGGCCTGCTGCCCGCCGCAATCGCCGCCGGGCCGGCCCGCACCCTGCCATTGAGACTGAACGGGAATTATTATTTTTTTATCTCTCAACCTGTCCAAGAGGCCTGCTGCCCGCCGCACTCGCCGCCGGGCCGGCCCGCACCCTGCCATTGAGACTGAACGGGGATTATTTATTTTTTTAACTTGGCCGCCGGGCCGGGGCGGGCATCGCCCCCGGTACCTCCAGCCGCTACTATTTCCGCGGGCCGTGTTCCAACACTATTCACCCCGGCCAAGAGGCCTATTCCCCGGCCCGCACCCCACCATTGAGACTGCATGGGAATTATTATTTTTTTATCTCTCAACCTGTCCAAGAGGCCTGCTGCCCGCCGCAATCGCCGCCGGGCCGGCCCGCACCCTGCCATTGAGACTGAACGGGGATTATTTATTTTTTTAACTTGGCCGCCGGGCCGGGGCGGGCATCGCCCCCGGTACCTCCAGCCGCTACTATTTCCGCGGGCCGTGTTCCAACACTATTCACCCCGGCCAAGAGGCCTATTCCCCGGCCCGCACCCCGCCATTGAGACTGCACGGGAATTATTATTTTTTTATCTCTCAACCTGTCCAAGAGGCCTGCTGCCCGCCGCACTCGCCGCCGGGCCGGCCCGCACCCCGCCATTGACACTGAACGGGGATTATTTATTTTTTTAACTTGGCCGCCGGCCCGGGGCGGGCATCGCCCCCGGTACCTCCAGCCGCTTCTATTTACGCGCGCCGCGTTCCAACATATTCACCCCGGCCAAGAGGCCTATTCCCCGGCCCGCACCCCGCCATTGAGACTGCATGGGAATTATTATTTTTTTATCTCTCAACCTGTCCAAGAGGCCTGCTGCCCGCCGCAATCGCCGCCGGGCCGGCCCGCACCCTGCCATAGAGACTGAACGGGAATTATTATTTTTTTATCTCTCAACCTGTCCAAGAGGCCTGCTGCCCGCCGCACTCGCACCCCGCCATTGAGACTGAACGGGGATTATTATTTTTTTTAACTCGGCCTCCGGGCCGGGGCGGGCTTCGCCCCCGGTACCTCCAGCCGCTTCTATTTACGCGCGCCGCGTTCCAACATATTCACCCCGGCCAAGAGGCCTCTTCCCCGGCCACACTCGTCCGCCGGGCCGGCCCGCACCCCGCCATTGAGACTGCACGGGAATTATTATTTTTATATCTCTCAACCTGTCCAAGAGGCCGGGTGCCCGCCGCAATCGCCGCCGGGCCGGCCCGCACCCTGCCATTGAGACTGAATGGGGATTATTTATTTTTTTAACTTGGCCGCCGGCCCGGGGCGGGCATCGCCCCCGGTACCTCCAGCCGCTACTATTTCCGCGGGCCGTGTTCCAACACTATTCACCCCGGCCAAGAGGCCTATTCCCCGGCCCGCACCCCGCCATTGAGACTGCATGGGAATTATTATTTTTTTATCTCTCAACCTGTCCAAGAGGCCTGCTGCCCGCCGCACTCGCCGCCGGGCCGGCCCGCACCCCGCCATTGAGACTGAACGGGGATTATTATTTTTTTTAACTCGGCGTCCGGCCGGGGCGGGCTTCGCCCCCGGTACCTCCAGCCGCTTCTATTTCCGCGGGCCGTGTTCCAACACTATTCACCCCGGCCAAGAGGCCTATTCCCCGGCCCGCACCCCGCCATTGAGACTGCACGGGAATTATTATTTTTTTATCTCTCAACCTGTCCAAGAGGCCTGCTGCCCGCCGCACTCGCCGCCGGGCCGGCCCGCACCCCGCCATTGAGACTGAACGGGGATTATTATTTTTTTTAACTCGGCGTCCGGCCGGGGCGGGCTTCGCCCCCGGTACCTCCAGCCGCTTCTATTTACGCGCGCCGCGTTCCAACATATTCACCCCGGCCAAGAGGCCTATTCCCCGGCCCGCACCCCGCCATTGAGACTGCATGGGAATTATTATTTTTTTATCTCTCAACCTGTCCAAGAGGCCTGCTGCCCGCCGCAATCGCCGCCGGGCCGGCCCGCACCCTGCCATTGAGACTGAACGGGAATTATTATTTTTTTATCTCTCAACCTGTCCAAGAGGCCTGCTGCCCGCCGCACTCGCCGCCGGGCCGGCCCGCACCCTGCCATTGAGACTGAACGGGGATTATTTATTTTTTTAACTTGGCCGCCGGGCCGGGGCGGGCATCGCCCCCGGTACCTCCAGCCGCTACTATTTCCGCGGGCCGTGTTCCAACACTATTCACCCCGGCCAAGAGGCCTATTCCCCGGCCCGCACCCCGCCATTGAGACTGCACGGGAATTATTATTTTTTTATCTCTCAACCTGTCCAAGAGGCCTGCTGCCCGCCGCAATCGCCGCCGGGCCGGCCCGCACCCTGCCATTGAGACTGAACGGGGATTATTTATTTTTTTAACTTGGCCGCCGGGCCGGGGCGGGCATCGCCCCCGGTACCTCCAGCCGCTACTATTTCCGCTGGCCGTGTTCCAACACTATTCACCCCGGCCAAGAGGCCTATTCCCCGGCCCGCACCCCGCCATTGAGACTGCACGGGAATTATTATTTTTTTATCTCTCAACCTGTCCAAGAGGCCTGCTGCCCGCCGCACTCGCCGCCGGGCCGGCCCGCACCCCGCCATTGAGACTGAACGGGGATTATTTTTTTTTTTAACTCGGCCTCCGGGCCGGGGCGGGCTTCGCCCCCGGTACCTCCAGCCGCTTCTATTTACGCGCGCCGCGTTCCAACATATTCACCCCGGCCAAGAGGCCTATTCCCCGGCCCGCACCCCTCCATTGAGACTGCATGGGAATTATTATTTTTTTATCTCTCAACCTGTCCAAGAGGCCTGCTGCCCGCCGCAATCGCCGCCGGGCCGGCCCGCACCCTGCCATTGAGACTGAACGGGAATTATTATTTTTTTATCTCTCAACCTGTCCAAGAGGCCTGCTGCCCGCCGCACTCGCCGCCGGGCCGGCCCGCACCCTGCCATTGAGACTGAACGGGGATTATTTATTTTTTTAACTTGGCCGCCGGGCCGGGGCGGGCATCGCCCCCGGTACCTCCAGCCGCTACTATTTCCGCGGGCCGTGTTCCAACACTATTCACCCCGGCCAAGAGGCCTATTCCCCGGCCCGCACCCCGCCATTGAGACTGCATGGGAATTATTATTTTTTTATCTCTCAACCTGTCCAAGAGGCCTGCTGCCCGCCGCAATCGCCGCCGGGCCGGCCCGCACCCTGCCATTGAGACTGAACGGGGATTATTTATTTTTTTAACTTGGCCGCCGGGCCGGGGCGGGCATCGCCCCCGGTACCTCCAGCCGCTACTATTTCCGCGGGCCGTGTTCCAACACTATTCACCCCGGCCAAGAGGCCTATTCCCCGGCCCGCACCCCGCCATTGAGACTGCACGGGAATTATTATTTTTTTATCTCTCAACCTGTCCAAGAGGCCTGCTGCCCGCCGCAATCGCCGCCGGGCCGGCCCGCACCCTGCCATTGAGACTGAACGGGGATTATTTATTTTTTTAACTTGGCCGCCGGGCCGGGGCGGGCATCGCCCCGGTACCTCCAGCCGCTACTATTTCCGCGGGCCGTGTTCCAACACTATTCACCCCGGCCAAGAGGCCTATTCCCCGGCCCGCACCCCGCCATTGAGACTGCACGGGAATTATTATTTTTTTATCTCTCAACCTGTCCAAGAGGCCTGCTGCCCGCCGCACTCGCCGCCGGGCCGGCCCGCACCCCGCCATTGAGACTGAACGGGGATTATTATTTTTTTTAACTCGGCCTCCGGGCCGGGGCGGGCTTCGCCCCCGGTACCTCCAGCCGCTTCTATTTACGCGCGCCGCGTTCCAACATATTCACCCCGGCCAAGAGGCCTATTCCCCGGCCCGCACCCCGCCATTGAGACTGCATGGGAATTATTATTTTTTTATCTCTCAACCTGTCCAAGAGGCCTGCTGCCCGCCGCAATCGCCGCCGGGCCGGCCCGCACCCTGCCATTGAGACTGAACGGGGATTATTTATTTTTTTAACTTGGCCGCCGGGCCGGGGCGGGCATCGCCCCCGGTACCTCCAGCCGCTACTATTTCCGCGGGCCGTGTTCCAACACTATTCACCCCGGCCAAGAGGCCTATTCCCCGGCCCGCACCCCGCCATTGAGACTGCATGGGAATTATTATTTTTTTATCTCTCAACCTGTCCAAGAGGCCTGCTGCCCGCCGCAATCGCCGCCGGGCCGGCCCGCACCCTGCCATTGAGACTGAACGGGAATTATTATTTTTTTATCTCTCAACCTGTCCAAGAGGCCTGCTGCCCGCCGCACTCGCCGCCGGGCCGGCCCGCACCCTGCCATTGAGACTGAACGGGGATTATTTATTTTTTTAACTTGGCCGCCGGCCCGGGGCGGGCATCGCCCCCGGTACCTCCAGCCGCTACTATTTCCGCGGGCCGTGTTCCAACACTATTCACCCCGGCCAAGAGGCCTATTCCCCGGCCCGCACCCCGCCATTGAGACTGCACGGGAATTATTATTTTTTTATCTCTCAACCTGTCCAAGAGGCCTGCTGCCCGCCGCACTCGCCGCCGGGCCGGCCCGCACCCCGCCATTGAGACTGAACGGGGATTATTATTTTTTTTAACTCGGCCTCCGGGCCGGGGCGGGCTTCGCCCCCGGTACCTCCAGCCGCTTCTATTTACGCGCGCCGCGTTCCAACATATTCACCCCGGCCAAGAGGCCTATTCCCCGGCCCGCACCCCGCCATTGAGACTGCATGGGAATTATTATTTTTTTATCTCTCAACCTGTCCAAGAGGCCTGCTGCCCGCCGCAATCGCCGCCGGGCCGGCCCGCACCCTGCCATTGAGACTGAACGGGAATTATTATTTTTTTATCTCTCAACCTGTCCAAGAGGCCTGCTGCCCGCCGCACTCGCCGCCGGGCCGGCCCGCACCCTGCCATTGAGACTGAACGGGGATTATTTATTTTTTTAACTTGGCCGCCGGGCCGGGGCGGGCATCGCCCCCGGTACCTCCAGCCGCTACTATTTCCGCGGGCCGTGTTCCAACACTATTCACCCCGGCCAAGAGGCCTATTCCCCGGCCCGCACCCCACCATTGAGACTGCATGGGAATTATTATTTTTTTATCTCTCAACCTGTCCAAGAGGCCTGCTGCCCGCCGCAATCGCCGCCGGGCCGGCCCGCACCCTGCCATTGAGACTGAACGGGGATTATTTATTTTTTTAACTTGGCCGCCGGGCCGGGGCGGGCATCGCCCCCGGTACCTCCAGCCGCTACTATTTCCGCGGGCCGTGTTCCAACACTATTCACCCCGGCCAAGAGGCCTATTCCCCGGCCCGCACCCCGCCATTGAGACTGCACGGGAATTATTATTTTTTTATCTCTCAACCTGTCCAAGAGGCCTGCTGCCCGCCGCACTCGCCGCCGGGCCGGCCCGCACCCCGCCATTGACACTGAACGGGGATTATTTATTTTTTTAACTTGGCCGCCGGCCCGGGGCGGGCATCGCCCCCGGTACCTCCAGCCGCTTCTATTTACGCGCGCCGCGTTCCAACATATTCACCCCGGCCAAGAGGCCTATTCCCCGGCCCGCACCCCGCCATTGAGACTGCATGGGAATTATTATTTTTTTATCTCTCAACCTGTCCAAGAGGCCTGCTGCCCGCCGCAATCGCCGCCGGGCCGGCCCGCACCCTGCCATAGAGACTGAACGGGAATTATTATTTTTTTATCTCTCAACCTGTCCAAGAGGCCTGCTGCCCGCCGCACTCGCACCCCGCCATTGAGACTGAACGGGGATTATTATTTTTTTTAACTCGGCCTCCGGGCCGGGGCGGGCTTCGCCCCCGGTACCTCCAGCCGCTTCTATTTACGCGCGCCGCGTTCCAACATATTCACCCCGGCCAAGAGGCCTCTTCCCCGGCCACACTCGTCCGCCGGGCCGGCCCGCACCCCGCCATTGAGACTGCACGGGAATTATTATTTTTATATCTCTCAACCTGTCCAAGAGGCCGGGTGCCCGCCGCAATCGCCGCCGGGCCGGCCCGCACCCTGCCATTGAGACTGAATGGGGATTATTTATTTTTTTAACTTGGCCGCCGGCCCGGGGCGGGCATCGCCCCCGGTACCTCCAGCCGCTACTATTTCCGCGGGCCGTGTTCCAACACTATTCACCCCGGCCAAGAGGCCTATTCCCCGGCCCGCACCCCGCCATTGAGACTGCATGGGAATTATTATTTTTTTATCTCTCAACCTGTCCAAGAGGCCTGCTGCCCGCCGCACTCGCCGCCGGGCCGGCCCGCACCCCGCCATTGAGACTGAACGGGGATTATTATTTTTTTTAACTCGGCGTCCGGCCGGGGCGGGCTTCGCCCCCGGTACCTCCAGCCGCTTCTATTTACGCGCGCCGCGTTCCAACATATTCACCCCGGCCAAGAGGCCTATTCCCCGGCCCGCACCCCGCCATTGAGACTGCATGGGAATTATTATTTTTTTATCTCTCAACCTGTCCAAGAGGCCTGCTGCCCGCCGCAATCGCCGCCGGGCCGGCCCGCACCCTGCCATTGAGACTGAACGGGAATTATTATTTTTTTATCTCTCAACCTGTCCAAGAGGCCTGCTGCCCGCCGCACTCGCCGCCGGGCCGGCCCGCACCCTGCCATTGAGACTGAACGGGGATTATTTATTTTTTTAACTTGGCCGCCGGGCCGGGGCGGGCATCGCCCCCGGTACCTCCAGCCGCTACTATTTCCGCGGGCCGTGTTCCAACACTATTCACCCCGGCCAAGAGGCCTATTCCCCGGCCCGCACCCCGCCATTGAGACTGCACGGGAATTATTATTTTTTTATCTCTCAACCTGTCCAAGAGGCCTGCTGCCCGCCGCAATCGCCGCCGGGCCGGCCCGCACCCTGCCATTGAGACTGAACGGGGATTATTTATTTTTTTAACTTTGCCGCCGGGCCGGGGCGGGCATCGCCCCCGGTACCTCCAGCCGCTACTATTTCCGCTGGCCGTGTTTCAACACTATTCACCCCGGCCAAGAGGCCTATTCCCCGGCCCGCACCCCGCCATTGAGACTGCACGGGAATTATTATTTTTTTATCTCTCAACCTGTCCAAGAGGCCTGCTGCCCGCCGCACTCGCCGCCGGGCCGGCCCGCACCCCGCCATTGAGACTGAACGGGGATTATTTTTTTTTTTAACTCGGCCTCCGGGCCGGGGCGGGCTTCGCCCCCGGTACCTCCAGCCGCTTCTATTTACGCGCGCCGCGTTCCAACATATTCACCCCGGCCAAGAGGCCTATTCCCCGGCCCGCACCCCTCCATTGAGACTGCATGGGAATTATTATTTTTTTATCTCTCAACCTGTCCAAGAGGCCTGCTGCCCGCCGCAATCGCCGCCGGGCCGGCCCGCACCCTGCCATTGAGACTGAACGGGAATTATTATTTTTTTATCTCTCAACCTGTCCAAGAGGCCTGCTGCCCGCCGCACTCGCCGCCGGGCCGGCCCGCACCCTGCCATTGAGACTGAACGGGGATTATTTATTTTTTTAACTTGGCCGCCGGGCCGGGGCGGGCATCGCCCCCGGTACCTCCAGCCGCTACTATTTCCGCGGGCCGTGTTCCAACACTATTCACCCCGGCCAAGAGGCCTATTCCCCGGCCCGCACCCCGCCATTGAGACTGCATGGGAATTATTATTTTTTTATCTCTCAACCTGTCCAAGAGGCCTGCTGCCCGCCGCAATCGCCGCCGGGCCGGCCCGCACCCTGCCATTGAGACTGAACGGGGATTATTTATTTTTTTAACTTGGCCGCCGGGCCGGGGCGGGCATCGCCCCCGGTACCTCCAGCCGCTACTATTTCCGCGGGCCGTGTTCCAACACTATTCACCCCGGCCAAGAGGCCTATTCCCCGGCCCGCACCCCGCCATTGAGACTGCACGGGAATTATTATTTTTTTATCTCTCAACCTGTCCAAGAGGCCTGCTGCCCGCCGCAATCGCCGCCGGGCCGGCCCGCACCCTGCCATTGAGACTGAACGGGGATTATTTATTTTTTTAACTTGGCCGCCGGGCCGGGGCGGGCATCGCCCCCGGTACCTCCAGCCGCTACTATTTCCGCGGGCCGTGTTCCAACACTATTCACCCCGGCCAAGAGGCCTATTCCCCGGCCCGCACCCCGCCATTGAGACTGCACGGGAATTATTATTTTTTTATCTCTCAACCTGTCCAAGAGGCCTGCTGCCCGCCGCACTCGCCGCCGGGCCGGCCCGCACCCCGCCATTGAGACTGAACGGGGATTATTATTTTTTTTAACTCGGCCTCCGGGCCGGGGCGGGCTTCGCCCCCGGTACCTCCAGCCGCTTCTATTTACGCGCGCCGCGTTCCAACATATTCACCCCGGCCAAGAGGCCTATTCCCCGGCCCGCACCCCGCCATTGAGACTGCATGGGAATTATTATTTTTTTATCTCTCAACCTGTCCAAGAGGCCTGCTGCCCGCCGCAATCGCCGCCGGGCCGGCCCGCACCCTGCCATTGAGACTGAACGGGGATTATTTATTTTTTTAACTTGGCCGCCGGGCCGGGGCGGGCATCGCCCCCGGTACCTCCAGCCGCTACTATTTCCGCGGGCCGTGTTCCAACACTATTCACCCCGGCCAAGAGGCCTATTCCCCGGCCCGCACCCCGCCATTGAGACTGCATGGGAATTATTATTTTTTTATCTCTCAACCTGTCCAAGAGCCCTGCTGCCCGCCGCACTCGCCGCCGGGCCGGCCCGCACCCCGCCATTGAGACTGAACGGGGATTATTATTTTTTTTAACTCGGCCTCCGGGCCGGGGCGGGCTTCGCCCCCGGTACCTCCAATCGCTTCTATTTACGCGCGCCGCGTTCCAACATATTCACCCCGGCCAGGAGGCCTATTCCCCGGCCCGCACCCCGCCATTGAGACTGCATGGGAATTATTATTTTTTTATCTCTCAACCTGTCCAAGAGGCCTGCTGCCCGCCGCAATCGCCGCCGGGCCGGCCCGCACCCTGCCATTGAGACTGAACGGGAATTATTATTTTTTTATCTCTCAACCTGTCCAAGAGGCCTGCTGCCCGCCGCACTCGCCGCCGGGCCGGCCCGCACCCTGCCATTGAGACTGAACGGGGATTATTTATTTTTTTAACTTGGCCGCCGGGCCGGGGCGGGCATCGCCCCCGGTACCTCCAGCCGCTACTATTTCCGCGGGCCGTGTTCCAACACTATTCACCCCGGCCAAGAGGCCTATTCCCCGGCCCGCACCCCACCATTGAGACTGCATGGGAATTATTATTTTTTTATCTCTCAACCTGTCCAAGAGGCCTGCTGCCCGCCGCAATCGCCGCCGGGCCGGCCCGCACCCTGCCATTGAGACTGAACGGGGATTATTTATTTTTTTAACTTGGCCGCCGGGCCGGGGCGGGCATCGCCCCCGGTACCTCCAGCCGCTACTATTTCCGCGGGCCGTGTTCCAACACTATTCACCCCGGCCAAGAGGCCTATTCCCCGGCCCGCACCCCGCCATTGAGACTGCACGGGAATTATTATTTTTTTATCTCTCAACCTGTCCAAGATGCCTGCTGCCCGCCGCACTCGCCGCCGGGCCGGCCCGCACCCCGCCATTGACACTGAACGGGGATTATTTATTTTTTTAACTTGGCCGCCGGCCCGGGGCGGGCATCGCCCCCGGTACCTCCAGCCGCTACTATTTCCGCGGGCCGTGTTCCAACACTATTCACCCCGGCCAAGAGGCCTATTCCCCGGCCCGCACCCCGCCATTGAGACTGCACGGGAATTATTATTTTTTTATCTCTCAACCTGTCCAAGAGGCCTGCTGCACGCCGCAATCGCCGCCGGGCCGACCCGCACCCTGCCATTGAGACTGAACGGGGATTATTTATTTTTTTAACTTGGCCGCCGGCCCGGGGCGGGCATCGCCCCCGGTACCTCCAGCCGCTTCTATTTACGCGCGCCGCGTTCCAACATATTCACCCCGGCCAAGAGGCCTATTCCCCGGCCCGCACCCCGCCATTGAGACTGCATGGGAATTATTATTTTTTTATCTCTCAACCTGTCCAAGAGGCCTGCTGCCCGCCGCAATCGCCGCCGGGCCGGCCCGCACCCTGCCATAGAGACTGAACGGGAATTATTATTTTTTTATCTCTCAACCTGTCCAAGAGGCCTGCTGCCCGCCGCACTCGCACCCCGCCATTGAGACTGAACGGGGATTATTATTTTTTTTAACTCGGCCTCCGGGCCGGGGCGGGCTTCGCCCCCGGTACCTCCAGCCGCTTCTATTTACGCGCGCCGCGTTCCAACATATTCACCCCGGCCAAGAGGCCTCTTCCCCGGCCACACTCGTCCGCCGGGCCGGCCCGCACCCCGCCATTGAGACTGCACGGGAATTATTATTTTTATATCTCTCAACCTGTCCAAGAGGCCGGGTGCCCGCCGCAATCGCCGCCGGGCCGGCCCGCACCCTGCCATTGAGACTGAATGGGGATTATTTATTTTTTTAACTTGGCCGCCGGCCCGGGGCGGGCATCGCCCCCGGTACCTCCAGCCGCTACTATTTCCGCGGGCCGTGTTCCAACACTATTCACCCCGGCCAAGAGGCCTATTCCCCGGCCCGCACCCCGCCATTGAGACTGCATGGGAATTATTATTTTTTTTATCTCTCAACCTGTCCAAGAGGCCTGCTGCCCGCCGCAATCGCCGCCGGGCCGGCCCGCACCCTGCCATTGAGACTGAACGGGGATTATTTATTTTTTTAACTTGGCCGCCGGGCCGGGGCGGGCATCGCCCCCGGTACCTCCAGCCGCTTCTATTTCCGCGGGCCGTGTTCCAACACTATTCACCCCGGCCAAGAGGCCTATTCCCCGGCCCGCACCCCGCCATTGAGACTGCATGGGAATTATTATTTTTTTATCTCTCAACCTGTCCAAGAGGCCTGCTGCCCGCCGCAATCGCCGCCGGGCCGGCCCGCACCCTGCCATAGAGACTGAACGGGAATTATTATTTTTTTATCTCTCAACCTGTCCAAGAGGCCTGCTGCCCGCCGCACTCGCACCCCGCCATTGAGACTGAACGGGGATTATTATTTTTTTTAACTCGGCCTCCGGGCCGGGGCGGGCTTCGCCCCCGGTACCTCCAGCCGCTTCTATTTACGCGCGCCGCGTTCCAACATATTCACCCCGGCCAAGAGGCCTCTTCCCCGGCCACACTCGTCCGCCGGGCCGGCCCGCACCCCGCCATTGAGACTGCACGGGAATTATTATTTTTTTATCTCTCAACCTGTCCAAGAGGCCTGCTGCCCGCCGCAATCGCCGCCGGGCCGGCCCGCACCCTGCCATTGAGACTGAACGGGAATTATTATTTTTTTATCTCTCAACCTGTCCAAGATGCCTGCTGCCCGCCGCACTCGCCGCCGGGCCGGCCCGCACCCCGCCATTGACACTGAACGGGGATTATTTATTTTTTTAACTTGGCCGCCGGCCCGGGGCGGGCATCGCCCCCGGTACCTCCAGCCGCTACTATTTCCGCGGGCCGTGTTCCAACACTATTCACCCCGGCCAAGAGGCCTATTCCCCGGCCCGCACCCCGCCATTGAGACTGCATGGGAATTATTATTTTTTTATCTCTCAACCTGTCCAAGAGGCCTGCTGCCCGCCGCAATCGCCGCCGGGCCGGCCCGCACCCTGCCATTGAGACTGAACGGGGATTATTTATTTTTTTAACTTGGCCGCCGGGCCGGGGCGGGCATCGCCCCCGGTACCTCCAGCCGCTTCTATTTCCGCGGGCCGTGTTCCAACACTATTCACCCCGGCCAAGAGGCCTATTCCCCGGCCCGCACCCCGCCATTGAGACTGCACGGGAATTATTATTTTTTTATCTCTCAACCTGTCCAAGAGGCCTGCTGCCCGCCGCACTCGCCGCCGGGCCGGCCCGCACCCCGCCATTGAGACTGAACGGGGATTATTATTTTTTTTAACTCGGCGTCCGGCCGGGGCGGGCTTCGCCCCCGGTACCTCCAGCCGCTTCTATTTACGCGCGCCGCGTTCCAACATATTCACCCCGGCCAAGAGGCCTATTCCCCGGCCCGCACCCCGCCATTGAGACTGCATGGGAATTATTATTTTTTTATCTCTCAACCTGTCCAAGAGGCCTGCTGCCCGCCGCAATCGCCGCCGGGCCGGCCCGCACCCTGCCATTGAGACTGAACGGGAATTATTATTTTTTTATCTCTCAACCTGTCCAAGAGGCCTGCTGCCCGCCGCACTCGCCGCCGGGCCGGCCCGCACCCTGCCATTGAGACTGAACGGGGATTATTTATTTTTTTAACTTGGCCGCCGGGCCGGGGCGGGCATCGCCCCCGGTACCTCCAGCCGCTACTATTTCCGCGGGCCGTGTTCCAACACTATTCACCCCGGCCAAGAGGCCTATTCCCCGGCCCGCACCCCGCCATTGAGACTGCACGGGAATTATTATTTTTTTATCTCTCAACCTGTCCAAGAGGCCTGCTGCCCGCCGCAATCGCCGCCGGGCCGGCCCGCACCCTGCCATTGAGACTGAACGGGGATTATTTATTTTTTTAACTTGGCCGCCGGGCCGGGGCGGGCATCGCCCCCGGTACCTCCAGCCGCTACTATTTCCGCTGGCCGTGTTCCAACACTATTCACCCCGGCCAAGAGGCCTATTCCCCGGCCCGCACCCCGCCATTGAGACTGCACGGGAATTATTATTTTTTTATCTCTCAACCTGTCCAAGAGGCCTGCTGCCCGCCGCACTCGCCGCCGGGCCGGCCCGCACCCCGCCATTGAGACTGAACGGGGATTATTATTTTTTTTAACTCGGCCTCCGGGCCGGGGCGGGCTTCGCCCCCGGTACCTCCAGCCGCTTCTATTTACGCGCGCCGCGTTCCAACATATTCACCCCGGCCAAGAGGCCTATTCCCCGGCCCGCACCCCGCCATTGAGACTGCATGGGAATTATTATTTTTTTATCTCTCAACCTGTCCAAGAGGCCTGCTGCCCGCCGCAATCGCCGCCGGGCCGGCCCGCACCCTGCCATTGAGACTGAACGGGAATTATTATTTTTTTATCTCTCAACCTGTCCAAGAGGCCTGCTGCCCGCCGCACTCGCCGCCGGGCCGGCCCGCACCCTGCCATTGAGACTGAACGGGGATTATTTATTTTTTTAACTTGGCCGCCGGGCCGGGGCGGGCATCGCCCCCGGTACCTCCAGCCGCTACTATTTCCGCGGGCCGTGTTCCAACACTATTCACCCCGGCCAAGAGGCCTATTCCCCGGCCCGCACCCCACCATTGAGACTGCATGGGAATTATTATTTTTTTATCTCTCAACCTGTCCAAGAGGCCTGCTGCCCGCCGCAATCGCCGCCGGGCCGGCCCGCACCCTGCCATTGAGACTGAACGGGGATTATTTATTTTTTTAACTTGGCCGCCGGGCCGGGGCGGGCATCGCCCCCGGTACCTCCAGCCGCTACTATTTCCGCGGGCCGTGTTCCAACACTATTCACCCCGGCCAAGAGGCCTATTCCCCGGCCCGCACCCCGCCATTGAGACTGCACGGGAATTATTATTTTTTTATCTCTCAACCTGTCCAAGAGGCCTGCTGCCCGCCGCACTCGCCGCCGGGCCGGCCCGCACCCCGCCATTGACACTGAACGGGGATTATTTATTTTTTTAACTTGGCCGCCGGCCCGGGGCGGGCATCGCCCCCGGTACCTCCAGCCGCTTCTATTTACGCGCGCCGCGTTCCAACATATTCACCCCGGCCAAGAGGCCTATTCCCCGGCCCGCACCCCGCCATTGAGACTGCATGGGAATTATTATTTTTTTATCTCTCAACCTGTCCAAGAGGCCTGCTGCCCGCCGCAATCGCCGCCGGGCCGGCCCGCACCCTGCCATAGAGACTGAACGGGAATTATTATTTTTTTATCTCTCAACCTGTCCAAGAGGCCTGCTGCCCGCCGCACTCGCACCCCGCCATTGAGACTGAACGGGGATTATTATTTTTTTTAACTCGGCCTCCGGGCCGGGGCGGGCTTCGCCCCCGGTACCTCCAGCCGCTTCTATTTACGCGCGCCGCGTTCCAACATATTCACCCCGGCCAAGAGGCCTCTTCCCCGGCCACACTCGTCCGCCGGGCCGGCCCGCACCCCGCCATTGAGACTGCACGGGAATTATTATTTTTATATCTCTCAACCTGTCCAAGAGGCCGGGTGCCCGCCGCAATCGCCGCCGGGCCGGCCCGCACCCTGCCATTGAGACTGAATGGGGATTATTTATTTTTTTAACTTGGCCGCCGGCCCGGGGCGGGCATCGCCCCCGGTACCTCCAGCCGCTACTATTTCCGCGGGCCGTGTTCCAACACTATTCACCCCGGCCAAGAGGCCTATTCCCCGGCCCGCACCCCGCCATTGAGACTGCATGGGAATTATTATTTTTTTATCTCTCAACCTGTCCAAGAGGCCTGCTGCCCGCCGCAATCGCCGCCGGGCCGGCCCGCACCCTGCCATTGAGACTGAACGGGGATTATTTATTTTTTTAACTTGGCCGCCGGGCCGGGGAGGGCATCGCCCCCGGTACCTCCAGCCGCTTCTATTTCCGCGGGCCGTGTTCCAACACTATTCACCCCGGCCAAGAGGCCTATTCCCCGGCCCGCACCCCGCCATTGAGACTGCACGGGAATTATTATTTTTTTATCTCTCAACCTGTCCAAGAGGCCTGCTGCCCGCCGCACTCGCCGCCGGGCCGGCCCGCACCCCGCCATTGAGACTGAACGGGGATTATTATTTTTTTTAACTCGGCGTCCGGCCGGGGCGGGCTTCGCCCCCGGTACCTCCAGCCGCTTCTATTTACGCGCGCCGCGTTCCAACATATTCACCCCGGCCAAGAGGCCTATTCCCCGGCCCGCACCCCGCCATTGAGACTGCATGGGAATTATTATTTTTTTATCTCTCAACCTGTCCAAGAGGCCTGCTGCCCGCCGCAATCGCCGCCGGGCCGGCCCGCACCCTGCCATTGAGACTGAACGGGAATTATTATTTTTTTATCTCTCAACCTGTCCAAGAGGCCTGCTGCCCGCCGCACTCGCCGCCGGGCCGGCCCGCACCCTGCCATTGAGACTGAACGGGGATTATTTATTTTTTTAACTTGGCCGCCGGGCCGGGGCGGGCATCGCCCCCGGTACCTCCAGCCGCTACTATTTCCGCGGGCCGTGTTCCAACACTATTCACCCCGGCCAAGAGGCCTATTCCCCGGCCCGCACCCCGCCATTGAGACTGCACGGGAATTATTATTTTTTTATCTCTCAACCTGTCCAAGAGGCCTGCTGCCCGCCGCAATCGCCGCCGGGCCGGCCCGCACCCTGCCATTGAGACTGAACGGGGATTATTTATTTTTTTAACTTTGCCGCCGGGCCGGGGCGGGCATCGCCCCCGGTACCTCCAGCCGCTACTATTTCCGCTGGCCGTGTTCCAACACTATTCACCCCGGCCAAGAGGCCTATTCCCCGGCCCGCACCCCGCCATTGAGACTGCACGGGAATTATTATTTTTTTATCTCTCAACCTGTCCAAGAGGCCTGCTGCCCGCCGCACTCGCCGCCGGGCCGGCCCGCACCCCGCCATTGAGACTGAACGGGGATTATTTTTTTTTTTAACTCGGCCTCCGGGCCGGGGCGGGCTTCGCCCCCGGTACCTCCAGCCGCTTCTATTTACGCGCGCCGCGTTCCAACATATTCACCCCGGCCAAGAGGCCTATTCCCCGGCCCGCACCCCTCCATTGAGACTGCATGGGAATTATTATTTTTTTATCTCTCAACCTGTCCAAGAGGCCTGCTGCCCGCCGCAATCGCCGCCGGGCCGGCCCGCACCCTGCCATTGAGACTGAACGGGAATTATTATTTTTTTATCTCTCAACCTGTCCAAGAGGCCTGCTGCCCGCCGCACTCGCCGCCGGGCCGGCCCGCACCCTGCCATTGAGACTGAACGGGGATTATTTATTTTTTTAACTTGGCCGCCGGGCCGGGGCGGGCATCGCCCCCGGTACCTCCAGCCGCTACTATTTCCGCGGGCCGTGTTCCAACACTATTCACCCCGGCCAAGAGGCCTATTCCCCGGCCCGCACCCCGCCATTGAGACTGCATGGGAATTATTATTTTTTTATCTCTCAACCTGTCCAAGAGGCCTGCTGCCCGCCGCAATCGCCGCCGGGCCGGCCCGCACCCTGCCATTGAGACTGAACGGGGATTATTTATTTTTTTAACTTGGCCGCCGGGCCGGGGCGGGCATCGCCCCCGGTACCTCCAGCCGCTACTATTTCCGCGGGCCGTGTTCCAACACTATTCACCCCGGCCAAGAGGCCTATTCCCCGGCCCGCACCCCGCCATTGAGACTGCACGGGAATTATTATTTTTTTATCTCTCAACCTGTCCAAGAGGCCTGCTGCCCGCCGCAATCGCCGCCGGGCCGGCCCGCACCCTGCCATTGAGACTGAACGGGGATTATTTATTTTTTTAACTTGGCCGCCGGGCCGGGGCGGGCATCGCCCCCGGTACCTCCAGCCGCTACTATTTCCGCGGGCCGTGTTCCAACACTATTCACCCCGGCCAAGAGGCCTATTCCCCGGCCCGCACCCCGCCATTGAGACTGCACGGGAATTATTATTTTTTTATCTCTCAACCTGTCCAAGAGGCCTGCTGCCCGCCGCACTCGCCGCCGGGCCGGCCCGCACCCCGCCATTGAGACTGAACGGGGATTATTATTTTTTTTAACTCGGCCTCCGGGCCGGGGCGGGCTTCGCCCCCGGTACCTCCAGCCGCTTCTATTTACGCGCGCCGCGTTCCAACATATTCACCCCGGCCAAGAGGCCTATTCCCCGGCCCGCACCCCGCCATTGAGACTGCATGGGAATTATTATTTTTTTATCTCTCAACCTGTCCAAGAGGCCTGCTGCCCGCCGCAATCGCCGCCGGGCCGGCCCGCACCCTGCCATTGAGACTGAACGGGGATTATTTATTTTTTTAACTTGGCCGCCGGGCCGGGGCGGGCATCGCCCCCGGTACCTCCAGCCGCTACTATTTCCGCGGGCCGTGTTCCAACACTATTCACCCCGGCCAAGAGGCCTATTCCCCGGCCCGCACCCCGCCATTGAGACTGCACGGGAATTATTATTTTTTTATCTCTCAACCTGTCCAAGAGGCCTGCTGCCCGCCGCACTCGCCGCCGGGCCGGCCCGCACCCCGCCATTGAGACTGAACGGGGATTATTATTTTTTTTAACTCGGCCTCCGGGCCGGGGCGGGCTTCGCCCCCGGTACCTCCAGCCGCTTCTATTTACGCGCGCCGCGTTCCAACATATTCACCCCGGCCAAGAGGCCTATTCCCCGGCCCGCACCCCGCCATTGAGACTGCATGGGAATTATTATTTTTTTATCTCTCAACCTGTCCAAGAGGCCTGCTGCCCGCCGCAATCGCCGCCGGGCCGGCCCGCACCCTGCCATTGAGACTGAACGGGGATTATTTATTTTTTTAACTTGGCCGCCGGGCCGGGGCGGGCATCGCCCCCGGTACCTCCAGCCGCTACTATTTCCGCGGGCCGTGTTCCAACACTATTCACCCCGGCCAAGAGGCCTATTCCCCGGCCCGCACCCCGCCATTGAGACTGCATGGGAATTATTATTTTTTTATCTCTCAACCTGTCCAAGAGCCCTGCTGCCCGCCGCACTCGCCGCCGGGCCGGCCCGCACCCCGCCATTGAGACTGAACGGGGATTATTATTTTTTTTAACTCGGCCTCCGGGCCGGGGCGGGCTTCGCCCCCGGTACCTCCAATCGCTTCTATTTACGCGCGCCGCGTTCCAACATATTCACCCCGGCCAGGAGGCCTATTCCCCGGCCCGCACCCCGCCATTGAGACTGCATGGGAATTATTATTTTTTTATCTCTCAACCTGTCCAAGAGGCCTGCTGCCCGCCGCAATCGCCGCCGGGCCGGCCCGCACCCTGCCATTGAGACTGAACGGGAATTATTATTTTTTTATCTCTCAACCTGTCCAAGAGGCCTGCTGCCCGCCGCACTCGCCGCCGGGCCGGCCCGCACCCTGCCATTGAGACTGAACGGGGATTATTTATTTTTTTAACTTGGCCGCCGGGCCGGGGCGGGCATCGCCCCCGGTACCTCCAGCCGCTACTATTTCCGCGGGCCGTGTTCCAACACTATTCACCCCGGCCAAGAGGCCTATTCCCCGGCCCGCACCCCACCATTGAGACTGCATGGGAATTATTATTTTTTTATCTCTCAACCTGTCCAAGAGGCCTGCTGCCCGCCGCAATCGCCGCCGGGCCGGCCCGCACCCTGCCATTGAGACTGAACGGGGATTATTTATTTTTTTAACTTGGCCGCCGGGCCGGGGCGGGCATCGCCCCCGGTACCTCCAGCCGCTACTATTTCCGCGGGCCGTGTTCCAACACTATTCACCCCGGCCAAGAGGCCTATTCCCCGGCCCGCACCCCGCCATTGAGACTGCACGGGAATTATTATTTTTTTATCTCTCAACCTGTCCAAGATGCCTGCTGCCCGCCGCACTCGCCGCCGGGCCGGCCCGCACCCCGCCATTGACACTGAACGGGGATTATTTATTTTTTTAACTTGGCCGCCGGCCCGGGGCGGGCATCGCCCCCGGTACCTCCAGCCGCTACTATTTCCGCGGGCCGTGTTCCAACACTATTCACCCCGGCCAAGAGGCCTATTCCCCGGCCCGCACCCCGCCATTGAGACTGCACGGGAATTATTATTTTTTTATCTCTCAACCTGTCCAAGAGGCCTGCTGCACGCCGCAATCGCCGCCGGGCCGACCCGCACCCTGCCATTGAGACTGAACGGGGATTATTTATTTTTTTAACTTGGCCGCCGGCCCGGGGCGGGCATCGCCCCCGGTACCTCCAGCCGCTTCTATTTACGCGCGCCGCGTTCCAACATATTCACCCCGGCCAAGAGGCCTATTCCCCGGCCCGCACCCCGCCATTGAGACTGCATGGGAATTATTATTTTTTTATCTCTCAACCTGTCCAAGAGGCCTGCTGCCCGCCGCAATCGCCGCCGGGCCGGCCCGCACCCTGCCATAGAGACTGAACGGGAATTATTATTTTTTTATCTCTCAACCTGTCCAAGAGGCCTGCTGCCCGCCGCACTCGCACCCCGCCATTGAGACTGAACGGGGATTATTATTTTTTTTAACTCGGCCTCCGGGCCGGGGCGGGCTTCGCCCCCGGTACCTCCAGCCGCTTCTATTTACGCGCGCCGCGTTCCAACATATTCACCCCGGCCAAGAGGCCTCTTCCCCGGCCACACTCGTCCGCCGGGCCGGCCCGCACCCCGCCATTGAGACTGCACGGGAATTATTATTTTTATATCTCTCAACCTGTCCAAGAGGCCGGGTGCCCGCCGCAATCGCCGCCGGGCCGGCCCGCACCCTGCCATTGAGACTGAATGGGGATTATTTATTTTTTTAACTTGGCCGCCGGCCCGGGGCGGGCATCGCCCCCGGTACCTCCAGCCGCTACTATTTCCGCGGGCCGTGTTCCAACACTATTCACCCCGGCCAAGAGGCCTATTCCCCGGCCCGCACCCCGCCATTGAGACTGCATGGGAATTATTATTTTTTTATCTCTCAACCTGTCCAAGAGGCCTGCTGCCCGCCGCAATCGCCGCCGGGCCGGCCCGCACCCTGCCATTGAGACTGAACGGGGATTATTTATTTTTTTAACTTGGCCGCCGGGCCGGGGCGGGCATCGCCCCCGGTACCTCCAGCCGCTTCTATTTCCGCGGGCCGTGTTCCAACACTATTCACCCCGGCCAAGAGGCCTATTCCCCGGCCCGCACCCCGCCATTGAGACTGCATGGGAATTATTATTTTTTTATCTCTCAACCTGTCCAAGAGGCCTGCTGCCCGCCGCAATCGCCGCCGGGCCGGCCCGCACCCTGCCATAGAGACTGAACGGGAATTATTATTTTTTTATCTCTCAACCTGTCCAAGAGGCCTGCTGCCCGCCGCACTCGCACCCCGCCATTGAGACTGAACGGGGATTATTATTTTTTTTAACTCGGCCTCCGGGCCGGGGCGGGCTTCGCCCCCGGTACCTCCAGCCGCTTCTATTTACGCGCGCCGCGTTCCAACATATTCACCCCGGCCAAGAGGCCTCTTCCCCGGCCACACTCGTCCGCCGGGCCGGCCCGCACCCCGCCATTGAGACTGCACGGGAATTATTATTTTTTTATCTCTCAACCTGTCCAAGAGGCCTGCTGCCCGCCGCAATCGCCGCCGGGCCGGCCCGCACCCTGCCATTGAGACTGAACGGGAATTATTATTTTTTTATCTCTCAACCTGTCCAAGATGCCTGCTGCCCGCCGCACTCGCCGCCGGGCCGGCCCGCACCCCGCCATTGACACTGAACGGGGATTATTTATTTTTTTAACTTGGCCGCCGGCCCGGGGCGGGCATCGCCCCCGGTACCTCCAGCCGCTACTATTTCCGCGGGCCGTGTTCCAACACTATTCACCCCGGCCAAGAGGCCTATTCCCCGGCCCGCACCCCGCCATTGAGACTGCATGGGAATTATTATTTTTTTATCTCTCAACCTGTCCAAGAGGCCTGCTGCCCGCCGCAATCGCCGCCGGGCCGGCCCGCACCCTGCCATTGAGACTGAACGGGGATTATTTATTTTTTTAACTTGGCCGCCGGGCCGGGGCGGGCATCGCCCCCGGTACCTCCAGCCGCTTCTATTTCCGCGGGCCGTGTTCCAACACTATTCACCCCGGCCAAGAGGCCTATTCCCCGGCCCGCACCCCGCCATTGAGACTGCACGGGAATTATTATTTTTTTATCTCTCAACCTGTCCAAGAGGCCTGCTGCCCGCCGCACTCGCCGCCGGGCCGGCCCGCACCCCGCCATTGAGACTGAACGGGGATTATTATTTTTTTTAACTCGGCGTCCGGCCGGGGCGGGCTTCGCCCCCGGTACCTCCAGCCGCTTCTATTTACGCGCGCCGCGTTCCAACATATTCACCCCGGCCAAGAGGCCTATTCCCCGGCCCGCACCCCGCCATTGAGACTGCATGGGAATTATTATTTTTTTATCTCTCAACCTGTCCAAGAGGCCTGCTGCCCGCCGCAATCGCCGCCGGGCCGGCCCGCACCCTGCCATTGAGACTGAACGGGAATTATTATTTTTTTATCTCTCAACCTGTCCAAGAGGCCTGCTGCCCGCCGCACTCGCCGCCGGGCCGGCCCGCACCCTGCCATTGAGACTGAACGGGGATTATTTATTTTTTTAACTTGGCCGCCGGGCCGGGGCGGGCATCGCCCCCGGTACCTCCAGCCGCTACTATTTCCGCGGGCCGTGTTCCAACACTATTCACCCCGGCCAAGAGGCCTATTCCCCGGCCCGCACCCCGCCATTGAGACTGCACGGGAATTATTATTTTTTTATCTCTCAACCTGTCCAAGAGGCCTGCTGCCCGCCGCAATCGCCGCCGGGCCGGCCCGCACCCTGCCATTGAGACTGAACGGGGATTATTTATTTTTTTAACTTGGCCGCCGGGCCGGGGCGGGCATCGCCCCCGGTACCTCCAGCCGCTACTATTTCCGCTGGCCGTGTTCCAACACTATTCACCCCGGCCAAGAGGCCTATTCCCCGGCCCGCACCCCGCCATTGAGACTGCACGGGAATTATTATTTTTTTATCTCTCAACCTGTCCAAGAGGCCTGCTGCCCGCCGCACTCGCCGCCGGGCCGGCCCGCACCCCGCCATTGAGACTGAACGGGGATTATTATTTTTTTTAACTCGGCCTCCGGGCCGGGGCGGGCTTCGCCCCCGGTACCTCCAGCCGCTTCTATTTACGCGCGCCGCGTTCCAACATATTCACCCCGGCCAAGAGGCCTATTCCCCGGCCCGCACCCCGCCATTGAGACTGCATGGGAATTATTATTTTTTTATCTCTCAACCTGTCCAAGAGGCCTGCTGCCCGCCGCAATCGCCGCCGGGCCGGCCCGCACCCTGCCATTGAGACTGAACGGGAATTATTATTTTTTTATCTCTCAACCTGTCCAAGAGGCCTGCTGCCCGCCGCACTCGCCGCCGGGCCGGCCCGCACCCTGCCATTGAGACTGAACGGGGATTATTTATTTTTTTAACTTGGCCGCCGGGCCGGGGCGGGCATCGCCCCCGGTACCTCCAGCCGCTACTATTTCCGCGGGCCGTGTTCCAACACTATTCACCCCGGCCAAGAGGCCTATTCCCCGGCCCGCACCCCACCATTGAGACTGCATGGGAATTATTATTTTTTTATCTCTCAACCTGTCCAAGAGGCCTGCTGCCCGCCGCAATCGCCGCCGGGCCGGCCCGCACCCTGCCATTGAGACTGAACGGGGATTATTTATTTTTTTAACTTGGCCGCCGGGCCGGGGCGGGCATCGCCCCCGGTACCTCCAGCCGCTACTATTTCCGCGGGCCGTGTTCCAACACTATTCACCCCGGCCAAGAGGCCTATTCCCCGGCCCGCACCCCGCCATTGAGACTGCACGGGAATTATTATTTTTTTATCTCTCAACCTGTCCAAGAGGCCTGCTGCCCGCCGCACTCGCCGCCGGGCCGGCCCGCACCCCGCCATTGACACTGAACGGGGATTATTTATTTTTTTAACTTGGCCGCCGGCCCGGGGCGGGCATCGCCCCCGGTACCTCCAGCCGCTTCTATTTACGCGCGCCGCGTTCCAACATATTCACCCCGGCCAAGAGGCCTATTCCCCGGCCCGCACCCCGCCATTGAGACTGCATGGGAATTATTATTTTTTTATCTCTCAACCTGTCCAAGAGGCCTGCTGCCCGCCGCAATCGCCGCCGGGCCGGCCCGCACCCTGCCATAGAGACTGAACGGGAATTATTATTTTTTTATCTCTCAACCTGTCCAAGAGGCCTGCTGCCCGCCGCACTCGCACCCCGCCATTGAGACTGAACGGGGATTATTATTTTTTTTAACTCGGCCTCCGGGCCGGGGCGGGCTTCGCCCCCGGTACCTCCAGCCGCTTCTATTTACGCGCGCCGCGTTCCAACATATTCACCCCGGCCAAGAGGCCTCTTCCCCGGCCACACTCGTCCGCCGGGCCGGCCCGCACCCCGCCATTGAGACTGCACGGGAATTATTATTTTTATATCTCTCAACCTGTCCAAGAGGCCGGGTGCCCGCCGCAATCGCCGCCGGGCCGGCCCGCACCCTGCCATTGAGACTGAATGGGGATTATTTATTTTTTTAACTTGGCCGCCGGCCCGGGGCGGGCATCGCCCCCGGTACCTCCAGCCGCTACTATTTCCGCGGGCCGTGTTCCAACACTATTCACCCCGGCCAAGAGGCCTATTCCCCGGCCCGCACCCCGCCATTGAGACTGCATGGGAATTATTATTTTTTTATCTCTCAACCTGTCCAAGAGGCCTGCTGCCCGCCGCAATCGCCGCCGGGCCGGCCCGCACCCTGCCATTGAGACTGAACGGGGATTATTTATTTTTTTAACTTGGCCGCCGGGCCGGGGAGGGCATCGCCCCCGGTACCTCCAGCCGCTTCTATTTCCGCGGGCCGTGTTCCAACACTATTCACCCCGGCCAAGAGGCCTATTCCCCGGCCCGCACCCCGCCATTGAGACTGCACGGGAATTATTATTTTTTTATCTCTCAACCTGTCCAAGAGGCCTGCTGCCCGCCGCACTCGCCGCCGGGCCGGCCCGCACCCCGCCATTGAGACTGAACGGGGATTATTATTTTTTTTAACTCGGCGTCCGGCCGGGGCGGGCTTCGCCCCCGGTACCTCCAGCCGCTTCTATTTACGCGCGCCGCGTTCCAACATATTCACCCCGGCCAAGAGGCCTATTCCCCGGCCCGCACCCCGCCATTGAGACTGCATGGGAATTATTATTTTTTTATCTCTCAACCTGTCCAAGAGGCCTGCTGCCCGCCGCAATCGCCGCCGGGCCGGCCCGCACCCTGCCATTGAGACTGAACGGGAATTATTATTTTTTTATCTCTCAACCTGTCCAAGAGGCCTGCTGCCCGCCGCACTCGCCGCCGGGCCGGCCCGCACCCTGCCATTGAGACTGAACGGGGATTATTTATTTTTTTAACTTGGCCGCCGGGCCGGGGCGGGCATCGCCCCCGGTACCTCCAGCCGCTACTATTTCCGCGGGCCGTGTTCCAACACTATTCACCCCGGCCAAGAGGCCTATTCCCCGGCCCGCACCCCGCCATTGAGACTGCACGGGAATTATTATTTTTTTATCTCTCAACCTGTCCAAGAGGCCTGCTGCCCGCCGCAATCGCCGCCGGGCCGGCCCGCACCCTGCCATTGAGACTGAACGGGGATTATTTATTTTTTTAACTTGGCCGCCGGGCCGGGGCGGGCATCGCCCCCGGTACCTCCAGCCGCTACTATTTCCGCTGGCCGTGTTCCAACACTATTCACCCCGGCCAAGAGGCCTATTCCCCGGCCCGCACCCCGCCATTGAGACTGCACGGGAATTATTATTTTTTTATCTCTCAACCTGTCCAAGAGGCCTGCTGCCCGCCGCACTCGCCGCCGGGCCGGCCCGCACCCCGCCATTGAGACTGAACGGGGATTATTTTTTTTTTTAACTCGGCCTCCGGGCCGGGGCGGGCTTCGCCCCCGGTACCTCCAGCCGCTTCTATTTACGCGCGCCGCGTTCCAACATATTCACCCCGGCCAAGAGGCCTATTCCCCGGCCCGCACCCCTCCATTGAGACTGCATGGGAATTATTATTTTTTTATCTCTCAACCTGTCCAAGAGGCCTGCTGCCCGCCGCAATCGCCGCCGGGCCGGCCCGCACCCTGCCATTGAGACTGAACGGGAATTATTATTTTTTTATCTCTCAACCTGTCCAAGAGGCCTGCTGCCCGCCGCACTCGCCGCCGGGCCGGCCCGCACCCTGCCATTGAGACTGAACGGGGATTATTTATTTTTTTAACTTGGCCGCCGGGCCGGGGCGGGCATCGCCCCCGGTACCTCCAGCCGCTACTATTTCCGCGGGCCGTGTTCCAACACTATTCACCCCGGCCAAGAGGCCTATTCCCCGGCCCGCACCCCGCCATTGAGACTGCATGGGAATTATTATTTTTTTATCTCTCAACCTGTCCAAGAGGCCTGCTGCCCGCCGCAATCGCCGCCGGGCCGGCCCGCACCCTGCCATTGAGACTGAACGGGGATTATTTATTTTTTTAACTTGGCCGCCGGGCCGGGGCGGGCATCGCCCCCGGTACCTCCAGCCGCTACTATTTCCGCGGGCCGTGTTCCAACACTATTCACCCCGGCCAAGAGGCCTATTCCCCGGCCCGCACCCCGCCATTGAGACTGCACGGGAATTATTATTTTTTTATCTCTCAACCTGTCCAAGAGGCCTGCTGCCCGCCGCAATCGCCGCCGGGCCGGCCCGCACCCTGCCATTGAGACTGAACGGGGATTATTTATTTTTTTAACTTGGCCGCCGGGCCGGGGCGGGCATCGCCCCCGGTACCTCCAGCCGCTACTATTTCCGCGGGCCGTGTTCCAACACTATTCACCCCGGCCAAGAGGCCTATTCCCCGGCCCGCACCCCGCCATTGAGACTGCACGGGAATTATTATTTTTTTATCTCTCAACCTGTCCAAGAGGCCTGCTGCCCGCCGCACTCGCCGCCGGGCCGGCCCGCACCCCGCCATTGAGACTGAACGGGGATTATTATTTTTTTTAACTCGGCCTCCGGGCCGGGGCGGGCTTCGCCCCCGGTACCTCCAGCCGCTTCTATTTACGCGCGCCGCGTTCCAACATATTCACCCCGGCCAAGAGGCCTATTCCCCGGCCCGCACCCCGCCATTGAGACTGCATGGGAATTATTATTTTTTTATCTCTCAACCTGTCCAAGAGGCCTGCTGCCCGCCGCAATCGCCGCCGGGCCGGCCCGCACCCTGCCATTGAGACTGAACGGGGATTATTTATTTTTTTAACTTGGCCGCCGGGCCGGGGCGGGCATCGCCCCCGGTACCTCCAGCCGCTACTATTTCCGCGGGCCGTGTTCCAACACTATTCACCCCGGCCAAGAGGCCTATTCCCCGGCCCGCACCCCGCCATTGAGACTGCATGGGAATTATTATTTTTTTATCTCTCAACCTGTCCAAGAGCCCTGCTGCCCGCCGCACTCGCCGCCGGGCCGGCCCGCACCCCGCCATTGAGACTGAACGGGGATTATTATTTTTTTTAACTCGGCCTCCGGGCCGGGGCGGGCTTCGCCCCCGGTACCTCCAGCCGCTTCTATTTACGCGCGCCGCGTTCCAACATATTCACCCCGGCCAGGAGGCCTATTCCCCGGCCCGCACCCCGCCATTGAGACTGCATGGGAATTATTATTTTTTTATCTCTCAACCTGTCCAAGAGGCCTGCTGCCCGCCGCAATCGCCGCCGGGCCGGCCCGCACCCTGCCATTGAGACTGAACGGGAATTATTATTTTTTTATCTCTCAACCTGTCCAAGAGGCCTGCTGCCCGCCGCACTCGCCGCCGGGCCGGCCCGCACCCTGCCATTGAGACTGAACGGGGATTATTTATTTTTTTAACTTGGCCGCCGGGCCGGGGCGGGCATCGCCCCCGGTACCTCCAGCCGCTACTATTTCCGCGGGCCGTGTTCCAACACTATTCACCCCGGCCAAGAGGCCTATTCCCCGGCCCGCACCCCACCATTGAGACTGCATGGGAATTATTATTTTTTTATCTCTCAACCTGTCCAAGAGGCCTGCTGCCCGCCGCAATCGCCGCCGGGCCGGCCCGCACCCTGCCATTGAGACTGAACGGGGATTATTTATTTTTTTAACTTGGCCGCCGGGCCGGGGCGGGCATCGCCCCCGGTACCTCCAGCCGCTACTATTTCCGCGGGCCGTGTTCCAACACTATTCACCCCGGCCAAGAGGCCTATTCCCCGGCCCGCACCCCGCCATTGAGACTGCACGGGAATTATTATTTTTTTATCTCTCAACCTGTCCAAGATGCCTGCTGCCCGCCGCACTCGCCGCCGGGCCGGCCCGCACCCCGCCATTGACACTGAACGGGGATTATTTATTTTTTTAACTTGGCCGCCGGCCCGGGGCGGGCATCGCCCCCGGTACCTCCAGCCGCTACTATTTCCGCGGGCCGTGTTCCAACACTATTCACCCCGGCCAAGAGGCCTATTCCCCGGCCCGCACCCCGCCATTGAGACTGCACGGGAATTATTATTTTTTTATCTCTCAACCTGTCCAAGAGGCCTGCTGCACGCCGCAATCGCCGCCGGGCCGGCCCGCACCCTGCCATTGAGACTGAACGGGGATTATTTATTTTTTTAACTTGGCCGCCGGCCCGGGGCGGGCATCGCCCCCGGTACCTCCAGCCGCTTCTATTTACGCGCGCCGCGTTCCAACATATTCACCCCGGCCAAGAGGCCTATTCCCCGGCCCGCACCCCGCCATTGAGACTGCATGGGAATTATTATTTTTTTATCTCTCAACCTGTCCAAGAGGCCTGCTGCCCGCCGCAATCGCCGCCGGGCCGGCCCGCACCCTGCCATAGAGACTGAACGGGAATTATTATTTTTTTATCTCTCAACCTGTCCAAGAGGCCTGCTGCCCGCCGCACTCGCCGCCGGGCCGGCCCGCACCCTGCCATTGAGACTGAACGGGGATTATTTATTTTTTTAACTTGGCCGCCGGGCCGGGGCGGGCATCGCCCCCGGTACCTCCAGCCGCTACTATTTCCGCGGGCCGTGTTCCAACACTATTCACCCCGGCCAAGAGGCCTATTCCCCGGCCCGCACCCCGCCATTGAGACTGCATGGGAATTATTATTTTTTTATCTCTCAACCTGTCCAAGAGCCCTGCTGCCCGCCGCACTCGCCGCCGGGCCGGCCCGCACCCCGCCATTGAGACTGAACGGGGATTATTATTTTTTTTAACTCGGCCTCCGGGCCGGGGCGGGCTTCGCCCCCGGTACCTCCAGCCGCTTCTATTTACGCGCGCCGCGTTCCAACATATTCACCCCGGCCAAGAGGCCTATTCCCCGGCCCGCACCCCGCCATTGAGACTGCATGGGAATTATTATTTTTTTATCTCTCAACCTGTCCAAGAGGCCTGCTGCCCGCCGCAATCGCCGCCGGGCCGGCCCGCACCCTGCCATTGAGACTGAACGGGAATTATTATTTTTTTATCTCTCAACCTGTCCAAGAGGCCTGCTGCCCGCCGCACTCGCCGCCGGGCCGGCCCGCACCCTGCCATTGAGACTGAACGGGGATTATTTATTTTTTTAACTTGGCCGCCGGGCCGGGGAGGGCATCGCCCCCGGTACCTCCAGCCGCTACTATTTCCGCGGGCCGTGTTCCAACACTATTCACCCCGGCCAAGAGGCCTATTCCCCGGCCCGCACCCCACCATTGAGACTGCATGGGAATTATTATTTTTTTATCTCTCAACCTGTCCAAGAGGCCTGCTGCCCGCCGCAATCGCCGCCGGGCCGGCCCGCACCCTGCCATTGAGACTGAACGGGGATTATTTATTTTTTTAACTTGGCCGCCGGGCCGGGGCGGGCATCGCCCCCGGTACCTCCAGCCGCTACTATTTCCGCGGGCCGTGTTCCAACACTATGCACCCCGGCCAAGAGGCCTATTCCCCGGCCCGCACCCCGCCATTGAGACTGCACGGGAATTATTATTTTTTTATCTCTCAACCTGTCCAAGAGGCCTGCTGCCCGCCGCACTCGCCGCCGGGCCGGCCCGCACCCCGCCATTGACACTGAACGGGGATTATTTATTTTTTTAACTTGGCCGCCGGCCCGGGGCGGGCATCGCCCCCGGTACCTCCAGCCGCTACTATTTCCGCGGGCCGTGTTCCAACACTATTCACCCCGGCCAAGAGGCCTATTCCCCGGCCCGCACCCCGCCATTGAGACTGCACGGGAATTATTATTTTTTTATCTCTCAACCTGTCCAAGAGGCCTGCTGCACGCCGCAATCGCCGCCGGGCCGGCCCGCACCCTGCCATTGAGACTGAACGGGGATTATTTATTTTTTTAACTTGGCCGCCGGCCCGGGGCGGGCATCGCCCCCGGTACCTCCAGCCGCTACTATTTCCGCGGGCCGTGTTCCAACACTATTCACCCCGGCCAAGAGGCCTATTCCCCGGCCCGCACCCCGCCATTGAGACTGCATGGGAATTATTATTTTTTTATCTCTCAACCTGTCCAAGAGGCCTGCTGCCCGCCGCAATCGCCGCCGGGCCGGCCCGCACCCTGCCATTGAGACTGAACGGGAATTATTATTTTTTTATCTCTCAACCTGTCCAAGAGGCCTGCTGCCCGCCGCACTCGCACCCCGCCATTGAGACTGAACGGGGATTATTATTTTTTTTAACTCGGCCTCCGGGCCGGGGCGGGCTTCGCCCCCGGTACCTCCAGCCGCTTCTATTTACGCGCGCCGCGTTCCAACATATTCACCCCGGCCAAGAGGCCTATTCCCCGGCCCGCACCCCGCCATTGAGACTGCATGGGAATTATTATTTTTTTATCTCTCAACCTGTCCAAGAGGCCTGCTGCCCGCCGCAATCGCCGCCGGGCCGGCCCGCACCCTGCCATAGAGACTGAACGGGAATTATTATTTTTTTATCTCTCAACCTGTCCAAGAGGCCTGCTGCCCGCCGCACTCGCACCCCGCCATTGAGACTGAACGGGGATTATTATTTTTTTTAACTCGGCCTCCGGGCCGGGGCGGGCTTCGCCCCCGGTACCTCCAGCCGCTTCTATTTACGCGCGCCGCGTTCCAACATATTCACCCCGGCCAAGAGGCCTCTTCCCCGGCCACACTCGTCCGCCGGGCCGGCCCGCACCCCGCCATTGAGACTGCACGGGAATTATTATTTTTATATCTCTCAACCTGTCCAAGAGGCCGGGTGCCCGCCGCAATCGCCGCCGGGCCGGCCCGCACCCTGCCATTGAGACTGAATGGGGATTATTTATTTTTTTAACTTGGCCGCCGGCCCGTGGCGGGCATCGCCCCCGGTACCTCCAGCCGCTACTATTTCCGCGGGCCGTGTTCCAACACTATTCACCCCGGCCAAGAGGCCTATTCCCCGGCCCGCACCCCGCCATTGAGACTGCATGGGAATTATTATTTTTTTATCTCTCAACCTGTCCAAGAGGCCTGCTGCCCGCCGCAATCGCCGCCGGGCCGGCCCGCACCCTGCCATTGAGACTGAACGGGGATTATTTATTTTTTTAACTTGGCCGCCGGGCCGGGGCGGGCATCGCCCCCGGTACCTCCAGCCGCTTCTATTTCCGCGGGCCGTGTTCCAACACTATTCACCCCGGCCAAGAGGCCTATTCCCCGGCCCGCACCCCGCCATTGAGACTGCACGGGAATTATTATTTTTTTATCTCTCAACCTGTCCAAGAGGCCTGCTGCCCGCCGCACTCGCCGCCGGGCCGGCCCGCACCCCGCCATTGAGACTGAACGGGATTATTATTTTTTTTAACTCGGCGTCCGGCCGGGGCGGGCTTCGCCCCCGGTACCTCCAGCCGCTTCTATTTACGCGCGCCGCGTTCCAACATATTCACCCCGGCCAAGAGGCCTATTCCCCGGCCCGCACCCCGCCATTGAGACTGCATGGGAATTATTATTTTTTTATCTCTCAACCTGTCCAAGAGGCCTGCTGCCCGCCGCAATCGCCGCCGGGCCGGCCCGCACCCTGCCATTGAGACTGAACGGGAATTATTATTTTTTTATCTCTCAACCTGTCCAAGAGGCCTGCTGCCCGCCGCACTCGCCGCCGGGCCGGCCCGCACCCTGCCATTGAGACTGAACGGGGATTATTTATTTTTTTAACTTGGCCGCCGGGCCGGGGCGGGCATCGCCCCCGGTACCTCCAGCCGCTACTATTTCCGCGGGCCGTGTTCCAACACTATTCACCCCGGCCAAGAGGCCTATTCCCCGGCCCGCACCCCGCCATTGAGACTGCACGGGAATTATTATTTTTTTATCTCTCAACCTGTCCAAGAGGCCTGCTGCCCGCCGCAATCGCCGCCGGGCCGGCCCGCACCCTGCCATTGAGACTGAACGGGGATTATTTATTTTTTTAACTTGGCCGCCGGGCCGGGGCGGGCATCGCCCCCGGTACCTCCAGCCGCTACTATTTCCGCTGGCCGTGTTCCAACACTATTCACCCCGGCCAAGAGGCCTATTCCCCGGCCCGCACCCCGCCATTGAGACTGCACGGGAATTATTATTTTTTTATCTCTCAACCTGTCCAAGAGGCCTGCTGCCCGCCGCACTCGCCGCCGGGCCGGCCCGCACCCTGCCATTGAGACTGAACGGGAATTATTATTTTTTTATCTCTCAACCTGTCCAAGAGGCCTGCTGCCCACCGCACTCGCCGCCGGGCCGGCCCGCACCCTGCCATTGAGACTGAACGGGATTATTTATTTTTTTAACTTGGCCGCCGGCCCGGGGCGGGCATCGCCCCCGGTACCTCCAGCCGCTACTATTTCCGCGGGCCGTGTTCCAACACTATTCACCCCGGCCAAGAGGCCTATTCCCCGGCCCGCACCCCGCCATTGAGACTGCACGGGAATTATTATTTTTTTATCTCTCAACCTGTCCAAGAGGCCTGCTGCCCGCCGCAATCGCCGCCGGGCCGGCCCGCACCCTGCCATTGAGACTGAACGGGGATTATTTATTTTTTTAACTTGGCCGCCGGGCCGGGGCGGGCATCGCCCCCGGTACCTCCAGCCGCTACTATTTCCGCGGGCCGGGTTCCAACACTATTCACCCCGGCCAAGAGGCCTATTCCCCGGCCCGCACCCCGCCATTGAGACTGCACGGGAATTATTATTTTTTTATCTCTCAACCTGTCCAAGAGGCCTGCTGCCCGCCGCACTCGCCGCCGGGCCGGCCCGCACCCCGCCATTGAGACTGAACGGGGATTATTATTTTTTTTAACTCGGCCTCCGGGCCGGGGCGGGCTTCGCCCCCGGTACCTCCAGCCGCTTCTATTTACGCGCGCCGCGTTCCAACATATTCACCCCGGCCAAGAGGCCTATTCCCCGGCCCGCACCCCGCCATTGAGACTGCATGGGAATTATTATTTTTTTATCTCTCAACCTGTCCAAGTGGCCTGCTGCCCGCCGCAATCGCCACCGGGCCGGCCCGCACCCTGCCATTGAGACTGAACGGGAATTATTATTTTTTTATCTCTCAACCTGTCCAAGAGGCCTGCTGCCCGCCGCACTCGCCGCCGGGCCGGCCCGCACCCTGCCATTGAGACTGAACGGGGATTATTTATTTTTTTAACTTGGCCGCCGGGCCGGGGCGGGCATCGCCCCCGGTACCTCCAGCCGCTACTATTTCCGCGGGCCGTGTTCCAACACTATTCACCCCGGCCAAGAGGCCTATTCCCCGGCCCGCACCCCGCCATTGAGACTGCATGGGAATTATTATTTTTTTATCTCTCAACCTGTCCAAGAGGCCTGCTGCCCGCCGCAATCGCCGCCGGGCCGGCCCGCACCCTGCCATTGAGACTGAACGGGGATTATTTATTTTTTTAACTTGGCCGCCGGGCCGGGGCGGGCATCGCCCCCGGTACCTCCAGCCGCTACTATTTCCGCGGGCCGTGTTCCAACACTATTCAACCCGGCCAAGAGGCCTATTCCCCGGCCCGCACCCCGCCATTGAGACTGCACGGGAATTATTATTTTTTTATCTCTCAACCTGTCCAAGAGGCCTGCTGCCCGCCGCAATCGCCGCCGGGCCGGCCCGCACCCTGCCATTGAGACTGAACGGGGATTATTTATTTTTTTAACTTGGCCGCCGGCCCGGGGCGGGCATCGCCCCCGGTACCTCCAGCCGCTACTATTTCCGCGGGCCGTGTTCCAACACTATTCACCCCGGCCAAGAGGCCTATTCCCCGGCCCGCACCCCGCCATTGAGACTGCACGGGAATTATTATTTTTTTATCTCTCAACCTGTCCAAGAGGCCTGCTGCCCGCCGCACTCGCCGCCGGGCCGGCCCGCACCCCGCCATTGAGACTGAACGGGGATTATTATTTTTTTTAACTCGGCGTCCGGGCCGGGGCGGGCTTCGCCCCCGGTACCTCCAGCCGCTTCTATTTACGCGCGCCGCGTTCCAACATATTCACCCCGGCCAAGAGGCCTATTCCCCGGCCCGCACCCCGCCATTGAGACTGCACGGGAATTATTATTTTTTTATCTCTCAACCTGTCCAAGAGGCCTGCTGCCCGCCGCACTCGCCGCCGGGCCGGCCGCACCCTGCCATTGAGACTGAACGGGAATTATTATTTTTTTATCTCTCAACCTGTCCAAGAGGCCTGCTGCCCACCGCACTCGCCGCCGGGCCGGCCCGCACCCTGCCATTGAGACTGAACGGGGATTATTTATTTTTTTAACTTGGCCGCCGGCCCGGGGCGGGCATCGCCCCCGGTACCTCCAGCCGCTACTATTTCCGCGGGCCGTGTTCCAACACTATTCACCCCGGCCAAGAGGCCTATTCCCCGGCCCGCACCCCGCCATTGAGACTGCACGGGAATTATTATTTTTTTATCTCTCAACCTGTCCAAGAGGCCTGCTGCCCGCCGCAATCGCCGCCGGGCCGGCCCGCACCCTGCCATTGAGACTGAACGGGGATTATTTATTTTTTTAACTTGGCCGCCGGGCCGGGGCGGGCATCGCCCCCGGTACCTCCAGCCGCTACTATTTCCGCGGGCCGTGTTCCAACACTATTCACCCCGGCCAAGAGGCCTATTCCCCGGCCCGCACCCCGCCATTGAGACTGCACGGGAATTATTATTTTTTTATCTCTCAACCTGTCCAAGAGGCCTGCTGCCCGCCGCACTCGCCGCCGGGCCGGCCCGCACCCCGCCATTGAGACTGAACGGGGATTATTATTTTTTTTAACTCGGCCTCCGGGCCGGGGCGGGCTTCGCCCCCGGTACCTCCAGCCGCTTCTATTTACGCGCGCCGCGTTCCAACATATTCACCCCGGCCAAGAGGCCTATTCCCCGGCCCGCACCCCGCCATTGAGACTGCATGGGAATTATTATTTTTTTATCTCTCAACCTGTCCAAGTGGCCTGCTGCCCGCCGCAATCGCCACCGGGCCGGCCCGCACCCTGCCATTGAGACTGAACGGGAATTATTATTTTTTTATCTCTCAACCTGTCCAAGAGGCCTGCTGCCCGCCGCACTCGCCGCCGGGCCGGCCCGCACCCTGCCATTGAGACTGAACGGGGATTATTTATTTTTTTAACTTGGCCGCCGGGCCGGGGCGGGCATCGCCCCCGGTACCTCCAGCCGCTACTATTTCCGCGGGCCGTGTTCCAACACTATTCACCCCGGCCAAGAGGCCTATTCCCCGGCCCGCACCCCGCCATTGAGACTGCATGGGAATTATTATTTTTTTATCTCTCAACCTGTCCAAGAGGCCTGCTGCCCGCCGCAATCGCCGCCGGGCCGGCCCGCACCCTGCCATTGAGACTGAACGGGGATTATTTATTTTTTTAACTTGGCCGCCGGGCCGGGGCGGGCATCGCCCCCGGTACCTCCAGCCGCTACTATTTCCGCGGGCCGTGTTCCAACACTATTCAACCCGGCCAAGAGGCCTATTCCCCGGCCCGCACCCCGCCATTGAGACTGCACGGGAATTATTATTTTTTTATCTCTCAACCTGTCCAAGAGGCCTGCTGCCCGCCGCAATCGCCGCCGGGCCGGCCCGCACCCTGCCATTGAGACTGAACGGGGATTATTTATTTTTTTAACTTGGCCGCCGGCCCGGGGCGGGCATCGCCCCCGGTACCTCCAGCCGCTACTATTTCCGCGGGCCGTGTTCCAACACTATTCACCCCGGCCAAGAGGCCTATTCCCCGGCCCGCACCCCGCCATTGAGACTGCACGGGAATTATTATTTTTTTATCTCTCAACCTGTCCAAGAGGCCTGCTGCCCGCCGCACTCGCCGCCGGGCCGGCCCGCACCCCGCCATTGAGACTGAACGGGGATTATTATTTTTTTTAACTCGGCGTCCGGGCCGGGGCGGGCTTCGCCCCCGGTACCTCCAGCCGCTTCTATTTACGCGCGCCGCGTTCCAACATATTCACCCCGGCCAAGAGGCCTATTCCCCGGCCCGCACCCCGCCATTGAGACTGCATGGGAATTATTATTTTTTTATCTCTCAACCTGTCCAAGAGGCCTGCTGCCCGCCGCAATCGCCGCCGGGCCGGCCCGCACCCTGCCATTGAGACTGAACGGGAATTATTATTTTTTTATCTCTCAACCTGTCCAAGAGGCCTGCTGCCCGCCGCACTCGCCGCCGGGCCGGCCCGCACCCTGCCATTGAGACTGAACGGGGATTATTTATTTTTTTGACTTGGCCGCCGGGCCGGGGCGGGCATCGCCCCCGGTACCTCCAGCCGCTACTATTTCCGCGGGCCGTGTTCCAACACTATTCACCCCGGCCAAGAGGCCTATTCCCCGGCCCGCACCCCGCCATTGAGACTGCATGGGAATTATTATTTTTTTTATCTCTCAACCTGTCCAAGAGGCCTGCTGCCCGCCGCAATCGCCGCCGGGCCGGCCCGCACCCTGCCATTGAGACTGAACGGGGATTATTTATTTTTTTAACTTGGCCGCCGGGCCGGGGCGGGCATCGCCCCCGGTACCTCCAGCCGCTACTATTTCCGCGGGCCGTGTTCCAACACTATTCACCCCGGCCAAGAGGCCTATTCCCCGGCCCGCACCCCGCCATTGAGACTGCACGGGAATTATTATTTTTTTATCTCTCAACCTGTCCAAGAGGCCTGCTGCCCGCCGCAATCGCCGCCGGGCCGGCCCGCACCCTGCCATTGAGACTGAACGGGGATTATTTATTTTTTTAACTTGGCCGCCGGCCCGGGGCGGGCATCGCCCCCGGTACCTCCAGCCGCTACTATTTCCGCGGGCCGTGTTCCAACACTATTCACCCCGGCCAAGAGGCCTATTCCCCGGCCCGCACCCCGCCATTGAGACTGCATGGGAATTATTATTTTTTTATCTCTCAACCTGTCCAAGAGGCCTGCTGCCCGCCGCAATCGCCGCCGGGCCGGCCCGCACCCTGCCATTCAGACTGAACGGGGATTATTTATTTTTTTAACTTGGCCGCCGGGCCGGGGCGGGCATCGCCCCCGGTACCTCCAGCCGCTACTATTTCCGCGGGCCGTGTTCCAACACTATTCACCCCGGCCAAGAGGCCTATTCCCCGGCCCGCACCCCGCCATTGAGACTGCACGGGAATTATTATTTTTTTATCTCTCAACCTGTCCAAGAGGCCTGCTGCCCGCCGCACTCGCCGCCGGGCCGGCCCGCACCCCGCCATTGAGACTGAACGGGGATTATTATTTTTTTTAACTCGGCCTCCGGGCCGGGGCGGGCTTCGCCCCCGGTACCTCCAGCCGCTTCTATTTACGCGCGCCGCGTTCCAACATATTCACCCCGGCCAAGAGGCCTATTCCCCGGCCCGCACCCCGCCATTGAGACTGCATGGGAATTATTATTTTTTTATCTCTCAACCTGTCCAAGAGGCCTGCTGCCCGCCGCAATCGCCGCCGGGCCGGCCCGCACCCTGCCATTGAGACTGAACGGGAATTATTATTTTTTTATCTCTCAACCTGTCCAAGAGGCCTGCTGCCCGCCGCACTCGCCGCCGGGCCGGCCCGCACCCTGCCATTGAGACTGAACGGGGATTATTTATTTTTTTAACTTGGCCGCCGGGCCGGGGCGGGCATCGCCCCCGGTACCTCCAGCCGCTACTATTTCCGCGGGCCGTGTTCCAACACTATTCACCCCGGCCAAGAGGCCTATTCCCCGGCCCGCACCCCGCCATTGAGACTGCATGGGAATTATTATTTTTTTATCTCTCAACCTGTCCAAGAGGCCTGCTGCCCGCCGCACTCGCCGCCGGGCCGGCCCGCACCCCGCCATTGAGACTGAACGGGGATTATTATTTTTTTTAACTCGGCCTCCGGGCCGGGGCGGGCTTCGCCCCCGGTACCTCCAGCCGCTTCTATTTACGCGCGCCGCGTTCCAACATATTCACCCCGGCCAAGAGGCCTATTCCCCGGCCCGCACCCCGCCATTGAGACTGCATGGGAATTATTATTTTTTTATCTCTCAACCTGTCCAAGAAGCCTGCTGCCCGCCGCAATCGCCGCCGGGCCGGCCCGCACCCTGCCATTGAGACTGAACGGGAATTATTATTTTTTTATCTCTCAACCTGTCCAAGAGGCCTGCTGCCCGCCGCACTCGCCGCCGGGCCGGCCCGCACCCCGCCATTGAGACTGCACGGGAATTATTATTTTTTTATCTCTCAACCTGTCCAAGAGGCCCGCTGCCCGCCGCACTCGCCGCCGGGCCGGCCCGCACCCCGCCATTGAGACTGAACGGGGATTATTATTTTTTTTAACTCGGCCTCCGGGCCGGGGCGGGCTTCGCCCCCGGTACCTCCAGCCGCTTCTATTTACGCGCGCCGCGTTCCAACATATTCACCCCGGCCAAGAGGCCTATTCCCCGGCCCGCACCCCGCCATTGAGACTGCATGGGAATTATTATTTTTTTATCTCTCAACCTGTCCAAGAGGCCTGCTGCCCGCCGCAATCGCCGCCGGGCCGGCCCGCACCCTGCCATTGAGACTGAACGGGGATTATTTATTTTTTTAACTTGGCCGCCGGGCCGGGGCGGGAATCGCCCCCGGTACCTCCAGCCGCTACTATTTCCGCGGGCCGTGTTCCAACACTATTCACCCCGGCCAAGAGGCCTATTCCCCGGCCCGCACCCCGCCATTGAGACTGCACGGGAATTATTATTTTTTTATCTCTCAACCTGTCCAAGAGGCCTGCTGCCCGCCGCAATCGCCGCCGGGCCGGCCCGCACCCTGCCATTGAGACTGAACGGGGATTATTTATTTTTTTAACTTGGCCGCCGGCCCGGGGCGGGCATCGCCCCCGGTACCTCCAGCCGCTACTATTTCCGCGGGCCGTGTTCCAACACTATTTACCCCGGCCAAGAGGCCTATTCCCCGGCCCGCACCCCGCCATTGAGACTGCATGGGAATTATTATTTTTTTATCTCTCAACCTGTCCAAGAGGCCTGCTGCCCGCCGCAATCGCCGCCGGGCCGGCCCGCACCCTGCCATTGAGACTGAACGGGAATTATTATTTTTTTATCTCTCAACCTGTCCAAGAGGCCTGCTGCCCGCCGCACTCGCCGCCGGGCCGGCCCGCACCCCGCCATTGAGACTGCACGGGAATTATTATTTTTTTATCTCTCAACCTGTCCAAGAGGCCCGCTGCCCGCCGCACTCGCCGCCGGGCCGGCCCGCACCCCGCCATTGAGACTGAACGGGGATTATTATTTTTTTTAACTCGGCCTCCGGGCCGGGGCGGGCTTCGCCCCCGGTACCTCCAGCCGCTTCTATTTACGCGCGCCGCGTTCCAACATATTCACCCCGGCCAAGAGGCCTATTCCCCGGCCCGCACCCCGCCATTGAGACTGCATGGGAATTATTATTTTTTTATCTCTCAACCTGTCCAAGAGGCCTGCTGCCCGCCGCAATCGCCGCCGGGCCGGCCCGCACCCTGCCATTGAGACTGAACGGGGATTATTTATTTTTTTAACTTGGCCGCCGGGCCGGGGCGGGAATCGCCCCCGGTACCTCCAGCCGCTACTATTTCCGCGGGCCGTGTTCCAACACTATTCACCCCGGCCAAGAGGCCTATTCCCCGGCCCCCACCCCGCCATTGAGACTGCACGGGAATTATTATTTTTTTATCTCTCAACCTGTCCAAGAGGCCTGCTGCCCGCCGCAATCGCCGCCGGGCCGGCCCGCACCCTGCCATTGAGACTGAACGGGGATTATTTATTTTTTTAACTTGGCCGCCGGCCCGGGGCGGGCATCGCCCCCGGTACCTCCAGCCGCTACTATTTCCGCGGGCCGTGTTCCAACACTATTCACCCCGGCCAAGAGGCCTATTCCCCGGCCCGCACCCCGCCATTGAGACTGCATGGGAATTATTATTTTTTTATCTCTCAACCTGTCCAAGAGGCCTGCTGCCCGCCGCAATCGCCGCCGGGCCGGCCCGCACCCTGCCATTGAGACTGAACGGGAATTATTATTTTTTTATCTCTCAACCTGTCCAAGAGGCCTGCTGCCCGCCGCACTCGCCGCCGGGCCGGCCCGCACCCCGCCATTGAGACTGCACGGGAATTATTATTTTTTTATCTCTCAACCTGTCCAAGAGGCCCGCTGCCCGCCGCACTCGCCGCCGGGCCGGCCCGCACCCCGCCATTGAGACTGAACGGGGATTATTATTTTTTTTAACTCGGCCTCCGGGCCGGGGCGGGCTTCGCCCCCGGTACCTCCAGCCGCTTCTATTTACGCGCGCCGCGTTCCAACATATTCACCCCGGCCAAGAGGCCTATTCCCCGGCCCGCACCCCGCCATTGAGACTGCATGGGAATTATTATTTTTTTATCTCTCAACCTGTCCAAGAGGCCTGCTGCCCGCCGCAATCGCCGCCGGGCCGGCCCGCACCCTGCCATTGAGACTGAACGGGGATTATTTATTTTTTTAACTTGGCCGCCGGGCCGGGGCGGGAATCGCCCCCGGTACCTCCAGCCGCTACTATTTCCGCGGGCCGTGTTCCAACACTATTCACCCCGGCCAAGAGGCCTATTCCCCGGCCCGCACCCCGCCATTGAGACTGCACGGGAATTATTATTTTTTTATCTCTCAACCTGTCCAAGAGGCCTGCTGCCCGCCGCAATCGCCGCCGGGCCGGCCCGCACCCTGCCATTGAGACTGAACGGGGATTATTTATTTTTTTAACTTGGCCGCCGGCCCGGGGCGGGCATCGCCCCCGGTACCTCCAGCCGCTACTATTTCCGCGGGCCGTGTTCCAACACTATTCACCCCGGCCAAGAGGCCTATTCCCCGGCCCGCACCCCGCCATTGAGACTGCATGGGAATTATTATTTTTTTATCTCTCAACCTGTCCAAGAGGCCTGCTGCCCGCCGCAATCGCCGCCGGGCCGGCCCGCACCCTGCCATTGAGACTGAACGGGAATTATTATTTTTTTATCTCTCAACCTGTCCAAGAGGCCTGCTGCCCGCCGCACTCGCCGCCGGGCCGGCCCGCACCCCGCCATTGAGACTGAACGGGGATTATTATTTTTTTTAACCTGGCCTCCGGGCCGGGGCGGGCTTCGCCCCCGGTACCTCCAGCCGCTTCTATTTACGCGCGCCGCGTTCCAACATATTCACCCCGGCCAAGAGGCCTCTTCCCCGGCCACACTCGTCCGCCGGGCCGGCCCGCACCCCGCCATTGAGACTGCACGGGAATTATTATTTTTTTATCTCTCAACCTGTCCAAGAGGCCTGCTGCCCGCCGCACTCGCCGCCGGGCCGGCCCGCACCCCGCCATTGAGACTGTACAGGGATTATTTTTTTTTTTAACTCGGCCTCCGGGCCGGGGCGGGCTTCGCCCCCGGTACCTCCAGCCGCTTCTATTTACGCGCGCCGCGTTCCAACATATTCACCCCGGCCAAGAGGCCTCTTCCCCGGCCACACTCGTCCGCCGGGCCGGCCCGCACCCCGCCATTGAGACTGCACGGGAATTATTATTTTTTTATCTCTCAACCTGTCCAAGAGGCCTGCTGCCCGCCGCACTCGCCGCCGGGCCGGCCCGCACCCCGCCATTGAGACTGAACGGGGATTATTATTTTTTTTAACTCGGCCTCCGGGCCGGGGCGGGCTTCGCCCCCGGTACCTCCAGCCGCTTCTATTTACGCGCGCCGCGTTCCAACATATTCACCCCGGCCAAGAGGCCTCTTCCCCGGCCACACTCGTCCGCCGGGCCGGCCCGCACCCCGCCATTGAGACTGCACGGGAATTATTATTTTTATATCTCTCAACCTGTCCAAGAGGCCTGCTGCCCGCCGCAATCGCCGCCGGGCCGGCCCGCACCCTGCCATTGAGACTGAACGGGATTATTTATTTTTTTAACTTGGCCGCCGGGCCGGGGCGGGCATCGCCCCCGGTACCTCCAGCCGCTACTATTTCCGCGGGCCGTGTTCCAACACTATTCACCCCGGCCAAGAGGCCTATTCCCCGGCCCGCACCCCGCCATTGAGACTGCATGGGAATTATTATTTTTTTATCTCTCAACCTGTCCAAGAGGCCTGCTGCCCGCCGCAATCGCCGCCGGGCCGGCCCGCACCCTGCCATTGAGACTGAACGGGGATTATTTATTTTTTTAACTTGGCCGCCGGGCCGGGGCGGGCATCGCCCCCGGTACCTCCAGCCGCTACTATTTCCGCGGGCCGTGTTCCAACACTATTCACCCCGGCCAAGAGGCCTATTCCCCGGCCCGCACCCCGCCATTGAGACTGCACGGGAATTATTATTTTTTTATCTCTCAACCTGTCCAAGAGGCCTGCTGCCCGCCGCACTCGCCGTCGGGCCGGCCCGCACCCCGCCATTGAGACTGAACGGGGATTATTTTTTTTTTTAACTCGGCGTCCGGGCCGGGGCGGGCTTCGCCCCCGGTACCTCCAGCCGCTTCTATTTACGCGCGCCGCGTTCCAACATATTCACCCCGGCCAAGAGGCCTATTCCCCGGCCCGCACCCCGCCATTGAGACTGCATGGGAATTATTATTTTTTTATCTCTCAACCTGTCCAAGAGGCCTGCTGCCCGCCGCAATCGCCGCCGGGCCGGCCCGCACCCTGCCATTGAGACTGAACGGGGATTATTTATTTTTTTAACTTGGCCGCCGGGCCGGGGCGGGCATCGCCCCCGGTACCTCCAGCCGCTACTATTTCCGCGGGCCGTGTTCCAACACTATTCACCCCGGCCAAGAGGCCTATTCCCCGGCCCGCACCCCGCCATTGAGACTGCACGGGAATTATTATTTTTTTATCTCTCAACCTGTCCAAGAGGCCTGCTGCCCGCCGCAATCGCCGCCGGGCCGGCCCGCACCCTGCCATTGAGACTGAAGGGGATTATTTATTTTTTTAACTTGGCCGCGGGCATCGCCCCCGGTACCTCCAGCCGCTACTATTTCCGCGGGCCGTGTTCCAACACTATTCACCCCGGCCAAGAGGCCTATTCCCCGGCCCGCACCCCGCCATTGAGACTGCACGGGAATTATTATTTTTTTATCTCTCAACCTGTCCAAGAGGCCTGCTGCCCGCCGCAATCGCCGCCGGGCCGGCCCGCACCCTGCCATTGAGACTGAACGGGAATTATTATTTTTTTATCTCTCAACCTGTCCAAGAGGCCTGCTGCCCGCCGCAATCGCCGCCGGGCCGGCCCGCACCCTGCCATTGAGACTGAACGGGGATTATTTATTTTTTTAACTTGGCCGCCGGGCCGGGGCGGGCATCGCCCCCGGTACCTCCAGCCGCTTCTATTTCCGCGGGCCGTGTTCCAACACTATTCACCCCGGCCAAGAGGCCTATTCCCCGGCCCGCACCCCGCCATTGAGACTGCACGGGAATTATTATTTTTTTATCTCTCAACCTGTCCAAGAGGCCTGCTGCCCGCCGCACTCGCCGCCGGGCCGGCCCGCACCCCGCCATTGAGACTGAACGGGGATTATTATTTTTTTTAACTCGGCGTCCGGCCGGGGCGGGCTTCGCCCCCGGTACCTCCAGCCGCTTCTATTTACGCGCGCCGCGTTCCAACATATTCACTCCGGCCAAGAGGCCTATTCCCCGGCCCGCACCAAGCCATTGAGACTGCATGGGAATTATTATTTTTTTATCTCTCAACCTGTCCAAGAGGCCTGCTGCCCGCCGCAATCGCCGCCGGGCCGGCCCGCACCCTGCCATTGAGACTGAACGGGAATTATTATTTTTTTATCTCTCAACCTGTCCAAGAGGCCTGCTGCCCGCCGCACTCGCCGCCGGGCCGGCCCGCACCCTGCCATTGAGACTGAACGGGGATTATTTATTTTTTTAACTTGGCCGCCGGGCCGGGGCGGGCATCGCCCCCGGTACCTCCAGCCGCTACTATTTCCGCGGGCCGTGTTCCAACACTATTCACCCCGGCCAAGAGGCCTATTCCCCGGCCCGCACCCCGCCATTGAGACTGCACGGGAATTATTATTTTTTTATCTCTCAACCTGTCCAAGAGGCCTGCTGCCCGCCGCACTCGCCGCCGGGCCGGCCCGCACCCCGCCATTGAGACTGAACGGGGATTATTATTTTTTTTAACTCGGCCTCCGGGCCGGGGCGGGCTTCGCCCCCGGTACCTCCAGCCGCTTCTATTTACGCGCGCCGCGTTCCAACATATTCACCCCGGCCAAGAGGCCTATTCCCCGGCCCGCACCCCGCCATTGAGACTGCATGGGAATTATTATTTTTTTATCTCTCAACCTGTCCAAGAGGCCTGCTGCCCGCCGCAATCGCCGCCGGGCCGGCCCGCACCCTGCCATTGAGACTGAACGGGAATTATTATTTTTTTATCTCTCAACCTGTCCAAGAGGCCTGCTGCCCGCCGCACTCGCCGCCGGGCCGGCCCGCACCCTGCCATTGAGACTGAACGGGGATTATTTATTTTTTTAACTTGGCCGCCGGGCCGGGGCGGGCATCGCCCCCGGTACCTCCAGCCGCTACTATTTCCGCGGGCCGTGTTCCAACACTATTCACCCCGGCCAAGAGGCCTATTCCCCGGCCCGCACCCCGCCATTGAGACTGCACGGGAATTATTATTTTTTTATCTCTCAACCTGTCCAAGAGGCCTGCTGCCCGCCGCAATCGCCGCCGGGCCGGCCCGCACCCTGCCATTGAGACTGAACGGGAATTATTATTTTTTTATCTCTCAACCTGTCCAAGAGGCCTGCTGCCCACCGCACTCGCCGCCGGGCCGGCCCGCACCCTGCCATTGAGACTGAACGGGGATTATTTATTTTTTTAACTTGGCCGCCGGCCCGGGGCGGGCATCGCCCCCGGTACCTCCAGCCGCTACTATTTCCGCGGGCCGTGTTCCAACACTATTCACCCCGGCCAAGAGGCCTATTCCCCGGCCCGCACCCCGCCATTGAGACTGCATGGGAATTATTATTTTTTTATCTCTCAACCTGTCCAAGAGGCCTGCTGCCCGCCGCAATCGCCGCCGGGCCGGCCCGCACCCTGCCATTGAGACTGAACGGGGATTATTTATTTTTTTAACTTGGCCGCCGGGCCGGGGCGGGCATCGCCCCCGGTACCTCCAGCCGCTACTATTTCCGCGGGCCGTGTTCCAACACTATTCACCCCGGCCAAGAGGCCTATTCCCCGGCCAGCACCCCGCCATTGAGACTGCACGGGAATTATTATTTTTTTATCTCTCAACCTGTCCAAGAGGCCTGCTGCCCGCCGCACTCGCCGCCGGGCCGGCCCGCACCCCGCCATTGAGACTGAACGGGGATTATTATTTTTTTTAACTCGGCGTCCGGGCCGGGGCGGGCTTCGCCCCCGGTACCTCCAGCCGCTTCTATTTACGCGCGCCGCGTTCCAACATATTCACCCCGGCCAAGAGGCCTATTCCCCGGCCCGCACCCCGCCATTGAGACTGCATGGGAATTATTATTTTTTTATCTCTCAACCTGTCCAAGAGGCCTGCTGCCCGCCGCAATCGCCGCCGGGCCGGCCCGCACCCTGCCATTGAGACTGAACGGGAATTATTATTTTTTTATCTCTCAACCTGTCCAAGAGGCCTGCTGCCCGCCGCACTCGCCGCCGGGCCGGCCCGCACCCTGCCATTGAGACTGAACGGGGATTATTTATTTTTTTAACTTGGCCGCCGGCCCGGGGCGGGCATCGCCCCCGGTACCTCCAGCCGCTACTATTTCCGCGGGCCGTGTTCCAACACTATTCACCCCGGCCAAGAGGCCTATTCCCCGGCCCGCACCCCGCCATTGAGACTGCACGGGAATTATTATTTTTTTATCTCTCAACCTGTCCAAGAGGCCTGCTGCCCGCCGCAATCGCCGCCGGGCCGGCCCGCACCCTGCCATTGAGACTGAACGGGGATTATTTATTTTTTTAACTTGGCCGCCGGGCCGGGGCGGGCATCGCCCCCGGTACCTCCAGCCGCTAATATTTCCGCGGGCCGTGTGCCAACACTATTCACCCCGGCCAAGAGGCCTATTCCCCGGCCCGCACCCCGCCATTGAGACTGCACGGGAATTATTATTTTTTTATCTCTCAACCTGTCCAAGAGGCCTGCTGCCCGCCGCACTCGCCGCCGGGCCGGCCCCGCACCCCGCCATTGAGACTGAACGGGGATTATTATTTTTTTTAACTCGGCCTCCGGGCCGGGGCGGGCTTCGCCCCCGGTACCTCCAGCCGCTTCTATTTACGCGCGCCGCGTTCCAACATATTCACCCCGGCCAAGAGGCCTATTCCCCGGCCCGCACCCCGCCATTGAGACTGCATGGGAATTATTATTTTTTTATCTCTCAACCTGTCCAAGAGGCCTGCTGCCCGCCGCAATCGCCGCCGGGCCGGCCCGCACCCTGCCATTGAGACTGAACGGGAATTATTATTTTTTTATCTCTCAACCTGTCCAAGAGGCCTGCTGCCCGCCGCAATCGCCGCCGGGCCGGCCCGCACCCTGCCATTGAGACTGAACGGGGATTATTTATTTTTTTAACTTGGCCGCCGGGCCGGGGCGGGCATCGCCCCCGGTACCTCCAGCCGCTACTATTTCCGCGGGCCGTGTTCCAACACTATTCACCCCGGCCAAGAGGCCTATTCCCCGGCCCGCACCCCGCCATTGAGACTGCACGGGAATTATTATTTTTTTATCTCCCAACCTGTCCAAGAGGCCTGCTGCCCGCCGCACTCGCCGCCGGGCCGGCCCGCACCCCGCCATTGAGACTGAACGGGGATTATTATTTTTTTTAACTCGGCCTCCGGGCCGGGGCGGGCTTCGCCCCCGGTACCTCCAGCCGCTTCTATTTACGCGCGCCGCGTTCCAACATATTCACCCCGGCCAAGAGGCCTATTCCCCGGCCCGCACCCCGCCATTGAGACTGCATGGGAATTATTATTTTTTTATCTCTCAACCTGTCCAAGAGGCCTGCTGCCCGCCGCAATCGCCGCCGGGCCGGCCCGCACCCTGCCATTGAGACTGAACGGGAATTATTATTTTTTTATCTCTCAACCTGTCCAAGAGGCCTGCTGCCCGCCGCACTCGCCGCCGGGCCGGCCCGCACCCTGCCATTGAGACTGAACGGGGATTATTTATTTTTTTAACTTGGCCGCCGGGCCGGGGCGGGCATCGCCCCCGGTACCTCCAGCCGCTACTATTTCCGCGGGCCGTGTTCCAACACTATTCACCCCGGCCAAGAGGCCTATTCCCCGGCCCGCACCCCGCCATTGAGACTGCACGGGAATTATTATTTTTTTATCTCTCAACCTGTCCAAGAGGCCTGCTGCCCGCCGCAATCGCCGCCGGGCCGGCCCGCACCCTGCCATTGAGACTGAACGGGAATTATTATTTTTTTATCTCTCAACCTGTCCAAGAGGCCTGCTGCCCACCGCACTCGCCGCCGGGCCGGCCCGCACCCTGCCATTGAGACTGAACGGGGATTATTTATTTTTTTAACTTGGCCGCCGGCCCGGGGCGGGCATCGCCCCCGGTACCTCCAGCCGCTACTATTTCCGCGGGCCGTGTTCCAACACTATTCACCCCGGCCAAGAGGCCTATTCCCCGGCCCGCACCCCGCCATTGAGACTGCATGGGAATTATTATTTTTTTATCTCTCAACCTGTCCAAGAGGCCTGCTGCCCGCCGCAATCGCCGCCGGGCCGGCCCGCACCCTGCCATTGAGACTGAACGGGGATTATTTATTTTTTTAACTTGGCCGCCGGGCCGGGGCGGGCATCGCCCCCGGTACCTCCAGCCGCTACTATTTCCGCGGGCCGTGTTCCAACACTATTCACCCCGGCCAAGAGGCCTATTCCCCGGCCAGCACCCCGCCATTGAGACTGCACGGGAATTATTATTTTTTTATCTCTCAACCTGTCCAAGAGGCCTGCTGCCCGCCGCACTCGCCGCCGGGCCGGCCCGCACCCCGCCATTGAGACTGAACGGGGATTATTATTTTTTTTAACTCGGCGTCCGGGCCGGGGCGGGCTTCGCCCCCGGTACCTCCAGCCGCTTCTATTTACGCGCGCCGCGTTCCAACATATTCACCCCGGCCAAGAGGCCTATTCCCCGGCCCGCACCCCGCCATTGAGACTGCATGGGAATTATTATTTTTTTATCTCTCAACCTGTCCAAGAGGCCTGCTGCCCGCCGCAATCGCCGCCGGGCCGGCCCGCACCCTGCCATTGAGACTGAACGGGAATTATTATTTTTTTATCTCTCAACCTGTCCAAGAGGCCTGCTGCCCGCCGCACTCGCCGCCGGGCCGGCCCGCACCCTGCCATTGAGACTGAACGGGGATTATTTATTTTTTTAACTTGGCCGCCGGCCCGGGGCGGGCATCGCCCCCGGTACCTCCAGCCGCTACTATTTCCGCGGGCCGTGTTCCAACACTATTCACCCCGGCCAAGAGGCCTATTCCCCGGCCCGCACCCCGCCATTGAGACTGCACGGGAATTATTATTTTTTTATCTCTCAACCTGTCCAAGAGGCCTGCTGCCCGCCGCAATCGCCGCCGGGCCGGCCCGCACCCTGCCATTGAGACTGAACGGGGATTATTTATTTTTTTAACTTGGCCGCCGGGCCGGGGCGGGCATCGCCCCCGGTACCTCCAGCCGCTAATATTTCCGCGGGCCGTGTGCCAACACTATTCACCCCGGCCAAGAGGCCTATTCCCCGGCCCGCACCCCGCCATTGAGACTGCACGGGAATTATTATTTTTTTATCTCTCAACCTGTCCAAGAGGCCTGCTGCCCGCCGCACTCGCCGCCGGGCCGGCCCCGCACCCCGCCATTGAGACTGAACGGGGATTATTATTTTTTTTAACTCGGCCTCCGGGCCGGGGCGGGCTTCGCCCCCGGTACCTCCAGCCGCTTCTATTTACGCGCGCCGCGTTCCAACATATTCACCCCGGCCAAGAGGCCTATTCCCCGGCCCGCACCCCGCCATTGAGACTGCATGGGAATTATTATTTTTTTATCTCTCAACCTGTCCAAGAGGCCTGCTGCCCGCCGCAATCGCCGCCGGGCCGGCCCGCACCCTGCCATTGAGACTGAACGGGAATTATTATTTTTTTATCTCTCAACCTGTCCAAGAGGCCTGCTGCCCGCCGCAATCGCCGCCGGGCCGGCCCGCACCCTGCCATTGAGACTGAACGGGGATTATTTATTTTTTTAACTTGGCCGCCGGGCCGGGGCGGGCATCGCCCCCGGTACCTCCAGCCGCTACTATTTCCGCGGGCCGTGTTCCAACACTATTCACCCCGGCCAAGAGGCCTATTCCCCGGCCCGCACCCCGCCATTGAGACTGCACGGGAATTATTATTTTTTTATCTCCCAACCTGTCCAAGAGGCCTGCTGCCCGCCGCACTCGCCGCCGGGCCGGCCCGCACCCCGCCATTGAGACTGAACGGGGATTATTTTTTTTTTTAACTCGGCCTCCGGGCCGGGGCGGGCTTCGCCCCCGGTACCTCCAGCCGCTTCTATTTACGCGCGCCGCGTTCCAACATATTCACCCCGGCCAAGAGGCCTATTCCCCGGCCCGCACCCCTCCATTGAGACTGCATGGGAATTATTATTTTTTTATCTCTCAACCTGTCCAAGAGGCCTGCTGCCCGCCGCAATCGCCGCCGGGCCGGCCCGCACCCTGCCATTGAGACTGAACGGGAATTATTATTTTTTTATCTCTCAACCTGTCCAAGAGGCCTGCTGCCCGCCGCACTCGCCGCCGGGCCGGCCCGCACCCTGCCATTGAGACTGAACGGGGATTATTTATTTTTTTAACTTGGCCGCCGGGCCGGGGCGGGCATCGCCCCCGGTACCTCCAGCCGCTACTATTTCCGCGGGCCGTGTTCCAACACTATTCACCCCGGCCAAGAGGCCTATTCCCCGGCCCGCACCCCGCCATTGAGACTGCATGGGAATTATTATTTTTTTATCTCTCAACCTGTCCAAGAGGCCTGCTGCCCGCCGCAATCGCCGCCGGGCCGGCCCGCACCCTGCCATTGAGACTGAACGGGGATTATTTATTTTTTTAACTTGGCCGCCGGGCCGGGGCGGGCATCGCCCCCGGTACCTCCAGCCGCTACTATTTCCGCGGGCCGTGTTCCAACACTATTCACCCCGGCCAAGAGGCCTATTCCCCGGCCCGCACCCCGCCATTGAGACTGCACGGGAATTATTATTTTTTTATCTCTCAACCTGTCCAAGAGGCCTGCTGCCCGCCGCACTCGCCGCCGGGCCGGCCCGCACCCCGCCATTGAGACTGAACGGGGATTATTATTTTTTTTAACTCGGCGTCCGGGCCGGGGCGGGCTTCGCCCCCGGTACCTCCAGCCGCTTCTATTTACGCGCGCCGCGTTCCAACATATTCACCCCGGCCAAGAGGCCTATTCCCCGGCCCGCACCCCGCCATTGAGACTGCACGGGAATTATTATTTTTTTATCTCTCAACCTGTCCAAGAGGCCTGCTGCCCGCCGCACTCGCCGCCGGGCCGGCCCGCACCCTGCCATTGAGACTGAACGGGAATTATTATTTTTTTATCTCTCAACCTGTCCAAGAGGCCTGCTGCCCACCGCACTCGCCGCCGGGCCGGCCCGCACCCTGCCATTGAGACTGAACGGGGATTATTTATTTTTTTAACTTGGCCGCCGGCCCGGGGCGGGCATCGCCCCCGGTACCTCCAGCCGCTACTATTTCCGCGGGCCGTGTTCCAACACTATTCACCCCGGCCAAGAGGCCTATTCCCCGGCCCGCACCCCGCCATTGAGACTGCACGGGAATTATTATTTTTTTATCTCTCAACCTGTCCAAGAGGCCTGCTGCCCGCCGCAATCGCCGCCGGGCCGGCCCGCACCCTGCCATTGAGACTGAACGGGGATTATTTATTTTTTTAACTTGGCCGCCGGGCCGGGGCGGGCATCGCCCCCGGTACCTCCAGCCGCTACTATTTCCGCGGGCCGTGTTCCAACACTATTCACCCCGGCCAAGAGGCCTATTCCCCGGCCCGCACCCCGCCATTGAGACTGCACGGGAATTATTATTTTTTTATCTCTCAACCTGTCCAAGAGGCCTGCTGCCCGCCGCACTCGCCGCCGGGCCGGCCCGCACCCCGCCATTGAGACTGAACGGGGATTATTATTTTTTTTAACTCGGCCTCCGGGCCGGGGCGGGCTTCGCCCCCGGTACCTCCAGCCGCTTCTATTTACGCGCGCCGCGTTCCAACATATTCACCCCGGCCAAGAGGCCTATTCCCCGGCCCGCACCCCGCCATTGAGACTGCATGGGAATTATTATTTTTTTATCTCTCAACCTGTCCAAGTGGCCTGCTGCCCGCCGCAATCGCCACCGGGCCGGCCCGCACCCTGCCATTGAGACTGAACGGGAATTATTATTTTTTTATCTCTCAACCTGTCCAAGAGGCCTGCTGCCCGCCGCACTCGCCGCCGGGCCGGCCCGCACCCTGCCATTGAGACTGAACGGGGATTATTTATTTTTTTAACTTGGCCGCCGGGCCGGGGCGGGCATCGCCCCCGGTACCTCCAGCCGCTACTATTTCCGCGGGCCGTGTTCCAACACTATTCACCCCGGCCAAGAGGCCTATTCCCCGGCCCGCACCCCGCCATTGAGACTGCATGGGAATTATTATTTTTTTATCTCTCAACCTGTCCAAGAGGCCTGCTGCCCGCCGCAATCGCCGCCGGGCCGGCCCGCACCCTGCCATTGAGACTGAACGGGGATTATTTATTTTTTTAACTTGGCCGCCGGGCCGGGGCGGGCATCGCCCCCGGTACCTCCAGCCGCTACTATTTCCGCGGGCCGTGTTCCAACACTATTCAACCCGGCCAAGAGGCCTATTCCCCGGCCCGCACCCCGCCATTGAGACTGCACGGGAATTATTATTTTTTTATCTCTCAACCTGTCCAAGAGGCCTGCTGCCCGCCGCAATCGCCGCCGGGCCGGCCCGCACCCTGCCATTGAGACTGAACGGGGATTATTTATTTTTTTAACTTGGCCGCCGGCCCGGGGCGGGCATCGCCCCCGGTACCTCCAGCCGCTACTATTTCCGCGGGCCGTGTTCCAACACTATTCACCCCGGCCAAGAGGCCTATTCCCCGGCCCGCACCCCGCCATTGAGACTGCATGGGAATTATTATTTTTTTATCTCTCAACCTGTCCAAGAGGCCTGCTGCCCGCCGCAATCGCCGCCGGGCCGGCCCGCACCCTGCCATTGAGACTGAACGGGGATTATTTATTTTTTTAACTTGGCCGCCGGGCCGGGGCGGGCATCGCCCCCGGTACCTCCAGCCGCTACTATTTCCGCGGGCCGTGTTCCAACACTATTCACCCCGGCCAAGAGGCCTATTCCCCGGCCCGCACCCCGCCATTGAGACTGCACGGGAATTATTATTTTTTTATCTCTCAACCTGTCCAAGAGGCCTGCTGCCCGCCGCACTCGCCGCCGGGCCGGCCCGCACCCCGCCATTGAGACTGAACGGGGATTATTATTTTTTTTAACTCGGCCTCCGGGCCGGGGCGGGCTTCGCCCCCGGTACCTCCAGCCGCTTCTATTTACGCGCGCCGCGTTCCAACATATTCACCCCGGCCAAGAGGCCTATTCCCCGGCCCGCACCCCGCCATTGAGACTGCATGGGAATTATTATTTTTTTATCTCTCAACCTGTCCAAGAGGCCTGCTGCCCGCCGCAATCGCCGCCGGGCCGGCCCGCACCCTGCCATTGAGACTGAACGGGAATTATTATTTTTTTATCTCTCAACCTGTCCAAGAGGCCTGCTGCCCGCCGCACTCGCCGCCGGGCCGGCCCGCACCCTGCCATTGAGACTGAACGGGGATTATTTATTTTTTTAACTTGGCCGCCGGGCCGGGGCGGGCATCGCCCCCGGTACCTCCAGCCGCTACTATTTCCGCGGGCCGTGTTCCAACACTATTCACCCCGGCCAAGAGGCCTATTCCCCGGCCCGCACCCCGCCATTGAGACTGCATGGGAATTATTATTTTTTTATCTCTCAACCTGTCCAAGAGGCCTGCTGCCCGCCGCACTCGCCGCCGGGCCGGCCCGCACCCCGCCATTGAGACTGAACGGGGATTATTATTTTTTTTAACTCGGCCTCCGGGCCGGGGCGGGCTTCGCCCCCGGTACCTCCAGCCGCTTCTATTTACGCGCGCCGCGTTCCAACATATTCACCCCGGCCAAGAGGCCTATTCCCCGGCCCGCACCCCGCCATTGAGACTGCATGGGAATTATTATTTTTTTATCTCTCAACCTGTCCAAGAAGCCTGCTGCCCGCCGCAATCGCCGCCGGGCCGGCCCGCACCCTGCCATTGAGACTGAACGGGAATTATTATTTTTTTATCTCTCAACCTGTCCAAGAGGCCTGCTGCCCACCGCACTCGCCGCCGGGCCGGCCCGCACCCCGCCATTGAGACTGCACGGGAATTATTATTTTTTTATCTCTCAACCTGTCCAAGAGGCCCGCTGCCCGCCGCACTCGCCGCCGGGCCGGCCCGCACACCGCCATTGAGACTGAACGGGGATTATTATTTTTTTTAACTCGGCCTCCGGGCCGGGGCGGGCTTCGCCCCCGGTACCTCCAGCCGCTTCTATTTACGCGCGCCGCGTTCCAACATATTCACCCCGGCCAAGAGGCCTATTCCCCGGCCCGCACCCCGCCATTGAGACTGCATGGGAATTATTATTTTTTTATCTCTCAACCTGTCCAAGAGGCCTGCTGCCCGCCGCAATCGCCGCCGGGCCGGCCCGCACCCTGCCATTGAGACTGAACGGGGATTATTTATTTTTTTAACTTGGCCGCCGGGCCGGGGCGGGAATCGCCCCCGGTACCTCCAGCCGCTACTATTTCCGCGGGCCGTGTTCCAACACTATTCACCCCGGCCAAGAGGCCTATTCCCCGGCCCGCACCCCGCCATTGAGACTGCACGGGAATTATTATTTTTTTATCTCACAACCTGTCCAAGAGGCCTGCTGCCCGCCGCAATCGCCGCCGGGCCGGCCCGCACCCTGCCATTGAGACTGAACGGGGATTATTTATTTTTTTAACTTGGCCGCCGGCCCGGGGCGGGCATCGCCCCCGGTACCTCCAGCCGCTACTATTTCCGCGGGCCGTGTTCCAACACTATTCACCCCGGCCAAGAGGCCTATTCCCCGGCCCGCACCCCGCCATTGAGACTGCATGGGAATTATTATTTTTTTATCTCTCAACCTGTCCAAGAGGCCTGCTGCCCGCCGCAATCGCCGCCGGGCCGGCCCGCACCCTGCCATTGAGACTGAACGGGAATTATTATTTTTTTATCTCTCAACCTGTCCAAGAGGCCTGCTGCCCGCCGCACTCGCCGCCGGGCCGGCACGCACCCCGCCATTGAGACTGCACGGGAATTATTATTTTTTTATCTCTCAACCTGTCCAAGAGGCCCGCTGCCCGCCGCACTCGCCGCCGGGCCGGCCCGCACCCCGCCATTGAGACTGAACGGGGATTATTATTTTTTTTAACTCGGCCTCCGGGCCGGGGCGGGCTTCGCCCCCGGTACCTCCAGCCGCTTCTATTTACGCGCGCCGCGTTCCAACATATTCACCCCGGCCAAGAGGCCTATTCCCCGGCCCGCACCCCGCCATTGAGACTGCATGGGAATTATTATTTTTTTATCTCTCAACCTGTCCAAGAGGCCTGCTGCCCGCCGCAATCGCCGCCGGGCCGGCCCGCACCCTGCCATTGAGACTGAACGGGGATTATTTATTTTTTTAACTTGGCCGCCGGGCCGGGGCGGGAATCGCCCCCGGTACCTCCAGCCGCTACTATTTCCGCGGGCCGTGTTCCAACACTATTCACCCCGGCCAAGAGGCCTATTCCCCGGCCCCCACCCCGCCATTGAGACTGCACGGGAATTATTATTTTTTTATCTCTCAACCTGTCCAAGAGGCCTGCTGCCCGCCGCAATCGCCGCCGGGCCGGCCCGCACCCTGCCATTGAGACTGAACGGGGATTATTTATTTTTTTAACTTGGCCGCCGGCCCGGGGCGGGCATCGCCCCCGGTACCTCCAGCCGCTACTATTTCCGCGGGCCGTGTTCCAACACTATTCACCCCGGCCAAGAGGCCTATTCCCCGGCCCGCACCCCGCCATTGAGACTGCATGGGAATTATTATTTTTTTATCTCTCAACCTGTCCAAGAGGCCTGCTGCCCGCCGCAATCGCCGCCGGGCCGGCCCGCACCCTGCCATTGAGACTGAACGGGAATTATTATTTTTTTATCTCTCAACCTGTCCAAGAGGCCTGCTGCCCGCCGCACTCGCCGCCGGGCCGGCCCGCACCCCGCCATTGAGACTGCACGGGAATTATTATTTTTTTATCTCTCAACCTGTCCAAGAGGCCCGCTGCCCGCCGCACTCGCCGCCGGGCCGGCCCGCACCCCGCCATTGAGACTGAACGGGGATTATTATTTTTTTTAACTCGGCCTCCGGGCCGGGGCGGGCTTCGCCCCCGGTACCTCCAGCCGCTTCTATTTACGCGCGCCGCGTTCCAACATATTCACCCCGGCCAAGAGGCCTATTCCCCGGCCCGCACCCCGCCATTGAGACTGCATGGGAATTATTATTTTTTTATCTCTCAACCTGTCCAAGAGGCCTGCTGCCCGCCGCAATCGCCGCCGGGCCGGCCCGCACCCTGCCATTGAGACTGAACGGGGATTATTTATTTTTTTAACTTGGCCGCCGGGCCGGGGCGGGAATCGCCCCCGGTACCTCCAGCCGCTACTATTTCCGCGGGCCGTGTTCCAACACTATTCACCCCGGCCAAGAGGCCTATTCCCCGGCCCGCACCCCGCCATTGAGACTGCACGGGAATTATTATTTTTTTATCTCTCAACCTGTCCAAGAGGCCTGCTGCCCGCCGCAATCGCCGCCGGGCCGGCCCGCACCCTGCCATTGAGACTGAACGGGGATTATTTATTTTTTTAACTTGGCCGCCGGCCCGGGGCGGGCATCGCCCCCGGTACCTCCAGCCGCTACTATTTCCGCGGGCCGTGTTCCAACACTATTCACCCCGGCCAAGAGGCCTATTCCCCGGCCCGCACCCCGCCATTGAGACTGCATGGGAATTATTATTTTTTTATCTCTCAACCTGTCCAAGAGGCCTGCTGCCCGCCGCAATCGCCGCCGGGCCGGCCCGCACCCTGCCATTGAGACTGAACGGGAATTATTATTTTTTTATCTCTCAACCTGTCCAAGAGGCCTGCTGCCCGCCGCACTCGCCGCCGGGCCGGCCCGCACCCCGCCATTGAGACTGAACGGGGATTATTATTTTTTTTAACCTGGCCTCCGGGCCGGGGCGGGCTTCGCCCCCGGTACCTCCAGCCGCTTCTATTTACGCGCGCCGCGTTCCAACATATTCACCCCGGCCAAGAGGCCTCTTCCCCGGCCACACTCGTCCGCCGGGCCGGCCCGCACCCCGCCATTGAGACTGCACGGGAATTATTATTTTTTTATCTCTCAACCTGTCCAAGAGGCCTGCTGCCCGCCGCACTCGCCGCCGGGCCGGCCCGCACCCCGCCATTGAGACTGTACAGGGATTATTTTTTTTTTTAACTCGGCCTCCGGGCCGGGGCGGGCTTCGCCCCCGGTACCTCCAGCCGCTTCTATTTACGCGCGCCGCGTTCCAACATATTCACCCCGGCCAAGAGGCCTCTTCCCCGGCCACACTCGTCCGCCGGGCCGGCCCGCACCCCGCCATTGAGACTGCACGGGAATTATTATTTTTTTATCTCTCAACCTGTCCAAGAGGCCTGCTGCCCGCCGCACTCGCCGCCGGGCCGGCCCGCACCCCGCCATTGAGACTGAACGGGGATTATTATTTTTTTTAACTCGGCCTCCGGGCCGGGGCGGGCTTCGCCCCCGGTACCTCCAGCCGCTTCTATTTACGCGCGCCGCGTTCCAACATATTCACCCCGGCCAAGAGGCCTCTTCCCCGGCCACACTCGTCCGCCGGGCCGGCCCGCACCCCGCCATTGAGACTGCACGGGAATTATTATTTTTATATCTCTCAACCTGTCCAAGAGGCCTGCTGCCCGCCGCAATCGCCGCCGGGCCGGCCCGCACCCTGCCATTGAGACTGAACGGGATTATTTATTTTTTTAACTTGGCCGCCGGGCCGGGGCGGGCATCGCCCCCGGTACCTCCAGCCGCTACTATTTCCGCGGGCCGTGTTCCAACACTATTCACCCCGGCCAAGAGGCCTATTCCCCGGCCCGCACCCCGCCATTGAGACTGCATGGGAATTATTATTTTTTTATCTCTCAACCTGTCCAAGAGGCCTGCTGCCCGCCGCAATCGCCGCCGGGCCGGCCCGCACCCTGCCATTGAGACTGAACGGGGATTATTTATTTTTTTAACTTGGCCGCCGGGCCGGGGCGGGCATCGCCCCCGGTACCTCCAGCCGCTACTATTTCCGCGGGCCGTGTTCCAACACTATTCACCCCGGCCAAGAGGCCTATTCCCCGGCCCGCACCCCGCCATTGAGACTGCACGGGAATTATTATTTTTTTATCTCTCAACCTGTCCAAGAGGCCTGCTGCCCGCCGCACTCGCCGTCGGGCCGGCCCGCACCCCGCCATTGAGACTGAACGGGGATTATTTTTTTTTTTAACTCGGCGTCCGGGCCGGGGCGGGCTTCGCCCCCGGTACCTCCAGCCGCTTCTATTTACGCGCGCCGCGTTCCAACATATTCACCCCGGCCAAGAGGCCTATTCCCCGGCCCGCACCCCGCCATTGAGACTGCATGGGAATTATTATTTTTTTATCTCTCAACCTGTCCAAGAGGCCTGCTGCCCGCCGCAATCGCCGCCGGGCCGGCCCGCACCCTGCCATTGAGACTGAACGGGGATTATTTATTTTTTTAACTTGGCCGCCGGGCCGGGGCGGGCATCGCCCCCGGTACCTCCAGCCGCTACTATTTCCGCGGGCCGTGTTCCAACACTATTCACCCCGGCCAAGAGGCCTATTCCCCGGCCCGCACCCCGCCATTGAGACTGCACGGGAATTATTATTTTTTTATCTCTCAACCTGTCCAAGAGGCCTGCTGCCCGCCGCAATCGCCGCCGGGCCGGCCCGCACCCTGCCATTGAGACTGAAGGGGATTATTTATTTTTTTAACTTGGCCGCCGGGCCGGGGCGGGCATCGCCCCCGGTACCTCCAGCCGCTACTATTTCCGCGGGCCGTGTTCCAACACTATTCACCCCGGCCAAGAGGCCTATTCCCCGGCCCGCACCCCGCCATTGAGACTGCACGGGAATTATTATTTTTTTATCTCTCAACCTGTCCAAGAGGCCTGCTGCACGCCGCAATCGCCGCCGGGCCGGCCCGCACCCTGCCATTGAGACTGAACGGGGATTATTTATTTTTTTAACTTGGCCGCCGGCCCGGGGCGGGCATCGCCCCCGGTACCTCCAGCCGCTACTATTTCCGCGGGCCGTGTTCCAACACTATTCACCCCGGCCAAGAGGCCTATTCCCCGGCCCGCACCCCGCCATTGAGACTGCATGGGAATTATTATTTTTTTATCTCTCAACCTGTCCAAGAGGCCTGCTGCCCGCCGCAATCGCCGCCGGGCCGGCCCGCACCCTGCCATTGAGACTGAACGGGAATTATTATTTTTTTATCTCTCAACCTGTCCAAGAGGCCTGCTGCCCGCCGCACTCGCACCCCGCCATTGAGACTGAACGGGGATTATTATTTTTTTTAACTCGGCCTCCGGGCCGGGGCGGGCTTCGCCCCCGGTACCTCCAGCCGCTTCTATTTACGCGCGCCGCGTTCCAACATATTCACCCCGGCCAAGAGGCCTATTCCCCGGCCCGCACCCCGCCATTGAGACTGCATGGGAATTATTATTTTTTTATCTCTCAACCTGTCCAAGAGGCCTGCTGCCCGCCGCAATCGCCGCCGGGCCGGCCCGCACCCTGCCATTGAGACTGAACGGGAATTATTATTTTTTTATCTCTCAACCTGTCCAAGAGGCCTGCTGCCCGCCGCACTCGCACCCCGCCATTGAGACTGAACGGGGATTATTATTTTTTTTAACTCGGCCTCCGGGCCGGGGCGGGCTTCGCCCCCGGTACCTCCAGCCGCTTCTATTTACGCGCGCCGCGTTCCAACATATTCACCCCGGCCAAGAGGCCTCTTCCCCGGCCACACTCGTCCGCCGGGCCGGCCCGCACCCCGCCATTGAGACTGCACGGGAATTATTATTTTTATATCTCTCAACCTGTCCAAGAGGCCGGGTGCCCGCCGCAATCGCCGCCGGGCCGGCCCGCACCCTGCCATTGAGACTGAATGGGGATTATTTATTTTTTTTAACTTGGCCGCCGGCCCGGGGCGGGCATCGCCCCCGGTACCTCCAGCCGCTACTATTTCCGCGGGCCGTGTTCCAACACTATTCACCCCGGCCAAGAGGCCTATTCCCCGGCCCGCACCCCGCCATTGAGACTGCATGGGAATTATTATTTTTTTATCTCTCAACCTGTCCAAGAGGCCTGCTGCCCGCCGCAATCGCCGCCGGGCCGGCCCGCACCCTGCCATTGAGACTGAACGGGGATTATTTATTTTTTTAACTTGGCCGCCGGGCCGGGGCGGGCATCGCCCCCGGTACCTCCAGCCGCTTCTATTTCCGCGGGCCGTGTTCCAACACTATTCACCCCGGCCAAGAGGCCTATTCCCCGGCCCGCACCCCGCCATTGAGACTGCACGGGAATTATTATTTTTTTATCTCTCAACCTGTCCAAGAGGCCTGCTGCCCGCCGCACTCGCCGCCGGGCCGGCCCGCACCCCGCCATTGAGACTGAACGGGGATTATTATTTTTTTTAACTTGGCGTCCGGCCGGGGCGGGCTTCGCCCCCGGTACCTCCAGCCGCTTCTATTTACGCGCGCCGCGTTCCAACATATTCACTCCGGCCAAGAGGCCTATTCCCCGGCCCGCACCAAGCCATTGAGACTGCATGGGAATTATTATTTTTTTATCTCTCAACCTGTCCAAGAGGCCTGCTGCCCGCCGCAATCGCCGCCGGGCCGGCCCGCACCCTGCCATTGAGACTGAACGGGAATTATTATTTTTTTATCTCTCAACCTGTCCAAGAGGCCTGCTGCCCGCCGCACTCGCCGCCGGGCCGGCCCGCACCCTGCCATTGAGACTGAACGGGGATTATTTATTTTTTTAACTTGGCCGCCGGGCCGGGGCGGGCATCGCCCCCGGTACCTCCAGCCGCTACTATTTCCGCGGGCCGTGTTCCAACACTATTCACCCCGGCCAAGAGGCCTATTCCCCGGCCCGCACCCCGCCATTGAGACTGCACGGGAATTATTATTTTTTTATCTCTCAACCTGTCCAAGAGGCCTGCTGCCCGCCGCACTCGCCGCCGGGCCGGCCCGCACCCCGCCATTGAGACTGAACGGGGATTATTATTTTTTTTAACTCGGCCTCCGGGCCGGGGCGGGCTTCGCCCCCGGTACCTCCAGCCGCTTCTATTTACGCGCGCCGCGTTCCAACATATTCACCCCGGCCAAGAGGCCTATTCCCCGGCCCGCACCCCGCCATTGAGACTGCATGGGAATTATTATTTTTTTATCTCTCAACCTGTCCAAGAGGCCTGCTGCCCGCCGCAATCGCCGCCGGGCCGGCCCGCACCCTGCCATTGAGACTGAACGGGAATTATTATTTTTTTATCTCTCAACCTGTCCAAGAGGCCTGCTGCCCGCCGCACTCGCCGCCGGGCCGGCCCGCACCCTGCCATTGAGACTGAACGGGGATTATTTATTTTTTTAACTTGGCCGCCGGGCCGGGGCGGGCATCGCCCCCGGTACCTCCAGCCGCTACTATTTCCGCGGGCCGTGTTCCAACACTATTCACCCCGGCCAAGAGGCCTATTCCCCGGCCCGCACCCCGCCATTGAGACTGCACGGGAATTATTATTTTTTTATCTCTCAACCTGTCCAAGAGGCCTGCTGCCCGCCGCAATCGCCGCCGGGCCGGCCCGCACCCTGCCATTGAGACTGAACGGGAATTATTATTTTTTTATCTCTCAACCTGTCCAAGAGGCCTGCTGCCCACCGCACTCGCCGCCGGGCCGGCCCGCACCCTGCCATTGAGACTGAACGGGGATTATTTATTTTTTTAACTTGGCCGCCGACCCGGGGCGGGCATCGCCCCCGGTACCTCCAGCCGCTACTATTTCCGCGGGCCGTGTTCCAACACTATTCACCCCGGCCAAGAGGCCTATTCCCCGGCCCGCACCCCGCCATTGAGACTGCATGGGAATTATTATTTTTTTATCTCTCAACCTGTCCAAGAGGCCTGCTGCCCGCCGCAATCGCCGCCGGGCCGGCCCGCACCCTGCCATTGAGACTGAACGGGGATTATTTATTTTTTTAACTTGGCCGCCGGGCCGGGGCGGGCATCGCCCCCGGTACCTCCAGCCGCTACTATTTCCGCGGGCCGTGTTCCAACACTATTCACCCCGGCCAAGAGGCCTATTCCCCGGCCAGCACCCCGCCATTGAGACTGCACGGGAATTATTATTTTTTTATCTCTCAACCTGTCCAAGAGGCCTGCTGCCCGCCGCACTCGCCGCCGGGCCGGCCCGCACCCCGCCATTGAGACTGAACGGGGATTATTATTTTTTTTAACTCGGCGTCCGGGCCGGGGCGGGCTTCGCCCCCGGTACCTCCAGCCGCTTCTATTTACGCGCGCCGCGTTCCAACATATTCACCCCGGCCAAGAGGCCTATTCCCCGGCCCGCACCCCGCCATTGAGACTGCATGGGAATTATTATTTTTTTATCTCTCAACCTGTCCAAGAGGCCTGCTGCCCGCCGCAATCGCCGCCGGGCCGGCCCGCACCCTGCCATTGAGACTGAACGGGAATTATTATTTTTTTATCTCTCAACCTGTCCAAGAGGCCTGCTGCCCGCCGCACTCGCCGCCGGGCCGGCCCGCACCCTGCCATTGAGACTGAACGGGGATTATTTATTTTTTTAACTTGGCCGCCGGCCCGGGGCGGGCATCGCCCCCGGTACCTCCAGCCGCTAATATTTCCGCGGGCCGTGTGCCAACACTATTCACCCCGGCCAAGAGGCCTATTCCCCGGCCCGCACCCCGCCATTGAGACTGCACGGGAATTATTATTTTTTTATCTCTCAACCTGTCCAAGAGGCCTGCTGCCCGCCGCACTCGCCGCCGGGCCGGCCCCGCACCCCGCCATTGAGACTGAACGGGGATTATTATTTTTTTTAACTCGGCCTCCGGGCCGGGGCGGGCTTCGCCCCCGGTACCTCCAGCCGCTTCTATTTACGCGCGCCGCGTTCCAACATATTCACCCCGGCCAAGAGGCCTATTCCCCGGCCCGCACCCCGCCATTGAGACTGAATGGGAATTATTATTTTTTTATCTCTCAACCTGTCCAAGAGGCCTGCTGCCCGCCGCAATCGCCGCCGGGCCGGCCCGCACCCTGCCATTGAGACTGAACGGGAATTATTATTTTTTTATCTCTCAACCTGTCCAAGAGGCCTGCTGCCCGCCGCACTCGCCGCCGGGCCGGCCCGCACCCTGCCATTGAGACTGAACGGGGATTATTTATTTTTTTAACTTGGCCGCCGGCCCGGGGCGGGCATCGCCCCCGGTACCTCCAGCCGCTACTATTTCCGCGGGCCGTGTTCCAACACTATTCACCCCGGCCAAGAGGCCTATTCCCCGGCCCGCACCCCGCCATTGAGACTGCACGGGAATTATTATTTTTTTATCTCTCAACCTGTCCAAGAGGCCTGCTGCCCGCCGCAATCGCCGCCGGGCCGGCCCGCACCCTGCCATTGAGACTGAACGGGGATTATTTATTTTTTTAACTTGGCCGCCGGGCCGGGGCGGGCATCGCCCCCGGTACCTCCAGCCGCTACTATTTCCGCGGGCCGTGTTCCAACACTATTCACCCCGGCCAAGAGGCCTATTCCCCGGCCCGCACCCCGCCATTGAGACTGCACGGGAATTATTATTTTTTTATCTCCCAACCTGTCCAAGAGGCCTGCTGCCCGCCGCACTCGCCGCCGGGCCGGCCCGCACCCCGCCATTGAGACTGAACGGGGATTATTTTTTTTTTTAACTCGGCCTCCGGGCCGGGGCGGGCTTCGCCCCCGGTACCTCCAGCCGCTTCTATTTACGCGCGCCGCGTTCCAACATATTCACCCCGGCCAAGAGGCCTATTCCCCGGCCCGCACCCCTCCATTGAGACTGCATGGGAATTATTATTTTTTTATCTCTCAACCTGTCCAAGAGGCCTGCTGCCCGCCGCAATCGCCGCCGGGCCGGCCCGCACCCTGCCATTGAGACTGAACGGGAATTATTATTTTTTTATCTCTCAACCTGTCCAAGAGGCCTGCTGCCCGCCGCACTCGCCGCCGGGCCGGCCCGCACCCTGCCATTGAGACTGAACGGGGATTATTTATTTTTTTAACTTGGCCGCCGGGCCGGGGCGGGCATCGCCCCCGGTACCTCCAGCCGCTACTATTTCCGCGGGCCGTGTTCCAACACTATTCACCCCGGCCAAGAGGCCTATTCCCCGGCCCGCACCCCGCCATTGAGACTGCATGGGAATTATTATTTTTTTATCTCTCAACCTGTCCAAGAGGCCTGCTGCCCGCCGCAATCGCCGCCGGGCCGGCCCGCACCCTGCCATTGAGACTGAACGGGGATTATTTATTTTTTTAACTTGGCCGCCGGGCCGGGGCGGGCATCGCCCCCGGTACCTCCAGCCGCTACTATTTCCGCGGGCCGTGTTCCAACACTATTCACCCCGGCCAAGAGGCCTATTCCCCGGCCCGCACCCCGCCATTGAGACTGCACGGGAATTATTATTTTTTTATCTCTCAACCTGTCCAAGAGGCCTGCTGCCCGCCGCAATCGCCGCCGGGCCGGCCCGCACCCTGCCATTGAGACTGAACGGGGATTATTTATTTTTTTAACTTGGCCGCCGGGCCGGGGCGGGCATCGCCCCCGGTACCTCCAGCCGCTACTATTTCCGCGGGCCGTGTTCCAACACTATTCACCCCGGCCAAGAGGCCTATTCCCCGGCCCGCACCCCGCCATTGAGACTGCACGGGAATTATTATTTTTTTATGTCTCAACCTGTCCAAGAGGCCTGCTGCCCGCCGCACTCGCCGCCGGGCCGGCCCGCACCCCGCCATTGAGACTGAACGGGGATTATTATTTTTTTTAACTCGGCCTCCGGGCCGGGGCGGGCTTCGCCCCCGGTACCTCCAGCCGCTTCTATTTACGCGCGCCGCGTTCCAACATATTCACCCCGGCCAAGAGGCCTATTCCCCGGCCCGCACCCCGCCATTGAGACTGCATGGGAATTATTATTTTTTTATCTCTCAACCTGTCCAAGAGGCCTGCTGCCCGCCGCAATCGCCGCCGGGCCGGCCCGCACCCTGCCATTGAGACTGAACGGGAATTATTATTTTTTTATCTCTCAACCTGTCCAAGAGGCCTGCTGCCCGCCGCACTCGCCGCCGGGCCGGCCCGCACCCTGCCATTGAGACTGAACGGGGATTATTTATTTTTTTAACTTGGCCGCCGGCCCGGGGCGGGCATCGCCCCCGGTACCTCCAGCCGCTACTATTTCCGCGGGCCGTGTTCCAACACTATTCACCCCGGCCAAGAGGCCTATTCCCCGGCCCGCACCCCGCCATTGAGACTGCACGGGAATTATTATTTTTTTATCTCTCAACCTGTCCAAGAGGCCTGCTGCCCGCCGCAATCGCCGCCGGGCCGGCCCGCACCCTGCCATTGAGACTGAACGGGGATTATTTATTTTTTTAACTTGGCCGCCGGGCCGGGGCGGGCATCGCCCCCGGTACCTCCAGCCGCTAATATTTCCGCGGGCCGTGTGCCAACACTATTCACCCCGGCCAAGAGGCCTATTCCCCGGCCCGCACCCCGCCATTGAGACTGCACGGGAATTATTATTTTTTTATCTCTCAACCTGTCCAAGAGGCCTGCTGCCCGCCGCACTCGCCGCCGGGCCGGCCCCGCACCCCGCCATTGAGACTGAACGGGGATTATTATTTTTTTTAACTCGGCCTCCGGGCCGGGGCGGGCTTCGCCCCCGGTACCTCCAGCCGCTTCTATTTACGCGCGCCGCGTTCCAACATATTCACCCCGGCCAAGAGGCCTATTCCCCGGCCCGCACCCCGCCATTGAGACTGAATGGGAATTATTATTTTTTTATCTCTCAACCTGTCCAAGAGGCCTGCTGCCCGCCGCAATCGCCGCCGGGCCGGCCCGCACCCTGCCATTGAGACTGAACGGGAATTATTATTTTTTTATCTCTCAACCTGTCCAAGAGGCCTGCTGCCCGCCGCACTCGCCGCCGGGCCGGCCCGCACCCTGCCATTGAGACTGAACGGGGATTATTTATTTTTTTAACTTGGCCGCCGGCCCGGGGCGGGCATCGCCCCCGGTACCTCCAGCCGCTACTATTTCCGCGGGCCGTGTTCCAACACTATTCACCCCGGCCAAGAGGCCTATTCCCCGGCCCGCACCCCGCCATTGAGACTGCACGGGAATTATTATTTTTTTATCTCTCAACCTGTCCAAGAGGCCTGCTGCCCGCCGCAATCGCCGCCGGGCCGGCCCGCACCCTGCCATTGAGACTGAACGGGGATTATTTATTTTTTTAACTTGGCCGCCGGGCCGGGGCGGGCATCGCCCCCGGTACCTCCAGCCGCTACTATTTCCGCGGGCCGTGTTCCAACACTATTCACCCCGGCCAAGAGGCCTATTCCCCGGCCCGCACCCCGCCATTGAGACTGCACGGGAATTATTATTTTTTTATCTCCCAACCTGTCCAAGAGGCCTGCTGCCCGCCGCACTCGCCGCCGGGCCGGCCCGCACCCCGCCATTGAGACTGAACGGGGATTATTTTTTTTTTTAACTCGGCCTCCGGGCCGGGGCGGGCTTCGCCCCCGGTACCTCCAGCCGCTTCTATTTACGCGCGCCGCGTTCCAACATATTCACCCCGGCCAAGAGGCCTATTCCCCGGCCCGCACCCCTCCATTGAGACTGCATGGGAATTATTATTTTTTTATCTCTCAACCTGTCCAAGAGGCCTGCTGCCCGCCGCAATCGCCGCCGGGCCGGCCCGCACCCTGCCATTGAGACTGAACGGGAATTATTATTTTTTTATCTCTCAACCTGTCCAAGAGGCCTGCTGCCCGCCGCACTCGCCGCCGGGCCGGCCCGCACCCTGCCATTGAGACTGAACGGGGATTATTTATTTTTTTAACTTGGCCGCCGGGCCGGGGCGGGCATCGCCCCCGGTACCTCCAGCCGCTACTATTTCCGCGGGCCGTGTTCCAACACTATTCACCCCGGCCAAGAGGCCTATTCCCCGGCCCGCACCCCGCCATTGAGACTGCATGGGAATTATTATTTTTTTATCTCTCAACCTGTCCAAGAGGCCTGCTGCCCGCCGCAATCGCCGCCGGGCCGGCCCGCACCCTGCCATTGAGACTGAACGGGGATTATTTATTTTTTTAACTTGGCCGCCGGGCCGGGGCGGGCATCGCCCCCGGTACCTCCAGCCGCTACTATTTCCGCGGGCCGTGTTCCAACACTATTCACCCCGGCCAAGAGGCCTATTCCCCGGCCCGCACCCCGCCATTGAGACTGCACGGGAATTATTATTTTTTTATCTCTCAACCTGTCCAAGAGGCCTGCTGCCCGCCGCAATCGCCGCCGGGCCGGCCCGCACCCTGCCATTGAGACTGAACGGGGATTATTTATTTTTTTAACTTGGCCGCCGGGCCGGGGCGGGCATCGCCCCCGGTACCTCCAGCCGCTACTATTTCCGCGGGCCGTGTTCCAACACTATTCACCCCGGCCAAGAGGCCTATTCCCCGGCCCGCACCCCGCCATTGAGACTGCACGGGAATTATTATTTTTTTATCTCTCAACCTGTCCAAGAGGCCTGCTGCCCGCCGCACTCGCCGCCGGGCCGGCCCGCACCCCGCCATTGAGACTGAACGGGGATTATTATTTTTTTTAACTCGGCCTCCGGGCCGGGGCGGGCTTCGCCCCCGGTACCTCCAGCCGCTTCTATTTACGCGCGCCGCGTTCCAACATATTCACCCCGGCCAAGAGGCCTATTCCCCGGCCCGCACCCCGCCATTGAGACTGCATGGGAATTATTATTTTTTTATCTCTCAACCTGTCCAAGAGGCCTGCTGCCCGCCGCAATCGCCGCCGGGCCGGCCCGCACCCTGCCATTGAGACTGAACGGGAATTATTATTTTTTTATCTCTCAACCTGTCCAAGAGGCCTGCTGCCCGCCGCACTCGCCGCCGGGCCGGCCCGCACCCTGCCATTGAGACTGAACGGGGATTATTTATTTTTTTAACTTGGCCGCCGGGCCGGGGCGGGCATCGCCCCCGGTACCTCCAGCCGCTACTATTTCCGCGGGCCGTGTTCCAACACTATTCACCCCGGCCAAGAGGCCTATTCCCCGGCCCGCACCCCGCCATTGAGACTGCATGGGAATTATTATTTTTTTATCTCTCAACCTGTCCAAGAGGCCTGCTGCCCGCCGCACTCGCCGCCGGGCCGGCCCGCACCCCGCCATTGAGACTGAACGGGGATTATTATTTTTTTTAACTCGGCCTCCGGGCCGGGGCGGGCTTCGCCCCCGGTACCTCCAGCCGCTTCTATTTACGCGCGCCGCGTTCCAACATATTCACCCCGGCCAAGAGGCCTCTTCCCCGGCCACACTCGTCCGCCGGGCCGGCCCGCACCCCGCCATTGAGACTGCACGGGAATTATTATTTTTTTATCTCTCAACCTGTCCAAGAGGCCTGCTGCCCGCCGCACTCGCCGCCGGGCCGGCCCGCACCCCGCCATTGAGACTGAACGGGGATTATTATTTTTTTTAACTCGGCCTCCGGGCGGGGCGGGCTTCGCCCCCGGTACCTCCAGCCGCTTCTATTTACGCGCGCCGCGTTCCAACATATTCACCCCGGCCAAGAGGCCTCTTCCCCGGCCACACTCGTCCGCCGGGCCGGCCCGCACCCCGCCATTGAGACTGCACGGGAATTATTATTTTTATATCTCTCAACCTGTCCAAGAGGCCTGCTGCCCGCCGCAATCGCCGCCGGGCCGGCCCGCACCCTGCCATTGAGACTGAACGGGATTATTTATTTTTTTAACTTGGCCGCCGGGCCGGGGCGGGCATCGCCCCCGGTACCTCCAGCCGCTACTATTTCCGCGGGCCGTGTTCCAACACTATTCACCCCGGCCAAGAGGCCTATTCCCCGGCCCGCACCCCGCCATTGAGACTGCATGGGAATTATTATTTTTTTATCTCTCAACCTGTCCAAGAGGCCTGCTGCCCGCCGCAATCGCCGCCGGGCCGGCCCGCACCCTGCCATTGAGACTGAACGGGGATTATTTATTTTTTTAACTTGGCCGCCGGGCCGGGGCGGGCATCGCCCCCGGTACCTCCAGCCGCTACTATTTCCGCGGGCCGTGTTCCAACACTATTCACCCCGGCCAAGAGGCCTATTCCCCGGCCCGCACCCCGCCATTGAGACTGCACGGGAATTATTATTTTTTTATCTCTCAACCTGTCCAAGAGGCCTGCTGCCCGCCGCACTCGCCGCCGGGCCGGCCCGCACCCCGCCATTGAGACTGAACGGGGATTATTATTTTTTTTAACTCGGCGTCCGGGCCGGGGCGGGCTTCGCCCCCGGTACCTCCAGCCGCTTCTATTTACGCGCGCCGCGTTCCAACATATTCACCCCGGCCAAGAGGCCTATTCCCCGGCCCGCACCCCGCCATTGAGACTGCATGGGAATTATTATTTTTTTATCTCTCAACCTGTCCAAGAGGCCTGCTGCCTGCCGCAATCGCCGCCGGGCCGGCCCGCACCCTGCCATTGAGACTGAACGGGAATTATTATTTTTTTATCTCTCAACCTGTCCAAGAGGCCTGCTGCCCGCCGCACTCGCCGCCGGGCCGGCCCGCACCCTGCCATTGAGACTGAACGGGGATTATTTATTTTTTTAACTTGGCCGCCGGCCCGGGGCGGGCATCGCCCCCGGTACCTCCAGCCGCTACTATTTCCGCGGGCCGTGTTCCAACACTATTCACCCCGGCCAAGAGGCCTATTCCCCGGCCCGCACCCCGCCATTGAGACTGCACGGGAATTATTATTTTTTTATCTCTCAACCTGTCCAAGAGGCCTGCTGCCCGCCGCACTCGCCGCCGGGCCGGCCCGCACCCCGCCATTGAGACTGAACGGGGATTATTATTTTTTTTAACTCGGCCTCCGGGCCGGGGCGGGCTTCGCCCCCGGTACCTCCAGCCGCTTCTATTTACGCGCGCCGCGTTCCAACATATTCACCCCGGCCAAGAGGCCTATTCCCCGGCCCGCACCCCGCCATTGAGACTCCATGGGAATTATTATTTTTTTATCTCTCAACCTGTCCAAGAGGCCTGCTGCCCGCCGCAATCGCCGCCGGGCCGGCCCGCACCCTGCCATTGAGACTGAACGGGAATTATTATTTTTTTATCTCTCAACCTGTCCAAGAGGCCTGCTGCCCGCCGCACTCGCACCCCGCCATTGAGACTGAACGGGGATTATTATTTTTTTTAACTCGGCCTCCGGGCCGGGGCGGGCTTCGCCCCCGGTACCTCCAGCCGCTTCTATTTACGCGCGCCGCGTTCCAACATATTCACCCCGGCCAAGAGGCCTATTCCCCGGCCCGCACCCCGCCATTGAGACTGCATGGGAATTATTATTTTTTTATCTCTCAACCTGTCCAAGAGGCCTGCTGCCCGCCGCAATCGCCGCCGGGCCGGCCCGCACCCTGCCATAGAGACTGAACGGGAATTATTATTTTTTTATCTCTCAACCTGTCCAAGAGGCCTGCTGCCCGCCGCACTCGCACCCCGCCATTGAGACTGAACGGGGATTATTATTTTTTTTAACTCGGCCTCCGGGCCGGGGCGGGCTTCGCCCCCGGTACCTCCAGCCGCTTCTATTTACGCGCGCCGCGTTCCAACATATTCACCCCGGCCAAGAGGCCTCTTCCCCGGCCACACTCGTCCGCCGGGCCGGCCCGCACCCCGCCATTGAGACTGCACGGGAATTATTATTTTTATATCTCTCAACCTGTCCAAGAGGCCGGGTGCCCGCCGCAATCGCCGCCGGGCCGGCCCGCACCCTGCCATTGAGACTGAATGGGGATTATTTATTTTTTTAACTTGGCCGCCGGCCCGGGGCGGGCATCGCCCCCGGTACCTCCAGCCGCTACTATTTCCGCGGGCCGTGTTACAACACTATTCACCCCGGCCAAGAGGCCTATTCCCCGGCCCGCACCCCGCCATTGAGACTGCATGGGAATTATTATTTTTTTATCTCTCAACCTGTCCAAGAGGCCTGCTGCCCGCCGCAATCGCCGCCGGGCCGGCCCGCACCCTGCCATTGAGACTGAACGGGGATTATTTATTTTTTTAACTTGGCCGCCGGGCCGGGGCGGGCATCGCCCCCGGTACCTCCAGCCGCTTCTATTTCCGCGGGCCGTGTTCCAACACTATTCACCCCGGCCAAGAGGCCTATTCCCCGGCCCGCACCCCGCCATTGAGACTGCACGGGAATTATTATTTTTTTATCTCTCAACCTGTCCAAGAGGCCTGCTGCCCGCCGCACTCGCCGCCGGGCCGGCCCGCACCCCGCCATTGAGACTGAACGGGGATTATTATTTTTTTTAACTCGGCGTCCGGCCGGGGCGGGCTTCGCCCCCGGTACCTCCAGCCGCTTCTATTTACGCGCGCCGCGTTCCAACATATTCACCCCGGCCAAGAGGCCTATTCCCCGGCCCGCACCCCGCCATTGAGACTGCATGGGAATTATTATTTTTTTATCTCTCAACCTGTCCAAGAGGCCTGCTGCCCGCCGCAATCGCCGCCGGGCCGGCCCGCACCCTGCCATTGAGACTGAACGGGAATTATTATTTTTTTATCTCTCAACCTGTCCAAGAGGCCTGCTGCCCGCCGCACTCGCCGCCGGGCCGGCCCGCACCCTGCCATTGAGACTGAACGGGGATTATTTATTTTTTTAACTTGGCCGCCGGGCCGGGGCGGACATCGCCCCCGGTACCTCCAGCCGCTACTATTTCCGCGGGCCGTGTTCCAACACTATTCACCCCGGCCAAGAGGCCTATTCCCCGGCCCGCACCCCGCCATTGAGACTGCACGGGAATTATTATTTTTTTATCTCTCAACCTGTCCAAGAGGCCTGCTGCCCGCCGCAATCGCCGCCGGGCCGGCCCGCACCCTGCCATTGAGACTGCACGGGAATTATTATTTTTTTATCTCTCAACCTGTCCAAGAGGCCTGCTGCCCACCGCACTCGCCGCCGGGCCGGCCCGCACCCTGCCATTGAGACTGAACGGGGATTATTTATTTTTTTAACTCGGCGTCCGGGCCGGGGCGGGCTTCGCCCCCGGTACCTCCAGCCGCTTCTATTTACGCGCGCCGCGTTCCAACATATTCACCCCGGCCAAGAGGCCTATTCCCCGGCCCGCACCCCGCCATTGAGACTGCATGGGAATTATTATTTTTTTATCTCTCAACCTGTCCAAGAGGCCTGCTGCCCGCCGCAATCGCCGCCGGGCCGGCCCGCACCCTGCCATTGAGACTGAACGGGGATTATTTATTTTTTTAACTTGGCCGCCGGGCCGGGGCGGGCATCGCCCCCGGTACCTCCAGCCGCTTCTATTTCCGCGGGCCGTGTTCCAACACTATTCACCCCGGCCAAGAGGCCTATTCCCCGGCCCGCACCCCGCCATTGAGACTGCACGGGAATTATTATTTTTTTATCTCTCAACCTGTCCAAGAGGCCTGCTGCCCGCCGCACTCGCCGCCGGGCCGGCCCGCACCCCGCCATTGAGACTGAACGGGGATTATTATTTTTTTTAACTCGGCGTCCGGCCGGGGCGGGCTTCGCCCCCGGTACCTCCAGCCGCTTCTATTTACGCGCGCCGCGTTCCAACATATTCACCCCGGCCAAGAGGCCTATTCCCCGGCCCGCACCCCGCCATTGAGACTGCATGGGAATTATTATTTTTTTATCTCTCAACCTGTCCAAGAGGCCTGCTGCCCGCCGCAATCGCCGCCGGGCCGGCCCGCACCCTGCCATTGAGACTGAACGGGAATTATTATTTTTTTATCTCTCAACCTGTCCAAGAGGCCTGCTGCCCGCCGCACTCGCCGCCGGGCCGGCCCGCACCCTGCCATTGAGACTGAACGGGGATTATTTATTTTTTTAACTTGGCCGCCGGGCCGGGGCGGACATCGCCCCCGGTACCTCCAGCCGCTACTATTTCCGCGGGCCGTGTTCCAACACTATTCACCCCGGCCAAGAGGCCTATTCCCCGGCCCGCACCCCGCCATTGAGACTGCACGGGAATTATTATTTTTTTATCTCTCAACCTGTCCAAGAGGCCTGCTGCCCGCCGCAATCGCCGCCGGGCCGGCCCGCACCCTGCCATTGAGACTGAACGGGAATTATTATTTTTTTATCTCTCAACCTGTCCAAGAGGCCTGCTGCCCACCGCACTCGCCGCCGGGCCGGCCCGCACCCTGCCATTGAGACTGAACGGGGATTATTTATTTTTTTAACTTGGCCGCCGGCCCGGGGCGGGCATCGCCCCCGGTACCTCCAGCCGCTACTATTTCCGCGGGCCGTGTTCCAACACTATTCACCCCGGCCAAGAGGCCTATTCCCCGGCCCGCACCCCGCCATTGAGACTGCATGGGAATTATTATTTTTTTATCTCTCAACCTGTCCAAGAGGCCTGCTGCCCGCCGCAATCGCCGCCGGGCCGGCCCGCACCCTGCCATTGAGACTGAACGGGGATTATTTATTTTTTTAACTTGGCCGCCGGGCCGGGGCGGGCATCGCCCCCGGTACCTCCAGCCGCTACTATTTCCGCGGGCCGTGTTCCAACACTATTCACCCCGGCCAAGAGGCCTATTCCCCGGCCAGCACCCCGCCATTGAGACTGCACGGGAATTATTATTTTTTTATCTCTCAACCTGTCCAAGAGGCCTGCTGCCCGCCGCACTCGCCGCCGGGCCGGCCCGCACCCCGCCATTGAGACTGAACGGGGATTATTATTTTTTTTAACTCGGCGTCCGGGCCGGGGCGGGCTTCGCCCCCGGTACCTCCAGCCGCTTCTATTTACGCGCGCCGCGTTCCAACATATTCACCCCGGCCAAGAGGCCTATTCCCCGGCCCGCACCCCGCCATTGAGACTGCATGGGAATTATTATTTTTTTATCTCTCAACCTGTCCAAGAGGCCTGCTGCCCGCCGCAATCGCCGCCGGGCCGGCCCGCACCCTGCCATTGAGACTGAACGGGAATTATTATTTTTTTATCTCTCAACCTGTCCAAGAGGCCTGCTGCCCGCCGCACTCGCCGCCGGGCCGGCCCGCACCCTGCCATTGAGACTGAACGGGGATTATTTATTTTTTTAACTTGGCCGCCGGCCCGGGGCGGGCATCGCCCCCGGTACCTCCAGCCGCTACTATTTCCGCGGGCCGTGTTCCAACACTATTCACCCCGGCCAAGAGGCCTATTCCCCGGCCCGCACCCCGCCATTGAGACTGCACGGGAATTATTATTTTTTTATCTCTCAACCTGTCCAAGAGGCCTGCTGCCCGCCGCAATCGCCGCCGGGCCGGCCCGCACCCTGCCATTGAGACTGAACGGGGATTATTTATTTTTTTAACTTGGCCGCCGGGCCGGGGCGGGCATCGCCCCCGGTACCTCCAGCCGCTAATATTTCCGCGGGCCGTGTGCCAACACTATTCACCCCGGCCAAGAGGCCTATTCCCCGGCCCGCACCCCGCCATTGAGACTGCACGGGAATTATTATTTTTTTATCTCTCAACCTGTCCAAGAGGCCTGCTGCCCGCCGCACTCGCCGCCGGGCCGGCCCCGCACCCCGCCATTGAGACTGAACGGGGATTATTATTTTTTTTAACTCGGCCTCCGGGCCGGGGCGGGCTTCGCCCCCGGTACCTCCAGCCGCTTCTATTTACGCGCGCCGCGTTCCAACATATTCACCCCGGCCAAGAGGCCTATTCCCCGGCCCGCACCCCGCCATTGAGACTGAATGGGAATTATTATTTTTTTATCTCTCAACCTGTCCAAGAGGCCTGCTGCCCGCCGCAATCGCCGCCGGGCCGGCCCGCACCCTGCCATTGAGACTGAACGGGAATTATTATTTTTTTATCTCTCAACCTGTCCAAGAGGCCTGCTGCCCGCCGCACTCGCCGCCGGGCCGGCCCGCACCCTGCCATTGAGACTGAACGGGGATTATTTATTTTTTTAACTTGGCCGCCGGCCCGGGGCGGGCATCGCCCCCGGTACCTCCAGCCGCTACTATTTCCGCGGGCCGTGTTCCAACACTATTCACCCCGGCCAAGAGGCCTATTCCCCGGCCCGCACCCCGCCATTGAGACTGCACGGGAATTATTATTTTTTTATCTCTCAACCTGTCCAAGAGGCCTGCTGCCCGCCGCAATCGCCGCCGGGCCGGCCCGCACCCTGCCATTGAGACTGAACGGGGATTATTTATTTTTTTAACTTGGCCGCCGGGCCGGGGCGGGCATCGCCCCCGGTACCTCCAGCCGCTACTATTTCCGCGGGCCGTGTTCCAACACTATTCACCCCGGCCAAGAGGCCTATTCCCCGGCCCGCACCCCGCCATTGAGACTGCACGGGAATTATTATTTTTTTATCTCCCAACCTGTCCAAGAGGCCTGCTGCCCGCCGCACTCGCCGCCGGGCCGGCCCGCACCCCGCCATTGAGACTGAACGGGGATTATTTTTTTTTTTAACTCGGCCTCCGGGCCGGGGCGGGCTTCGCCCCCGGTACCTCCAGCCGCTTCTATTTACGCGCGCCGCGTTCCAACATATTCACCCCGGCCAAGAGGCCTATTCCCCGGCCCGCACCCCTCCATTGAGACTGCATGGGAATTATTATTTTTTTATCTCTCAACCTGTCCAAGAGGCCTGCTGCCCGCCGCAATCGCCGCCGGGCCGGCCCGCACCCTGCCATTGAGACTGAACGGGAATTATTATTTTTTTATCTCTCAACCTGTCCAAGAGGCCTGCTGCCCGCCGCACTCGCCGCCGGGCCGGCCCGCACCCTGCCATTGAGACTGAACGGGGATTATTTATTTTTTTAACTTGGCCGCCGGGCCGGGGCGGGCATCGCCCCCGGTACCTCCAGCCGCTACTATTTCCGCGGGCCGTGTTCCAACACTATTCACCCCGGCCAAGAGGCCTATTCCCCGGCCCGCACCCCGCCATTGAGACTGCATGGGAATTATTATTTTTTTATCTCTCAACCTGTCCAAGAGGCCTGCTGCCCGCCGCAATCGCCGCCGGGCCGGCCCGCACCCTGCCATTGAGACTGAACGGGGATTATTTATTTTTTTAACTTGGCCGCCGGGCCGGGGCGGGCATCGCCCCCGGTACCTCCAGCCGCTACTATTTCCGCGGGCCGTGTTCCAACACTATTCACCCCGGCCAAGAGGCCTATTCCCCGGCCCGCACCCCGCCATTGAGACTGCACGGGAATTATTATTTTTTTATCTCTCAACCTGTCCAAGAGGCCTGCTGCCCGCCGCAATCGCCGCCGGGCCGGCCCGCACCCTGCCATTGAGACTGAACGGGGATTATTTATTTTTTTAACTTGGCCGCCGGGCCGGGGCGGGCATCGCCCCCGGTACCTCCAGCCGCTACTATTTCCGCGGGCCGTGTTCCAACACTATTCACCCCGGCCAAGAGGCCTATTCCCCGGCCCGCACCCCGCCATTGAGACTGCACGGGAATTATTATTTTTTTATCTCTCAACCTGTCCAAGAGGCCTGCTGCCCGCCGCACTCGCCGCCGGGCCGGCCCGCACCCCGCCATTGAGACTGAACGGGGATTATTATTTTTTTTAACTCGGCCTCCGGGCCGGGGCGGGCTTCGCCCCCGGTACCTCCAGCCGCTTCTATTTACGCGCGCCGCGTTCCAACATATTCACCCCGGCCAAGAGGCCTATTCCCCGGCCCGCACCCCGCCATTGAGACTGCATGGGAATTATTATTTTTTTATCTCTCAACCTGTCCAAGAGGCCTGCTGCCCGCCGCAATCGCCGCCGGGCCGGCCCGCACCCTGCCATTGAGACTGAACGGGAATTATTATTTTTTTATCTCTCAACCTGTCCAAGAGGCCTGCTGCCCGCCGCACTCGCCGCCGGGCCGGCCCGCACCCTGCCATTGAGACTGAACGGGGATTATTTATTTTTTTAACTTGGCCGCCGGGCCGGGGCGGGCATCGCCCCCGGTACCTCCAGCCGCTACTATTTCCGCGGGCCGTGTTCCAACACTATTCACCCCGGCCAAGAGGCCTATTCCCCGGCCCGCACCCCGCCATTGAGACTGCATGGGAATTATTATTTTTTTATCTCTCAACCTGTCCAAGAGCCCTGCTGCCCGCCGCACTCGCCGCCGGGCCGGCCCGCACCCCGCCATTGAGACTGAACGGGGATTATTATTTTTTTTAACTCGGCCTCCGGGCCGGGGCGGGCTTCGCCCCCGGTACCTCCAGCCGCTTCTATTTACGCGCGCCGCGTTCCAACATATTCACCCCGGCCAAGAGGCCTATTCCCCGGCCCGCACCCCGCCATTGAGACTGCATGGGAATTATTATTTTTTTATCTCTCAACCTGTCCAAGAGGCCTGCTGCCCGCCGCAATCGCCGCCGGGCCGGCCCGCACCCTGCCATTGAGACTGAACGGGAATTATTATTTTTTTATCTCTCAACCTGTCCAAGAGGCCTGCTGCCCGCCGCACTCGCCGCCGGGCCGGCCCGCACCCTGCCATTGAGACTGAACGGGGATTATTTATTTTTTTAACTTGGCCGCCGGGCCGGGGAGGGCATCGCCCCCGGTACCTCCAGCCGCTACTATTTCCGCGGGCTGTGTTCCAACACTATTCACCCCGGCCAAGAGGCCTATTCCCCGGCCCGCACCCCACCATTGAGACTGCATGGGAATTATTATTTTTTTATCTCTCAACCTGTCCAAGAGGCCTGCTGCCCGCCGCAATCGCCGCCGGGCCGGCCCGCACCCTGCCATTGAGACTGAACGGGGATTATTTATTTTTTTAACTTGGCCGCCGGGCCGGGGCGGGCATCGCCCCCGGTACCTCCAGCCGCTACTATTTCCGCGGGCCGTGTTCCAACACTATTCACCCCGGCCAAGAGGCCTATTCCCCGGCCCGCACCCCGCCATTGAGACTGCATGGGAATTATTATTTTTTTATCTCTCAACCTGTCCAAAGGGCCTGCTGCCCGCCGCAATCGCCGCCGGGCCGGCCCGCACCCTGCCATTGAGACTGAACGTGAATTATTATTTTTTTATCTCTCAACCTGTCCAAGAGGCCTGCTGCCCGCCGCACTCGCCGCCGGGCCGGCCCGCACCCTGCCATTGAGACTGAACGGGGATTATTTATTTTTTTAACTTGGCCGCCGGGCCGGGGCGGGCATCGCCCCCGGTACCTCCAGCCGCTACTATTTCCGCGGGCCGTGTTCCAACACTATTCACCCCGGCCAAGAGGCCTATTCCCCGGCCCGCACCCCGCCATTGAGACTGCATGGGAATTATTATTTTTTTATCTCTCAACCTGTCCAAGAGGCCTGCTGCCCGCCGCAATCGCCGCCGGGCCGGCCCGCACCCTGCCATTGAGACTGAACGGGGATTATTTATTTTTTTAACTTGGCCGCCGGGCCGGGGCGGGCATCGCCCCCGGTACCTCCAGCCGCTACTATTTCCGCGGGCCGTGTTCCAACACTATTCACCCCGGCCAAGAGGCCTATTCCCCGGCCCGCACCCCGCCATTGAGACTGCACGGGAATTATTATTTTTTTATCTCTCAACCTGTCCAAGAGGCCTGCTGCCCGCCGCAATCGCCGCCGGGCCGGCCCGCACCCTGCCATTGAGACTGAACGGGGATTATTTATTTTTTTAACTTGGCCGCCGGGCCGGGGCGGGCATCGCCCCCGGTACCTCCAGCCGCTACTATTTCCGCGGGCCGTGTTCCAACACTATTCACCCCGGCCAAGAGGCCTATTCCCCGGCCCGCACCCCGCCATTGAGACTGCACGGGAATTATTATTTTTTTATCTCTCAACCTGTCCAAGAGGCCTGCTGCCCGCCGCACTCGCCGCCGGGCCGGCCCGCACCCCGCCATTGAGACTGAACGGGGATTATTATTTTTTTTAACTCGGCCTCCGGGCCGGGGCGGGCTTCGCCCCCGGTACCTCCAGCCGCTTCTATTTACGCGCGCCGCGTTCCAACATATTCACCCCGGCCAAGAGGCCTATTCCCCGGCCCGCACCCCGCCATTGAGACTGCATGGGAATTATTATTTTTTTATCTCTCAACCTGTCCAAGAGGCCTGCTGCCCGCCGCAATCGCCGCCGGGCCGGCCCGCACCCTGCCATTGAGACTGAACGGGAATTATTATTTTTTTATCTCTCAACCTGTCCAAGAGGCCTGCTGCCCGCCGCACTCGCCGCCGGGCCGGCCCGCACCCTGCCATTGAGACTGAACGGGGATTATTTATTTTTTTAACTTGGCCGCCGGGCCGGGGCGGGCATCACCCCCGGTACCTCCAGCCGCTACTATTTCCGCGGGCCGTGTTCCAACACTATTCACCCCGGCCAAGAGGCCTATTCCCCGGCCCGCACCCCGCCATTGAGACTGCATGGGAATTATTATTTTTTTATCTCTCAACCTGTCCAAGAGCCCTGCTGCCCGCCGCACTCGCCGCCGGGCCGGCCCGCACCCCGCCATTGAGACTGAACGGGGATTATTATTTTTTTTAACTCGGCCTCCGGGCCGGGGCGGGCTTCGCCCCCGGTACCTCCAGCCGCTTCTATTTACGCGCGCCGCGTTCCAACATATTCACCCCGGCCAAGAGGCCTATTCCCCGGCCCGCACCCCGCCATTGAGACTGCATGGGAATTATTATTTTTTTATCTCTCAACCTGTCCAAGAGGCCTGCTGCCCGCCGCAATCGCCGCCGGGCCGGCCCGCACCCTGCCATTGAGACTGAACGGGAATTATTATTTTTTTATCTCTCAACCTGTCCAAGAGGCCTGCTGCCCGCCGCACTCGCCGCCGGGCCGGCCCGCACCCTGCCATTGAGACTGAACGGGGATTATTTATTTTTTTAACTTGGCCGCCGGGCCGGGGAGGGCATCGCCCCCGGTACCTCCAGCCGCTACTATTTCCGCGGGCCGTGTTCCAACACTATTCACCCCGGCCAAGAGGCCTATTCCCCGGCCCGCACCCCACCATTGAGACTGCATGGGAATTATTATTTTTTTATCTCTCAACCTGTCCAAGAGGCCTGCTGCCCGCCGCAATCGCCGCCGGGCCGGCCCGCACCCTGCCATTGAGACTGAACGGGGATTATTTATTTTTTTAACTTGGCCGCCGGGCCGGGGCGGGCATCGCCCCCGGTACCTCCAGCCGCTACTATTTCCGCGGGCCGTGTTCCAACACTATTCACCCCGGCCAAGAGGCCTATTCCCCGGCCCGCACCCCGCCATTGAGACTGCACGGGAATTATTATTTTTTTATCTCTCAACCTGTCCAAGAGGCCTGCTGCCCGCCGCACTCGCCGCCGGGCCGGCCCGCACCCCGCCATTGACACTGAACGGGGATTATTTATTTTTTTAACTTGGCCGCCGGCCCGGGGCGGGCATCGCCCCCGGTACCTCCAGCCGCTACTATTTCCGCGGGCCGTGTTCCAACACTATTCACCCCGGCCAAGAGGCCTATTCCCCGGCCCGCACCCCGCCATTGAGACTGCACGGGAATTATTATTTTTTTATCTCTCAACCTGTCCAAGAGGCCTGCTGCACGCCGCAATCGCCGCCGGGCCGGCCCGCACCCTGCCATTGAGACTGAACGGGGATTATTTATTTTTTTAACTTGGCCGCCGGCCCGGGGCGGGCATCGCCCCCGGTACCTCCAGCCGCTACTATTTCCGCGGGCCGTGTTCCAACACTATTCACCCCGGCCAAGAGGCCTATTCCCCGGCCCGCACCCCGCCATTGAGACTGCATGGGAATTATTATTTTTTTATCTCTCAACCTGTCCAAAGGGCCTGCTGCCCGCCGCAATCGCCGCCGGGCCGGCCCGCACCCTGCCATTGAGACTGAACGGGAATTATTATTTTTTTATCTCTCAACCTGTCCAAGAGGCCTGCTGCCCGCCGCACTCGCCGCCGGGCCGGCCCGCACCCTGCCATTGAGACTGAACGGGGATTATTTATTTTTTTAACTTGGCCGCCGGGCCGGGGCGGGCATCGCCCCCGGTACCTCCAGCCGCTACTATTTCCGCGGGCCGTGTTCCAACACTATTCACCCCGGCCAAGAGGCCTATTCCCCGGCCCGCACCCCGCCATTGAGACTGCATGGGAATTATTATTTTTTTATCTCTCAACCTGTCCAAGAGGCCTGCTGCCCGCCGCAATCGCCGCCGGGCCGGCCCGCACCCTGCCATTGAGACTGAACGGGGATTATTTATTTTTTTAACTTGGCCGCCGGGCCGGGGCGGGCATCGCCCCCGGTACCTCCAGCCGCTACTATTTCCGCGGGCCGTGTTCCAACACTATTCACCCCGGCCAAGAGGCCTATTCCCCGGCCCGCACCCCGCCATTGAGACTGCACGGGAATTATTATTTTTTTATCTCTCAACCTGTCCAAGAGGCCTGCTGCCCGCCGCAATCGCCGCCGGGCCGGCCCGCACCCTGCCATTGAGACTGAACGGGGATTATTTATTTTTTTAACTTGGCCGCCGGGCCGGGGCGGGCATCGCCCCCGGTACCTCCAGCCGCTACTATTTCCGCGGGCCGTGTTCCAACACTATTCACCCCGGCCAAGAGGCCTATTCCCCGGCCCGCACCCCGCCATTGAGACTGCACGGGAATTATTATTTTTTTATCTCTCAACCTGTCCAAGAGGCCTGCTGCCCGCCGCACTCGCCGCCGGGCCGGCCCGCACCCCGCCATTGAGACTGAACGGGGATTATTATTTTTTTTAACTCGGCCTCCGGGCCGGGGCGGGCTTCGCCCCCGGTACCTCCAGCCGCTTCTATTTACGCGCGCCGCGTTCCAACATATTCACCCCGGCCAAGAGGCCTATTCCCCGGCCCGCACCCCGCCATTGAGACTGCATGGGAATTATTATTTTTTTATCTCTCAACCTGTCCAAGAGGCCTGCTGCCCGCCGCAATCGCCGCCGGGCCGGCCCGCACCCTGCCATTGAGACTGAACGGGAATTATTATTTTTTTATCTCTCAACCTGTCCAAGAGGCCTGCTGCCCGCCGCACTCGCCGCCGGGCCGGCCCGCACCCTGCCATTGAGACTGAACGGGGATTATTTATTTTTTTAACTTGGCCGCCGGGCCGGGGAGGGCATCGCCCCCGGTACCTCCAGCCGCTACTATTTCCGCGGGCCGTGTTCCAACACTATTCACCCCGGCCAAGAGGCCTATTCCCCGGCCCGCACCCCACCATTGAGACTGCATGGGAATTATTATTTTTTTATCTCTCAACCTGTCCAAGAGGCCTGCTGCCCGCCGCAATCGCCGCCGGGCCGGCCCGCACCCTGCCATTGAGACTGAACGGGGATTATTTATTTTTTTAACTTGGCCGCCGGGCCGGGGCGGGCATCGCCCCCGGTACCTCCAGCCGCTACTATTTCCGCGGGCCGTGTTCCAACACTATTCACCCCGGCCAAGAGGCCTATTCCCCGGCCCGCACCCCGCCATTGAGACTGCACGGGAATTATTATTTTTTTATCTCTCAACCTGTCCAAGAGGCCTGCTGCCCGCCGCACTCGCCGCCGGGCCGGCCCGCACCCCGCCATTGACACTGAACGGGGATTATTTATTTTTTTAACTTGGCCGCCGGCCCGGGGCGGGCATCGCCCCCGGTACCTCCAGCCGCTACTATTTCCGCGGGCCGTGTTCCAACACTATTCACCCCGGCCAAGAGGCCTATTCCCCGGCCCGCACCCCGCCATTGAGACTGCATGGGAATTATTATTTTTTTATCTCTCAACCTGTCCAAGAGGCCTGCTGCCCGCCGCAATCGCCGCCGGGCCGGCCCGCACCCTGCCATTGAGACTGAACGGGAATTATTATTTTTTTATCTCTCAACCTGTCCAAGAGGCCTGCTGCCCGCCGCACTCGCACCCCGCCATTGAGACTGAACGGGGATTATTATTTTTTTTAACTCGGCCTCCGGGCCGGGGCGGGCTTCGCCCCCGGTACCTCCAGCCGCTTCTATTTACGCGCGCCGCGTTCCAACATATTCACCCCGGCCAAGAGGCCTATTCCCCGGCCCGCACCCCGCCATTGAGACTGCATGGGAATTATTATTTTTTTATCTCTCAACCTGTCCAAGAGGCCTGCTGCCCGCCGCAATCGCCGCCGGGCCGGCCCGCACCCTGCCATAGAGACTGAACGGGAATTATTATTTTTTTATCTCTCAACCTGTCCAAGAGGCCTGCTGCCCGCCGCACTCGCACCCCGCCATTGAGACTGAACGGGGATTATTATTTTTTTTAACTCGGCCTCCGGGCCGGGGCGGGCTTCGCCCCCGGTACCTCCAGCCGCTTCTATTTACGCGCGCCGCGTTCCAACATATTCACCCCGGCCAAGAGGCCTCTTCCCCGGCCACACTCGTCCGCCGGGCCGGCCCGCACCCCGCCATTGAGACTGCACGGGAATTATTATTTTTATATCTCTCAACCTGTCCAAGAGGCCGGGTGCCCGCCGCAATCGCCGCCGGGCCGGCCCGCACCCTGCCATTGAGACTGAATGGGGATTATTTATTTTTTTAACTTGGCCCCCGGCCCGGGGCGGGCATCGCCCCCGGTACCTCCAGCCGCTACTATTTCCGCGGGCCGTGTTCCAACACTATTCACCCCGGCCAAGAGGCCTATTCCCCGGCCCGCACCCCGCCATTGAGACTGCATGGGAATTATTATTTTTTTATCTCTCAACCTGTCCAAGAGGCCTGCTGCCCGCCGCAATCGCCGCCGGGCCGGCCCGCACCCTGCCATTGAGACTGAACGGGGATTATTTATTTTTTTAACTTGGCCGCCGGGCCGGGGCGGGCATCGCCCCCGGTACCTCCAGCCGCTTCTATTTCCGCGGGCCGTGTTCCAACACTATTCACCCCGGCCAAGAGGCCTATTCCCCGGCCCGCACCCCGCCATTGAGACTGCACGGGAATTATTATTTTTTTATCTCTCAACCTGTCCAAGAGGCCTGCTGCCCGCCGCACTCGCCGCCGGGCCGGCCCGCACCCCGCCATTGAGACTGAACGGGGATTATTATTTTTTTTAACTCGGCGTCCGGCCGGGGCGGGCTTCGCCCCCGGTACCTCCAGCCGCTTCTATTTACGCGCGCCGCGTTCCAACATATTCACCCCGGCCAAGAGGCCTATTCCCCGGCCCGCACCCCGCCATTGAGACTGCATGGGAATTATTATTTTTTTATCTCTCAACCTGTCCAAGAGGCCTGCTGCCCGCCGCAATCGCCGCCGGGCCGGCCCGCACCCTGCCATTGAGACTGCACGGGAATTATTATTTTTTTATCTCTCAACCTGTCCAAGAGGCCTGCTGCCCGCCGCACTCGCCGCCGGGCCGGCCCGCACCCTGCCATTGAGACTGAACGGGGATTATTTATTTTTTTAACTTGGCCGCCGGGCCGGGGCGGGCATCGCCCCCGGTACCTCCAGCCGCTACTATTTCCGCGGGCCGTGTTCCAACACTATTCACCCCGGCCAAGAGGCCTATTCCCCGGCCCGCACCCCGCCATTGAGACTGCACGGGAATTATTATTTTTTTATCTCTCAACCTGTCCAAGAGGCCTGCTGCCCGCCGCAATCGCCGCCGGGCCGGCCCGCACCCTGCCATTGAGACTGAACGGGGATTATTTATTTTTTTAACTTGGCCGCCGGGCCGGGGCGGGCATCGCCCCCGGTACCTCCAGCCGCTACTATTTCCGCGGGCCGTGTTCCAACACTATTCACCCCGGCCAAGAGGCCTATTCCCCGGCCCGCACCCCGCCATTGAGACTGCACGGGAATTATTATTTTTTTATCTCTCAACCTGTCCAAGAGGCCTGCTGCCCGCCGCACTCGCCGCCGGGCCGGCCCGCACCCTGCCATTGAGACTGAACGGGAATTATTATTTTTTTATCTCTCAACCTGTCCAAGAGGCCTGCTGCCCACCGCACTCGCCGCCGGGCCGGCCCGCACCCTGCCATTGAGACTGAACGGGGATTATTTATTTTTTTAACTTGGCCGCCGGCCCGGGGCGGGCATCGCCCCCGGTACCTCCAGCCGCTACTATTTCCGCGGGCCGTGTTCCAACACTATTCACCCCGGCCAAGAGGCCTATTCCCCGGCCCGCACCCCGCCATTGAGACTGCACGGGAATTATTATTTTTTTATCTCTCAACCTGTCCAAGAGGCCTGCTGCCCGCCGCAATCGCCGCCGGGCCGGCCCGCACCCTGCCATTGAGACTGAACGGGGATTATTTATTTTTTTAACTTGGCCGCCGGGCCGGGGCGGGCATCGCCCCCGGTACCTCCAGCCGCTACTATTTCCGCGGGCCGTGTTCAAACACTATTCACCCCGGCCAAGAGGCCTATTCCCCGGCCCGCACCCCGCCATTGAGACTGCACGGGAATTATTATTTTTTTATCTCTCAACCTGTCCAAGAGGCCTGCTGCCCGCCGCACTCGCCGCCGGGCCGGCCCGCACCCCGCCATTGAGACTGAACGGGGATTATTATTTTTTTTAACTCGGCCTCCGGGCCGGGGCGGGCTTCGCCCCCGGTACCTCCAGCCGCTTCTATTTACGCGCGCCGCGTTCCAACATATTCACCCCGGCCAAGAGGCCTATTCCCCGGCCCGCACCCCGCCATTGAGACTGCATGGGAATTATTATTTTTTTTATCTCTCAACCTGTCCAAGAGGCCCGCTGCCCGCCGCACTCGTCGCCGGGCCGGCCCGCACCCCGCCATTGAGACTGAACGGGGATTATTATTTTTTTTAACTCGGCCTCCGGGCCGGGGCGGGCTTCGCCCCCGGTACCTCCAGCCGCTTCTATTTACGCGCGCCGCGTTCCAACATATTCACCCCGGCCAAGAGGCCTATTCCCCGGCCCGCACCCCTCCATTGAGACTGCATGGGAATTATTATTTTTTTATCTCTCAACCTGTCCAAGAGGCCTGCTGCCCGCCGCAATCGCCGCCGGGCCGGCCCGCACCCTGCCATTGAGACTGAACGGGAATTATTATTTTTTTATCTCTCAACCTGTCCAAGAGGCCTGCTGCCCGCCGCACTCGCCGCCGGGCCGGCCCGCACCCTGCCATTGAGACTGAACGGGGATTATTTATTTTTTTAACTTGGCCGCCGGGCCGGGGCGGGCATCGCCCCCGGTACCTCCAGCCGCTACTATTTCCGCGGGCCGTGTTCCAACACTATTCACCCCGGCCAAGAGGCCTATTCCCCGGCCCGCACCCCGCCATTGAGACTGCATGGGAATTATTATTTTTTTATCTCTCAACCTGTCCAAGAGGCCTGCTGCCCGCCGCAATCGCCGCCGGGCCGGCCCGCACCCTGCCATTGAGACTGAACGGGGATTATTTATTTTTTTAACTTGGCCGCCGGGCCGGGGCGGGCATCGCCCCCGGTACCTCCAGCCGCTACTATTTCCGCGGGCCGTGTTCCAACACTATTCACCCCGGCCAAGAGGCCTATTCCCCGGCCCGCACCCCGCCATTGAGACTGCACGGGAATTATTATTTTTTTATCTCTCAACCTGTCCAAGAGGCCTGCTGCCCGCCGCAATCGCCGCCGGGCCGGCCCGCACCCTGCCATTGAGACTGAACGGGGATTATTTATTTTTTTAACTTGGCCGCCGGGCCGGGGCGGGCATCGCCCCCGGTACCTCCAGCCGCTACTATTTCCGCGGGCCGTGTTCCAACACTATTCACCCCGGCCAAGAGGCCTATTCCCCGGCCCGCACCCCGCCATTGAGACTGCAAGGGAATTATTATTTTTTTATCTCTCAACCTGTCCAAGAGGCCTGCTGCCCGCCGCACTCGCCGCCGGGCCGGCCCGCACCCCGCCATTGAGACTGAACGGGGATTATTATTTTTTTTAACTCGGCCTCCGGGCCGGGGCGGGCTTCGCCCCCGGTACCTCCAGCCGCTTCTATTTACGCGCGCCGCGTTCCAACATATTCACCCCGGCCAAGAGGCCTATTCCCCGGCCCGCACCCCGCCATTGAGACTGCATGGGAATTATTATTTTTTTATCTCTCAACCTGTCCAAGAGGCCTGCTGCCCGCCGCAATCGCCGCCGGGCCGGCCCGCACCCTGCCATTGAGACTGAACGGGAATTATTATTTTTTTATCTCTCAACCTGTCCAAGAGGCCTGCTGCCCGCCGCACTCGCCGCCGGGCCGGCCCGCACCCTGCCATTGAGACTGAACGGGGATTATTTATTTTTTTAACTTGGCCGCCGGGCCGGGGCGGGCATCGCCCCCGGTACCTCCAGCCGCTACTATTTCCGCGGGCCGTGTTCCAACACTATTCACCCCGGCCAAGAGGCCTATTCCCCGGCCCGCACCCCGCCATTGAGACTGCATGGGAATTATTATTTTTTTATCTCTCAACCTGTCCAAGAGCCCTGCTGCCCGCCGCACTCGCCGCCGGGCCGGCCCGCACCCCGCCATTGAGACTGAACGGGGATTATTATTTTTTTTAACTCGGCCTCCGGGCCGGGGCGGGCTTCGCCCCCGGTACCTCCAGCCGCTTCTATTTACGCGCGCCGCGTTCCAACATATTCACCCCGGCCAAGAGGCCTATTCCCCGGCCCGCACCCCGCCATTGAGACTGCATGGGAATTATTATTTTTTTATCTCTCAACCTGTCCAAGAGGCCTGCTGCCCGCCGCACTCGCCGCCGGGCCGGCCCGCACCCTGCCATTGAGACTGAACGGGGATTATTTATTTTTTTAACTTGGCCGCCGGGCCGGGGCGGGCATCGCCCCCGGTACCTCCAGCCGCTACTATTTCCGCGGGCCGTGTTCCAACACTATTCACCCCGGCCAAGAGGCCTATTCCCCGGCCCGCACCCCGCCATTGAGACTGCACGGGAATTATTATTTTTTTATCTCTCAACCTGTCCAAGAGGCCTGCTGCCCGCCGCAATCGCCGCCGGGCCGGCCCGCACCCTGCCATTGAGACTGAACGGGGATTATTTATTTTTTTAACTTGGCCGCCGGGCCGGGGCGGGCATCGCCCCCGGTACCTCCAGCCGCTACTATTTCCGCGGGCCGTGTTCCAACACTATTCACCCCGGCCAAGAGGCCTATTCCCCGGCCCGCACCCCGCCATTGAGACTGCACGGGAATTATTATTTTTTTATCTCTCAACCTGTCCAAGAGGCCTGCTGCCCGCCGCACTCGCCGCCGGGCCGGCCCGCACCCTGCCATTGAGACTGAACGGGAATTATTATTTTTTTATCTCTCAACCTGTCCAAGAGGCCTGCTGCCCGCCGCACTCGCCGCCGGGCCGGCCCGCACCCCGCCATTGAGACTGAACGGGGATTATTATTTTTTTTAACTCGGCCTCCGGGCCGGGGCGGGCTTCGCCCCCGGTACCTCCAGCCGCTTCTATTTACGCGCGCCGCGTTCCAACATATTCACCCCGGCCAAGAGGCCTATTCCCCGGCCCGCACCCCTCCATTGAGACTGCATGGGAATTATTATTTTTTTATCTCTCAACCTGTCCAAGAGGCCTGCTGCCCGCCGCAATCGCCGCCGGGCCGGCCCGCACCCTGCCATTGAGACTGAACGGGAATTATTATTTTTTTATCTCTCAACCTGTCCAAGAGGCCTGCTGCCCGCCGCACTCGCCGCCGGGCCGGCCCGCACCCTGCCATTGAGACTGAACGGGGATTATTTATTTTTTTAACTTGGCCGCCGGGCCGGGGCGGGCATCGCCCCCGGTACCTCCAGCCGCTACTATTTCCGCGGGCCGTGTTCCAACACTATTCACCCCGGCCAAGAGGCCTATTCCCCGGCCCGCACCCCGCCATTGAGACTGCAAGGGAATTATTATTTTTTTATCTCTCAACCTGTCCAAGAGGCCTGCTGCCCGCCGCAATCGCCGCCGGGCCGGCCCGCACCCTGCCATTGAGACTGAACGGGGATTATTTATTTTTTTAACTTGGCCGCCGGCCCGGGGCGGGCATCGCCCCCGGTACCTCCAGCCGCTACTATTTCCGCGGGCCGTGTTCCAACACTATTCACCCCGGCCAAGAGGCCTATTCCCCGGCCCGCACCCCGCCATTGAGACTGCACGGGAATTATTATTTTTTTATCTCTCAACCTGTCCAAGAGGCCTGCTGCCCGCCGCAATCGCCGCCGGGCCGGCCCGCACCCTGCCATTGAGACTGAACGGGGATTATTTATTTTTTTAACTTGGCCGCCGGGCCGGGGCGGGCATCGCCCCCGGTACCTCCAGCCGCTACTATTTCCGCGGGCCGTGTTCAAACACTATTCACCCCGGCCAAGAGGCCTATTCCCCGGCCCGCACCCCGCCATTGAGACTGCATGGGAATTATTATTTTTTTATCTCTCAACCTGTCCAAGAGGCCTGCTGCCCGCCGCACTCGCCGCCGGGCCGGCCCGCACCCCGCCATTGAGACTGAACGGGGATTATTATTTTTTTTAACTCGGCCTCCGGGCCGGGGCGGGCTTCGCCCCCGGTACCTCCAGCCGCTTCTATTTACGCGCGCCGCGTTCCAACATATTCACCCCGGCCAAGAGGCCTATTCCCCGGCCCGCACCCCGCCATTGAGACTGCATGGGAATTATTATTTTTTTATCTCTCAACCTGTCCAAGAGGCCTGCTGCCCGCCGCAATCGCCGCCGGGCCGGCCCGCACCCTGCCATTGAGACTGAACGGGAATTATTATTTTTTTATCTCTCAACCTGTCCAAGAGGCCTGCTGCCCGCCGCACTCGCCGCCGGGCCGGCCCGCACCCTGCCATTGAGACTGAACGGGGATTATTTATTTTTTTAACTTGGCCGCCGGGCCGGGGCGGGCATCGCCCCCGGTACCTCCAGCCGCTACTATTTCCGCGGGCCGTGTTCCAACACTATTCACCCCGGCCAAGAGGCCTATTCCCCGGCCCGCACCCCGCCATTGAGACTGCATGGGAATTATTATTTTTTTATCTCTCAACCTGTCCAAGAGCCCTGCTGCCCGCCGCACTCGCCGCCGGGCCGGCCCGCACCCCGCCATTGAGACTGAACGGGGATTATTATTTTTTTTAACTCGGCCTCCGGGCCGGGGCGGGCTTCGCCCCCGGTACCTCCAGCCGCTTCTATTTACGCGCGCCGCGTTCCAACATATTCACCCCGGCCAAGAGGCCTATTCCCCGGCCCGCACCCCGCCATTGAGACTGCATGGGAATTATTATTTTTTTATCTCTCAACCTGTCCAAGAGGCCTGCTGCCCGCCGCAATCGCCGCCGGGCCGGCCCGCACCCTGCCATTGAGACTGAACGGGAATTATTATTTTTTTATCTCTCAACCTGTCCAAGAGGCCTGCTGCCCGCCGCACTCGCCGCCGGGCCGGCCCGCACCCTGCCATTGAGACTGAACGGGGATTATTTATTTTTTTAACTTGGCCGCCGGGCCGGGGAGGGCATCGCCCCCGGTACCTCCAGCCGCTACTATTTCCGCGGGCCGTGTTCCAACACTATTCACCCCGGCCAAGAGGCCTATTCCCCGGCCCGCACCCCACCATTGAGACTGCATGGGAATTATTATTTTTTTATCTCTCAACCTGTCCAAGAGGCCTGCTGCCCGCCGCAATCGCCGCCGGGCCGGCCCGCACCCTGCCATTGAGACTGAACGGGGATTATTTATTTTTTTAACTTGGCCGCCGGGCCGGGGCGGGCATCGCCCCCGGTACCTCCAGCCGCTACTATTTCCGCGGGCCGTGTTCCAACACTATTCACCCCGGCCAAGAGGCCTATTCCCCGGCCCGCACCCCGCCATTGAGACTGCACGGGAATTATTATTTTTTTATCTCTCAACCTGTCCAAGAGGCCTGCTGCCCGCCGCACTCGCCGCCGGGCCGGCCCGCACCCCGCCATTGACACTGAACGGGGATTATTTATTTTTTTAACTTGGCCGCCGGCCCGGGGCGGGCATCGCCCCCGGTACCTCCAGCCGCTACTATTTCCGCGGGCCGTGTTCCAACACTATTCACCCCGGCCAAGAGGCCTATTCCCCGGCCCGCACCCCGCCATTGAGACTGCACGGGAATTATTATTTTTTTATCTCTCAACCTGTCCAAGAGGCCTGCTGCACGCCGCAATCGCCGCCGGGCCGGCCCGCACCCTGCCATTGAGACTGAACGGGGATTATTTATTTTTTTAACTTGGCCGCCGGCCCGGGGCGGGCATCGCCCCCGGTACCTCCAGCCGCTACTATTTCCGCGGGCCGTGTTCCAACACTATTCACCCCGGCCAAGAGGCCTATTCCCCGGCCCGCACCCCGCCATTGAGACTGCATGGGAATTATTATTTTTTTATCTCTCAACCTGTCCAAAGGGCCTGCTGCCCGCCGCAATCGCCGCCGGGCCGGCCCGCACCCTGCCATTGAGACTGAACGTGAATTATTATTTTTTTATCTCTCAACCTGTCCAAGAGGCCTGCTGCCCGCCGCACTCGCCGCCGGGCCGGCCCGCACCCTGCCATTGAGACTGAACGGGGATTATTTATTTTTTTAACTTGGCCGCCGGGCCGGGGCGGGCATCGCCCCCGGTACCTCCAGCCGCTACTATTTCCGCGGGCCGTGTTCCAACACTATTCACCCCGGCCAAGAGGCCTATTCCCCGGCCCGCACCCCGCCATTGAGACTGCATGGGAATTATTATTTTTTTATCTCTCAACCTGTCCAAGAGGCCTGCTGCCCGCCGCAATCGCCGCCGGGCCGGCCCGCACCCTGCCATTGAGACTGAACGGGGATTATTTATTTTTTTAACTTGGCCGCCGGGCCGGGGCGGGCATCGCCCCCGGTACCTCCAGCCGCTACTATTTCCGCGGGCCGTGTTCCAACACTATTCACCCCGGCCAAGAGGCCTATTCCCCGGCCCGCACCCCGCCATTGAGACTGCACGGGAATTATTATTTTTTTATCTCTCAACCTGTCCAAGAGGCCTGCTGCCCGCCGCAATCGCCGCCGGGCCGGCCCGCACCCTGCCATTGAGACTGAACGGGGATTATTTATTTTTTTAACTTGGCCGCCGGGCCGGGGCGGGCATCGCCCCCGGTACCTCCAGCCGCTACTATTTCCGCGGGCCGTGTTCCAACACTATTCACCCCGGCCAAGAGGCCTATTCCCCGGCCCGCACCCCGCCATTGAGACTGCACGGGAATTATTATTTTTTTATCTCTCAACCTGTCCAAGAGGCCTGCTGCCCGCCGCACTCGCCGCCGGGCCGGCCCGCACCCCGCCATTGAGACTGAACGGGGATTATTATTTTTTTTAACTCGGCCTCCGGGCCGGGGCGGGCTTCGCCCCCGGTACCTCCAGCCGCTTCTATTTACGCGCGCCGCGTTCCAACATATTCACCCCGGCCAAGAGGCCTATTCCCCGGCCCGCACCCCGCCATTGAGACTGCATGGGAATTATTATTTTTTTATCTCTCAACCTGTCCAAGAGGCCTGCTGCCCGCCGCAATCGCCGCCGGGCCGGCCCGCACCCTGCCATTGAGACTGAACGGGAATTATTATTTTTTTATCTCTCAACCTGTCCAAGAGGCCTGCTGCCCGCCGCACTCGCCGCCGGGCCGGCCCGCACCCTGCCATTGAGACTGAACGGGGATTATTTATTTTTTTAACTTGGCCGCCGGGCCGGGGCGGGCATCGCCCCCGGTACCTCCAGCCGCTACTATTTCCGCGGGCCGTGTTCCAACACTATTCACCCCGGCCAAGAGGCCTATTCCCCGGCCCGCACCCCGCCATTGAGACTGCATGGGAATTATTATTTTTTTATCTCTCAACCTGTCCAAGAGCCCTGCTGCCCGCCGCACTCGCCGCCGGGCCGGCCCGCACCCCGCCATTGAGACTGAACGGGGATTATTATTTTTTTTAACTCGGCCTCCGGGCCGGGGCGGGCTTCGCCCCCGGTACCTCCAGCCGCTTCTATTTACGCGCGCCGCGTTCCAACATATTCACCCCGGCCAAGAGGCCTATTCCCCGGCCCGCACCCCGCCATTGAGACTGCATGGGAATTATTATTTTTTTATCTCTCAACCTGTCCAAGAGGCCTGCTGCCCGCCGCAATCGCCGCCGGGCCGGCCCGCACCCTGCCATTGAGACTGAACGGGAATTATTATTTTTTTATCTCTCAACCTGTCCAAGAGGCCTGCTGCCCGCCGCACTCGCCGCCGGGCCGGCCCGCACCCTGCCATTGAGACTGAACGGGGATTATTTATTTTTTTAACTTGGCCGCCGGGCCGGGGAGGGCATCGCCCCCGGTACCTCCAGCCGCTACTATTTCCGCGGGCCGTGTTCCAACACTATTCACCCCGGCCAAGAGGCCTATTCCCCGGCCCGCACCCCACCATTGAGACTGCATGGGAATTATTATTTTTTTATCTCTCAACCTGTCCAAGAGGCCTGCTGCCCGCCGCAATCGCCGCCGGGCCGGCCCGCACCCTGCCATTGAGACTGAACGGGGATTATTTATTTTTTTAACTTGGCCGCCGGGCCGGGGCGGGCATCGCCCCCGGTACCTCCAGCCGCTACTATTTCCGCGGGCCGTGTTCCAACACTATTCACCCCGGCCAAGAGGCCTATTCCCCGGCCCGCACCCCGCCATTGAGACTGCACGGGAATTATTATTTTTTTATCTCTCAACCTGTCCAAGAGGCCTGCTGCCCGCCGCACTCGCCGCCGGGCCGGCCCGCACCCCGCCATTGACACTGAACGGGGATTATTTATTTTTTTAACTTGGCCGCCGGCCCGGGGCGGGCATCGCCCCCGGTACCTCCAGCCGCTACTATTTCCGCGGGCCGTGTTCCAACACTATTCACCCCGGCCAAGAGGCCTATTCCCCGGCCCGCACCCCGCCATTGAGACTGCACGGGAATTATTATTTTTTTATCTCTCAACCTGTCCAAGAGGCCTGCTGCACGCCGCAATCGCCGCCGGGCCGGCCCGCACCCTGCCATTGAGACTGAACGGGGATTATTTATTTTTTTAACTTGGCCGCCGGCCCGGGGCGGGCATCGCCCCCGGTACCTCCAGCCGCTACTATTTCCGCGGGCCGTGTTCCAACACTATTCACCCCGGCCAAGAGGCCTATTCCCCGGCCCGCACCCCGCCATTGAGACTGCATGGGAATTATTATTTTTTTATCTCTCAACCTGTCCAAGAGGCCTGCTGCCCGCCGCAATCGCCGCCGGGCCGGCCCGCACCCTGCCATTGAGACTGAACGGGAATTATTATTTTTTTATCTCTCAACCTGTCCAAGAGGCCTGCTGCCCGCCGCACTCGCACCCCGCCATTGAGACTGAACGGGGATTATTATTTTTTTTAACTCGGCCTCCGGGCCGGGGCGGGCTTCGCCCCCGGTACCTCCAGCCGCTTCTATTTACGCGCGCCGCGTTCCAACATATTCACCCCGGCCAAGAGGCCTATTCCCCGGCCCGCACCCCGCCATTGAGACTGCATGGGAATTATTATTTTTTTATCTCTCAACCTGTCCAAGAGGCCTGCTGCCCGCCGCAATCGCCGCCGGGCCGGCCCGCACCCTGCCATAGAGACTGAACGGGAATTATTATTTTTTTATCTCTCAACCTGTCCAAGAGGCCTGCTGCCCGCCGCACTCGCACCCCGCCATTGAGACTGAACGGGGATTATTATTTTTTTTAACTCGGCCTCCGGGCCGGGGCGGGCTTCGCCCCCGGTACCTCCAGCCGCTTCTATTTACGCGCGCCGCGTTCCAACATATTCACCCCGGCCAAGAGGCCTCTTCCCCGGCCACACTCGTCCGCCGGGCCGGCCCGCACCCCGCCATTGAGACTGCACGGGAATTATTATTTTTATATCTCTCAACCTGTCCAAGAGGCCGGGTGCCCGCCGCAATCGCCGCCGGGCCGGCCCGCACCCTGCCATTGAGACTGAATGGGGATTATTTATTTTTTTAACTTGGCCGCCGGCCCGGGGCGGGCATCGCCCCCGGTACCTCCAGCCGCTACTATTTCCGCGGGCCGTGTTCCAACACTATTCACCCCGGCCAAGAGGCCTATTCCCCGGCCCGCACCCCGCCATTGAGACTGCATGGGAATTATTATTTTTTTATCTCTCAACCTGTCCAAGAGGCCTGCTGCCCGCCGCAATCGCCGCCGGGCCGGCCCGCACCCTGCCATTGAGACTGAACGGGGATTATTTATTTTTTTAACTTGGCCGCCGGGCCGGGGCGGGCATCGCCCCCGGTACCTCCAGCCGCTTCTATTTCCGCGGGCCGTGTTCCAACACTATTCACCCCGGCCAAGAGGCCTATTCCCCGGCCCGCACCCCGCCATTGAGACTGCACGGGAATTATTATTTTTTTATCTCTCAACCTGTCCAAGAGGCCTGCTGCCCGCCGCACTCGCCGCCGGGCCGGCCCGCACCCCGCCATTGAGACTGAACGGGGATTATTATTTTTTTTAACTCGGCGTCCGGCCGGGGCGGGCTTCGCCCCCGGTACCTCCAGCCGCTTCTATTTACGCGCGCCGCGTTCCAACATATTCACCCCGGCCAAGAGGCCTATTCCCCGGCCCGCACCCCGCCATTGAGACTGCATGGGAATTATTATTTTTTTATCTCTCAACCTGTCCAAGAGGCCTGCTGCCCGCCGCAATCGCCGCCGGGCCGGCCCGCACCCTGCCATTGAGACTGAACGGGAATTATTATTTTTTTATCTCTCAACCTGTCCAAGAGGCCTGCTGCCCGCCGCACTCGCCGCCGGGCCGGCCCGCACCCTGCCATTGAGACTGAACGGGGATTATTTATTTTTTTAACTTGGCCGCCGGGCCGGGGCGGGCATCGCCCCCGGTACCTCCAGCCGCTACTATTTCCGCGGGCCGTGTTCCAACACTATTCACCCCGGCCAAGAGGCCTATTCCCCGGCCCGCACCCCGCCATTGAGACTGCACGGGAATTATTATTTTTTTATCTCTCAACCTGTCCAAGAGGCCTGCTGCCCGCCGCAATCGCCGCCGGGCCGGCCCGCACCCTGCCATTGAGACTGAACGGGGATTATTTATTTTTTTAACTTGGCCGCCGGGCCGGGGCGGGCATCGCCCCCGGTACCTCCAGCCGCTACTATTTCCGCTGGCCGTGTTCCAACACTATTCACCCCGGCCAAGAGGCCTATTCCCCGGCCCGCACCCCGCCATTGATACTGCACGGGAATTATTATTTTTTTATCTCTCAACCTGTCCAAGAGGCCTGCTGCCCGCCGCACTCGCCGCCGGGCCGGCCCGCACCCTGCCATTGAGACTGAACGGGAATTATTATTTTTTTATCTCTCAACCTGTCCAAGAGGCCTGCTGCCCACCGCACTCGCCGCCGGGCCGGCCCGCACCCTGCCATTGAGACTGAACGGGGATTATTTATTTTTTTAACTTGGCCGCCGGCCCGGGGCGGGCATCGCCCCCGTACCTCCAGCCGCTACTATTTCCGCGGGCTGTGTTCCAACACTATTCACCCCGGCCAAGAGGCCTATTCCCCGGCCCGCACCCCGCCATTGAGACTGCACGGGAATTATTATTTTTTTATCTCTCAACCTGTCCAAGAGGCCTGCTGCCCGCCGCAATCGCCGCCGGGCCGGCCCGCACCCTGCCATTGAGACTGAACGGGGATTATTTATTTTTTTAACTTGGCCGCCGGGCCGGGGCGGGCATCGCCCCCGGTACCTCCAGCCGCTACTATTTCCGCGGGCCGTGTTCAAACACTATTCACCCCGGCCAAGAGGCCTATTCCCCGGCCCGCACCCCGCCATTGAGACTGCACGGGAATTATTATTTTTTTATCTCTCAACCTGTCCAAGAGGCCTGCTGCCCGCCGCACTCGCCGCCGGGCCGGCCCGCACCCCGCCATTGAGACTGAACGGGGATTATTATTTTTTTTAACTCGGCCTCCGGGCCGGGGCGGGCTTCGCCCCCGGTACCTCCAGCCGCTTCTATTTACTCGCGCCGCGTTCCAACATATTCACCCCGGCCAAGAGGCCTATTCCCCGGCCCGCACCCCGCCATTGAGACTGCATGGGAATTATTATTTTTTTATCTCTCAACCTGTCCAAGTGGCCTGCTGCCCGCCGCAATCGCCACCGGGCCGGCCCGCACCCTGCCATTGAGACTGAACGGGAATTATTATTTTTTTATCTCTCAACCTGTCCAAGAGGCCTGCTGCCCGCCGCACTCGCCGCCGGGCCGGCCCGCACCCTGCCATTGAGACTGAACGGGGATTATTTATTTTTTTAACTTGGCCGCCGGGCCGGGGCGGGCATCGCCCCCGGTACCTCCAGCCGCTACTATTTCCGCGGGCCGTGTTCCAACACTATTCACCCCGGCCAAGAGGCCTATTCCCCGGCCCGCACCCCGCCATTGAGACTGCATGGGAATTATTATTTTTTTATCTCTCAACCTGTCCAAGAGGCCTGCTGCCCGCCGCAATCGCCGCCGGGCCGGCCCGCACCCTGCCATTGAGACTGAACGGGGATTATTTATTTTTTTAACTTGGCCGCCGGGCCGGGGCGGGCATCGCCCCCGGTACCTCCAGCCGCTACTATTTCCGCGGGCCGTGTTCCAACACTATTCAACCCGGCCAAGAGGCCTATTCCCCGGCCCGCACCCCGCCATTGAGACTGCACGGGAATTATTATTTTTTTATCTCTCAACCTGTCCAAGAGGCCTGCTGCCCGCCGCAATCGCCGCCGGGCCGGCCCGCACCCTGCCATTGAGACTGAACGGGGATTATTTATTTTTTTAACTTGGCCGCCGGCCCGGGGCGGGCATCGCCCCCGGTACCTCCAGCCGCTACTATTTCCGCGGGCCGTGTTCCAACACTATTCACCCCGGCCAAGAGGCCTATTCCCCGGCCCGCACCCCGCCATTGAGACTGCACGGGAATTATTATTTTTTTATCTCTCAACCTGTCCAAGAGGCCTGCTGCCCGCCGCACTCGCCGCCGGGCCGGCCCGCACCCCGCCATTGAGACTGAACGGGGATTATTATTTTTTTTAACTCGGCGTCCGGGCCGGGGGGGGCTTCGCCCCCGGTACCTCCAGCCGCTTCTATTTACGCGCGCCGCGTTCCAACATATTCACCCCGGCCAAGAGGCCTATTCCCCGGCCCGCACCCCGCCATTGAGACTGCACGGGAATTATTATTTTTTTATCTCTCAACCTGTCCAAGAGGCCTGCTGCCCGCCGCACTCGCCGCCGGGCCGGCCCGCACCCTGCCATTGAGACTGAACGGGAATTATTATTTTTTTATCTCTCAACCTGTCCAAGAGGCCTGCTGCCCACCGCAATCGCCGCCGGGCCGGCCCGCACCCTGCCATTGAGACTGAACGGGGATTATTTATTTTTTTAACTTGGCCGCCGGCCCGGGGCGGGCATCGCCCCCGGTACCTCCAGCCGCTACTATTTCCGCGGGCCGTGTTCCAACACTATTCACCCCGGCCAAGAGGCCTATTCCCCGGCCCGCACCCCGCCATTGAGACTGCACGGGAATTATTATTTTTTTATCTCTCAACCTGTCCAAGAGGCCTGCTGCCCGCCGCAATCGCCGCCGGGCCGGCCCGCACCCTGCCATTGAGACTGAACGGGGATTATTTATTTTTTTAACTTGGCCGCCGGGCCGGGGCGGGCATCGCCCCCGGTACCTCCAGCCGCTACTATTTCCGCGGGCCGTGTTCCAACACTATTCACCCCGGCCAAGAGGCCTATTCCCCGGCCCGCACCCCGCCATTGAGACTGCACGGGAATTATTATTTTTTTATCTCTCAACCTGTCCAAGAGGCCTGCTGCCCGCCGCACTCGCCGCCGGGCCGGCCCGCACCCCGCCATTGAGACTGAACGGGGATTATTATTTTTTTTAACTCGGCCTCCGGGCCGGGGCGGGCTTCGCCCCCGGTACCTCCAGCCGCTTCTATTTACGCGCGCCGCGTTCCAACATATTCACCCCGGCCAAGAGGCCTATTCCCCGGCCCGCACCCCGCCATTGAGACTGCATGGGAATTATTATTTTTTTATCTCTCAACCTGTCCAAGTGGCCTGCTGCCCGCCGCAATCGCCACCGGGCCGGCCCGCACCCTGCCATTGAGACTGAACGGGAATTATTATTTTTTTATCTCTCAACCTGTCCAAGAGGCCTGCTGCCCGCCGCACTCGCCGCCGGGCCGGCCCGCACCCTGCCATTGAGACTGAACGGGGATTATTTATTTTTTTAACTTGGCCGCCGGGCCGGGGCGGGCATCGCCCCCGGTACCTCCAGCCGCTACTATTTCCGCGGGCCGTGTTCCAACACTATTCACCCCGGCCAAGAGGCCTATTCCCCGGCCCGCACCCCGCCATTGAGACTGCATGGGAATTATTATTTTTTTATCTCTCAACCTGTCCAAGAGGCCTGCTGCCCGCCGCAATCGCCGCCGGGCCGGCCCGCACCCTGCCATTGAGACTGAACGGGGATTATTTATTTTTTTAACTTGGCCGCCGGGCCGGGGCGGGCATCGCCCCCGGTACCTCCAGCCGCTACTATTTCCGCGGGCCGTGTTCCAACACTATTCAACCCGGCCAAGAGGCCTATTCCCCGGCCCGCACCCCGCCATTGAGACTGCACGGGAATTATTATTTTTTTATCTCTCAACCTGTCCAAGAGGCCTGCTGCCCGCCGCACTCGCCGCCGGGCCGGCCCGCACCCCGCCATTGAGACTGAACGGGGATTATTATTTTTTTTAACTCGGCGTCCGGGCCGGGGCGGGCTTCGCCCCCGGTACCTCCAGCCGCTTCTATTTACGCGCGCCGCGTTCCAACATATTCACCCCGGCCAAGAGGCCTATTCCCCGGCCCGCACCCCGCCATTGAGACTGCATGGGAATTATTATTTTTTTATCTCTCAACCTGTCCAAGAGGCCTGCTGCCCGCCGCAATCGCCGCCGGGCCGGCCCGCACCCTGCCATTGAGACTGAACGGAATTATTATTTTTTTATCTCTCAACCTGTCCAAGAGGCCTGCTGCCCGCCGCACTCGCCGCCGGGCCGGCCCGCACCCCGCCATTGAGACTGAACGGGGATTATTATTTTTTTTTAACTCGGCGTCCGGGCCGGGGCGGGCTTCGCCCCCGGTACCTCCAGCCGCTTCTATTTACGCGCGCCGCGTTCCAACATATTCACCCCGGCCAAGAGGCCTATTCCCCGGCCCGCACCCCGCCATTGAGACTGCATGGGAATTATTATTTTTTTATCTCTCAACCTGTCCAAGAGGCCTGCTGCCCGCCGCAATCGCCGCCGGGCCGGCCCGCACCCTGCCATTGAGACTGAACGGGAATTATTATTTTTTTATCTCTCAACCTGTCCAAGAGGCCTGCTGCCCGCCGCACTCGCCGCCGGGCCGGCCCGCACCCTGCCATTGAGACTGAACGGGGATTATTTATTTTTTTGACTTGGCCGCCGGGCCGGGGCGGGCATCGCCCCCGGTACCTCCAGCCGCTACTATTTCCGCGGGCCGTGTTCCAACACTATTCACCCCGGCCAAGAGGCCTATTCCCCGGCCCGCACCCCGCCATTGAGACTGCATGGGAATTATTATTTTTTTTATCTCTCAACCTGTCCAAGAGGCCTGCTGCCCGCCGCAATCGCCGCCGGGCCGGCCCGCACCCTGCCATTGAGACTGAACGGGGATTATTTATTTTTTTAACTTGGCCGCCGGCCCGGGGCGGGCATCGCCCCCGGTACCTCCAGCCGCTACTATTTCCGCGGGCCGTGTTCCAACACTATTCACCCCGGCCAAGAGGCCTATTCCCCGGCCCGCACCCCGCCATTGAGACTGCACGGGAATTATTATTTTTTTATCTCTCAACCTGTCCAAGAGGCCTGCTGCCCGCCGCAATCGCCGCCGGGCCGGCCCGCACCCTGCCATTGAGACTGAACGGGGATTATTTATTTTTTTAACTTGGCCGCCGGCCCGGGGCGGGCATCGCCCCCGGTACCTCCAGCCGCTACTATTTCCGCGGGCCGTGTTCCAACACTATTCACCCCGGCCAAGAGGCCTATTCCCCGGCCCGCACCCCGCCATTGAGACTGCATGGGAATTATTATTTTTTTATCTCTCAACCTGTCCAAGAGGCCTGCTGCCCGCCGCAATCGCCGCCGGGCCGGCCCGCACCCTGCCATTGAGACTGAACGGGGATTATTTATTTTTTTAACTTGGCCGCCGGGCCGGGGCGGGCATCGCCCCCGGTACCTCCAGCCGCTACTATTTCCGCGGGCCGTGTTCCAACACTATTCACCCCGGCCAAGAGGCCTATTCCCCGGCCAGCACCCCGCCATTGAGACTGCACGGGAATTATTATTTTTTTATCTCTCAACCTGTCCAAGAGGCCTGCTGCCCGCCGCACTCGCCGCCGGGCCGGCCCGCACCCCGCCATTGAGACTGGACGGGGATTATTATTTTTTTTAACTCGGCGTCCGGGCCGGGGCGGGCTTCGCCCCCGGTACCTCCAGCCGCTTCTATTTACGCGCGCCGCGTTCCAACATATTCACCCCGGCCAAGAGGCCTATTCCCCGGCCCGCACCCCGCCATTGAGACTGCATGGGAATTATTATTTTTTTATCTCTCAACCTGTCCAAGAGGCCTGCTGCCCGCCGCACTCGCCGCCGGGCCGGCCCGCACCCTGCCATTGAGACTGAACGGGGATTATTTATTTTTTTAACTTGGCCGCCGGCCCGGGGCGGGCATCGCCCCCGGTACCTCCAGCCGCTACTATTTCCGCGGGCCGTGTTCCAACACTATTCACCCCGGCCAAGAGGCCTATTCCCCGGCCCGCACCCCGCCATTGAGACTGCACGGGAATTATTATTTTTTTATCTCTCAACCTGTCCAAGAGGCCTGCTGCCCGCCGCAATCGCCGCCGGGCCGGCCCGCACCCTGCCATTGAGACTGAACGGGGATTATTTATTTTTTTAACTTGGCCGCCGGGCCGGGGCGGGCATCGCCCCCGGTACCTCCAGCCGCTACTATTTCCGCGGGCCGTGTTCCAACACTATTCACCCCGGCCAAGAGGCCTATTCCCCGGCCCGCACCCCGCCATTGAGACTGCACGGGAATTATTATTTTTTTATCTCTCAACCTGTCCAAGAGGCCTGCTGCCCGCCGCACTCGCCGCCGGGCCGGCCCCGCACCCCGCCATTGAGACTGAACGGGATTATTATTTTTTTTAACTCGGCCTCCGGGCCGGGGCGGGCTTCGCCCCCGGTACCTCCAGCCGCTTCTATTTACGCGCGCCGCGTTCCAACATATTCACCCCGGCCAAGAGGCCTATTCCCCGGCCCGCACCCCGCCATTGAGACTGAATGGGAATTATTATTTTTTTATCTCTCAACCTGTCCAAGAGGCCTGCTGCCCGCCGCAATCGCCGCCGGGCCGGCCCGCACCCTGCCATTGAGACTGAACGGGAATTATTATTTTTTTTATCTCTCAACCTGTCCAAGAGGCCTGCTGCCCGCCGCACTCGCCGCCGGGCCGGCCCGCACCCTGCCATTGAGACTGAACGGGGATTATTTATTTTTTAAACTTGGCCGCCGGCCCGGGGCGGGCATCGCCCCCGGTACCTCCAGCCGCTACTATTTCCGCGGGCCGTGTTCCAACACTATTCACCCCGGCCAAGAGGCCTATTCCCCGGCCCGCACCCCGCCATTGAGACTGCACGGGAATTATTATTTTTTTATCTCTCAACCTGTCCAAGAGGCCTGCTGCCCGCCGCAATCGCCGCCGGGCCGGCCCGCACCCTGCCATTGAGACTGAACGGGGATTATTTATTTTTTTAACTTGGCCGCCGGGCCGGGGCGGGCATCGCCCCCGGTACCTCCAGCCGCTACTATTTCCGCGGGCCGTGTTCCAACACTATTCACCCCGGCCAAGAGGCCTATTCCCCGGCCCGCACCCCGCCATTGAGACTGCACGGGAATTATTATTTTTTTATCTCCCAACCTGTCCAAGAGGCCTGCTGCCCGCCGCACTCGCCGCCGGGCCGGCCCGCACCCCGCCATTGAGACTGAACGGGGATTTTTTTTTTTTTAACTCGGCCTCCGGGCGGGGCGGGCTTCGCCCCCGGTACCTCCAGCCGCTTCTATTTACGCGCGCCGCGTTCCAACATATTCACCCCGGCCAAGAGGCCTATTCCCCGGCCCGCACCCCTCCATTGAGACTGCATGGGAATTATTATTTTTTTATCTCTCAACCTGTCCAAGAGGCCTGCTGCCCGCCGCAATCGCCGCCGGGCCGGCCCGCACCCTGCCATTGAGACTGAACGGGAATTATTATTTTTTTATCTCTCAACCTGTCCAAGAGGCCTGCTGCCCGCCGCACTCGCCGCCGGGCCGGCCCGCACCCTGCCATTGAGACTGTACGGGGATTATTTATTTTTTTAACTTGGCCGCCGGGCCGGGGCGGGCATCGCCCCCGGTACCTCCAGCCGCTACTATTTCCGCGGGCCGTGTTCCAACACTATTCACCCCGGCCAAGAGGCCTATTCCCCGGCCCGCACCCCGCCATTGAGACTGCATGGGAATTATTATTTTTTTATCTCTCAACCTGTCCAAGAGGCCTGCTGCCCGCCGCAATCGCCGCCGGGCCGGCCCGCACCCTGCCATTGAGACTGAACGGGGATTATTTATTTTTTTAACTTGGCCGCCGGGCCGGGGCGGGCATCGCCCCCGGTACCTCCAGCCGCTACTATTTCCGCGGGCCGTGTTCCAACACTATTCACCCCGGCCAAGAGGCCTATTCCCCGGCCCGCACCCCGCCATTGAGACTGCACGGGAATTATTATTTTTTTATCTCTCAACCTGTCCAAGAGGCCTGCTGCCCGCCGCAATCGCCGCCGGGCCGGCCCGCACCCTGCCATTGAGACTGAACGGGGATTATTTATTTTTTTAACTTGGCCGCCGGGCCGGGGCGGGCATCGCCCCCGGTACCTCCAGCCGCTACTATTTCCGCGGGCCGTGTTCCAACACTATTCACCCCGGCCAAGAGGCCTATTCCCCGGCCCGCACCCCGCCATTGAGACTGCACGGGAATTATTATTTTTTTATCTCTCAACCTGTCCAAGAGGCCTGCTGCCCGCCGCACTCGCCGCCGGGCCGGCCCGCACCCCGCCATTGAGACTGAACGGGGATTATTATTTTTTTTAACTCGGCCTCCGGGCCGGGGCGGGCTTCGCCCCCGGTACCTCCAGCCGCTTCTATTTACGCGCGCCGCGTTCCAACATATTCACCCCGGCCAAGAGGCCTATTCCCCGGCCCGCACCCCGCCATTGAGACTGCATGGGAATTATTATTTTTTTATCTCTCAACCTGTCCAAGAGGCCTGCTGCCCGCCGCAATCGCCGCCGGGCCGGCCCGCACCCTGCCATTGAGACTGAACGGGAATTATTATTTTTTTATCTCTCAACCTGTCCAAGAGGCCTGCTGCCCGCCGCACTCGCCGCCGGGCCGGCCCGCACCCTGCCATTGAGACTGAACGGGGATTATTTATTTTTTTAACTTGGCCGCCGGGCCGGGGCGGGCATCGCCCCCGGTACCTCCAGCCGCTACTATTTCCGCGGGCCGTGTTCCAACACTATTCACCCCGGCCAAGAGGCCTATTCCCCGGCCAGCACCCCGCCATTGAGACTGCACGGGAATTATTATTTTTTTATCTCTCAACCTGTCCAAGAGGCCTGCTGCCCGCCGCACTCGCCGCCGGGCCGGCCCGCACCCCGCCATTGAGACTGAACGGGGATTATTATTTTTTTTAACTCGGCGTCCGGGCCGGGGCGGGCTTCGCCCCCGGTACCTCCAGCCGCTTCTATTTACGCGCCGCGTTCCAACATATTCACCCCGGCCAAGAGGCCTATTCCCCGGCCCGCACCCCGCCATTGAGACTGCATGGGAATTATTATTTTTTTATCTCTCAACCTGTCCAAGAGGCCTGCTGCCCGCCGCAATCGCCGCCGGGCCGGCCCGCACCCTGCCATTGAGACTGAACGGGAATTATTATTTTTTTATCTCTCAACCTGTCCAAGAGGCCTGCTGCCCGCCGCACTCGCCGCCGGGCCGGCCCGCACCCTGCCATTGAGACTGAACGGGGATTATTTATTTTTTTAACTTGGCCGCCGGCCCGGGGCGGGCATCGCCCCCGGTACCTCCAGCCGCTACTATTTCCGCGGGCCGTGTTCCAACACTATTCACCCCGGCCAAGAGGCCTATTCCCCGGCCCGCACCCCGCCATTGAGACTGCACGGGAATTATTATTTTTTTATCTCTCAACCTGTCCAAGAGGCCTGCTGCCCGCCGCAATCGCCGCCGGGCCGGCCCGCACCCTGCCATTGAGACTGAACGGGGATTATTTATTTTTTTAACTTGGCCGCCGGGCCGGGGCGGGCATCGCCCCCGGTACCTCCAGCCGCTACTATTTCCGCGGGCCGTGTTCCAACACTATTCACCCCGGCCAAGAGGCCTATTCCCCGGCCCGCACCCCGCCATTGAGACTGCACGGGAATTATTATTTTTTTATCTCTCAACCTGTCCAAGAGGCCTGCTGCCCGCCGCACTCGCCGCCGGGCCGGCCCCGCACCCCGCCATTGAGACTGAACGGGGATTATTATTTTTTTTAACTCGGCCTCCGGGCCGGGGCGGGCTTCGCCCCCGGTACCTCCAGCCGCTTCTATTTACGCGCGCCGCGTTCCAACATATTCACCCCGGCCAAGAGGCCTATTCCCCGGCCCGCACCCCGCCATTGAGACTGAATGGGAATTATTATTTTTTTATCTCTCAACCTGTCCAAGAGGCCTGCTGCCCGCCGCAATCGCCGCCGGGCCGGCCCGCACCCTGCCATTGAGACTGAACGGGAATTATTATTTTTTTATCTCTCAACCTGTCCAAGAGGCCTGCTGCCCGCCGCACTCGCCGCCGGGCCGGCCCGCACCCTGCCATTGAGACTGAACGGGGATTATTTATTTTTTTAACTTGGCCGCCGGCCCGGGGCGGGCATCGCCCCCGGTACCTCCAGCCGCTACTATTTCCGCGGGCCGTGTTCCAACACTATTCACCCCGGCCAAGAGGCCTATTCCCCGGCCCGCACCCCGCCATTGAGACTGCACGGGAATTATTATTTTTTTATCTCTCAACCTGTCCAAGAGGCCTGCTGCCCGCCGCAATCGCCGCCGGGCCGGCCCGCACCCTGCCATTGAGACTGAACGGGGATTATTTATTTTTTTAACTTGGCCGCCGGGCCGGGGCGGGCATCGCCCCCGGTACCTCTAGCCGCTACTATTTCCGCGGGCCGTGTTCCAACACTATTCACCCCGGCCAAGAGGCCTATTCCCCGGCCCGCACCCCGCCATTGAGACTGCACGGGAATTATTATTTTTTTATCTCCCAACCTGTCCAAGAGGCCTGCTGCCCGCCGCACTCGCCGCCGGGCCGGCCCGCACCCCGCCATTGAGACTGAACGGGGATTTTTTTTTTTTTTAACTCGGCCTCCGGGCCGGGGCGGGCTTCGCCCCCGGTACCTCCAGCCGCTTCTATTTACGCGCGCCGCGTTCCAACATATTCACCCCGGCCAAGAGGCCTATTCCCCGGCCCGCACCCCTCCATTGAGACTGCATGGGAATTATTATTTTTTTATCTCTCAACCTGTCCAAGAGGCCTGCTGCCCGCCGCAATCGCCGCCGGGCCGGCCCGCACCCTGCCATTGAGACTGAACGGGAATTATTATTTTTTTATCTCTCAACCTGTCCAAGAGGCCTGCTGCCCGCCGCACTCGCCGCCGGGCCGGCCCGCACCCTGCCATTGAGACTGTACGGGGATTATTTATTTTTTTAACTTGGCCGCCGGGCCGGGGCGGGCATCGCCCCCGGTACCTCCAGCCGCTACTATTTCCGCGGGCCGTGTTCCAACACTATTCACCCCGGCCAAGAGGCCTATTCCCCGGCCCGCACCCCGCCATTGAGACTGCATGGGAATTATTATTTTTTTATCTCTCAACCTGTCCAAGAGGCCTGCTGCCCGCCGCAATCGCCGCCGGGCCGGCCCGCACCCTGCCATTGAGACTGAACGGGGATTATTTATTTTTTTAACTTGGCCGCCGGGCCGGGGCGGGCATCGCCCCCGGTACCTCCAGCCGCTACTATTTCCGCGGGCCGTGTTCCAACACTATTCACCCCGGCCAAGAGGCCTATTCCCCGGCCCGCACCCCGCCATTGAGACTGCACGGGAATTATTATTTTTTTATCTCTCAACCTGTCCAAGAGGCCTGCTGCCCGCCGCAATCGCCGCCGGGCCGGCCCGCACCCTGCCATTGAGACTGAACGGGGATTATTTATTTTTTTAACTTGGCCGCCGGGCCGGGGCGGGCATCGCCCCCGGTACCTCCAGCCGCTACTATTTCCGCGGGCCGTGTTCCAACACTATTCACCCCGGCCAAGAGGCCTATTCCCCGGCCCGCACCCCGCCATTGAGACTGCACGGGAATTATTATTTTTTTATCTCTCAACCTGTCCAAGAGGCCTGCTGCCCGCCGCACTCGCCGCCGGGCCGGCCCGCACCCCGCCATTGAGACTGAACGGGGATTACCGGGCCGGGGCGGGCTTCGCCCCCGGTACCTCCAGCCGCTTCTATTTACGCGCGCCGCGTTCCAACATATTCACCCCGGCCAAGAGGCCTATTCCCCGGCCCGCACCCCGCCATTGAGACTGCATGGGAATTATTATTTTTTTATCTCTCAACCTGTCCAAGAGGCCTGCTGCCCGCCGCAATCGCCGCCGGGCCGGCCCGCACCCTGCCATTGAGACTGAACGGGAATTATTATTTTTTTATCTCTCAACCTGTCCAAGAGGCCTGCTGCCCGCCGCACTCGCCGCCGGGCCGGCCCGCACCCTGCCATTGAGACTGAACGGGGATTATTTATTTTTTTAACTTGGCCGCCGGGCCGGGGCGGGCATCGCCCCCGGTACCTCCAGCCGCTACTATTTCCGCGGGCCGTGTTCCAACACTATTCACCCCGGCCAAGAGGCCTATTCCCCGGCCCGCACCCCGCCATTGAGACTGCATGGGAATTATTATTTTTTTATCTCTCAACCTGTCCAAGAGGCCTGCTGCCCGCCGCACTCGCCGCCGGGCCGGCCCGCACCCCGCCATTGAGACTGAACGGGGATTATTATTTTTTTTAACTCGGCCTCCGGGCCGGGGCGGGCTTCGCCCCCGGTACCTCCAGCCGCTTCTATTTACACGCGCCGCGTTCCAACATATTCACCCCGGCCAAGAGGCCTCTTCCCCGGCCACACTCGTCCGCCGTGCCGGCCCGCACCCCGCCATTGAGACTGCACGGGAATTATTATTTTTATATCTCTCAACCTGTCCAAGAGGCCTGCTGCCCGCCGCAATCGCCGCCGGGCCGGCCCGCACCCTGCCATTGAGACTGAACGGGATTATTTATTTTTTTAACTTGGCCGCCGGGCCGGGGCGGGCATCGCCCCCGGTACCTCCAGCCGCTACTATTTCCGCGGGCCGTGTTCCAACACTATTCACCCCGGCCAAGAGGCCTATTCCCCGGCCCGCACCCCGCCATTGAGACTGCATGGGAATTATTATTTTTTTATCTCTCAACCTGTCCAAGAGGCCTGCTGCCCGCCGCAATCGCCGCCGGGCCGGCCCGCACCCTGCCATTGAGACTGAACGGGGATTATTTATTTTTTTAACTTGGCCGCCGGGCCGGGGCGGGCATCGCCCCCGGTACCTCCAGCCGCTACTATTTCCGCGGGCCGTGTTCCAACACTATTCACCCCGGCCAAGAGGCCTATTCCCCGGCCCGCACCCCGCCATTGAGACTGCACGGGAATTATTATTTTTTTATCTCTCAACCTGTCCAAGAGGCCTGCTGCCCGCCGCACTCGCCGCCGGGCCGGCCCGCACCCCGCCATTGAGACTGAACGGGGATTATTATTTTTTTTAACTCGGCGTCCGGGCCGGGGCGGGCTTCGCCCCCGGTACCTCCAGCCGCTTCTATTTACGCGCGCCGCGTTCCAACATATTCACCCCGGCCAAGAGGCCTATTCCCCGGCCCGCACCCCGCCATTGAGACTGCATGGGAATTATTATTTTTTTATCTCTCAACCTGTCCAAGAGGCCTGCTGCCCGCCGCAATCGCCGCCGGGCCGGCCCGCACCCTGCCATTGAGACTGAACGGGAATTATTATTTTTTTATCTCTCAACCTGTCCAAGAGGCCTGCTGCCCGCCGCACTCGCCGCCGGGCCGGCCCGCACCCTGCCATTGAGACTGAACGGGGATTATTTATTTTTTTAACTTGGCCGCCGGCCCGGGGCGGGCATCGCCCCCGGTACCTCCAGCCGCTACTATTTCCGCGGGCCGTGTTCCAACACTATTCACCCCGGCCAAGAGGCCTATTCCCCGGCCCGCACCCCGCCATTGAGACTGCACGGGAATTATTATTTTTTTATCTCTCAACCTGTCCAAGAGGCCTGCTGCCCGCCGCACTCGCCGCCGGGCCGGCCCGCACCCCGCCATTGAGACTGAACGGGGATTATTATTTTTTTTAACTCGGCCTCCGGGCCGGGGCGGGCTTCGCCCCCGGCACCTCCAGCCGCTTCTATTTACGCGCGCCGCGTTCCAACATATTCACCCCGGCCAAGAGGCCTATTCCCCGGCCCGCACCCCGCCATTGAGACTGCATGGGAATTATTATTTTTTTATCTCTCAACCTGTCCAAGAGGCCTGCTGCCCGCCGCAATCGCCGCCGGGCCGGCCCGCACCCTGCCATTGAGACTGAACGGGAATTATTATTTTTTTATCTCTCAACCTGTCCAAGAGGCCTGCTGCCCGCCGCACTCGCCGCCGGGCCGGCCCGCACCCTGCCATTGAGACTGAACGGGGATTATTTATTTTTTTAACTTGGCCGCCGGGCCGGGGCGGGCATCGCCCCCGGTACCTCCAGCCGCTACTATTTCCGCGGGCCGTGTTCCAACACTATTCACCCCGGCCAAGAGGCCTATTCCCCGGCCCGCACCCCGCCATTGAGACTGCACGGGAATTATTATTTTTTTATCTCTCAACCTGTCCAAGAGGCCTGCTGCCCGCCGCAATCGCCGCCGGGCCGGCCCGCACCCTGCCATTGAGACTGAACGGGGATTATTTATTTTTTTAACTTGGCCGCCGGGCCGGGGCGGGCATCGCCCCGGTACCTCCAGCCGCTACTATTTCCGCTGGCCGTGTTCCAACACTATTCACCCCGGCCAAGAGGCCTATTCCCCGGCCCGCACCCCGCCATTGAGACTGCACGGGAATTATTATTTTTTTATCTCTCAACCTGTCCAAGAGGCCTGCTGCCCGCCGCACTCGCCGCCGGGCCGGCCCGCACCCTGCCATTGAGACTGAACGGGAATTATTATTTTTTTATCTCTCAACCTGTCCAAGAGGCCTGCTGCCCACCGCACTCGCCGCCGGGCCGGCCCGCACCCTGCCATTGAGACTGAACGGGGATTATTTATTTTTTTAACTTGGCCGCCGGCCCGGGGCGGGCATCGCCCCCGGTACCTCCAGCCGCTACTATTTCCGCGGGCCGTGTTCCAACACTATTCACCCCGGCCAAGAGGCCTATTCCCCGGCCCGCACCCCGCCATTGAGACTGCACGGGAATTATTATTTTTTTATCTCTCAACCTGTCCAAGAGGCCTGCTGCCCGCCGCAATCGCCGCCGGGCCGGCCCGCACCCTGCCATTGAGACTGAACGGGGATTATTTATTTTTTTAACTTGGCCGCCGGGCCGGGGCGGGCATCGCCCCCGGTACCTCCAGCCGCTACTATTTCCGCGGGCCGTGTTCAAACACTATTCACCCCGGCCAAGAGGCCTATTCCCCGGCCCGCACCCCGCCATTGAGACTGCACGGGAATTATTATTTTTTTATCTCTCAACCTGTCCAAGAGGCCTGCTGCCCGCCGCACTCGCCGCCGGGCCGGCCCGCACCCCGCCATTGAGACTGAACGGGGATTATTATTTTTTTTAACTCGGCCTCCGGGCCGGGGCGGGCTTCGCCCCCGGTACCTCCAGCCGCTTCTATTTACGCGCGCCGCGTTCCAACATATTCACCCCGGCCAAGAGGCCTATTCCCCGGCCCGCACCCCGCCATTGAGACTGCATGGGAATTATTATTTTTTTATCTCTCAACCTGTCCAAGTGGCCTGCTGCCCGCCGCAATCGCCACCGGGCCGGCCCGCACCCTGCCATTGAGACTGAACGGGAATTATTATTTTTTTATCTCTCAACCTGTCCAAGAGGCCTGCTGCCCGCCGCACTCGCCGCCGGGCCGGCCCGCACCCTGCCATTGAGACTGAACGGGGATTATTTATTTTTTTAACTTGGCCGCCGGGCCGGGGCGGGCATCGCCCCCGGTACCTCCAGCCGCTACTATTTCCGCGGGCCGTGTTCCAACACTATTCACCCCGGCCAAGAGGCCTATTCCCCGGCCCGCACCCCGCCATTGAGACTGCATGGGAATTATTATTTTTTTATCTCTCAACCTGTCCAAGAGGCCTGCTGCCCGCCGCAATCGCCGCCGGGCCGGCCCGCACCCTGCCATTGAGACTGAACGGGGATTATTTATTTTTTTAACTTGGCCGCCGGGCCGGGGCGGGCATCGCCCCCGGTACCTCCAGCCGCTACTATTTCCGCGGGCCGTGTTCCAACACTATTCAACCCGGCCAAGAGGCCTATTCCCCGGCCCGCACCCCGCCATTGAGACTGCACGGGAATTATTATTTTTTTATCTCTCAACCTGTCCAAGAGGCCTGCTGCCCGCCGCAATCGCCGCCGGGCCGGCCCGCACCCTGCCATTGAGACTGAACGGGGATTATTTATTTTTTTAACTTGGCCGCCGGCCCGGGGCGGGCATCGCCCCCGGTACCTCCAGCCGCTACTATTTCCGCGGGCCGTGTTCCAACACTATTCACCCCGGCCAAGAGGCCTATTCCCCGGCCCGCACCCCGCCATTGAGACTGCACGGGAATTATTATTTTTTTATCTCTCAACCTGTCCAAGAGGCCTGCTGCCCGCCGCACTCGCCGCCGGGCCGGCCCGCACCCCGCCATTGAGACTGAACGGGGATTATTATTTTTTTTAACTCGGCGTCCGGGCCGGGGCGGGCTTCGCCCCCGGTACCTCCAGCCGCTTCTATTTACGCGCGCCGCGTTCCAACATATTCACCCCGGCCAAGAGGCCTATTCCCCGGCCCGCACCCCGCCATTGAGACTGCATGGGAATTATTATTTTTTTTATCTCTCAACCTGTCCAAGAGGCCTGCTGCCCGCCGCAATCGCCGCCGGGCCGGCCCGCACCCTGCCATTGAGACTGAACGGGAATTATTATTTTTTTATCTCTCAACCTGTCCAAGAGGCCTGCTGCCCGCCGCACTCGCCGCCGGGCCGGCCCGCACCCCGCCATTGAGACTGAACGGGGATTATTATTTTTTTTAACTCGGCGTCCGGGCCGGGGCGGGCTTCGCCCCCGGTACCTCCAGCCGCTTCTATTTACGCGCGCCGCGTTCCAACATATTCACCCCGGCCAAGAGGCCTATTCCCCGGCCCGCACCCCGCCATTGAGACTGCATGGGAATTATTATTTTTTTATCTCTCAACCTGTCCAAGAGGCCTGCTGCCCGCCGCAATCGCCGCCGGGCCGGCCCGCACCCTGCCATTGAGACTGAACGGGAATTATTATTTTTTTATCTCTCAACCTGTCCAAGAGGCCTGCTGCCCGCCGCACTCGCCGCCGGGCCGGCCCGCACCCTGCCATTGAGACTGAACGGGGATTATTTATTTTTTTGACTTGGCCGCCGGGCCGGGGCGGGCATCGCCCCCGGTACCTCCAGCCGCTACTATTTCCGCGGGCCGTGTTCCAACACTATTCACCCCGGCCAAGAGGCCTATTCCCCGGCCCGCACCCCGCCATTGAGACTGCATGGGAATTATTATTTTTTTTATCTCTCAACCTGTCCAAGAGGCCTGCTGCCCGCCGCAATCGCCGCCGGGCCGGCCCGCACCCTGCCATTGAGACTGAACGGGGATTATTTATTTTTTTAACTTGGCCGCCGGCCCGGGGCGGGCATCGCCCCCGGTACCTCCAGCCGCTACTATTTCCGCGGGCCGTGTTCCAACACTATTCACCCCGGCCAAGAGGCCTATTCCCCGGCCCGCACCCCGCCATTGAGACTGCACGGGAATTATTATTTTTTTATCTCTCAACCTGTCCAAGAGGCCTGCTGCCCGCCGCAATCGCCGCCGGGCCGGCCCGCACCCTGCCATTGAGACTGAACGGGGATTATTTATTTTTTTAACTTGGCCGCCGGCCCGGGGCGGGCATCGCCCCCGGTACCTCCAGCCGCTACTATTTCCGCGGGCCGTGTTCCAACACTATTCACCCCGGCCAAGAGGCCTATTCCCCGGCCCGCACCCCGCCATTGAGACTGCATGGGAATTATTATTTTTTTATCTCTCAACCTGTCCAAGAGGCCTGCTGCCCGCCGCAATCGCCGCCGGGCCGGCCCGCACCCTGCCATTGAGACTGAACGGGGATTATTTATTTTTTTAACTTGGCCGCCGGGCCGGGGCGGGCATCGCCCCCGGTACCTCCAGCCGCTACTATTTCCGCGGGCCGTGTTCCAACACTATTCACCCCGGCCAAGAGGCCTATTCCCCGGCCAGCACCCCGCCATTGAGACTGCACGGGAATTATTATTTTTTTATCTCTCAACCTGTCCAAGAGGCCTGCTGCCCGCCGCACTCGCCGCCGGGCCGGCCCGCACCCCGCCATTGAGACTGAACGGGGATTATTATTTTTTTTAACTCGGCGTCCGGGCCGGGGCGGGCTTCGCCCCCGGTACCTCCAGCCGCTTCTATTTACGCGCGCCGCGTTCCAACATATTCACCCCGGCCAAGAGGCCTATTCCCCGGCCCGCACCCCGCCATTGAGACTGCATGGGAATTATTATTTTTTTATCTCTCAACCTGTCCAAGAGGCCTGCTGCCCGCCGCAATCGCCGCCGGGCCGGCCCGCACCCTGCCATTGAGACTGAACGGGAATTATTATTTTTTTATCTCTCAACCTGTCCAAGAGGCCTGCTGCCCGCCGCACTCGCCGCCGGGCCGGCCCGCACCCTGCCATTGAGACTGAACGGGGATTATTTATTTTTTTAACTTGGCCGCCGGCCCGGGGCGGGCATCGCCCCCGGTACCTCCAGCCGCTACTATTTCCGCGGGCCGTGTTCCAACACTATTCACCCCGGCCAAGAGGCCTATTCCCCGGCCCGCACCCCGCCATTGAGACTGCACGGGAATTATTATTTTTTTATCTCTCAACCTGTCCAAGAGGCCTGCTGCCCGCCGCAATCGCCGCCGGGCCGGCCCGCACCCTGCCATTGAGACTGAACGGGGATTATTTATTTTTTTAACTTGGCCGCCGGGCCGGGGCGGGCATCGCCCCCGGTACCTCCAGCCGCTACTATTTCCGCGGGCCGTGTTCCAACACTATTCACCCCGGCCAAGAGGCCTATTCCCCGGCCCGCACCCCGCCATTGAGACTGCACGGGAATTATTATTTTTTTATCTCTCAACCTGTCCAAGAGGCCTGCTGCCCGCCGCACTCGCCGCCGGGCCGGCCCCGCACCCCGCCATTGAGACTGAACGGGGATTATTATTTTTTTTAACTCGGCCTCCGGGCCGGGGCGGGCTTCGCCCCCGGTACCTCCAGCCGCTTCTATTTACGCGCGCCGCGTTCCAACATATTCACCCCGGCCAAGAGGCCTATTCCCCGGCCCGCACCCCGCCATTGAGACTGAATGGGAATTATTATTTTTTTATCTCTCAACCTGTCCAAGAGGCCTGCTGCCCGCCGCAATCGCCGCCGGGCCGGCCCGCACCCTGCCATTGAGACTGAACGGGAATTATTATTTTTTTTATCTCTCAACCTGTCCAAGAGGCCTGCTGCCCGCCGCACTCGCCGCCGGGCCGGCCCGCACCCTGCCATTGAGACTGAACGGGGATTATTTATTTTTTTAACTTGGCCGCCGGCCCGGGGCGGGCATCGCCCCCGGTACCTCCAGCCGCTACTATTTCCGCGGGCCGTGTTCCAACACTATTCACCCCGGCCAAGAGGCCTATTCCCCGGCCCGCACCCCGCCATTGAGACTGCACGGGAATTATTATTTTTTTATCTCTCAACCTGTCCAAGAGGCCTGCTGCCCGCCGCAATCGCCGCCGGGCCGGCCCGCACCCTGCCATTGAGACTGAACGGGGATTATTTATTTTTTTAACTTGGCCGCCGGGCCGGGGCGGGCATCGCCCCCGGTACCTCCAGCCGCTACTATTTCCGCGGGCCGTGTTCCAACACTATTCACCCCGGCCAAGAGGCCTATTCCCCGGCCCGCACCCCGCCATTGAGACTGCACGGGAATTATTATTTTTTTATCTCCCAACCTGTCCAAGAGGCCTGCTGCCCGCCGCACTCGCCGCCGGGCCGGCCCGCACCCCGCCATTGAGACTGAACGGGGATTTTTTTTTTTTTAACTCGGCCTCCGGGCCGGGGCGGGCTTCGCCCCCGGTACCTCCAGCCGCTTCTATTTACGCGCGCCGCGTTCCAACATATTCACCCCGGCCAAGAGGCCTATTCCCCGGCCCGCACCCCTCCATTGAGACTGCATGGGAATTATTATTTTTTTATCTCTCAACCTGTCCAAGAGGCCTGCTGCCCGCCGCAATCGCCGCCGGGCCGGCCCGCACCCTGCCATTGAGACTGAACGGGAATTATTATTTTTTTATCTCTCAACCTGTCCAAGAGGCCTGCTGCCCGCCGCACTCGCCGCCGGGCCGGCCCGCACCCTGCCATTGAGACTGTACGGGGATTATTTATTTTTTTAACTTGGCCGCCGGGCCGGGGCGGGCATCGCCCCCGGTACCTCCAGCCGCTACTATTTCCGCGGGCCGTGTTCCAACACTATTCACCCCGGCCAAGAGGCCTATTCCCCGGCCCGCACCCCGCCATTGAGACTGCATGGGAATTATTATTTTTTTATCTCTCAACCTGTCCAAGAGGCCTGCTGCCCGCCGCAATCGCCGCCGGGCCGGCCCGCACCCTGCCATTGAGACTGAACGGGGATTATTTATTTTTTTAACTTGGCCGCCGGGCCGGGGCGGGCATCGCCCCCGGTACCTCCAGCCGCTACTATTTCCGCGGGCCGTGTTCCAACACTATTCACCCCGGCCAAGAGGCCTATTCCCCGGCCCGCACCCCGCCATTGAGACTGCACGGGAATTATTATTTTTTTATCTCTCAACCTGTCCAAGAGGCCTGCTGCCCGCCGCACTCGCCGCCGGGCCGGCCCGCACCCCGCCATTGAGACTGAACGGGGATTATTATTTTTTTTAACTCGGCCTCCGGGCCGGGGCGGGCTTCGCCCCCGGTACCTCCAGCCGCTTCTATTTACGCGCGCCGCGTTCCAACATATTCACCCCGGCCAAGAGGCCTATTCCCCGGCCCGCACCCCGCCATTGAGACTGCATGGGAATTATTATTTTTTTATCTCTCAACCTGTCCAAGAGGCCTGCTGCCCGCCGCAATCGCCGCCGGGCCGGCCCGCACCCTGCCATTGAGACTGAACGGGAATTATTATTTTTTTATCTCTCAACCTGTCCAAGAGGCCTGCTGCCCGCCGCACTCGCCGCCGGGCCGGCCCGCACCCTGCCATTGAGACTGAACGGGGATTATTTATTTTTTTAACTTGGCCGCCGGGCCGGGGCGGGCATCGCCCCCGGTACCTCCAGCCGCTACTATTTCCGCGGGCCGTGTTCCAACACTATTCACCCCGGCCAAGAGGCCTATTCCCCGGCCAGCACCCCGCCATTGAGACTGCACGGGAATTATTATTTTTTTATCTCTCAACCTGTCCAAGAGGCCTGCTGCCCGCCGCACTCGCCGCCGGGCCGGCCCGCACCCCGCCATTGAGACTGAACGGGGATTATTATTTTTTTTAACTCGGCGTCCGGGCCGGGGCGGGCTTCGCCCCCGGTACCTCCAGCCGCTTCTATTTACGCGCGCCGCGTTCCAACATATTCACCCCGGCCAAGAGGCCTATTCCCCGGCCCGCACCCCGCCATTGAGACTGCATGGGAATTATTATTTTTTTATCTCTCAACCTGTCCAAGAGGCCTGCTGCCCGCCGCAATCGCCGCCGGGCCGGCCCGCACCCTGCCATTGAGACTGAACGGGAATTATTATTTTTTTATCTCTCAACCTGTCCAAGAGGCCTGCTGCCCGCCGCACTCGCCGCCGGGCCGGCCCGCACCCCGCCATTGAGACTGAACGGGGATTATTATTTTTTTTAACTCGGCGTCCGGGCCGGGGCGGGCTTCGCCCCCGGTACCTCCAGCCGCTTCTATTTACGCGCGCCGCGTTCCAACATATTCACCCCGGCCAAGAGGCCTATTCCCCGGCCCGCACCCCGCCATTGAGACTGCATGGGAATTATTATTTTTTTATCTCTCAACCTGTCCAAGAGGCCTGCTGCCCGCCGCAATCGCCGCCGGGCCGGCCCGCACCCTGCCATTGAGACTGAACGGGAATTATTATTTTTTTATCTCTCAACCTGTCCAAGAGGCCTGCTGCCCGCCGCACTCGCCGCCGGGCCGGCCCGCACCCTGCCATTGAGACTGAACGGGGATTATTTATTTTTTTGACTTGGCCGCCGGGCCGGGGCGGGCATCGCCCCCGGTACCTCCAGCCGCTACTATTTCCGCGGGCCGTGTTCCAACACTATTCACCCCGGCCAAGAGGCCTATTCCCCGGCCCGCACCCCGCCATTGAGACTGCATGGGAATTATTATTTTTTTTATCTCTCAACCTGTCCAAGAGGCCTGCTGCCCGCCGCAATCGCCGCCGGGCCGGCCCGCACCCTGCCATTGAGACTGAACGGGGATTATTTATTTTTTTAACTTGGCCGCCGGCCCGGGGCGGGCATCGCCCCCGGTACCTCCAGCCGCTACTATTTCCGCGGGCCGTGTTCCAACACTATTCACCCCGGCCAAGAGGCCTATTCCCCGGCCCGCACCCCGCCATTGAGACTGCACGGGAATTATTATTTTTTTATCTCTCAACCTGTCCAAGAGGCCTGCTGCCCGCCGCAATCGCCGCCGGGCCGGCCCGCACCCTGCCATTGAGACTGAACGGGGATTATTTATTTTTTTAACTTGGCCGCCGGCCCGGGGCGGGCATCGCCCCCGGTACCTCCAGCCGCTACTATTTCCGCGGGCCGTGTTCCAACACTATTCACCCCGGCCAAGAGGCCTATTCCCCGGCCCGCACCCCGCCATTGAGACTGCATGGGAATTATTATTTTTTTATCTCTCAACCTGTCCAAGAGGCCTGCTGCCCGCCGCAATCGCCGCCGGGCCGGCCCGCACCCTGCCATTGAGACTGAACGGGGATTATTTATTTTTTTAACTTGGCCGCCGGGCCGGGGCGGGCATCGCCCCCGGTACCTCCAGCCGCTACTATTTCCGCGGGCCGTGTTCCAACACTATTCACCCCGGCCAAGAGGCCTATTCCCCGGCCAGCACCCCGCCATTGAGACTGCACGGGAATTATTATTTTTTTATCTCTCAACCTGTCCAAGAGGCCTGCTGCCCGCCGCACTCGCCGCCGGGCCGGCCCGCACCCCGCCATTGAGACTGAACGGGGATTATTATTTTTTTTAACTCGGCGTCCGGGCCGGGGCGGGCTTCGCCCCCGGTACCTCCAGCCGCTTCTATTTACGCGCGCCGCGTTCCAACATATTCACCCCGGCCAAGAGGCCTATTCCCCGGCCCGCACCCCGCCATTGAGACTGCATGGGAATTATTATTTTTTTATCTCTCAACCTGTCCAAGAGGCCTGCTGCCCGCCGCAATCGCCGCCGGGCCGGCCCGCACCCTGCCATTGAGACTGAACGGGAATTATTATTTTTTTATCTCTCAACCTGTCCAAGAGGCCTGCTGCCCGCCGCACTCGCCGCCGGGCCGGCCCGCACCCTGCCATTGAGACTGAACGGGGATTATTTATTTTTTTAACTTGGCCGCCGGCCCGGGGCGGGCATCGCCCCCGGTACCTCCAGCCGCTACTATTTCCGCGGGCCGTGTTCCAACACTATTCACCCCGGCCAAGAGGCCTATTCCCCGGCCCGCACCCCGCCATTGAGACTGCACGGGAATTATTATTTTTTTATCTCTCAACCTGTCCAAGAGGCCTGCTGCCCGCCGCAATCGCCGCCGGGCCGGCCCGCACCCTGCCATTGAGACTGAACGGGGATTATTTATTTTTTTAACTTGGCCGCCGGGCCGGGGCGGGCATCGCCCCCGGTACCTCCAGCCGCTACTATTTCCGCGGGCCGTGTTCCAACACTATTCACCCCGGCCAAGAGGCCTATTCCCCGGCCCGCACCCCGCCATTGAGACTGCACGGGAATTATTATTTTTTTATCTCTCAACCTGTCCAAGAGGCCTGCTGCCCGCCGCACTCGCCGCCGGGCCGGCCCCGCACCCCGCCATTGAGACTGAACGGGGATTATTATTTTTTTTAACTCGGCCTCCGGGCCGGGGCGGGCTTCGCCCCCGGTACCTCCAGCCGCTTCTATTTACGCGCGCCGCGTTCCAACATATTCACCCCGGCCAAGAGGCCTATTCCCCGGCCCGCACCCCGCCATTGAGACTGAATGGGAATTATTATTTTTTTATCTCTCAACCTGTCCAAGAGGCCTGCTGCCCGCCGCAATCGCCGCCGGGCCGGCCCGCACCCTGCCATTGAGACTGAACGGGAATTATTATTTTTTTTATCTCTCAACCTGTCCAAGAGGCCTGCTGCCCGCCGCACTCGCCGCCGGGCCGGCCCGCACCCTGCCATTGAGACTGAACGGGGATTATTTATTTTTTTAACTTGGCCGCCGGCCCGGGGCGGGCATCGCCCCCGGTACCTCCAGCCGCTACTATTTCCGCGGGCCGTGTTCCAACACTATTCACCCCGGCCAAGAGGCCTATTCCCCGGCCCGCACCCCGCCATTGAGACTGCACGGGAATTATTATTTTTTTATCTCTCAACCTGTCCAAGAGGCCTGCTGCCCGCCGCAATCGCCGCCGGGCCGGCCCGCACCCTGCCATTGAGACTGAACGGGGATTATTTATTTTTTTAACTTGGCCGCCGGGCCGGGGCGGGCATCGCCCCCGGTACCTCCAGCCGCTACTATTTCCGCGGGCCGTGTTCCAACACTATTCACCCCGGCCAAGAGGCCTATTCCCCGGCCCGCACCCCGCCATTGAGACTGCACGGGAATTATTATTTTTTTATCTCCCAACCTGTCCAAGAGGCCTGCTGCCCGCCGCACTCGCCGCCGGGCCGGCCCGCACCCCGCCATTGAGACTGAACGGGGATTTTTTTTTTTTTAACTCGGCCTCCGGGCCGGGGCGGGCTTCGCCCCCGGTACCTCCAGCCGCTTCTATTTACGCGCGCCGCGTTCCAACATATTCACCCCGGCCAAGAGGCCTATTCCCCGGCCCGCACCCCTCCATTGAGACTGCATGGGAATTATTATTTTTTTATCTCTCAACCTGTCCAAGAGGCCTGCTGCCCGCCGCAATCGCCGCCGGGCCGGCCCGCACCCTGCCATTGAGACTGAACGGGAATTATTATTTTTTTATCTCTCAACCTGTCCAAGAGGCCTGCTGCCCGCCGCACTCGCCGCCGGGCCGGCCCGCACCCTGCCATTGAGACTGTACGGGGATTATTTATTTTTTTAACTTGGCCGCCGGGCCGGGGCGGGCATCGCCCCCGGTACCTCCAGCCGCTACTATTTCCGCGGGCCGTGTTCCAACACTATTCACCCCGGCCAAGAGGCCTATTCCCCGGCCCGCACCCCGCCATTGAGACTGCATGGGAATTATTATTTTTTTATCTCTCAACCTGTCCAAGAGGCCTGCTGCCCGCCGCAATCGCCGCCGGGCCGGCCCGCACCCTGCCATTGAGACTGAACGGGGATTATTTATTTTTTTAACTTGGCCGCCGGGCCGGGGCGGGCATCGCCCCCGGTACCTCCAGCCGCTACTATTTCCGCGGGCCGTCTTCCAACACTATTCACCCCGGCCAAGAGGCCTATTCCCCGGCCCGCACCCCGCCATTGAGACTGCACGGGAATTATTATTTTTTTATCTCTCAACCTGTCCAAGAGGCCTGCTGCCCGCCGCACTCGCCGCCGGGCCGGCCCGCACCCCGCCATTGAGACTGAACGGGGATTATTATTTTTTTTAACTCGGCCTCCGGGCCGGGGCGGGCTTCGCCCCCGGTACCTCCAGCCGCTTCTATTTACGCGCGCCGCGTTCCAACATATTCACCCCGGCCAAGAGGCCTATTCCCCGGCCCGCACCCCGCCATTGAGACTGCATGGGAATTATTATTTTTTTATCTCTCAACCTGTCCAAGAGGCCTGCTGCCCGCCGCAATCGCCGCCGGGCCGGCCCGCACCCTGCCATTGAGACTGAACGGGAATTATTATTTTTTTATCTCTCAACCTGTCCAAGAGGCCTGCTGCCCGCCGCACTCGCCGCCGGGCCGGCCCGCACCCTGCCATTGAGACTGAACGGGGATTATTTATTTTTTTAACTTGGCCGCCGGGCCGGGGCGGGCATCGCCCCCGGTACCTCCAGCCGCTACTATTTCCGCGGGCCGTGTTCCAACACTATTCACCCCGGCCAAGAGGCCTATTCCCCGGCCAGCACCCCGCCATTGAGACTGCACGGGAATTATTATTTTTTTATCTCTCAACCTGTCCAAGAGGCCTGCTGCCCGCCGCACTCGCCGCCGGGCCGGCCCGCACCCCGCCATTGAGACTGAACGGGGATTATTATTTTTTTTAACTCGGCGTCCGGGCCGGGGCGGGCTTCGCCCCCGGTACCTCCAGCCGCTTCTATTTACGCGCGCCGCGTTCCAACATATTCACCCCGGCCAAGAGGCCTATTCCCCGGCCCGCACCCCGCCATTGAGACTGCATGGGAATTATTATTTTTTTATCTCTCAACCTGTCCAAGAGGCCTGCTGCCCGCCGCAATCGCCGCCGGGCCGGCCCGCACCCTGCCATTGAGACTGAACGGGAATTATTATTTTTTTATCTCTCAACCTGTCCAAGAGGCCTGCTGCCCGCCGCACTCGCCGCCGGGCCGGCCCGCACCCTGCCATTGAGACTGAACGGGGATTATTTATTTTTTTAACTTGGCCGCCGGCCCGGGGCGGGCATCGCCCCCGGTACCTCCAGCCGCTACTATTTCCGCGGGCCGTGTTCCAACACTATTCACCCCGGCCAAGAGGCCTATTCCCCGGCCCGCACCCCGCCATTGAGACTGCACGGGAATTATTATTTTTTTATCTCTCAACCTGTCCAAGAGGCCTGCTGCCCGCCGCAATCGCCGCCGGGCCGGCCCGCACCCTGCCATTGAGACTGAACGGGGATTATTTATTTTTTTAACTTGGCCGCCGGGCCGGGGCGGGCATCGCCCCCGGTACCTCCAGCCGCTACTATTTCCGCGGGCCGTGTTCCAACACTATTCACCCCGGCCAAGAGGCCTATTCCCCGGCCCGCACCCCGCCATTGAGACTGCACGGGAATTATTATTTTTTTATCTCTCAACCTGTCCAAGAGGCCTGCTGCCCGCCGCACTCGCCGCCGGGCCGGCCCTGCACCCCGCCATTGAGACTGAACGGGGATTATTATTTTTTTTAACTCGGCCTCCGGGCCGGGGCGGGCTTCGCCCCCGGTACCTCCAGCCGCTTCTATTTACGCGCGCCGCGTTCCAACATATTCACCCCGGCCAAGAGGCCTATTCCCCGGCCCGCACCCCGCCATTGAGACTGAATGGGAATTATTATTTTTTTATCTCTCAACCTGTCCAAGAGGCCTGCTGCCCGCCGCAATCGCCGCCGGGCCGGCCCGCACCCTGCCATTGAGACTGAACGGGAATTATTATTTTTTTATCTCTCAACCTGTCCAAGAGGCCTGCTGCCCGCCGCACTCGCCGCCGGGCCGGCCCGCACCCTGCCATTGAGACTGAACGGGGATTATTTATTTTTTTAACTTGGCCGCCGGCCCGGGGCGGGCATCGCCCCCGGTACCTCCAGCCGCTACTATTTCCGCGGGCCGTGTTCCAACACTATTCACCCCGGCCAAGAGGCCTATTCCCCGGCCCGCACCCCGCCATTGAGACTGCACGGGAATTATTATTTTTTTATCTCTCAACCTGTCCAAGAGGCCTGCTGCCCGCCGCAATCGCCGCCGGGCCGGCCCGCACCCTGCCATTGAGACTGAACGGGGATTATTTATTTTTTTAACTTGGCCGCCGGGCCGGGGCGGGCATCGCCCCCGGTACCTCTAGCCGCTACTATTTCCGCGGGCCGTGTTCCAACACTATTCACCCCGGCCAAGAGGCCTATTCCCCGGCCCGCACCCCGCCATTGAGACTGCACGGGAATTATTATTTTTTTATCTCCCAACCTGTCCAAGAGGCCTGCTGCCCGCCGCACTCGCCGCCGGGCCGGCCCGCACCCCGCCATTGAGACTGAACGGGGATTTTTTTTTTTTTTAACTCGGCCTCCGGGCCGGGGCGGGCTTCGCCCCCGGTACCTCCAGCCGCTTCTATTTACGCGCGCCGCGTTCCAACATATTCACCCCGGCCAAGAGGCCTATTCCCCGGCCCGCACCCCTCCATTGAGACTGCATGGGAATTATTATTTTTTTATCTCTCAACCTGTCCAAGAGGCCTGCTGCCCGCCGCAATCGCCGCCGGGCCGGCCCGCACCCTGCCATTGAGACTGAACGGGAATTATTATTTTTTTATCTCTCAACCTGTCCAAGAGGCCTGCTGCCCGCCGCACTCGCCGCCGGGCCGGCCCGCACCCTGCCATTGAGACTGTACGGGATTATTTATTTTTTTAACTTGGCCGCCGGGCCGGGGCGGGCATCGCCCCCGGTACCTCCAGCCGCTACTATTTCCGCGGGCCGTGTTCCAACACTATTCACCCCGGCCAAGAGGCCTATTCCCCGGCCCGCACCCCGCCATTGAGACTGCATGGGAATTATTATTTTTTTATCTCTCAACCTGTCCAAGAGGCCTGCTGCCCGCCGCAATCGCCGCCGGGCCGGCCCGCACCCTGCCATTGAGACTGAACGGGGATTATTTATTTTTTTAACTTGGCCGCCGGGCCGGGGCGGGCATCGCCCCCGGTACCTCCAGCCGCTACTATTTCCGCGGGCCGTGTTCCAACACTATTCACCCCGGCCAAGAGGCCTATTCCCCGGCCCGCACCCCGCCATTGAGACTGCACGGGAATTATTATTTTTTTATCTCTCAACCTGTCCAAGAGGCCTGCTGCCCGCCGCAATCGCCGCCGGGCCGGCCCGCACCCTGCCATTGAGACTGAACGGGGATTATTTATTTTTTTAACTTGGCCGCCGGGCCGGGGCGGGCATCGCCCCCGGTACCTCCAGCCGCTACTATTTCCGCGGGCCGTGTTCCAACACTATTCACCCCGGCCAAGAGGCCTATTCCCCGGCCCGCACCCCGCCATTGAGACTGCACGGGAATTATTATTTTTTTATCTCTCAACCTGTCCAAGAGGCCTGCTGCCCGCCGCACTCGCCGCCGGGCCGGCCCGCACCCCGCCATTGAGACTGAACGGGGATTACCGGGCCGGGGCGGGCTTCGCCCCCGGTACCTCCAGCCGCTTCTATTTACGCGCGCCGCGTTCCAACATATTCACCCCGGCCAAGAGGCCTATTCCCCGGCCCGCACCCCGCCATTGAGACTGCATGGGAATTATTATTTTTTTATCTCTCAACCTGTCCAAGAGGCCTGCTGCCCGCCGCAATCGCCGCCGGGCCGGCCCGCACCCTGCCATTGAGACTGAACGGGAATTATTATTTTTTTATCTCTCAACCTGTCCAAGAGGCCTGCTGCCCGCCGCACTCGCCGCCGGGCCGGCCCGCACCCTGCCATTGAGACTGAACGGGGATTATTTATTTTTTTAACTTGGCCGCCGGGCCGGGGCGGGCATCGCCCCCGGTACCTCCAGCCGCTACTATTTCCGCGGGCCGTGTTCCAACACTATTCACCCCGGCCAAGAGGCCTATTCCCCGGCCCGCACCCCGCCATTGAGACTGCATGGGAATTATTATTTTTTTATCTCTCAATCTGTCCAAGAGGCCTGCTGCCCGCCGCACTCGCCGCCGGGCCGGCCCGCACCCCGCCATTGAGACTGAACGGGGATTATTATTTTTTTTAACTCGGCCTCCGGGCCGGGGCGGGCTTCGCCCCCGGTACCTCCAGCCGCTTCTATTTACACGCGCCGCGTTCCAACATATTCACCCCGGCCAAGAGGCCTCTTCCCCGGCCACACTCGTCCGCCGGGCCGGCCCGCACCCCGCCATTGAGACTGCACGGGAATTATTATTTTTATATCTCTCAACCTGTCCAAGAGGCCTGCTGCCCGCCGCAATCGCCGCCGGGCCGGCCCGCACCCTGCCATTGAGACTGAACGGGATTATTTATTTTTTTAACTTGGCCGCCGGGCCGGGGCGGGCATCGCCCCCGGTACCTCCAGCCGCTACTATTTCCGCGGGCCGTGTTCCAACACTATTCACCCCGGCCAAGAGGCCTATTCCCCGGCCCGCACCCCGCCATTGAGACTGCATGGGAATTATTATTTTTTTATCTCTCAACCTGTCCAAGAGGCCTGCTGCCCGCCGCAATCGCCGCCGGGCCGGCCCGCACCCTGCCATTGAGACTGAACGGGGATTATTTATTTTTTTAACTTGGCCGCCGGGCCGGGGCGGGCATCGCCCCCGGTACCTCCAGCCGCTACTATTTCCGCGGGCCGTGTTCCAACACTATTCACCCCGGCCAAGAGGCCTATTCCCCGGCCCGCACCCCGCCATTGAGACTGCACGGGAATTATTATTTTTTTATCTCTCAACCTGTCCAAGAGGCCTGCTGCCCGCCGCACTCGCCGCCGGGCCGGCCCGCACCCCGCCATTGAGACTGAACGGGGATTATTATTTTTTTTAACTCGGCGTCCGGGCCGGGGCGGGCTTCGCCCCCGGTACCTCCAGCCGCTTCTATTTACGCGCGCCGCGTTCCAACATATTCACCCCGGCCAAGAGGCCTATTCCCCGGCCCGCACCCCGCCATTGAGACTGCATGGGAATTATTATTTTTTTATCTCTCAACCTGTCCAAGAGGCCTGCTGCCCGCCGCAATCGCCGCCGGGCCGGCCCGCACCCTGCCATTGAGACTGAACGGGAATTATTATTTTTTTATCTCTCAACCTGTCCAAGAGGCCTGCTGCCCGCCGCACTCGCCGCCGGGCCGGCCCGCACCCTGCCATTGAGACTGAACGGGGATTATTTATTTTTTTAACTTGGCCGCCGGGCCGGGGCGGGCATCGCCCCCCGGTACCTCCAGCCGCTACTATTTCCGCGGGCCGTGTTCCAACACTATTCACCCCGGCCAAGAGGCCTATTCCCCGGCCCGCACCCCGCCATTGAGACTGCATGGGAATTATCCATCCATCCATCCATTTTCGGAGCCGCTTAATCCTCACTAGGGTCGCGGGGGGTGCTGGAGCCTATCCCAGCCGTCTTCGGGCAGTAGGCGGGGGACACCCTGGATCAGTTGCCAGCCAATCGCAGGGCACACAGAGACGAACAACCACCATTCGCACTCACACCCACACCTAGGGACAATTTAGAGTGTTCAATCAGCCTGCCACGCATGTTTTTGGAATGTGGGAGGAAACCGGAGCACCCGGAGAAAACCCACGCAGGCCCGGGGAGAACATGCAAACTCCACACATGGAGGCCGGAGCTGGAATCGAACCCGGTACCTCTGCACTGTGAAGCCGACGTGCTAACCACTGGACTACCGGGCCGCCCCGCATGGGAATTATTATTTTTTTATCTCTCAACCTGTCCAAGAGGCCTGCTGCCCGCCGCACTCGCCGCCGGGCCGGCCCGCACCCCGCCATTGAGACTGAACGGGGATTATTATTTTTTTTAACTCGGCCTCCGGGCCGGGGCGGGCTTCGCCCCCGGTACCTCCAGCCGCTTCTATTTACACGCGCCGCGTTCCAACATATTCACCCCGGCCAAGAGGCCTCTTCCCCGGCCACACTCGTCCGCCGGGCCGGCCCGCACCCCGCCATTGAGACTGCACGGGAATTATTATTTTTATATCTCTCAACCTGTCCAAGAGGCCTGCTGCCCGCCGCAATCGCCGCCGGGCCGGCCCGCACCCTGCCATTGAGACTGAACGGGATTATTTATTTTTTTAACTTGGCCGCCGGGCCGGGGCGGGCATCGCCCCCGGTACCTCCAGCCGCTACTATTTCCGCGGGCCGTGTTCCAACACTATTCACCCCGGCCAAGAGGCCTATTCCCCGGCCCGCACCCCGCCATTGAGACTGCATGGGAATTATTATTTTTTTATCTCTCAACCTGTCCAAGAGGCCTGCTGCCCGCCGCAATCGCCGCCGGGCCGGCCCGCACCCTGCCATTGAGACTGAACGGGGATTATTTATTTTTTTAACTTGGCCGCCGGGCCGGGGCGGGCATCGCCCCCGGTACCTCCAGCCGCTACTATTTCCGCGGGCCGTGTTCCAACACTATTCACCCCGGCCAAGAGGCCTATTCCCCGGCCCGCACCCCGCCATTGAGACTGCATGGGAATTATTATTTTTTTATCTCTCAACCTGTCCAAGAGGCCTGCTGCCCGCCGCAATCGCCGCCGGGCCGGCCCGCACCCTGCCATTGAGACTGAACGGGGATTATTTATTTTTTTAACTTGGCCGCCGGGCCGGGGCGGGCATCGCCCCCGGTACCTCCAGCCGCTTCTATTTACGCGCGCCGCGTTCCAACATATTCACCCCGGCCAAGAGGCCTATTCCCCGGCCCGCACCCCGCCATTGAGACTGCATGGGAATTATTATTTTTTTATCTCTCAACCTGTCCAAGAGGCCTGCTGCCCGCCGCAATCGCCGCCGGGCCGGCCCGCACCCTGCCATTGAGACTGAACGGGAATTATTATTTTTTTATCTCTCAACCTGTCCAAGAGGCCTGCTGCCCGCCGCACTCGCCGCCGGGCCGGCCCGCACCCTGCCATTGAGACTGAACGGGGATTATTTATTTTTTTAACTTGGCCGCCGGCCCGGGGCGGGCATCGCCCCCGGTACCTCCAGCCGCTACTATTTCCGCGGGCCGTGTTCCAACACTATTCACCCCGGCCAAGAGGCCTATTCCCCGGCCCGCACCCCACCATTGAGACTGCATGGGAATTATTATTTTTTTATCTCTCAACCTGTCCAAGAGGCCTGCTGCCCGCCGCAATCGCCGCCGGGCCGGCCCGCACCCTGCCATTGAGACTGAACGGGGATTATTTATTTTTTTAACTTGGCCGCCGGGCCGGGGCGGGCATCGCCCCCGGTACCTCCAGCCGCTACTATTTCCGCGGGCCGTGTTCCAACACTATTCACCCCGGCCAAGAGGCCTATTCCCCGGCCCGCACCCCGCCATTGAGACTGCACGGGAATTATTATTTTTTTATCTCTCAACCTGTCCAAGAGGCCTGCTGCCCGCCGCACTCGCCGCCGGGCCGGCCCGCACCCCGCCATTGACACTGAACGGGGATTATTTATTTTTTTAACTTGGCCGCCGGCCCGGGGCGGGCATCGCCCCCGGTACCTCCAGCCGCTTCTATTTACGCGCGCCGCGTTCCAACATATTCACCCCGGCCAAGAGGCCTATTCCCCGGCCCGCACCCCGCCATTGAGACTGCATGGGAATTATTATTTTTTTATCTCTCAACCTGTCCAAGAGGCCTGCTGCCCGCCGCAATCGCCGCCGGGCCGGCCCGCACCCTGCCATAGAGACTGAACGGGAATTATTATTTTTTTATCTCTCAACCTGTCCAAGAGGCCTGCTGCCCGCCGCACTCGCACCCCGCCATTGAGACTGAACGGGGATTATTTTTTTTTTTAACTCGGCCTCCGGGCCGGGGCGGGCTTCGCCCCCGGTACCTCCAGCCGCTTCTATTTACGCGCGCCGCGTTCCAACATATTCACCCCGGCCAAGAGGCCTCTTCCCCGGCCACACTCGTCCGCCGGGCCGGCCCGCACCCCGCCATTGAGACTGCACGGGAATTATTATTTTTATATCTCTCAACCTGTCCAAGAGGCCGGGTGCCCGCCGCAATCGCCGCCGGGCCGGCCCGCACCCTGCCATTGAGACTGAATGGGGATTATTTATTTTTTTAACTTGGCCGCCGGCCCGGGGCGGGCATCGCCCCCGGTACCTCCAGCCGCTACTATTTCCGCGGGCCGTGTTCCAACACTATTCACCCCGGCCAAGAGGCCTATTCCCCGGCCCGCACCCCGCCATTGAGACTGCATGGGAATTATTATTTTTTTATCTCTCAACCTGTCCAAGAGGCCTGCTGCCCGCCGCAATCGCCGCCGGGCCGGCCCGCACCCTGCCATTGAGACTGAACGGGGATTATTTATTTTTTTAACTTGGCCGCCGGGCCGGGGCGGGCATCGCCCCCGGTACCTCCAGCCGCTTCTATTTCCGCGGGCCGTGTTCCAACACTATTCACCCCGGCCAAGAGGCCTATTCCCCGGCCCGCACCCCGCCATTGAGACTGCACGGGAATTATTATTTTTTTATCTCTCAACCTGTCCAAGAGGCCTGCTGCCCGCCGCACTCGCCGCCGGGCCGGCCCGCACCCCGCCATTGAGACTGAACGGGGATTATTATTTTTTTTAACTCGGCGTCCGGCCGGGGCGGGCTTCGCCCCCGGTACCTCCAGCCGCTTCTATTTACGCGCGCCGCGTTCCAACATATTCACCCCGGCCAAGAGGCCTATTCCCCGGCCCGCACCCCGCCATTGAGACTGCATGGGAATTATTATTTTTTTATCTCTCAACCTGTCCAAGAGGCCTGCTGCCCGCCGCAATCGCCGCCGGGCCGGCCCGCACCCTGCCATTGAGACTGAACGGGAATTATTATTTTTTTATCTCTCAACCTGTCCAAGAGGCCTGCTGCCCGCCGCACTCGCCGCCGGGCCGGCCCGCACCCTGCCATTGAGACTGAACGGGGATTATTTATTTTTTTAACTTGGCCGCCGGGCCGGGGCGGGCATCGCCCCCGGTACCTCCAGCCGCTACTATTTCCGCGGGCCGTGTTCCAACACTATTCACCCCGGCCAAGAGGCCTATTCCCCGGCCCGCACCCCGCCATTGAGACTGCACGGGAATTATTATTTTTTTATCTCTCAACCTGTCCAAGAGGCCTGCTGCCCGCCGCAATCGCCGCCGGGCCGGCCCGCACCCTGCCATTGAGACTGAACGGGGATTATTTATTTTTTTAACTTGGCCGCCGGGCCGGGGCGGGCATCGCCCCCGGTACCTCCAGCCGCTACTATTTCCGCTGGCCGTGTTCCAACACTATTCACCCCGGCCAAGAGGCCTATTCCCCGGCCCGCACCCCGCCATTGAGACTGCACGGGAATTATTATTTTTTTATCTCTCAACCTGTCCAAGAGGCCTGCTGCCCGCCGCACTCGCCGCCGGGCCGGCCCGCACCCCGCCATTGAGACTGAACGGGGATTATTTTTTTTTTTAACTCGGCCTCCGGGCCGGGGCGGGCTTCGCCCCCGGTACCTCCAGCCGCTTCTATTTACGCGCGCCGCGTTCCAACATATTCACCCCGGCCAAGAGGCCTATTCCCCGGCCCGCACCCCTCCATTGAGACTGCATGGGAATTATTATTTTTTTATCTCTCAACCTGTCCAAGAGGCCTGCTGCCCGCCGCAATCGCCGCCGGGCCGGCCCGCACCCTGCCATTGAGACTGAACGGGAATTATTATTTTTTTATCTCTCAACCTGTCCAAGAGGCCTGCTGCCCGCCGCACTCGCCGCCGGGCCGGCCCGCACCCTGCCATTGAGACTGAACGGGGATTATTTATTTTTTTAACTTGGCCGCCGGGCCGGGGCGGGCATCGCCCCCGGTACCTCCAGCCGCTACTATTTCCGCGGGCCGTGTTCCAACACTATTCACCCCGGCCAAGAGGCCTATTCCCCGGCCCGCACCCCGCCATTGAGACTGCATGGGAATTATTATTTTTTTATCTCTCAACCTGTCCAAGAGGCCTGCTGCCCGCCGCAATCGCCGCCGGGCCGGCCCGCACCCTGCCATTGAGACTGAACGGGGATTATTTATTTTTTTAACTTGGCCGCCGGGCCGGGGCGGGCATCGCCCCCGGTACCTCCAGCCGCTACTATTTCCGCGGGCCGTGTTCCAACACTATTCACCCCGGCCAAGAGGCCTATTCCCCGGCCCGCACCCCGCCATTGAGACTGCACGGGAATTATTATTTTTTTATCTCTCAACCTGTCCAAGAGGCCTGCTGCCCGCCGCAATCGCCGCCGGGCCGGCCCGCACCCTGCCATTGAGACTGAACGGGGATTATTTATTTTTTTAACTTGGCCGCCGGGCCGGGGCGGGCATCGCCCCCGGTACCTCCAGCCGCTACTATTTCCGCGGGCCGTGTTCCAACACTATTCACCCCGGCCAAGAGGCCTATTCCCCGGCCCGCACCCCGCCATTGAGACTGCACGGGAATTATTATTTTTTTATCTCTCAACCTGTCCAAGAGGCCTGCTGCCCGCCGCACTCGCCGCCGGGCCGGCCCGCACCCCGCCATTGAGACTGAACGGGGATTATTATTTTTTTTAACTCGGCCTCCGGGCCGGGGCGGGCTTCGCCCCCGGTACCTCCAGCCGCTTCTATTTACGCGCGCCGCGTTCCAACATATTCACCCCGGCCAAGAGGCCTATTCCCCGGCCCGCACCCCGCCATTGAGACTGCATGGGAATTATTATTTTTTTATCTCTCAACCTGTCCAAGAGGCCTGCTGCCCGCCGCAATCGCCGCCGGGCCGGCCCGCACCCTGCCATTGAGACTGAACGGGGATTATTTATTTTTTTAACTTGGCCGCCGGGCCGGGGCGGGCATCGCCCCCGGTACCTCCAGCCGCTACTATTTCCGCGGGCCGTGTTCCAACACTATTCACCCCGGCCAAGAGGCCTATTCCCCGGCCCGCACCCCGCCATTGAGACTGCATGGGAATTATTATTTTTTTATCTCTCAACCTGTCCAAGAGGCCTGCTGCCCGCCGCAATCGCCGCCGGGCCGGCCCGCACCCTGCCATTGAGACTGAACGGGGATTATTTATTTTTTTAACTTGGCCGCCGGGCCGGGGCGGGCATCGCCCCCGGTACCTCCAGCCGCTTCTATTTCCGCGGGCCGTGTTCCAACACTATTCACCCCGGCCAAGAGGCCTATTCCCCGGCCCGCACCCCGCCATTGAGACTGCACGGGAATTATTATTTTTTTATCTCTCAACCTGTCCAAGAGGCCTGCTGCCCGCCGCACTCGCCGCCGGGCCGGCCCGCACCCCGCCATTGAGACTGAACGGGGATTATTATTTTTTTTAACTCGGCGTCCGGCCGGGGCGGGCTTCGCCCCCGGTACCTCCAGCCGCTTCTATTTACGCGCGCCGCGTTCCAACATATTCACCCCGGCCAAGAGGCCTATTCCCCGGCCCGCACCCCGCCATTGAGACTGCATGGGAATTATTATTTTTTTATCTCTCAACCTGTCCAAGAGGCCTGCTGCCCGCCGCAATCGCCGCCGGGCCGGCCCGCACCCTGCCATTGAGACTGAACGGGAATTATTATTTTTTTATCTCTCAACCTGTCCAAGAGGCCTGCTGCCCGCCGCACTCGCCGCCGGGCCGGCCCGCACCCTGCCATTGAGACTGAACGGGGATTATTTATTTTTTTAACTTGGCCGCCGGGCCGGGGCGGGCATCGCCCCCGGTACCTCCAGCCGCTACTATTTCCGCGGGCCGTGTTCCAACACTATTCACCCCGGCCAAGAGGCCTATTCCCCGGCCCGCACCCCGCCATTGAGACTGCACGGGAATTATTATTTTTTTATCTCTCAACCTGTCCAAGAGGCCTGCTGCCCGCCGCAATCGCCGCCGGGCCGGCCCGCACCCTGCCATTGAGACTGAACGGGGATTATTTATTTTTTTAACTTGGCCGCCGGGCCGGGGCGGGCATCGCCCCCGGTACCTCCAGCCGCTACTATTTCCGCTGGCCGTGTTCCAACACTATTCACCCCGGCCAAGAGGCCTATTCCCCGGCCCGCACCCCGCCATTGAGACTGCACGGGAATTATTATTTTTTTATCTCTCAACCTGTCCAAGAGGCCTGCTGCCCGCCGCACTCGCCGCCGGGCCGGCCCGCACCCCGCCATTGAGACTGAACGGGGATTATTTTTTTTTTTAACTCGGCCTCCGGGCCGGGGCGGGCTTCGCCCCCGGTACCTCCAGCCGCTTCTATTTACGCGCGCCGCGTTCCAACATATTCACCCCGGCAAAGAGGCCTATTCCCCGGCCCGCACCCCTCCATTGAGACTGCATGGGAATTATTATTTTTTTATCTCTCAACCTGTCCAAGAGGCCTGCTGCCCGCCGCAATCGCCGCCGGGCCGGCCCGCACCCTGCCATTGAGACTGAACGGGAATTATTATTTTTTTATCTCTCAACCTGTCCAAGAGGCCTGCTGCCCGCCGCACTCGCCGCCGGGCCGGCCCGCACCCTGCCATTGAGACTGAACGGGGATTATTTATTTTTTTAACTTGGCCGCCGGGCCGGGGCGGGCATCGCCCCCGGTACCTCCAGCCGCTACTATTTCCGCGGGCCGTGTTCCAACACTATTCACCCCGGCCAAGAGGCCTATTCCCCGGCCCGCACCCCGCCATTGAGACTGCATGGGAATTATTATTTTTTTATCTCTCAACCTGTCCAAGAGGCCTGCTGCCCGCCGCAATCGCCGCCGGGCCGGCCCGCACCCTGCCATTGAGACTGAACGGGGATTATTTATTTTTTTAACTTGGCCGCCGGGCCGGGGCGGGCATCGCCCCCGGTACCTCCAGCCGCTACTATTTCCGCGGGCCGTGTTCCAACACTATTCACCCCGGCCAAGAGGCCTATTCCCCGGCCCGCACCCCGCCATTGAGACTGCACGGGAATTATTATTTTTTTATCTCTCAACCTGTCCAAGAGGCCTGCTGCCCGCCGCAATCGCCGCCGGGCCGGCCCGCACCCTGCCATTGAGACTGAACGGGGATTATTTATTTTTTTAACTTGGCCGCCGGGCCGGGGCGGGCATCGCCCCCGGTACCTCCAGCCGCTACTATTTCCGCGGGCCGTGTTCCAACACTATTCACCCCGGCCAAGAGGCCTATTCCCCGGCCCGCACCCCGCCATTGAGACTGCACGGGAATTATTATTTTTTTATCTCTCAACCTGTCCAAGAGGCCTGCTGCCCGCCGCACTCGCCGCCGGGCCGGCCCGCACCCCGCCATTGAGACTGAACGGGGATTATTATTTTTTTTAACTCGGCCTCCGGGCCGGGGCGGGCTTCGCCCCCGGTACCTCCAGCCGCTTCTATTTACGCGCGCCGCGTTCCAACATATTCACCCCGGCCAAGAGGCCTATTCCCCGGCCCGCACCCCGCCATTGAGACTGCATGGGAATTATTATTTTTTTATCTCTCAACCTGTCCAAGAGGCCTGCTGCCCGCCGCAATCGCCGCCGGGCCGGCCCGCACCCTGCCATTGAGACTGAACGGGGATTATTTATTTTTTTAACTTGGCCGCCGGGCCGGGGCGGGCATCGCCCCCGGTACCTCCAGCCGCTACTATTTCCGCGGGCCGTGTTCCAACACTATTCACCCCGGCCAAGAGGCCTATTCCCCGGCCCGCACCCCGCCATTGAGACTGCATGGGAATTATTATTTTTTTATCTCTCAACCTGTCCAAGAGCCCTGCTGCCCGCCGCACTCGCCGCCGGGCCGGCCCGCACCCTGCCATTGAGACTGAACGGGGATTATTTATTTTTTTAACTTGGCCGCCGGGCCGGGGCGGGCATCGCCCCCGGTACCTCCAGCCGCTACTATTTCCGCGGGCCGTGTTCCAACACTATTCACCCCGGCCAAGAGGCCTATTCCCCGGCCCGCACCCCGCCATTGAGACTGCATGGGAATTATTATTTTTTTATCTCTCAACCTGTCCAAGAGGCCTGCTGCCCGCCGCAATCGCCGCCGGGCCGGCCCGCACCCTGCCATTGAGACTGAACGGGAATTATTATTTTTTTATCTCTCAACCTGTCCAAGAGGCCTGCTGCCCGCCGCACTCGCCGCCGGGCCGGCCCGCACCCCGCCATTGAGACTGAACGGGGATTATTATTTTTTTTAACTCGGCGTCCGGGCCGGGGCGGGCTTCGCCCCCGGTACCTCCAGCCGCTTCTATTTACGCGCGCCGCGTTCCAACATATTCACCCCGGCCAAGAGGCCTATTCCCCGGCCCGCACCCCGCCATTGAGACTGCATGGGAATTATTATTTTTTTATCTCTCAACCTGTCCAAGAGGCCTGCTGCCCGCCGCAATCGCCGCCGGGCCGGCCCGCACCCTGCCATTGAGACTGAACGGGAATTATTATTTTTTTATCTCTCAACCTGTCCAAGAGGCCTGCTGCCCGCCGCACTCGCCGCCGGGCCGGCCCGCACCCTGCCATTGAGACTGAACGGGGATTATTTATTTTTTTAACTTGGCCGCCGGCCCGGGGCGGGCATCGCCCCCGGTACCTCCAGCCGCTACTATTTCCGCGGGCCGTGTTCCAACACTATTCACCCCGGCCAAGAGGCCTATTCCCCGGCCCGCACCCCGCCATTGAGACTGCACGGGAATTATTATTTTTTTATCTCTCAACCTGTCCAAGAGGCCTGCTGCCCGCCGCAATCGCCGCCGGGCCGGCCCGCACCCTGCCATTGAGACTGAACGGGGATTATTTATTTTTTTAACTTGGCCGCCGGGCCGGGGCGGGCATCGCCCCCGGTACCTCCAGCCGCTACTATTTCCGCGGGCCGTGTTCCAACACTATTCACCCCGGCCAAGAGGCCTATTCCCCGGCCCGCACCCCGCCATTGAGACTGCACGGGAATTATTATTTTTTTATCTCTCAACCTGTCCAAGAGGCCTGCTGCCCGCCGCACTCGCCGCCGGGCCGGCCCCGCACCCCGCCATTGAGACTGAACGGGGATTATTATTTTTTTTAACTCGGCCTCCGGGCCGGGGCGGGCTTCGCCCCCGGTACCTCCAGCCGCTTCTATTTACGCGCGCCGCGTTCCAACATATTCACCCCGGCCAAGAGGCCTATTCCCCGGCCCGCACCCCGCCATTGAGACTGAATGGGAATTATTATTTTTTTATCTCTCAACCTGTCCAAGAGGCCTGCTGCCCGCCGCAATCGCCGCCGGGCCGGCCCGCACCCTGCCATTGAGACTGAACGGGAATTATTATTTTTTTATCTCTCAACCTGTCCAAGAGGCCTGCTGCCCGCCGCACTCGCCGCCGGGCCGGCCCGCACCCTGCCATTGAGACTGAACGGGGATTATTTATTTTTTTAACTTGGCCGCCGGCCCGGGGCGGGCATCGCCCCCGGTACCTCCAGCCGCTACTATTTCCGCGGGCCGTGTTCCAACACTATTCACCCCGGCCAAGAGGCCTATTCCCCGGCCCGCACCCCGCCATTGAGACTGCACGGGAATTATTATTTTTTTATCTCTCAACCTGTCCAAGAGGCCTGCTGCCCGCCGCAATCGCCGCCGGGCCGGCCCGCACCCTGCCATTGAGACTGAACGGGGATTATTTATTTTTTTAACTTGGCCGCCGGGCCGGGGCGGGCATCGCCCCCGGTACCTCTAGCCGCTACTATTTCCGCGGGCCGTGTTCCAACACTATTCACCCCGGCCAAGAGGCCTATTCCCCGGCCCGCACCCCGCCATTGAGACTGCACGGGAATTATTATTTTTTTATCTCCCAACCTGTCCAAGAGGCCTGCTGCCCGCCGCACTCGCCGCCGGGCCGGCCCGCACCCCGCCATTGAGACTGAACGGGGATTTTTTTTTTTTTTAACTCGGCCTCCGGGCCGGGGCGGGCTTCGCCCCCGGTACCTCCAGCCGCTTCTATTTACGCGCGCCGCGTTCCAACATATTCACCCCGGCCAAGAGGCCTATTCCCCGGCCCGCACCCCTCCATTGAGACTGCATGGGAATTATTATTTTTTTATCTCTCAACCTGTCCAAGAGGCCTGCTGCCCGCCGCAATCGCCGCCGGGCCGGCCCGCACCCTGCCATTGAGACTGAACGGGAATTATTATTTTTTTATCTCTCAACCTGTCCAAGAGGCCTGCTGCCCGCCGCACTCGCCGCCGGGCCGGCCCGCACCCTGCCATTGAGACTGTACGGGGATTATTTATTTTTTTAACTTGGCCGCCGGGCCGGGGCGGGCATCGCCCCCGGTACCTCCAGCCGCTACTATTTCCGCGGGCCGTGTTCCAACACTATTCACCCCGGCCAAGAGGCCTATTCCCCGGCCCGCACCCCGCCATTGAGACTGCATGGGAATTATTATTTTTTTATCTCTCAACCTGTCCAAGAGGCCTGCTGCCCGCCGCAATCGCCGCCGGGCCGGCCCGCACCCTGCCATTGAGACTGAACGGGGATTATTTATTTTTTTAACTTGGCCGCCGGGCCGGGGCGGGCATCGCCCCCGGTACCTCCAGCCGCTACTATTTCCGCGGGCCGTGTTCCAACACTATTCACCCCGGCCAAGAGGCCTATTCCCCGGCCCGCACCCCGCCATTGAGACTGCACGGGAATTATTATTTTTTTATCTCTCAACCTGTCCAAGAGGCCTGCTGCCCGCCGCAATCGCCGCCGGGCCGGCCCGCACCCTGCCATTGAGACTGAACGGGGATTATTTATTTTTTTAACTTGGCCGCCGGGCCGGGGCGGGCATCGCCCCCGGTACCTCCAGCCGCTACTATTTCCGCGGGCCGTGTTCCAACACTATTCACCCCGGCCAAGAGGCCTATTCCCCGGCCCGCACCCCGCCATTGAGACTGCACGGGAATTATTATTTTTTTATCTCTCAACCTGTCCAAGAGGCCTGCTGCCCGCCGCACTCGCCGCCGGGCCGGCCCGCACCCCGCCATTGAGACTGAACGGGGATTACCGGGCCGGGGCGGGCTTCGCCCCCGGTACCTCCAGCCGCTTCTATTTACGCGCGCCGCGTTCCAACATATTCACCCCGGCCAAGAGGCCTATTCCCCGGCCCGCACCCCGCCATTGAGACTGCATGGGAATTATTATTTTTTTATCTCTCAACCTGTCCAAGAGGCCTGCTGCCCGCCGCAATCGCCGCCGGGCCGGCCCGCACCCTGCCATTGAGACTGAACGGGAATTATTATTTTTTTATCTCTCAACCTGTCCAAGAGGCCTGCTGCCCGCCGCACTCGCCGCCGGGCCGGCCCGCACCCTGCCATTGAGACTGAACGGGGATTATTTATTTTTTTAACTTGGCCGCCGGGCCGGGGCGGGCATCGCCCCCGGTACCTCCAGCCGCTACTATTTCCGCGGGCCGTGTTCCAACACTATTCACCCCGGCCAAGAGGCCTATTCCCCGGCCCGCACCCCGCCATTGAGACTGCATGGGAATTATTATTTTTTTATCTCTCAATCTGTCCAAGAGGCCTGCTGCCCGCCGCACTCGCCGCCGGGCCGGCCCGCACCCCGCCATTGAGACTGAACGGGGATTATTATTTTTTTTAACTCGGCCTCCGGGCCGGGGCGGGCTTCGCCCCCGGTACCTCCAGCCGCTTCTATTTACACGCGCCGCGTTCCAACATATTCACCCCGGCCAAGAGGCCTCTTCCCCGGCCACACTCGTCCGCCGGGCCGGCCCGCACCCCGCCATTGAGACTGCACGGGAATTATTATTTTTATATCTCTCAACCTGTCCAAGAGGCCTGCTGCCCGCCGCAATCGCCGCCGGGCCGGCCCGCACCCTGCCATTGAGACTGAACGGGATTATTTATTTTTTTAACTTGGCCGCCGGGCCGGGGCGGGCATCGCCCCCGGTACCTCCAGCCGCTACTATTTCCGCGGGCCGTGTTCCAACACTATTCACCCCGGCCAAGAGGCCTATTCCCCGGCCCGCACCCCGCCATTGAGACTGCATGGGAATTATTATTTTTTTATCTCTCAACCTGTCCAAGAGGCCTGCTGCCCGCCGCAATCGCCGCCGGGCCGGCCCGCACCCTGCCATTGAGACTGAACGGGGATTATTTATTTTTTTAACTTGGCCGCCGGGCCGGGGCGGGCATCGCCCCCGGTACCTCCAGCCGCTACTATTTCCGCGGGCCGTGTTCCAACACTATTCACCCCGGCCAAGAGGCCTATTCCCCGGCCCGCACCCCGCCATTGAGACTGCACGGGAATTATTATTTTTTTATCTCTCAACCTGTCCAAGAGGCCTGCTGCCCGCCGCACTCGCCGCCGGGCCGGCCCGCACCCCGCCATTGAGACTGAACGGGGATTATTATTTTTTTTAACTCGGCGTCCGGGCCGGGGCGGGCTTCGCCCCCGGTACCTCCAGCCGCTTCTATTTACGCGCGCCGCGTTCCAACATATTCACCCCGGCCAAGAGGCCTATTCCCCGGCCCGCACCCCGCCATTGAGACTGCATGGGAATTATTATTTTTTTATCTCTCAACCTGTCCAAGAGGCCTGCTGCCCGCCGCAATCGCCGCCGGGCCGGCCCGCACCCTGCCATTGAGACTGAACGGGAATTATTATTTTTTTATCTCTCAACCTGTCCAAGAGGCCTGCTGCCCGCCGCACTCGCCGCCGGGCCGGCCCGCACCCTGCCATTGAGACTGAACGGGGATTATTTATTTTTTTAACTTGGCCGCCGGGCCGGGGCGGGCATCGCCCCCCGGTACCTCCAGCCGCTACTATTTCCGCGGGCCGTGTTCCAACACTATTCACCCCGGCCAAGAGGCCTATTCCCCGGCCCGCACCCCGCCATTGAGACTGCATGGGAATTATTATTTTTTTATCTCTCAACCTGTCCAAGAGGCCTGCTGCCCGCCGCACTCGCCGCCGGGCCGGCCCGCACCCCGCCATTGAGACTGAACGGGGATTATTATTTTTTTTAACTCGGCCTCCGGGCCGGGGCGGGCTTCGCCCCCGGTACCTCCAGCCGCTTCTATTTACACGCGCCGCGTTCCAACATATTCACCCCGGCCAAGAGGCCTCTTCCCCGGCCACACTCGTCCGCCGGGCCGGCCCGCACCCCGCCATTGAGACTGCACGGGAATTATTATTTTTATATCTCTCAACCTGTCCAAGAGGCCTGCTGCCCGCCGCAATCGCCGCCGGGCCGGCCCGCACCCTGCCATTGAGACTGAACGGGATTATTTATTTTTTTAACTTGGCCGCCGGGCCGGGGCGGGCATCGCCCCCGGTACCTCCAGCCGCTACTATTTCCGCGGGCCGTGTTCCAACACTATTCACCCCGGCCAAGAGGCCTATTCCCCGGCCCGCACCCCGCCATTGAGACTGCATGGGAATTATTATTTTTTTATCTCTCAACCTGTCCAAGAGGCCTGCTGCCCGCCGCAATCGCCGCCGGGCCGGCCCGCACCCTGCCATTGAGACTGAACGGGGATTATTTATTTTTTTAACTTGGCCGCCGGGCCGGGGCGGGCATCGCCCCCGGTACCTCCAGCCGCTACTATTTCCGCGGGCCGTGTTCCAACACTATTCACCCCGGCCAAGAGGCCTATTCCCCGGCCCGCACCCCGCCATTGAGACTGCACGGGAATTATTATTTTTTTATCTCTCAACCTGTCCAAGAGGCCTGCTGCCCGCCGCACTCGCCGCCGGGCCGGCCCGCACCCCGCCATTGAGACTGAACGGGGGTTATTATTTTTTTTAACTCGGCGTCCGGGCCGGGGCGGGCTTCGCCCCCGGTACCTCCAGCCGCTTCTATTTACGCGCGCCGCGTTCCAACATATTCACCCCGGCCAAGAGGCCTATTCCCCGGCCCGCACCCCGCCATTGAGACTGCATGGGAATTATTATTTTTTTATCTCTCAACCTGTCCAAGAGGCCTGCTGCCCGCCGCAATCGCCGCCGGGCCGGCCCGCACCCTGCCATTGAGACTGAACGGGAATTATTATTTTTTTATCTCTCAACCTGTCCAAGAGGCCTGCTGCCCGCCGCACTCGCCGCCGGGCCGGCCCGCACCCTGCCATTGAGACTGAACGGGGATTATTTATTTTTTTAACTTGGCCGCCGGCCCGGGGCGGGCATCGCCCCCGGTACCTCCAGCCGCTACTATTTCCGCGGGCCGTGTTCCAACACTATTCACCCCGGCCAAGAGGCCTATTCCCCGGCCCGCACCCCACCATTGAGACTGCATGGGAATTATTATTTTTTTATCTCTCAACCTGTCCAAGAGGCCTGCTGCCCGCCGCAATCGCCGCCGGGCCGGCCCGCACCCTGCCATTGAGACTGAACGGGGATTATTTATTTTTTTAACTTGGCCGCCGGGCCGGGGCGGGCATCGCCCCCGGTACCTCCAGCCGCTACTATTTCCGCGGGCCGTGTTCCAACACTATTCACCCCGGCCAAGAGGCCTATTCCCCGGCCCGCACCCCGCCATTGAGACTGCACGGGAATTATTATTTTTTTATCTCTCAACCTGTCCAAGAGGCCTGCTGCCCGCCGCACTCGCCGCCGGGCCGGCCCGCACCCCGCCATTGACACTGAACGGGGATTATTTATTTTTTTAACTTGGCCGCCGGCCCGGGGCGGGCATCGCCCCCGGTACCTCCAGCCGCTTCTATTTACGCGCGCCGCGTTCCAACATATTCACCCCGGCCAAGAGGCCTATTCCCCGGCCCGCACCCCGCCATTGAGACTGCATGGGAATTATTATTTTTTTATCTCTCAACCTGTCCAAGAGGCCTGCTGCCCGCCGCAATCGCCGCCGGGCCGGCCCGCACCCTGCCATAGAGACTGAACGGGAATTATTATTTTTTTATCTCTCAACCTGTCCAAGAGGCCTGCTGCCCGCCGCACTCGCACCCCGCCATTGAGACTGAACGGGGATTATTTTTTTTTTTAACTCGGCCTCCGGGCCGGGGCGGGCTTCGCCCCCGGTACCTCCAGCCGCTTCTATTTACGCGCGCCGCGTTCCAACATATTCACCCCGGCCAAGAGGCCTCTTCCCCGGCCACACTCGTCCGCCGGGCCGGCCCGCACCCCGCCATTGAGACTGCACGGGAATTATTATTTTTATATCTCTCAACCTGTCCAAGAGGCCGGGTGCCCGCCGCAATCGCCGCCGGGCCGGCCCGCACCCTGCCATTGAGACTGAATGGGGATTATTTATTTTTTTAACTTGGCCGCCGGCCCGGGGCGGGCATCGCCCCCGGTACCTCCAGCCGCTACTATTTCCGCGGGCCGTGTTCCAACACTATTCACCCCGGCCAAGAGGCCTATTCCCCGGCCCGCACCCCGCCATTGAGACTGCATGGGAATTATTATTTTTTTATCTCTCAACCTGTCCAAGAGGCCTGCTGCCCGCCGCAATCGCCGCCGGGCCGGCCCGCACCCTGCCATTGAGACTGAACGGGGATTATTTATTTTTTTAACTTGGCCGCCGGGCCGGGGCGGGCATCGCCCCCGGTACCTCCAGCCGCTTCTATTTCCGCGGGCCGTGTTCCAACACTATTCACCCCGGCCAAGAGGCCTATTCCCCGGCCCGCACCCCGCCATTGAGACTGCACGGGAATTATTATTTTTTTATCTCTCAACCTGTCCAAGAGGCCTGCTGCCCGCCGCACTCGCCGCCGGGCCGGCCCGCACCCCGCCATTGAGACTGAACGGGGATTATTATTTTTTTTAACTCGGCGTCCGGCCGGGGCGGGCTTCGCCCCCGGTACCTCCAGCCGCTTCTATTTACGCGCGCCGCGTTCCAACATATTCACCCCGGCCAAGAGGCCTATTCCCCGGCCCGCACCCCGCCATTGAGACTGCATGGGAATTATTATTTTTTTATCTCTCAACCTGTCCAAGAGGCCTGCTGCCCGCCGCAATCGCCGCCGGGCCGGCCCGCACCCTGCCATTGAGACTGAACGGGAATTATTATTTTTTTATCTCTCAACCTGTCCAAGAGGCCTGCTGCCCGCCGCACTCGCCGCCGGGCCGGCCCGCACCCTGCCATTGAGACTGAACGGGGATTATTTATTTTTTTAACTTGGCCGCCGGGCCGGGGCGGGCATCGCCCCCGGTACCTCCAGCCGCTACTATTTCCGCGGGCCGTGTTCCAACACTATTCACCCCGGCCAAGAGGCCTATTCCCCGGCCCGCACCCCGCCATTGAGACTGCACGGGAATTATTATTTTTTTATCTCTCAACCTGTCCAAGAGGCCTGCGGCCCGCCGCAATCGCCGCCGGGCCGGCCCGCACCCTGCCATTGAGACTGAACGGGGATTATTTATTTTTTTAACTTGGCCGCCGGGCCGGGGCGGGCATCGCCCCCGGTACCTCCAGCCGCTACTATTTCCGCTGGCCGTGTTCCAACACTATTCACCCCGGCCAAGAGGCCTATTCCCCGGCCCGCACCCCGCCATTGAGACTGCACGGGAATTATTATTTTTTTATCTCTCAACCTGTCCAAGAGGCCTGCTGCCCGCCGCACTCGCCGCCGGGCCGGCCCGCACCCCGCCATTGAGACTGAACGGGGATTATTTTTTTTTTTAACTCGGCCTCCGGGCCGGGGCGGGCTTCGCCCCCGGTACCTCCAGCCGCTTCTATTTACGCGCGCCGCGTTCCAACATATTCACCCCGGCCAAGAGGCCTATTCCCCGGCCCGCACCCCTCCATTGAGACTGCATGGGAATTATTATTTTTTTATCTCTCAACCTGTCCAAGAGGCCTGCTGCCCGCCGCAATCGCCGCCGGGCCGGCCCGCACCCTGCCATTGAGACTGAACGGGAATTATTATTTTTTTATCTCTCAACCTGTCCAAGAGGCCTGCTGCCCGCCGCACTCGCCGCCGGGCCGGCCCGCACCCTGCCATTGAGACTGAACGGGGATTATTTATTTTTTTAACTTGGCCGCCGGGCCGGGGCGGGCATCGCCCCCGGTACCTCCAGCCGCTACTATTTCCGCGGGCCGTGTTCCAACACTATTCACCCCGGCCAAGAGGCCTATTCCCCGGCCCGCACCCCGCCATTGAGACTGCATGGGAATTATTATTTTTTTATCTCTCAACCTGTCCAAGAGGCCTGCTGCCCGCCGCAATCGCCGCCGGGCCGGCCCGCACCCTGCCATTGAGACTGAACGGGGATTATTTATTTTTTTAACTTGGCCGCCGGGCCGGGGCGGGCATCGCCCCCGGTACCTCCAGCCGCTACTATTTCCGCGGGCCGTGTTCCAACACTATTCACCCCGGCCAAGAGGCCTATTCCCCGGCCCGCACCCCGCCATTGAGACTGCACGGGAATTATTATTTTTTTATCTCTCAACCTGTCCAAGAGGCCTGCTGCCCGCCGCAATCGCCGCCGGGCCGGCCCGCACCCTGCCATTGAGACTGAACGGGGATTATTTATTTTTTTAACTTGGCCGCCGGGCCGGGGCGGGCATCGCCCCCGGTACCTCCAGCCGCTACTATTTCCGCGGGCCGTGTTCCAACACTATTCACCCCGGCCAAGAGGCCTATTCCCCGGCCCGCACCCCGCCATTGAGACTGCACGGGAATTATTATTTTTTTATCTCTCAACCTGTCCAAGAGGCCTGCTGCCCGCCGCACTCGCCGCCGGGCCGGCCCGCACCCCGCCATTGAGACTGAACGGGGATTATTATTTTTTTTAACTCGGCCTCCGGGCCGGGGCGGGCTTCGCCCCCGGTACCTCCAGCCGCTTCTATTTACGCGCGCCGCGTTCCAACATATTCACCCCGGCCAAGAGGCCTATTCCCCGGCCCGCACCCCGCCATTGAGACTGCATGGGAATTATTATTTTTTTATCTCTCAACCTGTCCAAGAGGCCTGCTGCCCGCCGCAATCGCCGCCGGGCCGGCCCGCACCCTGCCATTGAGACTGAACGGGGATTATTTATTTTTTTAACTTGGCCGCCGGGCCGGGGCGGGCATCGCCCCCGGTACCTCCAGCCGCTACTATTTCCGCGGGCCGTGTTCCAACACTATTCACCCCGGCCAAGAGGCCTATTCCCCGGCCCGCACCCCGCCATTGAGACTGCATGGGAATTATTATTTTTTTATCTCTCAACCTGTCCAAGAGGCCTGCTGCCCGCCGCAATCGCCGCCGGGCCGGCCCGCACCCTGCCATTGAGACTGAACGGGGATTATTTATTTTTTTAACTTGGCCGCCGGGCCGGGGCGGGCATCGCCCCCGGTACCTCCAGCCGCTTCTATTTCCGCGGGCCGTGTTCCAACACTATTCACCCCGGCCAAGAGGCCTATTCCCCGGCCCGCACCCCGCCATTGAGACTGCACGGGAATTATTATTTTTTTATCTCTCAACCTGTCCAAGAGGCCTGCTGCCCGCCGCACTCGCCGCCGGGCCGGCCCGCACCCCGCCATTGAGACTGAACGGGGATTATTATTTTTTTTAACTCGGCGTCCGGCCGGGGCGGGCTTCGCCCCCGGTACCTCCAGCCGCTTCTATTTACGCGCGCCGCGTTCCAACATATTCACCCCGGCCAAGAGGCCTATTCCCCGGCCCGCACCCCGCCATTGAGACTGCATGGGAATTATTATTTTTTTATCTCTCAACCTGTCCAAGAGGCCTGCTGCCCGCCGCAATCGCCGCCGGGCCGGCCCGCACCCTGCCATTGAGACTGAACGGGAATTATTATTTTTTTATCTCTCAACCTGTCCAAGAGGCCTGCTGCCCGCCGCACTCGCCGCCGGGCCGGCCCGCACCCTGCCATTGAGACTGAACGGGGATTATTTATTTTTTTAACTTGGCCGCCGGGCCGGGGCGGGCATCGCCCCCGGTACCTCCAGCCGCTACTATTTCCGCGGGCCGTGTTCCAACACTATTCACCCCGGCCAAGAGGCCTATTCCCCGGCCCGCACCCCGCCATTGAGACTGCACGGGAATTATTATTTTTTTATCTCTCAACCTGTCCAAGAGGCCTGCTGCCCGCCGCAATCGCCGCCGGGCCGGCCCGCACCCTGCCATTGAGACTGAACGGGGATTATTTATTTTTTTAACTTGGCCGCCGGGCCGGGGCGGGCATCGCCCCCGGTACCTCCAGCCGCTACTATTTCCGCTGGCCGTGTTCCAACACTATTCACCCCGGCCAAGAGGCCTATTCCCCGGCCCGCACCCCGCCATTGAGACTGCACGGGAATTATTATTTTTTTATCTCTCAACCTGTCCTAGAGGCCTGCTGCCCGCCGCACTCGCCGCCGGGCCGGCCCGCACCCCGCCATTGAGACTGAACGGGGATTATTTTTTTTTTTAACTCGGCCTCCGGGCCGGGGCGGGCTTCGCCCCCGGTACCTCCAGCCGCTTCTATTTACGCGCGCCGCGTTCCAACATATTCACCCCGGCCAAGAGGCCTATTCCCCGGCCCGCACCCCTCCATTGAGACTGCATGGGAATTATTATTTTTTTATCTCTCAACCTGTCCAAGAGGCCTGCTGCCCGCCGCAATCGCCGCCGGGCCGGCCCGCACCCTGCCATTGAGACTGAACGGGAATTATTATTTTTTTATCTCTCAACCTGTCCAAGAGGCCTGCTGCCCGCCGCACTCGCCGCCGGGCCGGCCCGCACCCTGCCATTGAGACTGAACGGGGATTATTTATTTTTTTAACTTGGCCGCCGGGCCGGGGCGGGCATCGCCCCCGGTACCTCCAGCCGCTACTATTTCCGCGGGCCGTGTTCCAACACTATTCACCCCGGCCAAGAGGCCTATTCCCCGGCCCGCACCCCGCCATTGAGACTGCATGGGAATTATTATTTTTTTATCTCTCAACCTGTCCAAGAGGCCTGCTGCCCGCCGCAATCGCCGCCGGGCCGGCCCGCACCCTGCCATTGAGACTGAACGGGGATTATTTATTTTTTTAACTTGGCCGCCGGGCCGGGGCGGGCATCGCCCCCGGTACCTCCAGCCGCTACTATTTCCGCGGGCCGTGTTCCAACACTATTCACCCCGGCCAAGAGGCCTATTCCCCGGCCCGCACCCCGCCATTGAGACTGCACGGGAATTATTATTTTTTTATCTCTCAACCTGTCCAAGAGGCCTGCTGCCCGCCGCAATCGCCGCCGGGCCGGCCCGCACCCTGCCATTGAGACTGAACGGGGATTATTTATTTTTTTAACTTGGCCGCCGGGCCGGGGCGGGCATCGCCCCCGGTACCTCCAGCCGCTACTATTTCCGCGGGCCGTGTTCCAACACTATTCACCCCGGCCAAGAGGCCTATTCCCCGGCCCGCACCCCGCCATTGAGACTGCACGGGAATTATTATTTTTTTATCTCTCAACCTGTCCAAGAGGCCTGCTGCCCGCCGCACTCGCCGCCGGGCCGGCCCGCACCCCGCCATTGAGACTGAACGGGGATTATTATTTTTTTTAACTCGGCCTCCGGGCCGGGGCGGGCTTCGCCCCCGGTACCTCCAGCCGCTTCTATTTACGCGCGCCGCGTTCCAACATATTCACCCCGGCCAAGAGGCCTATTCCCCGGCCCGCACCCCGCCATTGAGACTGCATGGGAATTATTATTTTTTTATCTCTCAACCTGTCCAAGAGGCCTGCTGCCCGCCGCAATCGCCGCCGGGCCGGCCCGCACCCTGCCATTGAGACTGAACGGGGATTATTTATTTTTTTAACTTGGCCGCCGGGCCGGGGCGGGCATCGCCCCCGGTACCTCCAGCCGCTACTATTTCCGCGGGCCGTGTTCCAACACTATTCACCCCGGCCAAGAGGCCTATTCCCCGGCCCGCACCCCGCCATTGAGACTGCATGGGAATTATTATTTTTTTATCTCTCAACCTGTCCAAGAGCCCTGCTGCCCGCCGCACTCGCCGCCGGGCCGGCCCGCACCCCGCCATTGAGACTGAACGGGGATTATTATTTTTTTTAACTCGGCCTCCGGGCCGGGGCGGGCTTCGCCCCCGGTACCTCCAGCCGCTTCTATTTACGCGCGCCGCGTTCCAACATATTCACCCCGGCCAGGAGGCCTATTCCCCGGCCCGCACCCCGCCATTGAGACTGCATGGGAATTATTATTTTTTTATCTCTCAACCTGTCCAAGAGGCCTGCTGCCCGCCGCAATCGCCGCCGGGCCGGCCCGCACCCTGCCATTGAGACTGAACGGGAATTATTATTTTTTTATCTCTCAACCTGTCCAAGAGGCCTGCTGCCCGCCGCACTCGCCGCCGGGCCGGCCCGCACCCTGCCATTGAGACTGAACGGGGATTATTTATTTTTTTAACTTGGCCGCCGGGCCGGGGCGGGCATCGCCCCCGGTACCTCCAGCCGCTACTATTTCCGCGGGCCGTGTTCCAACACTATTCACCCCGGCCAAGAGGCCTATTCCCCGGCCCGCACCCCACCATTGAGACTGCATGGGAATTATTATTTTTTTATCTCTCAACCTGTCCAAGAGGCCTGCTGCCCGCCGCAATCGCCGCCGGGCCGGCCCGCACCCTGCCATTGAGACTGAACGGGGATTATTTATTTTTTTAACTTGGCCGCCGGGCCGGGGCGGGCATCGCCCCCGGTACCTCCAGCCGCTACTATTTCCGCGGGCCGTGTTCCAACACTATTCACCCCGGCCAAGAGGCCTATTCCCCGGCCCGCACCCCGCCATTGAGACTGCACGGGAATTATTATTTTTTTATCTCTCAACCTGTCCAAGATGCCTGCTGCCCGCCGCACTCGCCGCCGGGCCGGCCCGCACCCCGCCATTGACACTGAACGGGGATTATTTATTTTTTTAACTTGGCCGCCGGCCTGGGGCGGGCATCGCCCCCGGTACCTCCAGCCGCTACTATTTCCGCGGGCCGTGTTCCAACACTATTCACCCCGGCCAAGAGGCCTATTCCCCGGCCCGCACCCCGCCATTGAGACTGCACGGGAATTATTATTTTTTTATCTCTCAACCTGTCCAAGAGGCCTGCTGCACGCCGCAATCGCCGCCGGGCCGGCCCGCACCCTGCCATTGAGACTGAACGGGGATTATTTATTTTTTTAACTTGGCCGCCGGCCCGGGGCGGGCATCGCCCCCGGTACCTCCAGCCGCTTCTATTTACGCGCGCCGCGTTCCAACATATTCACCCCGGCCAAGAGGCCTATTCCCCGGCCCGCACCCCGCCATTGAGACTGCATGGGAATTATTATTTTTTTATCTCTCAACCTGTCCAAGAGGCCTGCTGCCCGCCGCAATCGCCGCCGGGCCGGCCCGCACCCTGCCATAGAGACTGAACGGGAATTATTATTTTTTTATCTCTCAACCTGTCCAAGAGGCCTGCTGCCCGCCGCACTCGCACCCCGCCATTGAGACTGAACGGGGATTATTATTTTTTTTAACTCGGCCTCCGGGCCGGGGCGGGCTTCGCCCCCGGTACCTCCAGCCGCTTCTATTTACGCGCGCCGCGTTCCAACATATTCACCCCGGCCAAGAGGCCTCTTCCCCGGCCACACTCGTCCGCCGGGCCGGCCCGCACCCCGCCATTGAGACTGCACGGGAATTATTATTTTTATATCTCTCAACCTGTCCAAGAGGCCGGGTGCCCGCCGCAATCGCCGCCGGGCCGGCCCGCACCCTGCCATTGAGACTGAATGGGGATTATTTATTTTTTTAACTTGGCCGCCGGCCCGGGGCGGGCATCGCCCCCGGTACCTCCAGCCGCTACTATTTCCGCGGGCCGTGTTCCAACACTATTCACCCCGGCCAAGAGGCCTATTCCCCGGCCCGCACCCCGCCATTGAGACTGCATGGGAATTATTATTTTTTTATCTCTCAACCTGTCCAAGAGGCCTGCTGCCCGCCGCAATCGCCGCCGGGCCGGCCCGCACCCTGCCATTGAGACTGAACGGGGATTATTTATTTTTTTAACTTGGCCGCCGGGCCGGGGCGGGCATCGCCCCCGGTACCTCCAGCCGCTTCTATTTCCGCGGGCCGTGTTCCAACACTATTCACCCCGGCCAAGAGGCCTATTCCCCGGCCCGCACCCCGCCATTGAGACTGCATGGGAATTATTATTTTTTTATCTCTCAACCTGTCCAAGAGGCCTGCTGCCCGCCGCAATCGCCGCCGGGCCGGCCCGCACCCTGCCATAGAGACTGAACGGGAATTATTATTTTTTTATCTCTCAACCTGTCCAAGAGGCCTGCTGCCCGCCGCACTCGCACCCCGCCATTGAGACTGAACGGGGATTATTATTTTTTTTAACTCGGCCTCCGGGCCGGGGCGGGCTTCGCCCCCGGTACCTCCAGCCGCTTCTATTTACGCGCGCCGCGTTCCAACATATTCACCCCGGCCAAGAGGCCTCTTCCCCGGCCACACTCGTCCGCCGGGCCGGCCCGCACCCCGCCATTGAGACTGCACGGGAATTATTATTTTTATATCTCTCAACCTGTCCAAGAGGCCGGGTGCCCGCCGCAATCGCCGCCGGGCCGGCCCGCACCCTGCCATTGAGACTGAATGGGGATTATTTATTTTTTTAACTTGGCCGCCGGCCCGGGGCGGGCATCGCCCCCGGTACCTCCAGCCGCTACTATTTCCGCGGGCCGTGTTCCAACACTATTCACCCCGGCCAAGAGGCCTATTCCCCGGCCCGCACCCCGCCATTGAGACTGCATGGGAATTATTATTTTTTTATCTCTCAACCTGTCCAAGAGGCCTGCTGCCCGCCGCAATCGCCGCCGGGCCGGCCCGCACCCTGCCATTGAGACTGAACGGGGATTATTTATTTTTTTAACTTGGCCGCCGGGCCGGGGCGGGCATCGCCCCCGGTACCTCCAGCCGCTTCTATTTCCGCGGGCCGTGTTCCAACACTATTCAACCCGGCCAAGAGGCCTATTCCCCGGCCCGCACCCCGCCATTGAGACTGCACGGGAATTATTATTTTTTTATCTCTCAACCTGTCCAAGAGGCCTGCTGCCCGCCGCACTCGCCGCCGGGCCGGCCCGCACCCCGCCATTGAGACTGAACGGGGATTATTATTTTTTTTAACTCGGCGTCCGGCCGGGGCGGGCTTCGCCCCCGGTACCTCCAGCCGCTTCTATTTACGCGCGCCGCGTTCCAACATATTCACCCCGGCCAAGAGGCCTATTCCCCGGCCCGCACCCCGCCATTGAGACTGCATGGGAATTATTATTTTTTTATCTCTCAACCTGTCCAAGAGGCCTGCTGCCCGCCGCAATCGCCGCCGGGCCGGCCCGCACCCTGCCATTGAGACTGAACGGGAATTATTATTTTTTTATCTCTCAACCTGTCCAAGAGGCCTGCTGCCCGCCGCACTCGCCGCCGGGCCGGCCCGCACCCTGCCATTGAGACTGAACGGGGATTATTTATTTTTTTAACTTGGCCGCCGGGCCGGGGCGGGCATCGCCCCCGGTACCTCCAGCCGCTACTATTTCCGCGGGCCGTGTTCCAACACTATTCACCCCGGCCAAGAGGCCTATTCCCCGGCCCGCACCCCGCCATTGAGACTGCACGGGAATTATTATTTTTTTATCTCTCAACCTGTCCAAGAGGCCTGCTGCCCGCCGCAATCGCCGCCGGGCCGGCCCGCACCCTGCCATTGAGACTGAACGGGGATTATTTATTTTTTTAACTTGGCCGCCGGGCCGGGGCGGGCATCGCCCCCGGTACCTCCAGCCGCTACTATTTCCGCGGGCCGTGTTCCAACACTATTCACCCCGGCCAAGAGGCCTATTCCCCGGCCCGCACCCCGCCATTGAGACTGCACGGGAATTATTATTTTTTTATCTCTCAACCTGTCCAAGAGGCCTGCTGCCCGCCGCACTCGCCGCCGGGCCGGCCCGCACCCCGCCATTGACACTGAACGGGGATTATTTATTTTTTTAACTTGGCCGCCGGCCCGGGGCGGGCATCGCCCCCGGTACCTCCAGCCGCTTCTATTTACGCGCGCCGCGTTCCAACATATTCACCCCGGCCAAGAGGCCTATTCCCCGGCCCGCACCCCGCCATTGAGACTGCATGGGAATTATTATTTTTTTATCTCTCAACCTGTCCAAGAGGCCTGCTGCCCGCCGCAATCGCCGCCGGGCCGGCCCGCACCCTGCCATAGAGACTGAACGGGAATTATTATTTTTTTATCTCTCAACCTGTCCAAGAGGCCTGCTGCCCGCCGCACTCGCACCCCGCCATTGAGACTGAACGGGGATTATTATTTTTTTTAACTCGGCCTCCGGGCCGGGGCGGGCTTCGCCCCCGGTACCTCCAGCCGCTTCTATTTACGCGCGCCGCGTTCCAACATATTCACCCCGGCCAAGAGGCCTCTTCCCCGGCCACACTCGTCCGCCGGGCCGGCCCGCACCCCGCCATTGAGACTGCACGGGAATTATTATTTTTATATCTCTCAACCTGTCCAAGAGGCCGGGTGCCCGCCGCAATCGCCGCCGGGCCGGCCCGCACCCTGCCATTGAGACTGAATGGGGATTATTTATTTTTTTAACTTGGCCGCCGGCCCGGGGCGGGCATCGCCCCCGGTACCTCCAGCCGCTACTATTTCCGCGGGCCGTGTTCCAACACTATTCACCCCGGCCAAGAGGCCTATTCCCCGGCCCGCACCCCGCCATTGAGACTGCATGGGAATTATTATTTTTTTATCTCTCAACCTGTCCAAGAGGCCTGCTGCCCGCCGCAATCGCCGCCGGGCCGGCCCGCACCCTGCCATTGAGACTGAACGGGGATTATTTATTTTTTTAACTTGGCCGCCGGGCCGGGGCGGGCATCGCCCCCGGTACCTCCAGCCGCTTCTATTTCCGCGGGCCGTGTTCCAACACTATTCACCCCGGCCAAGAGGCCTATTCCCCGGCCCGCACCCCGCCATTGAGACTGCACGGGAATTATTATTTTTTTATCTCTCAACCTGTCCAAGAGGCCTGCTGCCCGCCGCACTCGCCGCCGGGCCGGCCCGCACCCCGCCATTGAGACTGAACGGGGATTATTATTTTTTTTAACTCGGCGTCCGGCCGGGGCGGGCTTCGCCCCCGGTACCTCCAGCCGCTTCTATTTACGCGCGCCGCGTTCCAACATATTCACCCCGGCCAAGAGGCCTATTCCCCGGCCCGCACCCCGCCATTGAGACTGCATGGGAATTATTATTTTTTTATCTCTCAACCTGTCCAAGAGGCCTGCTGCCCGCCGCAATCGCCGCCGGGCCGGCCCGCACCCTGCCATTGAGACTGAACGGGAATTATTATTTTTTTATCTCTCAACCTGTCCAAGAGGCCTGCTGCCCGCCGCACTCGCCGCCGGGCCGGCCCGCACCCTGCCATTGAGACTGAACGGGGATTATTTATTTTTTTAACTTGGCCGCCGGGCCGGGGCGGGCATCGCCCCCGGTACCTCCAGCCGCTACTATTTCCGCGGGCCGTGTTCCAACACTATTCACCCCGGCCAAGAGGCCTATTCCCCGGCCCGCACCCCGCCATTGAGACTGCACGGGAATTATTATTTTTTTTATCTCTCAACCTGTCCAAGAGGCCTGCTGCCCGCCGCAATCGCCGCCGGGCCGGCCCGCACCCTGCCATTGAGACTGAACGGGGATTATTTATTTTTTTAACTTGGCCGCCGGGCCGGGGCGGGCATCGCCCCCGGTACCTCCAGCCGCTACTATTTCCGCTGGCCGTGTTCCAACACTATTCACCCCGGCCAAGAGGCCTATTCCCCGGCCCGCACCCCGCCATTGAGACTGCACGGGAATTATTATTTTTTTATCTCTCAACCTGTCCAAGAGGCCTGCTGCCCGCCGCACTCGCCGCCGGGCCGGCCCGCACCCCGCCATTGAGACTGAACGGGGATTATTTTTTTTTTTAACTCGGCCTCCGGGCCGGGGCGGGCTTCGCCCCCGGTACCTCCAGCCGCTTCTATTTACGCGCGCCGCGTTCCAACATATTCACCCCGGCCAAGAGGCCTATTCCCCGGCCCGCACCCCTCCATTGAGACTGCATGGGAATTATTATTTTTTTATCTCTCAACCTGTCCAAGAGGCCTGCTGCCCGCCGCAATCGCCGCCGGGCCGGCCCGCACCCTGCCATTGAGACTGAACGGGAATTATTATTTTTTTATCTCTCAACCTGTCCAAGAGGCCTGCTGCCCGCCGCACTCGCCGCCGGGCCGGCCCGCACCCTGCCATTGAGACTGAACGGGGATTATTTATTTTTTTAACTTGGCCGCCGGGCCGGGGCGGGCATCGCCCCCGGTACCTCCAGCCGCTACTATTTCCGCGGGCCGTGTTCCAACACTATTCACCCCGGCCAAGAGGCCTATTCCCCGGCCCGCACCCCGCCATTGAGACTGCATGGGAATTATTATTTTTTTATCTCTCAACCTGTCCAAGAGGCCTGCTGCCCGCCGCAATCGCCGCCGGGCCGGCCCGCACCCTGCCATTGAGACTGAACGGGGATTATTTATTTTTTTAACTTGGCCGCCGGGCCGGGGCGGGCATCGCCCCCGGTACCTCCAGCCGCTACTATTTCCGCGGGCCGTGTTCCAACACTATTCACCCCGGCCAAGAGGCCTATTCCCCGGCCCGCACCCCGCCATTGAGACTGCACGGGAATTATTATTTTTTTATCTCTCAACCTGTCCAAGAGGCCTGCTGCCCGCCGCAATCGCCGCCGGGCCGGCCCGCACCCTGCCATTGAGACTGAACGGGGATTATTTATTTTTTTAACTTGGCCGCCGGGCCGGGGCGGGCATCGCCCCCGGTACCTCCAGCCGCTACTATTTCCGCGGGCCGTGTTCCAACACTATTCACCCCGGCCAAGAGGCCTATTCCCCGGCCCGCACCCCGCCATTGAGACTGCACGGGAATTATTATTTTTTTATCTCTCAACCTGTCCAAGAGGCCTGCTGCCCGCCGCACTCGCCGCCGGGCCGGCCCGCACCCCGCCATTGAGACTGAACGGGGATTATTATTTTTTTTAACTCGGCCTCCGGGCCGGGGCGGGCTTCGCCCCCGGTACCTCCAGCCGCTTCTATTTACGCGCGCCGCGTTCCAACATATTCACCCCGGCCAAGAGGCCTATTCCCCGGCCCGCACCCCGCCATTGAGACTGCATGGGAATTATTATTTTTTTATCTCTCAACCTGTCCAAGAGGCCTGCTGCCCGCCGCAATCGCCGCCGGGCCGGCCCGCACCCTGCCATTGAGACTGAACGGGGATTATTTATTTTTTTAACTTGGCCGCCGGGCCGGGGCGGGCATCGCCCCCGGTACCTCCAGCCGCTACTATTTCCGCGGGCCGTGTTCCAACACTATTCACCCCGGCCAAGAGGCCTATTCCCCGGCCCGCACCCCGCCATTGAGACTGCATGGGAATTATTATTTTTTTATCTCTCAACCTGTCCAAGAGCCCTGCTGCCCGCCGCACTCGCCGCCGGGCCGGCCCGCACCCCGCCATTGAGACTGAACGGGGATTATTATTTTTTTTAACTCGGCCTCCGGGCCGGGGCGGGCTTCGCCCCCGGTACCTCCAGCCGCTTCTATTTACGCGCGCCGCGTTCCAACATATTCACCCCGGCCAGGAGGCCTATTCCCCGGCCCGCACCCCGCCATTGAGACTGCATGGGAATTATTATTTTTTTATCTCTCAACCTGTCCAAGAGGCCTGCTGCCCGCCGCAATCGCCGCCGGGCCGGCCCGCACCCTGCCATTGAGACTGAACGGGAATTATTATTTTTTTATCTCTCAACCTGTCCAAGAGGCCTGCTGCCCGCCGCACTCGCCGCCGGGCCGGCCCGCACCCTGCCATTGAGACTGAACGGGGATTATTTATTTTTTTAACTTGGCCGCCGGGCCGGGGCGGGCATCGCCCCCGGTACCTCCAGCCGCTACTATTTCCGCGGGCCGTGTTCCAACACTATTCACCCCGGCCAAGAGGCCTATTCCCCGGCCCGCACCCCACCATTGAGACTGCATGGGAATTATTATTTTTTTATCTCTCAACCTGTCCAAGAGGCCTGCTGCCCGCCGCAATCGCCGCCGGGCCGGCCCGCACCCTGCCATTGAGACTGAACGGGGATTATTTATTTTTTTAACTTGGCCGCCGGGCCGGGGCGGGCATCGCCCCCGGTACCTCCAGCCGCTACTATTTCCGCGGGCCGTGTTCCAACACTATTCACCCCGGCCAAGAGGCCTATTCCCCGGCCCGCACCCCGCCATTGAGACTGCACGGGAATTATTATTTTTTTATCTCTCAACCTGTCCAAGATGCCTGCTGCCCGCCGCACTCGCCGCCGGGCCGGCCCGCACCCCGCCATTGACACTGAACGGGGATTATTTATTTTTTTAACTTGGCCGCCGGCCCGGGGCGGGCATCGCCCCCGGTACCTCCAGCCGCTACTATTTCCGCGGGCCGTGTTCCAACACTATTCACCCCGGCCAAGAGGCCTATTCCCCGGCCCGCACCCCGCCATTGAGACTGCACGGGAATTATTATTTTTTTATCTCTCAACCTGTCCAAGAGGCCTGCTGCACGCCGCAATCGCCGCCGGGCCGGCCCGCACCCTGCCATTGAGACTGAACGGGGATTATTTATTTTTTTAACTTGGCCGCCGGCCCGGGGCGGGCATCGCCCCCGGTACCTCCAGCCGCTTCTATTTACGCGCGCCGCGTTCCAACATATTCACCCCGGCCAAGAGGCCTATTCCCCGGCCCGCACCCCGCCATTGAGACTGCATGGGAATTATTATTTTTTTATCTCTCAACCTGTCCAAGAGGCCTGCTGCCCGCCGCAATCGCCGCCGGGCCGGCCCGCACCCTGCCATAGAGACTGAACGGGAATTATTATTTTTTTATCTCTCAACCTGTCCAAGAGGCCTGCTGCCCGCCGCACTCGCACCCCGCCATTGAGACTGAACGGGGATTATTATTTTTTTTAACTCGGCCTCCGGGCCGGGGCGGGCTTCGCCCCCGGTACCTCCAGCCGCTTCTATTTACGCGCGCCGCGTTCCAACATATTCACCCCGGCCAAGAGGCCTCTTCCCCGGCCACACTCGTCCGCCGGGCCGGCCCGCACCCCGCCATTGAGACTGCACGGGAATTATTATTTTTATATCTCTCAACCTGTCCAAGAGGCCGGGTGCCCGCCGCAATCGCCGCCGGGCCGGCCCGCACCCTGCCATTGAGACTGAATGGGGATTATTTATTTTTTTAACTTGGCCGCCGGCCCGGGGCGGGCATCGCCCCCGGTACCTCCAGCCGCTACTATTTCCGCGGGCCGTGTTCCAACACTATTCACCCCGGCCAAGAGGCCTATTCCCCGGCCCGCACCCCGCCATTGAGACTGCACGGGAATTATTATTTTTTTATCTCTCAACCTGTCCAAGAGGCCTGCTGCCCGCCGCACTCGCCGCCGGGCCGGCCCGCACCCCGCCATTGAGACTGAACGGGGGTTATTATTTTTTTTAACTCGGCGTCCGGGCCGGGGCGGGCTTCGCCCCCGGTACCTCCAGCCGCTTCTATTTACGCGCGCCGCGTTCCAACATATTCACCCCGGCCAAGAGGCCTATTCCCCGGCCCGCACCCCGCCATTGAGACTGCATGGGAATTATTATTTTTTTATCTCTCAACCTGTCCAAGAGGCCTGCTGCCCGCCGCAATCGCCGCCGGGCCGGCCCGCACCCTGCCATTGAGACTGAACGGGAATTATTATTTTTTTATCTCTCAACCTGTCCAAGAGGCCTGCTGCCCGCCGCACTCGCCGCCGGGCCGGCCCGCACCCTGCCATTGAGACTGAACGGGGATTATTTATTTTTTTAACTTGGCCGCCGGCCCGGGGCGGGCATCGCCCCCGGTACCTCCAGCCGCTACTATTTCCGCGGGCCGTGTTCCAACACTATTCACCCCGGCCAAGAGGCCTATTCCCCGGCCCGCACCCCGCCATTGAGACTGCACGGGAATTATTATTTTTTTATCTCTCAACCTGTCCAAGAGGCCTGCTGCCCGCCGCACTCGCCGCCGGGCCGGCCCGCACCCCGCCATTGAGACTGAACGGGGATTATTATTTTTTTTAACTCGGCCTCCGGGCCGGGGCGGGCTTCGCCCCCGGTACCTCCAGCCGCTTCTATTTACGCGCGCCGCGTTCCAACATATTCACCCCGGCCAAGAGGCCTATTCCCCGGCCCGCACCCCGCCATTGAGACTGCATGGGAATTATTATTTTTTTATCTCTCAACCTGTCCAAGAGGCCTGCTGCCCGCCGCAATCGCCGCCGGGCCGGCCCGCACCCTGCCATTGAGACTGAACGGGAATTATTATTTTTTTATCTCTCAACCTGTCCAAGAGGCCTGCTGCCCGCCGCACTCGCCGCCGGGCCGGCCCGCACCCTGCCATTGAGACTGAACGGGGATTATTTATTTTTTTAACTTGGCCGCCGGGCCGGGGCGGGCATCGCCCCCGGTACCTCCAGCCGCTACTATTTCCGCGGGCCGTGTTCCAACACTATTCACCCCGGCCAAGAGGCCTATTCCCCGGCCCGCACCCCGCCATTGAGACTGCACGGGAATTATTATTTTTTTATCTCTCAACCTGTCCAAGAGGCCTGCTGCCCGCCGCACTCGCCGCCGGGCCGGCCCGCACCCCGCCATTGACACTGAACGGGGATTATTTATTTTTTTAACTTGGCCGCCGGCCCGGGGCGGGCATCGCCCCCGGTACCTCCAGCCGCTTCTATTTACGCGCGCCGCGTTCCAACATATTCACCCCGGCCAAGAGGCCTATTCCCCGGCCCGCACCCCGCCATTGAGACTGCATGGGAATTATTATTTTTTTATCTCTCAACCTGTCCAAGAGGCCTGCTGCCCGCCGCAATCGCCGCCGGGCCGGCCCGCACCCTGCCATAGAGACTGAACGGGAATTATTATTTTTTTATCTCTCAACCTGTCCAAGAGGCCTGCTGCCCGCCGCACTCGCACCCCGCCATTGAGACTGAACGGGGATTATTATTTTTTTTAACTCGGCCTCCGGGCCGGGGCGGGCTTCGCCCCCGGTACCTCCAGCCGCTTCTATTTACGCGCGCCGCGTTCCAACATATTCACCCCGGCCAAGAGGCCTCTTCCCCGGCCACACTCGTCCGCCGGGCCGGCCCGCACCCCGCCATTGAGACTGCACGGGAATTATTATTTTTATATCTCTCAACCTGTCCAAGAGGCCGGGTGCCCGCCGCAATCGCCGCCGGGCCGGCCCGCACCCTGCCATTGAGACTGAATGGGGATTATTTATTTTTTTAACTTGGCCGCCGGCCCGGGGCGGGCATCGCCCCCGGTACCTCCAGCCGCTACTATTTCCGCGGGCCGTGTTCCAACACTATTCACCCCGGCCAAGAGGCCTATTCCCCGGCCCGCACCCCGCCATTGAGACTGCATGGGAATTATTATTTTTTTATCTCTCAACCTGTCCAAGAGGCCTGCTGCCCGCCGCACTCGCCGCCGGGCCGGCCCGCACCCCGCCATTGAGACTGAACGGGGATTATTATTTTTTTTAACTCGGCGTCCGGCCGGGGCGGGCTTCGCCCCCGGTACCTCCAGCCGCTTCTATTTACGCGCGCCGCGTTCCAACATATTCACCCCGGCCAAGAGGCCTATTCCCCGGCCCGCACCCCGCCATTGAGACTGCATGGGAATTATTATTTTTTTATCTCTCAACCTGTCCAAGAGGCCTGCTGCCCGCCGCAATCGCCGCCGGGCCGGCCCGCACCCTGCCATTGAGACTGAACGGGAATTATTATTTTTTTATCTCTCAACCTGTCCAAGAGGCCTGCTGCCCGCCGCACTCGCCGCCGGGCCGGCCCGCACCCTGCCATTGAGACTGAACGGGGATTATTTATTTTTTTAACTTGGCCGCCGGGCCGGGGCGGGCATCGCCCCCGGTACCTCCAGCCGCTACTATTTCCGCGGGCCGTGTTCCAACACTATTCACCCCGGCCAAGAGGCCTATTCCCCGGCCCGCACCCCGCCATTGAGACTGCACGGGAATTATTATTTTTTTATCTCTCAACCTGTCCAAGAGGCCTGCTGCCCGCCGCAATCGCCGCCGGGCCGGCCCGCACCCTGCCATTGAGACTGAACGGGGATTATTTATTTTTTTAACTTGGCCGCCGGGCCGGGGCGGGCATCGCCCCCGGTACCTCCAGCCGCTACTATTTCCGCTGGCCGTGTTCCAACACTATTCACCCCGGCCAAGAGGCCTATTCCCCGGCCCGCACCCCGCCATTGAGACTGCACGGGAATTATTATTTTTTTATCTCTCAACCTGTCCAAGAGGCCTGCTGCCCGCCGCACTCGCCGCCGGGCCGGCCCGCACCCCGCCATTGAGACTGAACGGGGATTATTTTTTTTTTTAACTCGGCCTCCGGGCCGGGGCGGGCTTCGCCCCCGGTACCTCCAGCCGCTTCTATTTACGCGCGCCGCGTTCCAACATATTCACCCCGGCCAAGAGGCCTATTCCCCGGCCCGCACCCCTCCATTGAGACTGCATGGGAATTATTATTTTTTTATCTCTCAACCTGTCCAAGAGGCCTGCTGCCCGCCGCAATCGCCGCCGGGCCGGCCCGCACCCTGCCATTGAGACTGAACGGGAATTATTATTTTTTTATCTCTCAACCTGTCCAAGAGGCCTGCTGCCCGCCGCACTCGCCGCCGGGCCGGCCCGCACCCTGCCATTGAGACTGAACGGGGATTATTTATTTTTTTAACTTGGCCGCCGGGCCGGGGCGGGCATCGCCCCCGGTACCTCCAGCCGCTACTATTTCCGCGGGCCGTGTTCCAACACTATTCACCCCGGCCAAGAGGCCTATTCCCCGGCCCGCACCCCGCCATTGAGACTGCATGGGAATTATTATTTTTTTATCTCTCAACCTGTCCAAGAGGCCTGCTGCCCGCCGCAATCGCCGCCGGGCCGGCCCGCACCCTGCCATTGAGACTGAACGGGGATTATTTATTTTTTTAACTTGGCCGCCGGGCCGGGGCGGGCATCGCCCCCGGTACCTCCAGCCGCTACTATTTCCGCGGGCCGTGTTCCAACACTATTCACCCCGGCCAAGAGGCCTATTCCCCGGCCCGCACCCCGCCATTGAGACTGCACGGGAATTATTATTTTTTTATCTCTCAACCTGTCCAAGAGGCCTGCTGCCCGCCGCAATCGCCGCCGGGCCGGCCCGCACCCTGCCATTGAGACTGAACGGGGATTATTTATTTTTTTAACTTGGCCGCCGGGCCGGGGCGGGCATCGCCCCCGGTACCTCCAGCCGCTACTATTTCCGCGGGCCGTGTTCCAACACTATTCACCCCGGCCAAGAGGCCTATTCCCCGGCCCGCACCCCGCCATTGAGACTGCACGGGAATTATTATTTTTTTATCTCTCAACCTGTCCAAGAGGCCTGCTGCCCGCCGCACTCGCCGCCGGGCCGGCCCGCACCCCGCCATTGAGACTGAACGGGGATTATTATTTTTTTTAACTCGGCCTCCGGGCCGGGGCGGGCTTCGCCCCCGGTACCTCCAGCCGCTTCTATTTACGCGCGCCGCGTTCCAACATATTCACCCCGGCCAAGAGGCCTATTCCCCGGCCCGCACCCCGCCATTGAGACTGCATGGGAATTATTATTTTTTTATCTCTCAACCTGTCCAAGAGGCCTGCTGCCCGCCGCAATCGCCGCCGGGCCGGCCCGCACCCTGCCATTGAGACTGAACGGGGATTATTTATTTTTTTAACTTGGCCGCCGGGCCGGGGCGGGCATCGCCCCCGGTACCTCCAGCCGCTACTATTTCCGCGGGCCGTGTTCCAACACTATTCACCCCGGCCAAGAGGCCTATTCCCCGGCCCGCACCCCGCCATTGAGACTGCATGGGAATTATTATTTTTTTATCTCTCAACCTGTCCAAGAGCCCTGCTGCCCGCCGCACTCGCCGCCGGGCCGGCCCGCACCCCGCCATTGAGACTGAACGGGGATTATTATTTTTTTTAACTCGGCCTCCGGGCCGGGGCGGGCTTCGCCCCCGGTACCTCCAGCCGCTTCTATTTACGCGCGCCGCGTTCCAACATATTCACCCCGGCCAGGAGGCCTATTCCCCGGCCCGCACCCCGCCATTGAGACTGCATGGGAATTATTATTTTTTTATCTCTCAACCTGTCCAAGAGGCCTGCTGCCCGCCGCAATCGCCGCCGGGCCGGCCCGCACCCTGCCATTGAGACTGAACGGGAATTATTATTTTTTTATCTCTCAACCTGTCCAAGAGGCCTGCTGCCCGCCGCACTCGCCGCCGGGCCGGCCCGCACCCTGCCATTGAGACTGAACGGGGATTATTTATTTTTTTAACTTGGCCGCCGGGCCGGGGCGGGCATCGCCCCCGGTACCTCCAGCCGCTACTATTTCCGCGGGCCGTGTTCCAACACTATTCACCCCGGCCAAGAGGCCTATTCCCCGGCCCGCACCCCACCATTGAGACTGCATGGGAATTATTATTTTTTTATCTCTCAACCTGTCCAAGAGGCCTGCTGCCCGCCGCAATCGCCGCCGGGCCGGCCCGCACCCTGCCATTGAGACTGAACGGGGATTATTTATTTTTTTAACTTGGCCGCCGGGCCGGGGCGGGCATCGCCCCCGGTACCTCCAGCCGCTACTATTTCCGCGGGCCGTGTTCCAACACTATTCACCCCGGCCAAGAGGCCTATTCCCCGGCCCGCACCCCGCCATTGAGACTGCACGGGAATTATTATTTTTTTATCTCTCAACCTGTCCAAGATGCCTGCTGCCCGCCGCACTCGCCGCCGGGCCGGCCCGCACCCCGCCATTGACACTGAACGGGGATTATTTATTTTTTTAACTTGGCCGCCGGCCCGGGGCGGGCATCGCCCCCGGTACCTCCAGCCGCTACTATTTCCGCGGGCCGTGTTCCAACACTATTCACCCCGGCCAAGAGGCCTATTCCCCGGCCCGCACCCCGCCATTGAGACTGCACGGGAATTATTATTTTTTTATCTCTCAACCTGTCCAAGAGGCCTGCTGCACGCCGCAATCGCCGCCGGGCCGGCCCGCACCCTGCCATTGAGACTGAACGGGGATTATTTATTTTTTTAACTTGGCCGCCGGCCCGGGGCGGGCATCGCCCCCGGTACCTCCAGCCGCTTCTATTTACGCGCGCCGCGTTCCAACATATTCACCCCGGCCAAGAGGCCTATTCCCCGGCCCGCACCCCGCCATTGAGACTGCATGGGAATTATTATTTTTTTATCTCTCAACCTGTCCAAGAGGCCTGCTGCCCGCCGCAATCGCCGCCGGGCCGGCCCGCACCCTGCCATAGAGACTGAACGGGAATTATTATTTTTTTATCTCTCAACCTGTCCAAGAGGCCTGCTGCCCGCCGCACTCGCACCCCGCCATTGAGACTGAACGGGGATTATTATTTTTTTTAACTCGGCCTCCGGGCCGGGGCGGGCTTCGCCCCCGGTACCTCCAGCCGCTTCTATTTACGCGCGCCGCGTTCCAACATATTCACCCCGGCCAAGAGGCCTCTTCCCCGGCCACACTCGTCCGCCGGGCCGGCCCGCACCCCGCCATTGAGACTGCACGGGAATTATTATTTTTATATCTCTCAACCTGTCCAAGAGGCCGGGTGCCCGCCGCAATCGCCGCCGGGCCGGCCCGCACCCTGCCATTGAGACTGAATGGGCATTATTTATTTTTTTAACTTGGCCGCCGGCCCGGGGCGGGCATCGCCCCCGGTACCTCCAGCCGCTACTATTTCCGCGGGCCGTGTTCCAACACTATTCACCCCGGCCAAGAGGCCTATTCCCCGGCCCGCACCCCGCCATTGAGACTGCATGGGAATTATTATTTTTTTATCTCTCAACCTGTCCAAGAGGCCTGCTGCCCGCCGCAATCGCCGCCGGGCCGGCCCGCACCCTGCCATTGAGACTGAACGGGGATTATTTATTTTTTTAACTTGGCCGCCGGGCCGGGGCGGGCATCGCCCCCGGTACCTCCAGCCGCTTCTATTTCCGCGGGCCGTGTTCCAACACTATTCACCCCGGCCAAGAGGCCTATTCCCCGGCCCGCACCCCGCCATTGAGACTGCATGGGAATTATTATTTTTTTATCTCTCAACCTGTCCAAGAGGCCTGCTGCCCGCCGCAATCGCCGCCGGGCCGGCCCGCACCCTGCCATAGAGACTGAACGGGAATTATTATTTTTTTATCTCTCAACCTGTCCAAGAGGCCTGCTGCCCGCCGCACTCGCACCCCGCCATTGAGACTGAACGGGGATTATTATTTTTTTTAACTCGGCCTCCGGGCCGGGGCGGGCTTCGCCCCCGGTACCTCCAGCCGCTTCTATTTACGCGCGCCGCGTTCCAACATATTCACCCCGGCCAAGAGGCCTCTTCCCCGGCCACACTCGTCCGCCGGGCCGGCCCGCACCCCGCCATTGAGACTGCACGGGAATTATTATTTTTATATCTCTCAACCTGTCCAAGAGGCCGGGTGCCCGCCGCAATCGCCGCCGGGCCGGCCCGCACCCTGCCATTGAGACTGAATGGGGATTATTTATTTTTTTAACTTGGCCGCCGGCCCGGGGCGGGCATCGCCCCCGGTACCTCCAGCCGCTACTATTTCCGCGGGCCGTGTTCCAACACTATTCACCCCGGCCAAGAGGCCTATTCCCCGGCCCGCACCCCGCCATTGAGACTGCATGGGAATTATTATTTTTTTATCTCTCAACCTGTCCAAGAGGCCTGCTGCCCGCCGCAATCGCCGCCGGGCCGGCCCGCACCCTGCCATTGAGACTGAATGGGGATTATTTATTTTTTTAACTTGGCCGCCGGGCCGGGGCGGGCATCGCCCCCGGTACCTCCAGCCGCTACTATTTCCGCGGGCCGTGTTCCAACACTATTCACCCCGGCCAAGAGGCCTATTCCCCGGCCCGCACCCCGCCATTGAGACTGCACGGGAATTATTATTTTTTTATCTCTCAACCTGTCCAAGAGGCCTGCTGCCCGCCGCAATCGCCGCCGGGCCGGCCCGCACCCCGCCATTGAGACTGAACGGGGATTATTATTTTTTTTAACTCGGCGTCCGGCCGGGGCGGGCTTCGCCCCCGGTACCTCCAGCCGCTTCTATTTACGCGCGCCGCGTTCCAACATATTCACCCCGGCCAAGAGGCCTATTCCCCGGCCCGCACCCCGCCATTGAGACTGCATGGGAATTATTATTTTTTTATCTCTCAACCTGTCCAAGAGGCCTGCTGCCCGCCGCAATCGCCGCCGGGCCGGCCCGCACCCTGCCATTGAGACTGAACGGGAATTATTATTTTTTTATCTCTCAACCTGTCCAAGAGGCCTGCTGCCCGCCGCACTCGCCGCCGGGCCGGCCCGCACCCTGCCATTGAGACTGAACGGGGATTATTTATTTTTTTAACTTGGCCGCCGGGCCGGGGCGGGCATCGCCCCCGGTACCTCCAGCCGCTACTATTTCCGCGGGCCGTGTTCCAACACTATTCACCCCGGCCAAGAGGCCTATTCCCCGGCCCGCACCCCGCCATTGAGACTGCACGGGAATTATTATTTTTTTATCTCTCAACCTGTCCAAGAGGCCTGCTGCCCGCCGCAATCGCCGCCGGGCCGGCCCGCACCCTGCCATTGAGACTGAACGGGGATTATTTATTTTTTTAACTTGGCCGCCGGGCCGGGGCGGGCATCGCCCCCGGTACCTCCAGCCGCTACTATTTCCGCTGGCCGTGTTCCAACACTATTCACCCCGGCCAAGAGGCCTATTCCCCGGCCCGCACCCCGCCATTGAGACTGCACGGGAATTATTATTTTTTTATCTCTCAACCTGTCCAAGAGGCCTGCTGCCCGCCGCACTCGCCGCCGGGCCGGCCCGCACCCCGCCATTGAGACTGAACGGGGATTATTATTTTTTTTAACTCGGCCTCCGGGCCGGGGCGGGCTTCGCCCCCGGTACCTCCAGCCGCTTCTATTTACGCGCGCCGCGTTCCAACATATTCACCCCGGCCAAGAGGCCTATTCCCCGGCCCGCACCCCGCCATTGAGACTGCATGGGAATTATTATTTTTTTATCTCTCAACCTGTCCAAGAGGCCTGCTGCCCGCCGCAATCGCCGCCGGGCCGGCCCGCACCCTGCCATTGAGACTGAACGGGAATTATTATTTTTTTATCTCTCAACCTGTCCAAGAGGCCTGCTGCCCGCCGCACTCGCCGCCGGGCCGGCCCGCACCCTGCCATTGAGACTGAACGGGGATTATTTATTTTTTTAACTTGGCCGCCGGGCCGGGGCGGGCATCGCCCCCGGTACCTCCAGCCGCTACTATTTCCGCGGGCCGTGTTCCAACACTATTCACCCCGGCCAAGAGGCCTATTCCCCGGCCCGCACCCCACCATTGAGACTGCATGGGAATTATTATTTTTTTATCTCTCAACCTGTCCAAGAGGCCTGCTGCCCGCCGCAATCGCCGCCGGGCCGGCCCGCACCCTGCCATTGAGACTGAACGGGGATTATTTATTTTTTTAACTTGGCCGCCGGGCCGGGGCGGGCATCGCCCCCGGTACCTCCAGCCGCTACTATTTCCGCGGGCCGTGTTCCAACACTATTCACCCCGGCCAAGAGGCCTATTCCCCGGCCCGCACCCCGCCATTGAGACTGCACGGGAATTATTATTTTTTTATCTCTCAACCTGTCCAAGAGGCCTGCTGCCCGCCGCACTCGCCGCCGGGCCGGCCCGCACCCCGCCATTGACACTGAACGGGGATTATTTATTTTTTTAACTTGGCCGCCGGCCCGGGGCGGGCATCGCCCCCGGTACCTCCAGCCGCTTCTATTTACGCGCGCCGCGTTCCAACATATTCACCCCGGCCAAGAGGCCTATTCCCCGGCCCGCACCCCGCCATTGAGACTGCATGGGAATTATTATTTTTTTATCTCTCAACCTGTCCAAGAGGCCTGCTGCCCGCCGCAATCGCCGCCGGGCCGGCCCGCACCCTGCCATAGAGACTGAACGGGAATTATTATTTTTTTATCTCTCAACCTGTCCAAGAGGCCTGCTGCCCGCCGCACTCGCACCCCGCCATTGAGACTGAACGGGGATTATTATTTTTTTTAACTCGGCCTCCGGGCCGGGGCGGGCTTCGCCCCCGGTACCTCCAGCCGCTTCTATTTACGCGCGCCGCGTTCCAACATATTCACCCCGGCCAAGAGGCCTCTTCCCCGGCCACACTCGTCCGCCGGGCCGGCCCGCACCCCGCCATTGAGACTGCACGGGAATTATTATTTTTATATCTCTCAACCTGTCCAAGAGGCCGGGTGCCCGCCGCAATCGCCGCCGGGCCGGCCCGCACCCTGCCATTGAGACTGAATGGGGATTATTTATTTTTTTAACTTGGCCGCCGGCCCGGGGCGGGCATCGCCCCCGGTACCTCCAGCCGCTACTATTTCCGCGGGCCGTGTTCCAACACTATTCACCCCGGCCAAGAGGCCTATTCCCCGGCCCGCACCCCGCCATTGAGACTGCATGGGAATTATTATTTTTTTATCTCTCAACCTGTCCAAGAGGCCTGCTGCCCGCCGCAATCGCCGCCGGGCCGGCCCGCACCCTGCCATTGAGACTGAACGGGGATTATTTATTTTTTTAACTTGGCCGCCGGGCCGGGGCGGGCATCGCCCCCGGTACCTCCAGCCGCTTCTATTTCCGCGGGCCGTGTTCCAACACTATTCACCCCGGCCAAGAGGCCTATTCCCCGGCCCGCACCCCGCCATTGAGACTGCACGGGAATTATTATTTTTTTATCTCTCAACCTGTCCAAGAGGCCTGCTGCCCGCCGCACTCGCCGCCGGGCCGGCCCGCACCCCGCCATTGAGACTGAACGGGGATTATTATTTTTTTTAACTCGGCGTCCGGCCGGGGCGGGCTTCGCCCCCGGTACCTCCAGCCGCTTCTATTTACGCGCGCCGCGTTCCAACATATTCACCCCGGCCAAGAGGCCTATTCCCCGGCCCGCACCCCGCCATTGAGACTGCATGGGAATTATTATTTTTTTATCTCTCAACCTGTCCAAGAGGCCTGCTGCCCGCCGCAATCGCCGCCGGGCCGGCCCGCACCCTGCCATTGAGACTGAACGGGAATTATTATTTTTTTATCTCTCAACCTGTCCAAGAGGCCTGCTGCCCGCCGCACTCGCCGCCGGGCCGGCCCGCACCCTGCCATTGAGACTGAACGGGGATTATTTATTTTTTTAACCTGGCCGCCGGGCCGGGGCGGGCATCGCCCCCGGTACCTCCAGCCGCTACTATTTCCGCGGGCCGTGTTCCAACACTATTCACCCCGGCCAAGAGGCCTATTCCCCGGCCCGCACCCCGCCATTGAGACTGCACGGGAATTATTATTTTTTTATCTCTCAACCTGTCCAAGAGGCCTGCTGCCCGCCGCAATCGCCGCCGGGCCGGCCCGCACCCTGCCATTGAGACTGAACGGGGATTATTTATTTTTTTAACTTGGCCGCCGGGCCGGGGCGGGCATCGCCCCCGGTACCTCCAGCCGCTACTATTTCCGCTGGCCGTGTTCCAACACTATTCACCCCGGCCAAGAGGCCTATTCCCCGGCCCGCACCCCGCCATTGAGACTGCACGGGAATTATTATTTTTTTATCTCTCAACCTGTCCAAGAGGCCTGCTGCCCGCCGCACTCGCCGCCGGGCCGGCCCGCACCCCGCCATTGAGACTGAACGGGGATTATTATTTTTTTTAACTCGGCCTCCGGGCCGGGGCGGGCTTCGCCCCCGGTACCTCCAGCCGCTTCTATTTACGCGCGCCGCGTTCCAACATATTCACCCCGGCCAAGAGGCCTATTCCCCGGCCCGCACCCCGCCATTGAGACTGCATGGGAATTATTATTTTTTTATCTCTCAACCTGTCCAAGAGGCCTGCTGCCCGCCGCAATCGCCGCCGGGCCGGCCCGCACCCTGCCATTGAGACTGAACGGGAATTATTATTTTTTTATCTCTCAACCTGTCCAAGAGGCCTGCTGCCCGCCGCACTCGCCGCCGGGCCGGCCCGCACCCTGCCATTGAGACTGAACGGGGATTATTTATTTTTTTAACTTGGCCGCCGGGCCGGGGCGGGCATCGCCCCCGGTACCTCCAGCCGCTACTATTTCCGCGGGCCGTGTTCCAACACTATTCACCCCGGCCAAGAGGCCTATTCCCCGGCCCGCACCCCACCATTGAGACTGCATGGGAATTATTATTTTTTTATCTCTCAACCTGTCCAAGAGGCCTGCTGCCCGCCGCAATCGCCGCCGGGCCGGCCCGCACCCTGCCATTGAGACTGAACGGGGATTATTTATTTTTTTAACTTGGCCGCCGGGCCGGGGCGGGCATCGCCCCCGGTACCTCCAGCCGCTACTATTTCCGCGGGCCGTGTTCCAACACTATTCACCCCGGCCAAGAGGCCTATTCCCCGGCCCGCACCCCGCCATTGAGACTGCACGGGAATTATTATTTTTTTATCTCTCAACCTGTCCAAGAGGCCTGCTGCCCGCCGCACTCGCCGCCGGGCCGGCCCGCACCCCGCCATTGACACTGAACGGGGATTATTTATTTTTTTAACTTGGCCGCCGGCCCGGGGCGGGCATCGCCCCCGGTACCTCCAGCCGCTTCTATTTACGCGCGCCGCGTTCCAACATATTCACCCCGGCCAAGAGGCCTATTCCCCGGCCCGCACCCCGCCATTGAGACTGCATGGGAATTATTATTTTTTTATCTCTCAACCTGTCCAAGAGGCCTGCTGCCCGCCGCAATCGCCGCCGGGCCGGCCCGCACCCTGCCATAGAGACTGAACGGGAATTATTATTTTTTTATCTCTCAACCTGTCCAAGAGGCCTGCTGCCCGCCGCACTCGCACCCCGCCATTGAGACTGAACGGGGATTATTATTTTTTTTAACTCGGCCTCCGGGCCGGGGCGGGCTTCGCCCCCGGTACCTCCAGCCGCTTCTATTTACGCGCGCCGCGTTCCAACATATTCACCCCGGCCAAGAGGCCTCTTCCCCGGCCACGCTCGTCCGCCGGGCCGGCCCGCACCCCGCCATTGAGACTGCACGGGAATTATTATTTTTATATCTCTCAACCTGTCCAAGAGGCCGGGTGCCCGCCGCAATCGCCGCCGGGCCGGCCCGCACCCTGCCATTGAGACTGAATGGGGATTATTTATTTTTTTAACTTGGCCGCCGGCCCGGGGCGGGCATCGCCCCCGGTACCTCCAGCCGCTACTATTTCCGCGGGCCGTGTTCCAACACTATTCACCCCGGCCAAGAGGCCTATTCCCCGGCCCGCACCCCGCCATTGAGACTGCATGGGAATTATTATTTTTTTATCTCTCAACCTGTCCAAGAGGCCTGCTGCCCGCCGCAATCGCCGCCGGGCCGGCCCGCACCCTGCCATTGAGACTGAACGGGGATTATTTATTTTTTTAACTTGGCCGCCGGGCCGGGGCGGGCATCGCCCCCGGTACCTCCAGCCGCTTCTATTTCCGCGGGCCGTGTTCCAACACTATTCACCCCGGCCAAGAGGCCTATTCCCCGGCCCGCACCCCGCCATTGAGACTGCACGGGAATTATTATTTTTTTATCTCTCAACCTGTCCAAGAGGCCTGCTGCCCGCCGCACTCGCCGCCGGGCCGGCCCGCACCCCGCCATTGAGACTGAACGGGGATTATTATTTTTTTTAACTCGGCGTCCGGCCGGGGCGGGCTTCGCCCCCGGTACCTCCAGCCGCTTCTATTTACGCGCGCCGCGTTCCAACATATTCACCCCGGCCAAGAGGCCTATTCCCCGGCCCGCACCCCGCCATTGAGACTGCATGGGAATTATTATTTTTTTATCTCTCAACCTGTCCAAGAGGCCTGCTGCCCGCCGCAATCGCCGCCGGGCCGGCCCGCACCCTGCCATTGAGACTGAACGGGAATTATTATTTTTTTATCTCTCAACCTGTCCAAGAGGCCTGCTGCCCGCCGCACTCGCCGCCGGGCCGGCCCGCACCCTGCCATTGAGACTGAACGGGGATTATTTATTTTTTTAACTTGGCCGCCGGGCCGGGGCGGGCATCGCCCCCGGTACCTCCAGCCGCTACTATTTCCGCGGGCCGTGTTCCAACACTATTCACCCCGGCCAAGAGGCCTATTCCCCGGCCCGCACCCCGCCATTGAGACTGCACGGGAATTATTATTTTTTTATCTCTCAACCTGTCCAAGAGGCCTGCTGCCCGCCGCAATCGCCGCCGGGCCGGCCCGCACCCTGCCATTGAGACTGAACGGGGATTATTTATTTTTTTAACTTGGCCGCCGGGCCGGGGCGGGCATCGCCCCCGGTACCTCCAGCCGCTACTATTTCCGCTGGCCGTGTTCCAACACTATTCACCCCGGCCAAGAGGCCTATTCCCCGGCCCGCACCCCGCCATTGAGACTGCACGGGAATTATTATTTTTTTATCTCTCAACCTGTCCAAGAGGCCTGCTGCCCGCCGCACTCGCCGCCGGGCCGGCCCGCACCCCGCCATTGAGACTGAACGGGGATTATTTTTTTTTTTAACTCGGCCTCCGGGCCGGGGCGGGCTTCGCCCCCGGTACCTCCAGCCGCTTCTATTTACGCGCGCCGCGTTCCAACATATTCACCCCGGCCAAGAGGCCTATTCCCCGGCCCGCACCCCTCCATTGAGACTGCATGGGAATTATTATTTTTTTATCTCTCAACCTGTCCAAGAGGCCTGCTGCCCGCCGCAATCGCCGCCGGGCCGGCCCGCACCCTGCCATTGAGACTGAACGGGAATTATTATTTTTTTATCTCTCAACCTGTCCAAGAGGCCTGCTGCCCGCCGCACTCGCCGCCGGGCCGGCCCGCACCCTGCCATTGAGACTGAACGGGGATTATTTATTTTTTTAACTTGGCCGCCGGGCCGGGGCGGGCATCGCCCCCGGTACCTCCAGCCGCTACTATTTCCGCGGGCCGTGTTCCAACACTATTCACCCCGGCCAAGAGGCCTATTCCCCGGCCCGCACCCCGCCATTGAGACTGCATGGGAATTATTATTTTTTTATCTCTCAACCTGTCCAAGAGGCCTGCTGCCCGCCGCAATCGCCGCCGGGCCGGCCCGCACCCTGCCATTGAGACTGAACGGGGATTATTTATTTTTTTAACTTGGCCGCCGGGCCGGGGCGGGCATCGCCCCCGGTACCTCCAGCCGCTACTATTTCCGCGGGCCGTGTTCCAACACTATTCACCCCGGCCAAGAGGCCTATTCCCCGGCCCGCACCCCGCCATTGAGACTGCACGGGAATTATTATTTTTTTATCTCTCAACCTGTCCAAGAGGCCTGCTGCCCGCCGCAATCGCCGCCGGGCCGGCCCGCACCCTGCCATTGAGACTGAACGGGGATTATTTATTTTTTTAACTTGGCCGCCGGGCCGGGGCGGGCATCGCCCCCGGTACCTCCAGCCGCTACTATTTCCGCGGGCCGTGTTCCAACACTATTCACCCCGGCCAAGAGGCCTATTCCCCGGCCCGCACCCCGCCATTGAGACTGCACGGGAATTATTATTTTTTTATCTCTCAACCTGTCCAAGAGGCCTGCTGCCCGCCGCACTCGCCGCCGGGCCGGCCCGCACCCCGCCATTGAGACTGAACGGGGATTATTATTTTTTTTAACTCGGCCTCCGGGCCGGGGCGGGCTTCGCCCCCGGTACCTCCAGCCGCTTCTATTTACGCGCGCCGCGTTCCAACATATTCACCCCGGCCAAGAGGCCTATTCCCCGGCCCGCACCCCGCCATTGAGACTGCATGGGAATTATTATTTTTTTATCTCTCAACCTGTCCAAGAGGCCTGCTGCCCGCCGCAATCGCCGCCGGGCCGGCCCGCACCCTGCCATTGAGACTGAACGGGGATTATTTATTTTTTTAACTTGGCCGCCGGGCCGGGGCGGGCATCGCCCCCGGTACCTCCAGCCGCTACTATTTCCGCGGGCCGTGTTCCAACACTATTCACCCCGGCCAAGAGGCCTATTCCCCGGCCCGCACCCCGCCATTGAGACTGCATGGGAATTATTATTTTTTTATCTCTCAACCTGTCCAAGAGCCCTGCTGCCCGCCGCACTCGCCGCCGGGCCGGCCCGCACCCCGCCATTGAGACTGAACGGGGATTATTATTTTTTTTAACTCGGCCTCCGGGCCGGGGCGGGCTTCGCCCCCGGTACCTCCAGCCGCTTCTATTTACGCGCGCCGCGTTCCAACATATTCACCCCGGCCAGGAGGCCTATTCCCCGGCCCGCACCCCGCCATTGAGACTGCATGGGAATTATTATTTTTTTATCTCTCAACCTGTCCAAGAGGCCTGCTGCCCGCCGCAATCGCCGCCGGGCCGGCCCGCACCCTGCCATTGAGACTGAACGGGAATTATTATTTTTTTATCTCTCAACCTGTCCAAGAGGCCTGCTGCCCGCCGCACTCGCCGCCGGGCCGGCCCGCACCCTGCCATTGAGACTGAACGGGGATTATTTATTTTTTTAACTTGGCCGCCGGGCCGGGGCGGGCATCGCCCCCGGTACCTCCAGCCGCTACTATTTCCGCGGGCCGTGTTCCAACACTATTCACCCCGGCCAAGAGGCCTATTCCCCGGCCCGCACCCCACCATTGAGACTGCATGGGAATTATTATTTTTTTATCTCTCAACCTGTCCAAGAGGCCTGCTGCCCGCCGCAATCGCCGCCGGGCCGGCCCGCACCCTGCCATTGAGACTGAACGGGGATTATTTATTTTTTTAACTTGGCCGCCGGGCCGGGGCGGGCATCGCCCCCGGTACCTCCAGCCGCTACTATTTCCGCGGGCCGTGTTCCAACACTATTCACCCCGGCCAAGAGGCCTATTCCCCGGCCCGCACCCCGCCATTGAGACTGCACGGGAATTATTATTTTTTTATCTCTCAACCTGTCCAAGATGCCTGCTGCCCGCCGCACTCGCCGCCGGGCCGGCCCGCACCCCGCCATTGACACTGAACGGGGATTATTTATTTTTTTAACTTGGCCGCCGGCCCGGGGCGGGCATCGCCCCCGGTACCTCCAGCCGCTACTATTTCCGCGGGCCGTGTTCCAACACTATTCACCCCGGCCAAGAGGCCTATTCCCCGGCCCGCACCCCGCCATTGAGACTGCACGGGAATTATTATTTTTTTATCTCTCAACCTGTCCAAGAGGCCTGCTGCACGCCGCAATCGCCGCCGGGCCGGCCCGCACCCTGCCATTGAGACTGAACGGGGATTATTTATTTTTTTAACTTGGCCGCCGGCCCGGGGCGGGCATCGCCCCCGGTACCTCCAGCCGCTTCTATTTACGCGCGCCGCGTTCCAACATATTCACCCCGGCCAAGAGGCCTATTCCCCGGCCCGCACCCCGCCATTGAGACTGCATGGGAATTATTATTTTTTTATCTCTCAACCTGTCCAAGAGGCCTGCTGCCCGCCGCAATCGCCGCCGGGCCGGCCCGCACCCTGCCATAGAGACTGAACGGGAATTATTATTTTTTTATCTCTCAACCTGTCCAAGAGGCCTGCTGCCCGCCGCACTCGCACCCCGCCATTGAGACTGAACGGGGATTATTATTTTTTTTAACTCGGCCTCCGGGCCGGGGCGGGCTTCGCCCCCGGTACCTCCAGCCGCTTCTATTTACGCGCGCCGCGTTCCAACATATTCACCCCGGCCAAGAGGCCTCTTCCCCGGCCACACTCGTCCGCCGGGCCGGCCCGCACCCCGCCATTGAGACTGCACGGGAATTATTATTTTTATATCTCTCAACCTGTCCAAGAGGCCGGGTGCCCGCCGCAATCGCCGCCGGGCCGGCCCGCACCCTGCCATTGAGACTGAATGGGGATTATTTATTTTTTTAACTTGGCCGCCGGCCCGGGGCGGGCATCGCCCCCGGTACCTCCAGCCGCTACTATTTCCGCGGGCCGTGTTCCAACACTATTCACCCCGGCCAAGAGGCCTATTCCCCGGCCCGCACCCCGCCATTGAGACTGCATGGGAATTATTATTTTTTTATCTCTCAACCTGTCCAAGAGGCCTGCTGCCCGCCGCAATCGCCGCCGGGCCGGCCCGCACCCTGCCATTGAGACTGAACGGGGATTATTTATTTTTTTAACTTGGCCGCCGGGCCGGGGCGGGCATCGCCCCCGGTACCTCCAGCCGCTTCTATTTCCGCGGGCCGTGTTCCAACACTATTCACCCCGGCCAAGAGGCCTATTCCCCGGCCCGCACCCCGCCATTGAGACTGCACGGGAATTATTATTTTTTTATCTCTCAACCTGTCCAAGAGGCCTGCTGCCCGCCGCACTCGCCGCCGGGCCGGCCCGCACCCCGCCATTGAGACTGAACGGGGATTATTATTTTTTTTAACTCGGCGTCCGGCCGGGGCGGGCTTCGCCCCCGGTACCTCCAGCCGCTTCTATTTACGCGCGCCGCGTTCCAACATATTCACCCCGGCCAAGAGGCCTATTCCCCGGCCCGCACCCCGCCATTGAGACTGCATGGGAATTATTATTTTTTTATCTCTCAACCTGTCCAAGAGGCCTGCTGCCCGCCGCAATCGCCGCCGGGCCGGCCCGCACCCTGCCATTGAGACTGAACGGGAATTATTATTTTTTTATCTCTCAACCTGTCCAAGAGGCCTGCTGCCCGCCGCACTCGCCGCCGGGCCGGCCCGCACCCTGCCATTGAGACTGAACGGGGATTATTTATTTTTTTAACTTGGCCGCCGGGCCGGGGCGGGCATCGCCCCCGGTACCTCCAGCCGCTACTATTTCCGCGGGCCGTGTTCCAACACTATTCACCCCGGCCAAGAGGCCTATTCCCCGGCCCGCACCCCGCCATTGAGACTGCACGGGAATTATTATTTTTTTATCTCTCAACCTGTCCAAGAGGCCTGCTGCCCGCCGCAATCGCCGCCGGGCCGGCCCGCACCCTGCCATTGAGACTGAACGGGGATTATTTATTTTTTTAACTTGGCCGCCGGGCCGGGGCGGGCATCGCCCCCGGTACCTCCAGCCGCTACTATTTCCGCTGGCCGTGTTCCAACACTATTCACCCCGGCCAAGAGGCCTATTCCCCGGCCCGCACCCCGCCATTGAGACTGCACGGGAATTATTATTTTTTTATCTCTCAACCTGTCCAAGAGGCCTGCTGCCCGCCGCACTCGCCGCCGGGCCGGCCCGCACCCCGCCATTGAGACTGAACGGGGATTATTTTTTTTTTTAACTCGGCCTCCGGGCCGGGGCGGGCTTCGCCCCCGGTACCTCCAGCCGCTTCTATTTACGCGCGCCGCGTTCCAACATATTCACCCCGGCCAAGAGGCCTATTCCCCGGCCCGCACCCCTCCATTGAGACTGCATGGGAATTATTATTTTTTTATCTCTCAACCTGTCCAAGAGGCCTGCTGCCCGCCGCAATCGCCGCCGGGCCGGCCCGCACCCTGCCATTGAGACTGAACGGGAATTATTATTTTTTTATCTCTCAACCTGTCCAAGAGGCCTGCTGCCCGCCGCACTCGCCGCCGGGCCGGCCCGCACCCTGCCATTGAGACTGAACGGGGATTATTTATTTTTTTAACTTGGCCGCCGGGCCGGGGCGGGCATCGCCCCCGGTACCTCCAGCCGCTACTATTTCCGCGGGCCGTGTTCCAACACTATTCACCCCGGCCAAGAGGCCTATTCCCCGGCCCGCACCCCGCCATTGAGACTGCATGGGAATTATTATTTTTTTATCTCTCAACCTGTCCAAGAGGCCTGCTGCCCGCCGCAATCGCCGCCGGGCCGGCCCGCACCCTGCCATTGAGACTGAACGGGGATTATTTATTTTTTTAACTTGGCCGCCGGGCCGGGGCGGGCATCGCCCCCGGTACCTCCAGCCGCTACTATTTCCGCGGGCCGTGTTCCAACACTATTCACCCCGGCCAAGAGGCCTATTCCCCGGCCCGCACCCCGCCATTGAGACTGCACGGGAATTATTATTTTTTTATCTCTCAACCTGTCCAAGAGGCCTGCTGCCCGCCGCAATCGCCGCCGGGCCGGCCCGCACCCTGCCATTGAGACTGAACGGGGATTATTTATTTTTTTAACTTGGCCGCCGGGCCGGGGCGGGCATCGCCCCCGGTACCTCCAGCCGCTACTATTTCCGCGGGCCGTGTTCCAACACTATTCACCCCGGCCAAGAGGCCTATTCCCCGGCCCGCACCCCGCCATTGAGACTGCACGGGAATTATTATTTTTTTATCTCTCAACCTGTCCAAGAGGCCTGCTGCCCGCCGCACTCGCCGCCGGGCCGGCCCGCACCCCGCCATTGAGACTGAACGGGGATTATTATTTTTTTTAACTCGGCCTCCGGGCCGGGGCGGGCTTCGCCCCCGGTACCTCCAGCCGCTTCTATTTACGCGCGCCGCGTTCCAACATATTCACCCCGGCCAAGAGGCCTATTCCCCGGCCCGCACCCCGCCATTGAGACTGCATGGGAATTATTATTTTTTTATCTCTCAACCTGTCCAAGAGGCCTGCTGCCCGCCGCAATCGCCGCCGGGCCGGCCCGCACCCTGCCATTGAGACTGAACGGGAATTATTATTTTTTTATCTCTCAACCTGTCCAAGAGGCCTGCTGCCCGCCGCACTCGCCGCCGGGCCGGCCCGCACCCTGCCATTGAGACTGAACGGGGATTATTTATTTTTTTAACTTGGCCGCCGGGCCGGGGCGGGCATCGCCCCCGGTACCTCCAGCCGCTACTATTTCCGCGGGCCGTGTTCCAACACTATTCACCCCGGCCAAGAGGCCTATTCCCCGGCCCGCACCCCGCCATTGAGACTGCATGGGAATTATTATTTTTTTATCTCTCAACCTGTCCAAGAGCCCTGCTGCCCGCCGCACTCGCCGCCGGGCCGGCCCGCACCCCGCCATTGAGACTGAACGGGGATTATTATTTTTTTTAACTCGGCCTCCGGGCCGGGGCGGGCTTCGCCCCCGGTACCTCCAGCCGCTTCTATTTACGCGCGCCGCGTTCCAACATATTCACCCCGGCCAAGAGGCCTATTCCCCGGCCCGCACCCCGCCATTGAGACTGCATGGGAATTATTATTTTTTTATCTCTCAACCTGTCCAAGAGGCCTGCTGCCCGCCGCAATCGCCGCCGGGCCGGCCCGCACCCTGCCATTGAGACTGAACGGGAATTATTATTTTTTTATCTCTCAACCTGTCCAAGAGGCCTGCTGCCCGCCGCACTCGCCGCCGGGCCGGCCCGCACCCTGCCATTGAGACTGAACGGGGATTATTTATTTTTTTAACTTGGCCGCCGGGCCGGGGAGGGCATCGCCCCCGGTACCTCCAGCCGCTACTATTTCCGCGGGCCGTGTTCCAACACTATTCACCCCGGCCAAGAGGCCTATTCCCCGGCCCGCACCCCACCATTGAGACTGCATGGGAATTATTATTTTTTTATCTCTCAACCTGTCCAAGAGGCCTGCTGCCCGCCGCAATCGCCGCCGGGCCGGCCCGCACCCTGCCATTGAGACTGAACGGGGATTATTTATTTTTTTAACTTGGCCGCCGGGCCGGGGCGGGCATCGCCCCCGGTACCTCCAGCCGCTACTATTTCCGCGGGCCGTGTTCCAACACTATGCACCCCGGCCAAGAGGCCTATTCCCCGGCCCGCACCCCGCCATTGAGACTGCACGGGAATTATTATTTTTTTATCTCTCAACCTGTCCAAGAGGCCTGCTGCCCGCCGCACTCGCCGCCGGGCCGGCCCGCACCCCGCCATTGACACTGAACGGGGATTATTTATTTTTTTAACTTGGCCGCCGGCCCGGGGCGGGCATCGCCCCCGGTACCTCCAGCCGCTACTATTTCCGCGGGCCGTGTTCCAACACTATTCACCCCGGCCAAGAGGCCTATTCCCCGGCCCGCACCCCGCCATTGAGACTGCACGGGAATTATTATTTTTTTATCTCTCAACCTGTCCAAGAGGCCTGCTGCACGCCGCAATCGCCGCCGGGCCGGCCCGCACCCTGCCATTGAGACTGAACGGGGATTATTTATTTTTTTAACTTGGCCGCCGGCCCGGGGCGGGCATCGCCCCCGGTACCTCCAGCCGCTACTATTTCCGCGGGCCGTGTTCCAACACTATTCACCCCGGCCAAGAGGCCTATTCCCCGGCCCGCACCCCGCCATTGAGACTGCATGGGAATTATTATTTTTTTATCTCTCAACCTGTCCAAGAGGCCTGCTGCCCGCCGCAATCGCCGCCGGGCCGGCCCGCACCCTGCCATTGAGACTGAACGGGAATTATTATTTTTTTATCTCTCAACCTGTCCAAGAGGCCTGCTGCCCGCCGCACTCGCACCCCGCCATTGAGACTGAACGGGGATTATTATTTTTTTTAACTCGGCCTCCGGGCCGGGGCGGGCTTCGCCCCCGGTACCTCCAGCCGCTTCTATTTACGCGCGCCGCGTTCCAACATATTCACCCCGGCCAAGAGGCCTATTCCCCGGCCCGCACCCCGCCATTGAGACTGCATGGGAATTATTATTTTTTTATCTCTCAACCTGTCCAAGAGGCCTGCTGCCCGCCGCAATCGCCGCCGGGCCGGCCCGCACCCTGCCATAGAGACTGAACGGGAATTATTATTTTTTTATCTCTCAACCTGTCCAAGAGGCCTGCTGCCCGCCGCACTCGCACCCCGCCATTGAGACTGAACGGGGATTATTATTTTTTTTAACTCGGCCTCCGGGCCGGGGCGGGCTTCGCCCCCGGTACCTCCAGCCGCTTCTATTTACGCGCGCCGCGTTCCAACATATTCACCCCGGCCAAGAGGCCTCTTCCCCGGCCACACTCGTCCGCCGGGCCGGCCCGCACCCCGCCATTGAGACTGCACGGGAATTATTATTTTTATATCTCTCAACCTGTCCAAGAGGCCGGGTGCCCGCCGCAATCGCCGCCGGGCCGGCCCGCACCCTGCCATTGAGACTGAATGGGGATTATTTATTTTTTTAACTTGGCCGCCGGCCCGTGGCGGGCATCGCCCCCGGTACCTCCAGCCGCTACTATTTCCGCGGGCCGTGTTCCAACACTATTCACCCCGGCCAAGAGGCCTATTCCCCGGCCCGCACCCCGCCATTGAGACTGCATGGGAATTATTATTTTTTTATCTCTCAACCTGTCCAAGAGGCCTGCTGCCCGCCGCAATCGCCGCCGGGCCGGCCCGCACCCTGCCATTGAGACTGAACGGGGATTATTTATTTTTTTAACTTGGCCGCCGGGCCGGGGCGGGCATCGCCCCCGGTACCTCCAGCCGCTTCTATTTCCGCGGGCCGTGTTCCAACACTATTCACCCCGGCCAAGAGGCCTATTCCCCGGCCCGCACCCCGCCATTGAGACTGCACGGGAATTATTATTTTTTTATCTCTCAACCTGTCCAAGAGGCCTGCTGCCCGCCGCACTCGCCGCCGGGCCGGCCCGCACCCCGCCATTGAGACTGAACGGGGATTATTATTTTTTTTAACTCGGCGTCCGGCCGGGGCGGGCTTCGCCCCCGGTACCTCCAGCCGCTTCTATTTACGCGCGCCGCGTTCCAACATATTCACCCCGGCCAAGAGGCCTATTCCCCGGCCCGCACCCCGCCATTGAGACTGCATGGGAATTATTATTTTTTTATCTCTCAACCTGTCCAAGAGGCCTGCTGCCCGCCGCAATCGCCGCCGGGCCGGCCCGCACCCTGCCATTGAGACTGAACGGGGATTATTTATTTTTTTAACTTGGCCGCCGGCCCGGGGCGGGCATCGCCCCCGGTACCTCCAGCCGCTACTATTTCCGCGGGCCGTGTTCCAACACTATTCACCCCGGCCAAGAGGCCTATTCCCCGGCCCGCACCCCGCCATTGAGACTGCATGGGAATTATTATTTTTTTATCTCTCAACCTGTCCAAGAGGCCTGCTGCCCGCCGCAATCGCCGCCGGGCCGGCCCGCACCCTGCCATTGAGACTGAACGGGAATTATTATTTTTTTATCTCTCAACCTGTCCAAGAGGCCTGCTGCCCGCCGCACTCGCACCCCGCCATTGAGACTGAACGGGGATTATTATTTTTTTTAACTCGGCCTCCGGGCCGGGGCGGGCTTCGCCCCCGGTACCTCCAGCCGCTTCTATTTACGCGCGCCGCGTTCCAACATATTCACCCCGGCCAAGAGGCCTATTCCCCGGCCCGCACCCCGCCATTGAGACTGCATGGGAATTATTATTTTTTTATCTCTCAACCTGTCCAAGAGGCCTGCTGCCCGCCGCAATCGCCGCCGGGCCGGCCCGCACCCTGCCATAGAGACTGAACGGGAATTATTATTTTTTTATCTCTCAACCTGTCCAAGAGGCCTGCTGCCCGCCGCACTCGCACCCCGCCATTGAGACTGAACGGGGATTATTATTTTTTTTAACTCGGCCTCCGGGCCGGGGCGGGCTTCGCCCCCGGTACCTCCAGCCGCTTCTATTTACGCGCGCCGCGTTCCAACATATTCACCCCGGCCAAGAGGCCTCTTCCCCGGCCACACTCGTCCGCCGGGCCGGCCCGCACCCCGCCATTGAGACTGCACGGGAATTATTATTTTTATATCTCTCAACCTGTCCAAGAGGCCGGGTGCCCGCCGCAATCGCCGCCGGGCCGGCCCGCACCCTGCCATTGAGACTGAATGGGGATTATTTATTTTTTTAACTTGGCCGCCGGCCCGTGGCGGGCATCGCCCCCGGTACCTCCAGCCGCTACTATTTCCGCGGGCCGTGTTCCAACACTATTCACCCCGGCCAAGAGGCCTATTCCCCGGCCCGCACCCCGCCATTGAGACTGCATGGGAATTATTATTTTTTTATCTCTCAACCTGTCCAAGAGGCCTGCTGCCCGCCGCAATCGCCGCCGGGCCGGCCCGCACCCTGCCATTGAGACTGAACGGGGATTATTTATTTTTTTAACTTGGCCGCCGGGCCGGGGCGGGCATCGCCCCCGGTACCTCCAGCCGCTTCTATTTCCGCGGGCCGTGTTCCAACACTATTCACCCCGGCCAAGAGGCCTATTCCCCGGCCCGCACCCCGCCATTGAGACTGCACGGGAATTATTATTTTTTTATCTCTCAACCTGTCCAAGAGGCCTGCTGCCCGCCGCACTCGCCGCCGGGCCGGCCCGCACCCCGCCATTGAGACTGAACGGGGATTATTATTTTTTTTAACTCGGCGTCCGGCCGGGGCGGGCTTCGCCCCCGGTACCTCCAGCCGCTTCTATTTACGCGCGCCGCGTTCCAACATATTCACCCCGGCCAAGAGGCCTATTCCCCGGCCCGCACCCCGCCATTGAGACTGCATGGGAATTATTATTTTTTTATCTCTCAACCTGTCCAAGAGGCCTGCTGCCCGCCGCAATCGCCGCCGGGCCGGCCCGCACCCTGCCATTGAGACTGAACGGGAATTATTATTTTTTTATCTCTCAACCTGTCCAAGAGGCCTGCTGCCCGCCGCACTCGCCGCCGGGCCGGCCCGCACCCTGCCATTGAGACTGAACGGGGATTATTTATTTTTTTAACTTGGCCGCCGGGCCGGGGCGGGCATCGCCCCCGGTACCTCCAGCCGCTACTATTTCCGCGGGCCGTGTTCCAACACTATTCACCCCGGCCAAGAGGCCTATTCCCCGGCCCGCACCCCGCCATTGAGACTGCACGGGAATTATTATTTTTTTATCTCTCAACCTGTCCAAGAGGCCTGCTGCCCGCCGCAATCGCCGCCGGGCCGGCCCGCACCCTGCCATTGAGACTGAACGGGGATTATTTATTTTTTTAACTTGGCCGCCGGGCCGGGGCGGGCATCGCCCCCGGTACCTCCAGCCGCTACTATTTCCGCTGGCCGTGTTCCAACACTATTCACCCCGGCCAAGAGGCCTATTCCCCGGCCCGCACCCCGCCATTGAGACTGCACGGGAATTATTATTTTTTTATCTCTCAACCTGTCCAAGAGGCCTGCTGCCCGCCGCACTCGCCGCCGGGCCGGCCCGCACCCTGCCATTGAGACTGAACGGGAATTATTATTTTTTTATCTCTCAACCTGTCCAAGAGGCCTGCTGCCCACCGCACTCGCCGCCGGGCCGGCCCGCACCCTGCCATTGAGACTGAACGGGATTATTTATTTTTTTAACTTGGCCGCCGGCCCGGGGCGGGCATCGCCCCCGGTACCTCCAGCCGCTACTATTTCCGCGGGCCGTGTTCCAACACTATTCACCCCGGCCAAGAGGCCTATTCCCCGGCCCGCACCCCGCCATTGAGACTGCACGGGAATTATTATTTTTTTATCTCTCAACCTGTCCAAGAGGCCTGCTGCCCGCCGCAATCGCCGCCGGGCCGGCCCGCACCCTGCCATTGAGACTGAACGGGGATTATTTATTTTTTTAACTTGGCCGCCGGGCCGGGGCGGGCATCGCCCCCGGTACCTCCAGCCGCTACTATTTCCGCGGGCCGGGTTCCAACACTATTCACCCCGGCCAAGAGGCCTATTCCCCGGCCCGCACCCCGCCATTGAGACTGCACGGGAATTATTATTTTTTTATCTCTCAACCTGTCCAAGAGGCCTGCTGCCCGCCGCACTCGCCGCCGGGCCGGCCCGCACCCCGCCATTGAGACTGAACGGGGATTATTATTTTTTTTAACTCGGCCTCCGGGCCGGGGCGGGCTTCGCCCCCGGTACCTCCAGCCGCTTCTATTTACGCGCGCCGCGTTCCAACATATTCACCCCGGCCAAGAGGCCTATTCCCCGGCCCGCACCCCGCCATTGAGACTGCATGGGAATTATTATTTTTTTATCTCTCAACCTGTCCAAGTGGCCTGCTGCCCGCCGCAATCGCCACCGGGCCGGCCCGCACCCTGCCATTGAGACTGAACGGGAATTATTATTTTTTTATCTCTCAACCTGTCCAAGAGGCCTGCTGCCCGCCGCACTCGCCGCCGGGCCGGCCCGCACCCTGCCATTGAGACTGAACGGGGATTATTTATTTTTTTAACTTGGCCGCCGGGCCGGGGCGGGCATCGCCCCCGGTACCTCCAGCCGCTACTATTTCCGCGGGCCGTGTTCCAACACTATTCACCCCGGCCAAGAGGCCTATTCCCCGGCCCGCACCCCGCCATTGAGACTGCATGGGAATTATTATTTTTTTATCTCTCAACCTGTCCAAGAGGCCTGCTGCCCGCCGCAATCGCCGCCGGGCCGGCCCGCACCCTGCCATTGAGACTGAACGGGGATTATTTATTTTTTTAACTTGGCCGCCGGGCCGGGGCGGGCATCGCCCCCGGTACCTCCAGCCGCTACTATTTCCGCGGGCCGTGTTCCAACACTATTCAACCCGGCCAAGAGGCCTATTCCCCGGCCCGCACCCCGCCATTGAGACTGCACGGGAATTATTATTTTTTTATCTCTCAACCTGTCCAAGAGGCCTGCTGCCCGCCGCAATCGCCGCCGGGCCGGCCCGCACCCTGCCATTGAGACTGAACGGGGATTATTTATTTTTTTAACTTGGCCGCCGGCCCGGGGCGGGCATCGCCCCCGGTACCTCCAGCCGCTACTATTTCCGCGGGCCGTGTTCCAACACTATTCACCCCGGCCAAGAGGCCTATTCCCCGGCCCGCACCCCGCCATTGAGACTGCACGGGAATTATTATTTTTTTATCTCTCAACCTGTCCAAGAGGCCTGCTGCCCGCCGCACTCGCCGCCGGGCCGGCCCGCACCCCGCCATTGAGACTGAACGGGGATTATTATTTTTTTTAACTCGGCGTCCGGGCCGGGGCGGGCTTCGCCCCCGGTACCTCCAGCCGCTTCTATTTACGCGCGCCGCGTTCCAACATATTCACCCCGGCCAAGAGGCCTATTCCCCGGCCCGCACCCCGCCATTGAGACTGCACGGGAATTATTATTTTTTTATCTCTCAACCTGTCCAAGAGGCCTGCTGCCCGCCGCACTCGCCGCCGGGCCGGCCCGCACCCTGCCATTGAGACTGAACGGGAATTATTATTTTTTTATCTCTCAACCTGTCCAAGAGGCCTGCTGCCCACCGCACTCGCCGCCGGGCCGGCCCGCACCCTGCCATTGAGACTGAACGGGGATTATTTATTTTTTTAACTTGGCCGCCAGCCCGGGGCGGGCATCGCCCCCGGTACCTCCAGCCGCTACTATTTCCGCGGGCCGTGTTCCAACACTATTCACCCCGGCCAAGAGGCCTATTCCCCGGCCCGCACCCCGCCATTGAGACTGCACGGGAATTATTATTTTTTTATCTCTCAACCTGTCCAAGAGGCCTGCTGCCCGCCGCAATCGCCGCCGGGCCGGCCCGCACCCTGCCATTGAGACTGAACGGGGATTATTTATTTTTTTAACTTGGCCGCCGGGCCGGGGCGGGCATCGCCCCCGGTACCTCCAGCCGCTACTATTTCCGCGGGCCGTGTTCCAACACTATTCACCCCGGCCAAGAGGCCTATTCCCCGGCCCGCACCCCGCCATTGAGACTGCACGGGAATTATTATTTTTTTATCTCTCAACCTGTCCAAGAGGCCTGCTGCCCGCCGCACTCGCCGCCGGGCCGGCCCGCACCCCGCCATTGAGACTGAACGGGGATTATTATTTTTTTTAACTCGGCCTCCGGGCCGGGGCGGGCTTCGCCCCCGGTACCTCCAGCCGCTTCTATTTACGCGCGCCGCGTTCCAACATATTCACCCCGGCCAAGAGGCCTATTCCCCGGCCCGCACCCCGCCATTGAGACTGCATGGGAATTATTATTTTTTTATCTCTCAACCTGTCCAAGTGGCCTGCTGCCCGCCGCAATCGCCACCGGGCCGGCCCGCACCCTGCCATTGAGACTGAACGGGAATTATTATTTTTTTATCTCTCAACCTGTCCAAGAGGCCTGCTGCCCGCCGCACTCGCCGCCGGGCCGGCCCGCACCCTGCCATTGAGACTGAACGGGGATTATTTATTTTTTTAACTTGGCCGCCGGGCCGGGGCGGGCATCGCCCCCGGTACCTCCAGCCGCTACTATTTCCGCGGGCCGTGTTCCAACACTATTCACCCCGGCCAAGAGGCCTATTCCCCGGCCCGCACCCCGCCATTGAGACTGCATGGGAATTATTATTTTTTTATCTCTCAACCTGTCCAAGAGGCCTGCTGCCCGCCGCAATCGCCGCCGGGCCGGCCCGCACCCTGCCATTGAGACTGAACGGGGATTATTTATTTTTTTAACTTGGCCGCCGGGCCGGGGCGGGCATCGCCCCCGGTACCTCCAGCCGCTACTATTTCCGCGGGCCGTGTTCCAACACTATTCAACCCGGCCAAGAGGCCTATTCCCCGGCCCGCACCCCGCCATTGAGACTGCACGGGAATTATTATTTTTTTATCTCTCAACCTGTCCAAGAGGCCTGCTGCCCGCCGCAATCGCCGCCGGGCCGGCCCGCACCCTGCCATTGAGACTGAACGGGGATTATTTATTTTTTTAACTTGGCCGCCGGCCCGGGGCGGGCATCGCCCCCGGTACCTCCAGCCGCTACTATTTCCGCGGGCCGTGTTCCAACACTATTCACCCCGGCCAAGAGGCCTATTCCCCGGCCCGCACCCCGCCATTGAGACTGCACGGGAATTATTATTTTTTTATCTCTCAACCTGTCCAAGAGGCCTGCTGCCCGCCGCACTCGCCGCCGGGCCGGCCCGCACCCCGCCATTGAGACTGAACGGGGATTATTATTTTTTTTAACTCGGCGTCCGGGCCGGGGCGGGCTTCGCCCCCGGTACCTCCAGCCGCTTCTATTTACGCGCGCCGCGTTCCAACATATTCACCCCGGCCAAGAGGCCTATTCCCCGGCCCGCACCCCGCCATTGAGACTGCATGGGAATTATTATTTTTTTATCTCTCAACCTGTCCAAGAGGCCTGCTGCCCGCCGCAATCGCCGCCGGGCCGGCCCGCACCCTGCCATTGAGACTGAACGGGAATTATTATTTTTTTATCTCTCAACCTGTCCAAGAGGCCTGCTGCCCGCCGCACTCGCCGCCGGGCCGGCCCGCACCCTGCCATTGAGACTGAACGGGGATTATTTATTTTTTTGACTTGGCCGCCGGGCCGGGGCGGGCATCGCCCCCGGTACCTCCAGCCGCTACTATTTCCGCGGGCCGTGTTCCAACACTATTCACCCCGGCCAAGAGGCCTATTCCCCGGCCCGCACCCCGCCATTGAGACTGCATGGGAATTATTATTTTTTTTATCTCTCAACCTGTCCAAGAGGCCTGCTGCCCGCCGCAATCGCCGCCGGGCCGGCCCGCACCCTGCCATTGAGACTGAACGGGGATTATTTATTTTTTTAACTTGGCCGCCGGGCCGGGGCGGGCATCGCCCCCGGTACCTCCAGCCGCTACTATTTCCGCGGGCCGTGTTCCAACACTATTCACCCCGGCCAAGAGGCCTATTCCCCGGCCCGCACCCCGCCATTGAGACTGCACGGGAATTATTATTTTTTTATCTCTCAACCTGTCCAAGAGGCCTGCTGCCCGCCGCAATCGCCGCCGGGCCGGCCCGCACCCTGCCATTGAGACTGAACGGGGATTATTTATTTTTTTAACTTGGCCGCCGGCCCGGGGCGGGCATCGCCCCCGGTACCTCCAGCCGCTACTATTTCCGCGGGCCGTGTTCCAACACTATTCACCCCGGCCAAGAGGCCTATTCCCCGGCCCGCACCCCGCCATTGAGACTGCATGGGAATTATTATTTTTTTATCTCTCAACCTGTCCAAGAGGCCTGCTGCCCGCCGCAATCGCCGCCGGGCCGGCCCGCACCCTGCCATTCAGACTGAACGGGGATTATTTATTTTTTTAACTTGGCCGCCGGGCCGGGGCGGGCATCGCCCCCGGTACCTCCAGCCGCTAGTATTTCCGCGGGCCGTGTTCCAACACTATTCACCCCGGCCAAGAGGCCTATTCCCCGGCCCGCACCCCGCCATTGAGACTGCACGGGAATTATTATTTTTTTATCTCTCAACCTGTCCAAGAGGCCTGCTGCCCGCCGCACTCGCCGCCGGGCCGGCCCGCACCCCGCCATTGAGACTGAACGGGGATTATTATTTTTTTTAACTCGGCCTCCGGGCCGGGGCGGGCTTCGCCCCCGGTACCTCCAGCCGCTTCTATTTACGCGCGCCGCGTTCCAACATATTCACCCCGGCCAAGAGGCCTATTCCCCGGCCCGCACCCCGCCATTGAGACTGCATGGGAATTATTATTTTTTTATCTCTCAACCTGTCCAAGAGGCCTGCTGCCCGCCGCAATCGCCGCCGGGCCGGCCCGCACCCTGCCATTGAGACTGAACGGGAATTATTATTTTTTTATCTCTCAACCTGTCCAAGAGGCCTGCTGCCCGCCGCACTCGCCGCCGGGCCGGCCCGCACCCTGCCATTGAGACTGAACGGGGATTATTTATTTTTTTAACTTGGCCGCCGGGCCGGGGCGGGCATCGCCCCCGGTACCTCCAGCCGCTACTATTTCCGCGGGCCGTGTTCCAACACTATTCACCCCGGCCAAGAGGCCTATTCCCCGGCCCGCACCCCGCCATTGAGACTGCATGGGAATTATTATTTTTTTATCTCTCAACCTGTCCAAGAGGCCTGCTGCCCGCCGCACTCGCCGCCGGGCCGGCCCGCACCCCGCCATTGAGACTGAACGGGGATTATTATTTTTTTTAACTCGGCCTCCGGGCCGGGGCGGGCTTCGCCCCCGGTACCTCCAGCCGCTTCTATTTACGCGCGCCGCGTTCCAACATATTCACCCCGGCCAAGAGGCCTATTCCCCGGCCCGCACCCCGCCATTGAGACTGCATGGGAATTATTATTTTTTTATCTCTCAACCTGTCCAAGAAGCCTGCTGCCCGCCGCAATCGCCGCCGGGCCGGCCCGCACCCTGCCATTGAGACTGAACGGGAATTATTATTTTTTTATCTCTCAACCTGTCCAAGAGGCCTGCTGCCCGCCGCACTCGCCGCCGGGCCGGCCCGCACCCCGCCATTGAGACTGCACGGGAATTATTATTTTTTTATCTCTCAACCTGTCCAAGAGGCCCGCTGCCCGCCGCACTCGCCGCCGGGCCGGCCCGCACCCCGCCATTGAGACTGAACGGGGATTATTATTTTTTTTAACTCGGCCTCCGGGCCGGGGCGGGCTTCGCCCCCGGTACCTCCAGCCGCTTCTATTTACGCGCGCCGCGTTCCAACATATTCACCCCGGCCAAGAGGCCTATTCCCCGGCCCGCACCCCGCCATTGAGACTGCATGGGAATTATTATTTTTTTATCTCTCAACCTGTCCAAGAGGCCTGCTGCCCGCCGCAATCGCCGCCGGGCCGGCCCGCACCCTGCCATTGAGACTGAACGGGGATTATTTATTTTTTTAACTTGGCCGCCGGGCCGGGGCGGGAATCGCCCCCGGTACCTCCAGCCGCTACTATTTCCGCGGGCCGTGTTCCAACACTATTCACCCCGGCCAAGAGGCCTATTCCCCGGCCCGCACCCCGCCATTGAGACTGCACGGGAATTATTATTTTTTTATCTCTCAACCTGTCCAAGAGGCCTGCTGCCCGCCGCAATCGCCGCCGGGCCGGCCCGCACCCTGCCATTGAGACTGAACGGGGATTATTTATTTTTTTAACTTGGCCGCCGGCCCGGGGCGGGCATCGCCCCCGGTACCTCCAGCCGCTACTATTTCCGCGGGCCGTGTTCCAACACTATTTACCCCGGCCAAGAGGCCTATTCCCCGGCCCGCACCCCGCCATTGAGACTGCATGGGAATTATTATTTTTTTATCTCTCAACCTGTCCAAGAGGCCTGCTGCCCGCCGCAATCGCCGCCGGGCCGGCCCGCACCCTGCCATTGAGACTGAACGGGAATTATTATTTTTTTATCTCTCAACCTGTCCAAGAGGCCTGCTGCCCGCCGCACTCGCCGCCGGGCCGGCCCGCACCCCGCCATTGAGACTGCACGGGAATTATTATTTTTTTATCTCTCAACCTGTCCAAGAGGCCCGCTGCCCGCCGCACTCGCCGCCGGGCCGGCCCGCACCCCGCCATTGAGACTGAACGGGGATTATTATTTTTTTTAACTCGGCCTCCGGGCCGGGGCGGGCTTCGCCCCCGGTACCTCCAGCCGCTTCTATTTACGCGCGCCGCGTTCCAACATATTCACCCCGGCCAAGAGGCCTATTCCCCGGCCCGCACCCCGCCATTGAGACTGCATGGGAATTATTATTTTTTTATCTCTCAACCTGTCCAAGAGGCCTGCTGCCCGCCGCAATCGCCGCCGGGCCGGCCCGCACCCTGCCATTGAGACTGAACGGGGATTATTTATTTTTTTAACTTGGCCGCCGGGCCGGGGCGGGAATCGCCCCCGGTACCTCCAGCCGCTACTATTTCCGCGGGCCGTGTTCCAACACTATTCACCCCGGCCAAGAGGCCTATTCCCCGGCCCCCACCCCGCCATTGAGACTGCACGGGAATTATTATTTTTTTATCTCTCAACCTGTCCAAGAGGCCTGCTGCCCGCCGCAATCGCCGCCGGGCCGGCCCGCACCCTGCCATTGAGACTGAACGGGGATTATTTATTTTTTTAACTTGGCCGCCGGCCCGGGGCGGGCATCGCCCCCGGTACCTCCAGCCGCTACTATTTCCGCGGGCCGTGTTCCAACACTATTCACCCCGGCCAAGAGGCCTATTCCCCGGCCCGCACCCCGCCATTGAGACTGCATGGGAATTATTATTTTTTTATCTCTCAACCTGTCCAAGAGGCCTGCTGCCCGCCGCAATCGCCGCCGGGCCGGCCCGCACCCTGCCATTGAGACTGAACGGGAATTATTATTTTTTTATCTCTCAACCTGTCCAAGAGGCCTGCTGCCCGCCGCACTCGCCGCCGGGCCGGCCCGCACCCCGCCATTGAGACTGCACGGGAATTATTATTTTTTTATCTCTCAACCTGTCCAAGAGGCCCGCTGCCCGCCGCACTCGCCGCCGGGCCGGCCCGCACCCCGCCATTGAGACTGAACGGGGATTATTATTTTTTTTAACTCGGCCTCCGGGCCGGGGCGGGCTTCGCCCCCGGTACCTCCAGCCGCTTCTATTTACGCGCGCCGCGTTCCAACATATTCACCCCGGCCAAGAGGCCTATTCCCCGGCCCGCACCCCGCCATTGAGACTGCATGGGAATTATTATTTTTTTATCTCTCAACCTGTCCAAGAGGCCTGCTGCCCGCCGCAATCGCCGCCGGGCCGGCCCGCACCCTGCCATTGAGACTGAACGGGGATTATTTATTTTTTTAACTTGGCCGCCGGGCCGGGGCGGGAATCGCCCCCGGTACCTCCAGCCGCTACTATTTCCGCGGGCCGTGTTCCAACACTATTCACCCCGGCCAAGAGGCCTATTCCCCGGCCCGCACCCCGCCATTGAGACTGCACGGGAATTATTATTTTTTTATCTCTCAACCTGTCCAAGAGGCCTGCTGCCCGCCGCAATCGCCGCCGGGCCGGCCCGCACCCTGCCATTGAGACTGAACGGGGATTATTTATTTTTTTAACTTGGCCGCCGGCCCGGGGCGGGCATCGCCCCCGGTACCTCCAGCCGCTACTATTTCCGCGGGCCGTGTTCCAACACTATTCACCCCGGCCAAGAGGCCTATTCCCCGGCCCGCACCCCGCCATTGAGACTGCATGGGAATTATTATTTTTTTATCTCTCAACCTGTCCAAGAGGCCTGCTGCCCGCCGCAATCGCCGCCGGGCCGGCCCGCACCCTGCCATTGAGACTGAACGGGAATTATTATTTTTTTTATCTCTCAACCTGTCCAAGAGGCCTGCTGCCCGCCGCAATCGCCGCCGGGCCGGCCCGCACCCCGCCATTGAGACTGTACAGGGATTATTTTTTTTTTTAACTCGGCCTCCGGGCCGGGGCGGGCTTCGCCCCCGGTACCTCCAGCCGCTTCTATTTACGCGCGCCGCGTTCCAACATATTCACCCCGGCCAAGAGGCCTCTTCCCCGGCCACACTCGTCCGCCGGGCCGGCCCGCACCCCGCCATTGAGACTGCACGGGAATTATTATTTTTTTATCTCTCAACCTGTCCAAGAGGCCTGCTGCCCGCCGCACTCGCCGCCGGGCCGGCCCGCACCCCGCCATTGAGACTGAACGGGGATTATTATTTTTTTTAACTCGGCCTCCGGGCCGGGGCGGGCTTCGCCCCCGGTACCTCCAGCCGCTTCTATTTACGCGCGCCGCGTTCCAACATATTCACCCCGGCCAAGAGGCCTCTTCCCCGGCCACACTCGTCCGCCGGGCCGGCCCGCACCCCGCCATTGAGACTGCACGGGAATTATTATTTTTATATCTCTCAACCTGTCCAAGAGGCCTGCTGCCCGCCGCAATCGCCGCCGGGCCGGCCCGCACCCTGCCATTGAGACTGAACGGGATTATTTATTTTTTTAACTTGGCCGCCGGGCCGGGGCGGGCATCGCCCCCGGTACCTCCAGCCGCTACTATTTCCGCGGGCCGTGTTCCAACACTATTCACCCCGGCCAAGAGGCCTATTCCCCGGCCCGCACCCCGCCATTGAGACTGCATGGGAATTATTATTTTTTTATCTCTCAACCTGTCCAAGAGGCCTGCTGCCCGCCGCAATCGCCGCCGGGCCGGCCCGCACCCTGCCATTGAGACTGAACGGGGATTATTTATTTTTTTAACTTGGCCGCCGGGCCGGGGCGGGCATCGCCCCCGGTACCTCCAGCCGCTACTATTTCCGCGGGCCGTGTTCCAACACTATTCACCCCGGCCAAGAGGCCTATTCCCCGGCCCGCACCCCGCCATTGAGACTGCACGGGAATTATTATTTTTTTATCTCTCAACCTGTCCAAGAGGCCTGCTGCCCGCCGCACTCGCCGTCGGGCCGGCCCGCACCCCGCCATTGAGACTGAACGGGGATTATTTTTTTTTTTAACTCGGCGTCCGGGCCGGGGCGGGCTTCGCCCCCGGTACCTCCAGCCGCTTCTATTTACGCGCGCCGCGTTCCAACATATTCACCCCGGCCAAGAGGCCTATTCCCCGGCCCGCACCCCGCCATTGAGACTGCATGGGAATTATTATTTTTTTATCTCTCAACCTGTCCAAGAGGCCTGCTGCCCGCCGCAATCGCCGCCGGGCCGGCCCGCACCCTGCCATTGAGACTGAACGGGGATTATTTATTTTTTTAACTTGGCCGCCGGGCCGGGGCGGGCATCGCCCCCGGTACCTCCAGCCGCTACTATTTCTGCGGGCCGTGTTCCAACACTATTCACCCCGGCCAAGAGGCCTATTCCCCGGCCCGCACCCCGCCATTGAGACTGCACGGGAATTATTATTTTTTTATCTCTCAACCTGTCCAAGAGGCCTGCTGCCCGCCGCAATCGCCGCCGGGCCGGCCCGCACCCTGCCATTGAGACTGAAGGGGATTATTTATTTTTTTAACTTGGCCGCGGGCATCGCCCCCGGTACCTCCAGCCGCTACTATTTCCGCGGGCCGTGTTCCAACACTATTCACCCCGGCCAAGAGGCCTATTCCCCGGCCCGCACCCCGCCATTGAGACTGCACGGGAATTATTATTTTTTTATCTCTCAACCTGTCCAAGAGGCCTGCTGCACGCCGCAATCGCCGCCGGGCCGGCCCGCACCCTGCCATTGAGACTGAACGGGGATTATTTATTTTTTTAACTTGGCCGCCGGCCCGGGGCGGGCATCGCCCCCGGTACCTCCAGCCGCTACTATTTCCGCGGGCCGTGTTCCAACACTATTCACCCCGGCCAAGAGGCCTATTCCCCGGCCCGCACCAAGCCATTGAGACTGCATGGGAATTATTATTTTTTTATCTCTCAACCTGTCCAAGAGGCCTGCTGCCCGCCGCAATCGCCGCCGGGCCGGCCCGCACCCTGCCATTGAGACTGAACGGGAATTATTATTTTTTTATCTCTCAACCTGTCCAAGAGGCCTGCTGCCCGCCGCACTCGCCGCCGGGCCGGCCCGCACCCTGCCATTGAGACTGAACGGGGATTATTTATTTTTTTAACTTGGCCGCCGGGCCGGGGCGGGCATCGCCCCCGGTACCTCCAGCCGCTACTATTTCCGCGGGCCGTGTTCCAACACTATTCACCCCGGCCAAGAGGCCTATTCCCCGGCCCGCACCCCGCCATTGAGACTGCACGGGAATTATTATTTTTTTATCTCTCAACCTGTCCAAGAGGCCTGCTGCCCGCCGCACTCGCCGCCGGGCCGGCCCGCACCCCGCCATTGAGACTGAACGGGGATTATTATTTTTTTTAACTCGGCCTCCGGGCCGGGGCGGGCTTCGCCCCCGGTACCTCCAGCCGCTTCTATTTACGCGCGCCGCGTTCCAACATATTCACCCCGGCCAAGAGGCCTATTCCCCGGCCCGCACCCCGCCATTGAGACTGCATGGGAATTATTATTTTTTTATCTCTCAACCTGTCCAAGAGGCCTGCTGCCCGCCGCAATCGCCGCCGGGCCGGCCCGCACCCTGCCATTGAGACTGAACGGGAATTATTATTTTTTTATCTCTCAACCTGTCCAAGAGGCCTGCTGCCCGCCGCACTCGCCGCCGGGCCGGCCCGCACCCTGCCATTGAGACTGAACGGGGATTATTTATTTTTTTAACTTGGCCGCCGGGCCGGGGCGGGCATCGCCCCCGGTACCTCCAGCCGCTACTATTTCCGCGGGCCGTGTTCCAACACTATTCACCCCGGCCAAGAGGCCTATTCCCCGGCCCGCACCCCGCCATTGAGACTGCACGGGAATTATTATTTTTTTATCTCTCAACCTGTCCAAGAGGCCTGCTGCCCGCCGCAATCGCCGCCGGGCCGGCCCGCACCCTGCCATTGAGACTGAACGGGAATTATTATTTTTTTATCTCTCAACCTGTCCAAGAGGCCTGCTGCCCACCGCACTCGCCGCCGGGCCGGCCCGCACCCTGCCATTGAGACTGAACGGGGATTATTTATTTTTTTAACTTGGCCGCCGGCCCGGGGCGGGCATCGCCCCCGGTACCTCCAGCCGCTACTATTTCCGCGGGCCGTGTTCCAACACTATTCACCCCGGCCAAGAGGCCTATTCCCCGGCCCGCACCCCGCCATTGAGACTGCATGGGAATTATTATTTTTTTATCTCTCAACCTGTCCAAGAGGCCTGCTGCCCGCCGCAATCGCCGCCGGGCCGGCCCGCACCCTGCCATTGAGACTGAACGGGGATTATTTATTTTTTTAACTTGGCCGCCGGGCCGGGGCGGGCATCGCCCCCGGTACCTCCAGCCGCTACTATTTCCGCGGGCCGTGTTCCAACACTATTCACCCCGGCCAAGAGGCCTATTCCCCGGCCAGCACCCCGCCATTGAGACTGCACGGGAATTATTATTTTTTTATCTCTCAACCTGTCCAAGAGGCCTGCTGCCCGCCGCACTCGCCGCCGGGCCGGCCCGCACCCCGCCATTGAGACTGAACGGGGATTATTATTTTTTTTAACTCGGCGTCCGGGCCGGGGCGGGCTTCGCCCCCGGTACCTCCAGCCGCTTCTATTTACGCGCGCCGCGTTCCAACATATTCACCCCGGCCAAGAGGCCTATTCCCCGGCCCGCACCCCGCCATTGAGACTGCATGGGAATTATTATTTTTTTATCTCTCAACCTGTCCAAGAGGCCTGCTGCCCGCCGCAATCGCCGCCGGGCCGGCCCGCACCCTGCCATTGAGACTGAACGGGAATTATTATTTTTTTATCTCTCAACCTGTCCAAGAGGCCTGCTGCCCGCCGCACTCGCCGCCGGGCCGGCCCGCACCCTGCCATTGAGACTGAACGGGGATTATTTATTTTTTTAACTTGGCCGCCGGCCCGGGGCGGGCATCGCCCCCGGTACCTCCAGCCGCTACTATTTCCGCGGGCCGTGTTCCAACACTATTCACCCCGGCCAAGAGGCCTATTCCCCGGCCCGCACCCCGCCATTGAGACTGCACGGGAATTATTATTTTTTTATCTCTCAACCTGTCCAAGAGGCCTGCTGCCCGCCGCAATCGCCGCCGGGCCGGCCCGCACCCTGCCATTGAGACTGAACGGGGATTATTTATTTTTTTAACTTGGCCGCCGGGCCGGGGCGGGCATCGCCCCCGGTACCTCCAGCCGCTAATATTTCCGCGGGCCGTGTGCCAACACTATTCACCCCGGCCAAGAGGCCTATTCCCCGGCCCGCACCCCGCCATTGAGACTGCACGGGAATTATTATTTTTTTATCTCTCAACCTGTCCAAGAGGCCTGCTGCCCGCCGCACTCGCCGCCGGGCCGGCCCCGCACCCCGCCATTGAGACTGAACGGGGATTATTATTTTTTTTAACTCGGCCTCCGGGCCGGGGCGGGCTTCGCCCCCGGTACCTCCAGCCGCTTCTATTTACGCGCGCCGCGTTCCAACATATTCACCCCGGCCAAGAGGCCTATTCCCCGGCCCGCACCCCGCCATTGAGACTGAATGGGAATTATTATTTTTTTATCTCTCAACCTGTCCAAGAGGCCTGCTGCCCGCCGCAATCGCCGCCGGGCCGGCCCGCACCCTGCCATTGAGACTGAACGGGAATTATTATTTTTTTATCTCTCAACCTGTCCAAGAGGCCTGCTGCCCGCCGCACTCGCCGCCGGGCCGGCCCGCACCCTGCCATTGAGACTGAACGGGGATTATTTATTTTTTTAACTTGGCCGCCGGCCCGGGGCGGGCATCGCCCCCGGTACCTCCAGCCGCTACTATTTCCGCGGGCCGTGTTCCAACACTATTCACCCCGGCCAAGAGGCCTATTCCCCGGCCCGCACCCCGCCATTGAGACTGCACGGGAATTATTATTTTTTTATCTCTCAACCTGTCCAAGAGGCCTGCTGCCCGCCGCAATCGCCGCCGGGCCGGCCCGCACCCTGCCATTGAGACTGAACGGGGATTATTTATTTTTTTAACTTGGCCGCCGGGCCGGGGCGGGCATCGCCCCCGGTACCTCCAGCCGCTACTATTTCCGCGGGCCGTGTTCCAACACTATTCACCCCGGCCAAGAGGCCTATTCCCCGGCCCGCACCCCGCCATTGAGACTGCACGGGAATTATTATTTTTTTATCTCCCAACCTGTCCAAGAGGCCTGCTGCCCGCCGCACTCGCCGCCGGGCCGGCCCGCACCCCGCCATTGAGACTGAACGGGGATTATTTTTTTTTTTAACTCGGCCTCCGGGCCGGGGCGGGCTTCGCCCCCGGTACCTCCAGCCGCTTCTATTTACGCGCGCCGCGTTCCAACATATTCACCCCGGCCAAGAGGCCTATTCCCCGGCCCGCACCCCTCCATTGAGACTGCATGGGAATTATTATTTTTTTATCTCTCAACCTGTCCAAGAGGCCTGCTGCCCGCCGCAATCGCCGCCGGGCCGGCCCGCACCCTGCCATTGAGACTGAACGGGAATTATTATTTTTTTATCTCTCAACCTGTCCAAGAGGCCTGCTGCCCGCCGCACTCGCCGCCGGGCCGGCCCGCACCCTGCCATTGAGACTGAACGGGGATTATTTATTTTTTTAACTTGGCCGCCGGGCCGGGGCGGGCATCGCCCCCGGTACCTCCAGCCGCTACTATTTCCGCGGGCCGTGTTCCAACACTATTCACCCCGGCCAAGAGGCCTATTCCCCGGCCCGCACCCCGCCATTGAGACTGCATGGGAATTATTATTTTTTTATCTCTCAACCTGTCCAAGAGGCCTGCTGCCCGCCGCAATCGCCGCCGGGCCGGCCCGCACCCTGCCATTGAGACTGAACGGGGATTATTTATTTTTTTAACTTGGCCGCCGGGCCGGGGCGGGCATCGCCCCCGGTACCTCCAGCCGCTACTATTTCCGCGGGCCGTGTTCCAACACTATTCACCCCGGCCAAGAGGCCTATTCCCCGGCCCGCACCCCGCCATTGAGACTGCACGGGAATTATTATTTTTTTATCTCTCAACCTGTCCAAGAGGCCTGCTGCCCGCCGCACTCGCCGCCGGGCCGGCCCGCACCCCGCCATTGAGACTGAACGGGGATTATTATTTTTTTTAACTCGGCGTCCGGGCCGGGGCGGGCTTCGCCCCCGGTACCTCCAGCCGCTTCTATTTACGCGCGCCGCGTTCCAACATATTCACCCCGGCCAAGAGGCCTATTCCCCGGCCCGCACCCCGCCATTGAGACTGCACGGGAATTATTATTTTTTTATCTCTCAACCTGTCCAAGAGGCCTGCTGCCCGCCGCACTCGCCGCCGGGCCGGCCCGCACCCTGCCATTGAGACTGAACGGGAATTATTATTTTTTTATCTCTCAACCTGTCCAAGAGGCCTGCTGCCCACCGCACTCGCCGCCGGGCCGGCCCGCACCCTGCCATTGAGACTGAACGGGGATTATTTATTTTTTTAACTTGGCCGCCGGCCCGGGGCGGGCATCGCCCCCGGTACCTCCAGCCGCTACTATTTCCGCGGGCCGTGTTCCAACACTATTCACCCCGGCCAAGAGGCCTATTCCCCGGCCCGCACCCCGCCATTGAGACTGCACGGGAATTATTATTTTTTTATCTCTCAACCTGTCCAAGAGGCCTGCTGCCCGCCGCAATCGCCGCCGGGCCGGCCCGCACCCTGCCATTGAGACTGAACGGGGATTATTTATTTTTTTAACTTGGCCGCCGGGCCGGGGCGGGCATCGCCCCCGGTACCTCCAGCCGCTACTATTTCCGCGGGCCGTGTTCCAACACTATTCACCCCGGCCAAGAGGCCTATTCCCCGGCCCGCACCCCGCCATTGAGACTGCACGGGAATTATTATTTTTTTATCTCTCAACCTGTCCAAGAGGCCTGCTGCCCGCCGCACTCGCCGCCGGGCCGGCCCGCACCCCGCCATTGAGACTGAACGGGGATTATTATTTTTTTTAACTCGGCCTCCGGGCCGGGGCGGGCTTCGCCCCCGGTACCTCCAGCCGCTTCTATTTACGCGCGCCGCGTTCCAACATATTCACCCCGGCCAAGAGGCCTATTCCCCGGCCCGCACCCCGCCATTGAGACTGCATGGGAATTATTATTTTTTTATCTCTCAACCTGTCCAAGTGGCCTGCTGCCCGCCGCAATCGCCACCGGGCCGGCCCGCACCCTGCCATTGAGACTGAACGGGAATTATTATTTTTTTATCTCTCAACCTGTCCAAGAGGCCTGCTGCCCGCCGCACTCGCCGCCGGGCCGGCCCGCACCCTGCCATTGAGACTGAACGGGGATTATTTATTTTTTTAACTTGGCCGCCGGGCCGGGGCGGGCATCGCCCCCGGTACCTCCAGCCGCTACTATTTCCGCGGGCCGTGTTCCAACACTATTCACCCCGGCCAAGAGGCCTATTCCCCGGCCCGCACCCCGCCATTGAGACTGCATGGGAATTATTATTTTTTTATCTCTCAACCTGTCCAAGAGGCCTGCTGCCCGCCGCAATCGCCGCCGGGCCGGCCCGCACCCTGCCATTGAGACTGAACGGGGATTATTTATTTTTTTAACTTGGCCGCCGGGCCGGGGCGGGCATCGCCCCCGGTACCTCCAGCCGCTACTATTTCCGCGGGCCGTGTTCCAACACTATTCAACCCGGCCAAGAGGCCTATTCCCCGGCCCGCACCCCGCCATTGAGACTGCACGGGAATTATTATTTTTTTATCTCTCAACCTGTCCAAGAGGCCTGCTGCCCGCCGCAATCGCCGCCGGGCCGGCCCGCACCCTGCCATTGAGACTGAACGGGGATTATTTATTTTTTTAACTTGGCCGCCGGCCCGGGGCGGGCATCGCCCCCGGTACCTCCAGCCGCTACTATTTCCGCGGGCCGTGTTCCAACACTATTCACCCCGGCCAAGAGGCCTATTCCCCGGCCCGCACCCCGCCATTGAGACTGCATGGGAATTATTATTTTTTTATCTCTCAACCTGTCCAAGAGGCCTGCTGCCCGCCGCAATCGCCGCCGGGCCGGCCCGCACCCTGCCATTGAGACTGAACGGGGATTATTTATTTTTTTAACTTGGCCGCCGGGCCGGGGCGGGCATCGCCCCCGGTACCTCCAGCCGCTACTATTTCCGCGGGCCGTGTTCCAACACTATTCACCCCGGCCAAGAGGCCTATTCCCCGGCCCGCACCCCGCCATTGAGACTGCACGGGAATTATTATTTTTTTATCTCTCAACCTGTCCAAGAGGCCTGCTGCCCGCCGCACTCGCCGCCGGGCCGGCCCGCACCCCGCCATTGAGACTGAACGGGGATTATTATTTTTTTTAACTCGGCCTCCGGGCCGGGGCGGGCTTCGCCCCCGGTACCTCCAGCCGCTTCTATTTACGCGCGCCGCGTTCCAACATATTCACCCCGGCCAAGAGGCCTATTCCCCGGCCCGCACCCCGCCATTGAGACTGCATGGGAATTATTATTTTTTTATCTCTCAACCTGTCCAAGAGGCCTGCTGCCCGCCGCAATCGCCGCCGGGCCGGCCCGCACAATGCCATTGAGACTGAACGGGAATTATTATTTTTTTATCTCTCAACCTGTCCAAGAGGCCTGCTGCCCGCCGCACTCGCCGCCGGGCCGGCCCGCACCCTGCCATTGAGACTGAACGGGGATTATTTATTTTTTTAACTTGGCCGCCGGGCCGGGGCGGGCATCGCCCCCGGTACCTCCAGCCGCTACTATTTCCGCGGGCCGTGTTCCAACACTATTCACCCCGGCCAAGAGGCCTATTCCCCGGCCCGCACCCCGCCATTGAGACTGCATGGGAATTATTATTTTTTTATCTCTCAACCTGTCCAAGAGGCCTGCTGCCCGCCGCACTCGCCGCCGGGCCGGCCCGCACCCCGCCATTGAGACTGAACAGGGATTATTATTTTTTTTAACTCGGCCTCCGGGCCGGGGCGGGCTTCGCCCCCGGTACCTCCAGCCGCTTCTATTTACGCGCGCCGCGTTCCAACATATTCACCCCGGCCAAGAGGCCTATTCCCCGGCCCGCACCCCGCCATTGAGACTGCATGGGAATTATTATTTTTTTATCTCTCAACCTGTCCAAGAAGCCTGCTGCCCGCCGCAATCGCCGCCGGGCCGGCCCGCACCCTGCCATTGAGACTGAACGGGAATTATTATTTTTTTATCTCTCAACCTGTCCAAGAGGCCTGCTGCCCACCGCACTCGCCGCCGGGCCGGCCCGCACCCCGCCATTGAGACTGCACGGGAATTATTATTTTTTTATCTCTCAACCTGTCCAAGAGGCCCGCTGCCCGCCGCACTCGCCGCCGGGCCGGCCCGCACCCCGCCATTGAGACTGAACGGGGATTATTATTTTTTTTAACTCGGCCTCCGGGCCGGGGCGGGCTTCGCCCCCGGTACCTCCAGCCGCTTCTATTTACGCGCGCCGCGTTCCAACATATTCACCCCGGCCAAGAGGCCTATTCCCCGGCCCGCACCCCGCCATTGAGACTGCATGGGAATTATTATTTTTTTATCTCTCAACCTGTCCAAGAGGCCTGCTGCCCGCCGCAATCGCCGCCGGGCCGGCCCGCACCCTGCCATTGAGACTGAACGGGGATTATTTATTTTTTTAACTTGGCCGCCGGGCCGGGGCGGGAATCGCCCCCGGTACCTCCAGCCGCTACTATTTCCGCGGGCCGTGTTCCAACACTATTCACCCCGGCCAAGAGGCCTATTCCCCGGCCCGCACCCCGCCATTGAGACTGCACGGGAATTATTATTTTTTTATCTCACAACCTGTCCAAGAGGCCTGCTGCCCGCCGCAATCGCCGCCGGGCCGGCCCGCACCCTGCCATTGAGACTGAACGGGGATTATTTATTTTTTTAACTTGGCCGCCGGCCCGGGGCGGGCATCGCCCCCGGTACCTCCAGCCGCTACTATTTCCGCGGGCCGTGTTCCAACACTATTCACCCCGGCCAAGAGGCCTATTCCCCGGCCCGCACCCCGCCATTGAGACTGCATGGGAATTATTATTTTTTTATCTCTCAACCTGTCCAAGAGGCCTGCTGCCCGCCGCAATCGCCGCCGGGCCGGCCCGCACCCTGCCATTGAGACTGAACGGGAATTATTATTTTTTTATCTCTCAACCTGTCCAAGAGGCCTGCTGCCCGCCGCACTCGCCGCCGGGCCGGCCCGCACCCCGCCATTGAGACTGCACGGGAATTATTATTTTTTTATCTCTCAACCTGTCCAAGAGGCCCGCTGCCCGCCGCACTCGCCGCCGGGCCGGCCCGCACCCCGCCATTGAGACTGAACGGGGATTATTATTTTTTTTAACTCGGCCTCCGGGCCGGGGCGGGCTTCGCCCCCGGTACCTCCAGCCGCTTCTATTTACGCGCGCCGCGTTCCAACATATTCACCCCGGCCAAGAGGCCTATTCCCCGGCCCGCACCCCGCCATTGAGACTGCATGGGAATTATTATTTTTTTATCTCTCAACCTGTCCAAGAGGCCTGCTGCCCGCCGCAATCGCCGCCGGGCCGGCCCGCACCCTGCCATTGAGACTGAACGGGGATTATTTATTTTTTTAACTTGGCCGCCGGGCCGGGGCGGGAATCGCCCCCGGTACCTCCAGCCGCTACTATTTCCGCGGGCCGTGTTCCAACACTATTCACCCCGGCCAAGAGGCCTATTCCCCGGCCCCCACCCCGCCATTGAGACTGCACGGGAATTATTATTTTTTTATCTCTCAACCTGTCCAAGAGGCCTGCTGCCCGCCGCAATCGCCGCCGGGCCGGCCCGCACCCTGCCATTGAGACTGAACGGGGATTATTTATTTTTTTAACTTGGCCGCCGGCCCGGGGCGGGCATCGCCCCCGGTACCTCCAGCCGCTACTATTTCCGCGGGCCGTGTTCCAACACTATTCACCCCGGCCAAGAGGCCTATTCCCCGGCCCGCACCCCGCCATTGAGACTGCATGGGAATTATTATTTTTTTATCTCTCAACCTGTCCAAGAGGCCTGCTGCCCGCCGCAATCGCCGCCGGGCCGGCCCGCACCCTGCCATTGAGACTGAACGGGAATTATTATTTTTTTATCTCTCAACCTGTCCAAGAGGCCTGCTGCCCGCCGCACTCGCCGCCGGGCCGGCCCGCACCCCGCCATTGAGACTGCACGGGAATTATTATTTTTTTATCTCTCAACCTGTCCAAGAGGCCCGCTGCCCGCCGCACTCGCCGCCGGGCCGGCCCGCACCCCGCCATTGAGACTGAACGGGGATTATTATTTTTTTTAACTCGGCCTCCGGGCCGGGGCGGGCTTCGCCCCCGGTACCTCCAGCCGCTTCTATTTACGCGCGCCGCGTTCCAACATATTCACCCCGGCCAAGAGGCCTATTCCCCGGCCCGCACCCCGCCATTGAGACTGCATGGGAATTATTATTTTTTTATCTCTCAACCTGTCCAAGAGGCCTGCTGCCCGCCGCAATCGCCGCCGGGCCGGCCCGCACCCTGCCATTGAGACTGAACGGGGATTATTTATTTTTTTAACTTGGCCGCCGGGCCGGGGCGGGAATCGCCCCCGGTACCTCCAGCCGCTACTATTTCCGCGGGCCGTGTTCCAACACTATTCACCCCGGCCAAGAGGCCTATTCCCCGGCCCGCACCCCGCCATTGAGACTGCACGGGAATTATTATTTTTTTATCTCTCAACCTGTCCAAGAGGCCTGCTGCCCGCCGCAATCGCCGCCGGGCCGGCCCGCACCCTGCCATTGAGACTGAACGGGGATTATTTATTTTTTTAACTTGGCCGCCGGCCCGGGGCGGGCATCGCCCCCGGTACCTCCAGCCGCTACTATTTCCGCGGGCCGTGTTCCAACACTATTCACCCCGGCCAAGAGGCCTATTCCCCGGCCCGCACCCCGCCATTGAGACTGCATGGGAATTATTATTTTTTTATCTCTCAACCTGTCCAAGAGGCCTGCTGCCCGCCGCAATCGCCGCCGGGCCGGCCCGCACCCTGCCATTGAGACTGAACGGGAATTATTATTTTTTTATCTCTCAACCTGTCCAAGAGGCCTGCTGCCCGCCGCACTCGCCGCCGGGCCGGCCCGCACCCCGCCATTGAGACTGAACGGGGATTATTATTTTTTTTAACCTGGCCTCCGGGCCGGGGCGGGCTTCGCCCCCGGTACCTCCAGCCGCTTCTATTTACGCGCGCCGCGTTCCAACATATTCACCCCGGCCAAGAGGCCTCTTCCCCGGCCACACTCGTCCGCCGGGCCGGCCCGCACCCCGCCATTGAGACTGCACGGGAATTATTATTTTTTTATCTCTCAACCTGTCCAAGAGGCCTGCTGCCCGCCGCACTCGCCGCCGGGCCGGCCCGCACCCCGCCATTGAGACTGTACAGGGATTATTTTTTTTTTTAACTCGGCCCGGAGGCCGGGGCGGGCTTCGCCCCCGGTACCTCCAGCCGCTTCTATTTACGCGCGCCGCGTTCCAACATATTCACCCCGGCCAAGAGGCCTCTTCCCCGGCCACACTCGTCCGCCGGGCCGGCCCGCACCCCGCCATTGAGACTGCACGGGAATTATTATTTTTTTATCTCTCAACCTGTCCAAGAGGCCTGCTGCCCGCCGCACTCGCCGCCGGGCCGGCCCGCACCCCGCCATTGAGACTGAACGGGGATTATTATTTTTTTTAACTCGGCCTCCGGGCCGGGGCGGGCTTCGCCCCCGGTACCTCCAGCCGCTTCTATTTACGCGCGCCGCGTTCCAACATATTCACCCCGGCCAAGAGGCCTCTTCCCCGGCCACACTCGTCCGCCGGGCCGGCCCGCACCCCGCCATTGAGACTGCACGGGAATTATTATTTTTATATCTCTCAACCTGTCCAAGAGGCCTGCTGCCCGCCGCAATCGCCGCCGGGCCGGCCCGCACCCTGCCATTGAGACTGAACGGGATTATTTATTTTTTTAACTTGGCCGCCGGGCCGGGGCGGGCATCGCCCCCGGTACCTCCAGCCGCTACTATTTCCGCGGGCCGTGTTCCAACACTATTCACCCCGGCCAAGAGGCCTATTCCCCGGCCCGCACCCCGCCATTGAGACTGCATGGGAATTATTATTTTTTTATCTCTCAACCTGTCCAAGAGGCCTGCTGCCCGCCGCAATCGCCGCCGGGCCGGCCCGCACCCTGCCATTGAGACTGAACGGGGATTATTTATTTTTTTAACTTGGCCGCCGGGCCGGGGCGGGCATCGCCCCCGGTACCTCCAGCCGCTACTATTTCCGCGGGCCGTGTTCCAACACTATTCACCCCGGCCAAGAGGCCTATTCCCCGGCCCGCACCCCGCCATTGAGACTGCACGGGAATTATTATTTTTTTATCTCTCAACCTGTCCAAGAGGCCTGCTGCCCGCCGCACTCGCCGTCGGGCCGGCCCGCACCCCGCCATTGAGACTGAACGGGGATTATTTTTTTTTTTAACTCGGCGTCCGGGCCGGGGCGGGCTTCGCCCCCGTACCTCCAGCCGCTTCTATTTACGCGCGCCGCGTTCCAACATATTAACCCCGGCCAAGAGGCCTATTCCCCGGCCCGCACCCCGCCATTGAGACTGCATGGGAATTATTATTTTTTTATCTCTCAACCTGTCCAAGAGGCCTGCTGCCCGCCGCAATCGCCGCCGGGCCGGCCCGCACCCTGCCATTGAGACTGAACGGGGATTATTTATTTTTTTAACTTGGCCGCCGGGCCGGGGCGGGCATCGCCCCCGGTACCTCCAGCCGCTACTATTTCTGCGGGCCGTGTTCCAACACTATTCACCCCGGCCAAGAGGCCTATTCCCCGGCCCGCACCCCGCCATTGAGACTGCACGGGAATTATTATTTTTTTATCTCTCAACCTGTCCAAGAGGCCTGCTGCCCGCCGCAATCGCCGCCGGGCCGGCCCGCACCCTGCCATTGAGACTGAAGGGGATTATTTATTTTTTTAACTTGGCCGCCGGGCCGGGGCGGGCATCGCCCCCGGTACCTCCAGCCGCTACTATTTCCGCGGGCCGTGTTCCAACACTATTCACCCCGGCCAAGAGGCCTATTCCCCGGCCCGCACCCCGCCATTGAGACTGCACGGGAATTATTATTTTTTTATCTCTCAACCTGTCCAAGAGGCCTGCTGCACGCCGCAATCGCCGCCGGGCCGGCCCGCACCCTGCCATTGAGACTGAACGGGGATTATTTATTTTTTTAACTTGGCCGCCGGCCCGGGGCGGGCATCGCCCCCGGTACCTCCAGCCGCTACTATTTCCGCGGGCCGTGTTCCAACACTATTCACCCCGGCCAAGAGGCCTATTCCCCGGCCCGCACCCCGCCATTGAGACTGCATGGGAATTATTATTTTTTTATCTCTCAACCTGTCCAAGAGGCCTGCTGCCCGCCGCAATCGCCGCCGGGCCGGCCCGCACCCTGCCATTGAGACTGAACGGGAATTATTATTTTTTTATCTCTCAACCTGTCCAAGAGGCCTGCTGCCCGCCGCACTCGCACCCCGCCATTGAGACTGAACGGGGATTATTATTTTTTTTAACTCGGCCTCCGGGCCGGGGCGGGCTTCGCCCCCGGTACCTCCAGCCGCTTCTATTTACGCGCGCCGCGTTCCAACATATTCACCCCGGCCAAGAGGCCTATTCCCCGGCCCGCACCCCGCCATTGAGACTGCATGGGAATTATTATTTTTTTATCTCTCAACCTGTCCAAGAGGCCTGCTGCCCGCCGCAATCGCCGCCGGGCCGGCCCGCACCCTGCCATTGAGACTGAACGGGAATTATTATTTTTTTATCTCTCAACCTGTCCAAGAGGCCTGCTGCCCGCCGCACTCGCACCCCGCCATTGAGACTGAACGGGGATTATTATTTTTTTTAACTCGGCCTCCGGGCCGGGGCGGGCTTCGCCCCCGGTACCTCCAGCCGCTTCTATTTACGCGCGCCGCGTTCCAACATATTCACCCCGGCCAAGAGGCCTCTTCCCCGGCCACACTCGTCCGCCGGGCCGGCCCGCACCCCGCCATTGAGACTGCACGGGAATTATTATTTTTATATCTCTCAACCTGTCCAAGAGGCCGGGTGCCCGCCGCAATCGCCGCCGGGCCGGCCCGCACCCTGCCATTGAGACTGAATGGGGATTATTTATTTTTTTAACTTGGCCGCCGGCCCGGGGCGGGCATCGCCCCCGGTACCTCCAGCCGCTACTATTTCCGCGGGCCGTGTTCCAACACTATTCACCCCGGCCAAGAGGCCTATTCCCCGGCCCGCACCCCGCCATTGAGACTGCATGGGAATTATTATTTTTTTATCTCTCAACCTGTCCAAGAGGCCTGCTGCCCGCCGCAATCGCCGCCGGGCCGGCCCGCACCCTGCCATTGAGACTGAACGGGGATTATTTATTTTTTTAACTTGGCCGCCGGGCCGGGGCGGGCATCGCCCCCGGTACCTCCAGCCGCTTCTATTTCCGCGGGCCGTGTTCCAACACTATTCACCCCGGCCAAGAGGCCTATTCCCCGGCCCGCACCCCGCCATTGAGACTGCACGGGAATTATTATTTTTTTATCTCTCAACCTGTCCAAGAGGCCTGCTGCCCGCCGCACTCGCCGCCGGGCCGGCCCGCACCCCGCCATTGAGACTGAACGGGGATTATTATTTTTTTTAACTTGGCGTCCGGCCGGGGCGGGCTTCGCCCCCGGTACCTCCAGCCGCTTCTATTTACGCGCGCCGCGTTCCAACATATTCACTCCGGCCAAGAGGCCTATTCCCCGGCCCGCACCAAGCCATTGAGACTGCATGGGAATTATTATTTTTTTATCTCTCAACCTGTCCAAGAGGCCTGCTGCCCGCCGCAATCGCCGCCGGGCCGGCCCGCACCCTGCCATTGAGACTGAACGGGAATTATTATTTTTTTATCTCTCAACCTGTCCAAGAGGCCTGCTGCCCGCCGCACTCGCCGCCGGGCCGGCCCGCACCCTGCCATTGAGACTGAACGGGGATTATTTATTTTTTTAACTTGGCCGCCGGGCCGGGGCGGGCATCGCCCCCGGTACCTCCAGCCGCTACTATTTCCGCGGGCCGTGTTCCAACACTATTCACCCCGGCCAAGAGGCCTATTCCCCGGCCCGCACCCCGCCATTGAGACTGCACGGGAATTATTATTTTTTTATCTCTCAACCTGTCCAAGAGGCCTGCTGCCCGCCGCACTCGCCGCCGGGCCGGCCCGCACCCCGCCATTGAGACTGAACGGGGATTATTATTTTTTTTAACTCGGCCTCCGGGCCGGGGCGGGCTTCGCCCCCGGTACCTCCAGCCGCTTCTATTTACGCGCGCCGCGTTCCAACATATTCACCCCGGCCAAGAGGCCTATTCCCCGGCCCGCACCCCGCCATTGAGACTGCACGGGAATTATTATTTTTTTATCTCTCAACCTGTCCAAGAGGCCTGCTGCCCGCCGCAATCGCCGCCGGGCCGGCCCGCACCCTGCCATTGAGACTGAACGGGGATTATTTATTTTTTTAACTTGGCCGCCGGCCCGGGGCGGGCATCGCCCCCGGTACCTCCAGCCGCTACTATTTCCGCGGGCCGTGTTCCAACACTATTCACCCCGGCCAAGAGGCCTATTCCCCGGCCCGCACCCCGCCATTGAGACTGCATGGGAATTATTATTTTTTTATCTCTCAACCTGTCCAAGAGGCCTGCTGCCCGCCGCAATCGCCGCCGGGCCGGCCCGCACCCTGCCATTGAGACTGAACGGGAATTATTATTTTTTTATCTCTCAACCTGTCCAAGAGGCCTGCTGCCCGCCGCACTCGCCGCCGGGCCGGCCCGCACCCCGCCATTGAGACTGAACGGGGATTATTATTTTTTTTAACCTGGCCTCCGGGCCGGGGCGGGCTTCGCCCCCGGTACCTCCAGCCGCTTCTATTTACGCGCGCCGCGTTCCAACATATTCACCCCGGCCAAGAGGCCTCTTCCCCGGCCACACTCGTCCGCCGGGCCGGCCCGCACCCCGCCATTGAGACTGCACGGGAATTATTATTTTTTTATCTCTCAACCTGTCCAAGAGGCCTTCTGCCCGCCGCACTCGCCGCCGGGCCGGCCCGCACCCCGCCATTGAGACTGTACAGGGATTATTTTTTTTTTTAACTCGGCCCGGAGGCCGGGGCGGGCTTCGCCCCCGGTACCTCCAGCCGCTTCTATTTACGCGCGCCGCGTTCCAACATATTCACCCCGGCCAAGAGGCCTCTTCCCCGGCCACACTCGTCCGCCGGGCCGGCCCGCACCCCGCCATTGAGACTGCACGGGAATTATTATTTTTTTATCTCTCAACCTGTCCAAGAGGCCTGCTGCCCGCCGCACTCGCCGCCGGGCCGGCCCGCACCCCGCCATTGAGACTGAACGGGGATTATTATTTTTTTTAACTCGGCCTCCGGGCCGGGGCGGGCTTCGCCCCCGGTACCTCCAGCCGCTTCTATTTACGCGCGCCGCGTTCCAACATATTCACCCCGGCCAAGAGGCCTCTTCCCCGGCCACACTCGTCCGCCGGGCCGGCCCGCACCCCGCCATTGAGACTGCACGGGAATTATTATTTTTATATCTCTCAACCTGTCCAAGAGGCCTGCTGCCCGCCGCAATCGCCGCCGGGCCGGCCCGCACCCTGCCATTGAGACTGAACGGGATTATTTATTTTTTTAACTTGGCCGCCGGGCCGGGGCGGGCATCGCCCCCGGTACCTCCAGCCGCTACTATTTCCGCGGGCCGTGTTCCAACACTATTCACCCCGGCCAAGAGGCCTATTCCCCGGCCCGCACCCCGCCATTGAGACTGCATGGGAATTATTATTTTTTTATCTCTCAACCTGTCCAAGAGGCCTGCTGCCCGCCGCAATCGCCGCCGGGCCGGCCCGCACCCTGCCATTGAGACTGAACGGGGATTATTTATTTTTTTAACTTGGCCGCCGGGCCGGGGCGGGCATCGCCCCCGGTACCTCCAGCCGCTACTATTTCCGCGGGCCGTGTTCCAACACTATTCACCCCGGCCAAGAGGCCTATTCCCCGGCCCGCACCCCGCCATTGAGACTGCACGGGAATTATTATTTTTTTATCTCTCAACCTGTCCAAGAGGCCTGCTGCCCGCCGCACTCGCCGTCGGGCCGGCCCGCACCCCGCCATTGAGACTGAACGGGGATTATTTTTTTTTTTAACTCGGCGTCCGGGCCGGGGCGGGCTTCGCCCCCGTACCTCCAGCCGCTTCTATTTACGCGCGCCGCGTTCCAACATATTAACCCCGGCCAAGAGGCCTATTCCCCGGCCCGCACCCCGCCATTGAGACTGCATGGGAATTATTATTTTTTTATCTCTCAACCTGTCCAAGAGGCCTGCTGCCCGCCGCAATCGCCGCCGGGCCGGCCCGCACCCTGCCATTGAGACTGAACGGGGATTATTTATTTTTTTAACTTGGCCGCCGGGCCGGGGCGGGCATCGCCCCCGGTACCTCCAGCCGCTACTATTTCTGCGGGCCGTGTTCCAACACTATTCACCCCGGCCAAGAGGCCTATTCCCCGGCCCGCACCCCGCCATTGAGACTGCACGGGAATTATTATTTTTTTATCTCTCAACCTGTCCAAGAGGCCTGCTGCCCGCCGCAATCGCCGCCGGGCCGGCCCGCACCCTGCCATTGAGACTGAAGGGGATTATTTATTTTTTTAACTTGGCCGCCGGGCCGGGGCGGGCATCGCCCCCGGTACCTCCAGCCGCTACTATTTCCGCGGGCCGTGTTCCAACACTATTCACCCCGGCCAAGAGGCCTATTCCCCGGCCCGCACCCCGCCATTGAGACTGCACGGGAATTATTATTTTTTTATCTCTCAACCTGTCCAAGAGGCCTGCTGCACGCCGCAATCGCCGCCGGGCCGGCCCGCACCCTGCCATTGAGACTGAACGGGGATTATTTATTTTTTTAACTTGGCCGCCGGCCCGGGGCGGGCATCGCCCCCGGTACCTCCAGCCGCTACTATTTCCGCGGGCCGTGTTCCAACACTATTCACCCCGGCCAAGAGGCCTATTCCCCGGCCCGCACCCCGCCATTGAGACTGCATGGGAATTATTATTTTTTTATCTCTCAACCTGTCCAAGAGGCCTGCTGCCCGCCGCAATCGCCGCCGGGCCGGCCCGCACCCTGCCATTGAGACTGAACGGGAATTATTATTTTTTTATCTCTCAACCTGTCCAAGAGGCCTGCTGCCCGCCGCACTCGCACCCCGCCATTGAGACTGAACGGGGATTATTATTTTTTTTAACTCGGCCTCCGGGCCGGGGCGGGCTTCGCCCCCGGTACCTCCAGCCGCTTCTATTTACGCGCGCCGCGTTCCAACATATTCACCCCGGCCAAGAGGCCTATTCCCCGGCCCGCACCCCGCCATTGAGACTGCATGGGAATTATTATTTTTTTATCTCTCAACCTGTCCAAGAGGCCTGCTGCCCGCCGCAATCGCCGCCGGGCCGGCCCGCACCCTGCCATTGAGACTGAACGGGAATTATTATTTTTTTATCTCTCAACCTGTCCAAGAGGCCTGCTGCCCGCCGCACTCGCACCCCGCCATTGAGACTGAACGGGGATTATTATTTTTTTTAACTCGGCCTCCGGGCCGGGGCGGGCTTCGCCCCCGGTACCTCCAGCCGCTTCTATTTACGCGCGCCGCGTTCCAACATATTCACCCCGGCCAAGAGGCCTCTTCCCCGGCCACACTCGTCCGCCGGGCCGGCCCGCACCCCGCCATTGAGACTGCACGGGAATTATTATTTTTATATCTCTCAACCTGTCCAAGAGGCCGGGTGCCCGCCGCAATCGCCGCCGGGCCGGCCCGCACCCTGCCATTGAGACTGAATGGGGATTATTTATTTTTTTAACTTGGCCGCCGGCCCGGGGCGGGCATCGCCCCCGGTACCTCCAGCCGCTACTATTTCCGCGGGCCGTGTTCCAACACTATTCACCCCGGCCAAGAGGCCTATTCCCCGGCCCGCACCCCGCCATTGAGACTGCATGGGAATTATTATTTTTTTATCTCTCAACCTGTCCAAGAGGCCTGCTGCCCGCCGCAATCGCCGCCGGGCCGGCCCGCACCCTGCCATTGAGACTGAACGGGGATTATTTATTTTTTTAACTTGGCCGCCGGGCCGGGGCGGGCATCGCCCCCGGTACCTCCAGCCGCTTCTATTTCCGCGGGCCGTGTTCCAACACTATTCACCCCGGCCAAGAGGCCTATTCCCCGGCCCGCACCCCGCCATTGAGACTGCACGGGAATTATTATTTTTTTATCTCTCAACCTGTCCAAGAGGCCTGCTGCCCGCCGCACTCGCCGCCGGGCCGGCCCGCACCCCGCCATTGAGACTGAACGGGGATTATTATTTTTTTTAACTTGGCGTCCGGCCGGGGCGGGCTTCGCCCCCGGTACCTCCAGCCGCTTCTATTTACGCGCGCCGCGTTCCAACATATTCACTCCGGCCAAGAGGCCTATTCCCCGGCCCGCACCAAGCCATTGAGACTGCATGGGAATTATTATTTTTTTATCTCTCAACCTGTCCAAGAGGCCTGCTGCCCGCCGCAATCGCCGCCGGGCCGGCCCGCACCCTGCCATTGAGACTGAACGGGAATTATTATTTTTTTATCTCTCAACCTGTCCAAGAGGCCTGCTGCCCGCCGCACTCGCCGCCGGGCCGGCCCGCACCCTGCCATTGAGACTGAACGGGGATTATTTATTTTTTTAACTTGGCCGCCGGGCCGGGGCGGGCATCGCCCCCGGTACCTCCAGCCGCTACTATTTCCGCGGGCCGTGTTCCAACACTATTCACCCCGGCCAAGAGGCCTATTCCCCGGCCCGCACCCCGCCATTGAGACTGCACGGGAATTATTATTTTTTTATCTCTCAACCTGTCCAAGAGGCCTGCTGCCCGCCGCACTCGCCGCCGGGCCGGCCCGCACCCCGCCATTGAGACTGAACGGGGATTATTATTTTTTTTAACTCGGCCTCCGGGCCGGGGCGGGCTTCGCCCCCGGTACCTCCAGCCGCTTCTATTTACGCGCGCCGCGTTCCAACATATTCACCCCGGCCAAGAGGCCTATTCCCCGGCCCGCACCCCGCCATTGAGACTGCATGGGAATTATTATTTTTTTATCTCTCAACCTGTCCAAGAGGCCTGCTGCCCGCCGCAATCGCCGCCGGGCCGGCCCGCACCCTGCCATTGAGACTGAACGGGAATTATTATTTTTTTATCTCTCAACCTGTCCAAGAGGCCTGCTGCCCGCCGCACTCGCCGCCGGGCCGGCCCGCACCCTGCCATTGAGACTGAACGGGGATTATTTATTTTTTTAACTTGGCCGCCGACCCGGGGCGGGCATCGCCCCCGGTACCTCCAGCCGCTACTATTTCCGCGGGCCGTGTTCCAACACTATTCACCCCGGCCAAGAGGCCTATTCCCCGGCCCGCACCCCGCCATTGAGACTGCATGGGAATTATTATTTTTTTATCTCTCAACCTGTCCAAGAGGCCTGCTGCCCGCCGCAATCGCCGCCGGGCCGGCCCGCACCCTGCCATTGAGACTGAACGGGGATTATTTATTTTTTTAACTTGGCCGCCGGGCCGGGGCGGGCATCGCCCCCGGTACCTCCAGCCGCTACTATTTCCGCGGGCCGTGTTCCAACACTATTCACCCCGGCCAAGAGGCCTATTCCCCGGCCAGCACCCCGCCATTGAGACTGCACGGGAATTATTATTTTTTTATCTCTCAACCTGTCCAAGAGGCCTGCTGCCCGCCGCACTCGCCGCCGGGCCGGCCCGCACCCCGCCATTGAGACTGAACGGGGATTATTATTTTTTTTAACTCGGCGTCCGGGCCGGGGCGGGCTTCGCCCCCGGTACCTCCAGCCGCTTCTATTTACGAGCGCCGCGTTCCAACATATTCACCCCGGCCAAGAGGCCTATTCCCCGGCCCGCACCCCGCCATTGAGACTGCATGGGAATTATTATTTTTTTATCTCTCAACCTGTCCAAGAGGCCTGCTGCCCGCCGCAATCGCCGCCGGCCCGGCCCGCACCCTGCCATTGAGACTGAACGGGAATTATTATTTTTTTATCTCTCAACCTGTCCAAGAGGCCTGCTGCCCGCCGCACTCGCCGCCGGGCCGGCCCGCACCCTGCCATTGAGACTGAACGGGGATTATTTATTTTTTTAACTTGGCCGCCGGCCCGGGGCGGGCATCGCCCCCGGTACCTCCAGCCGCTACTATTTCCGCGGGCCGTGTTCCAACACTATTCACCCCGGCCAAGAGGCCTATTCCCCGGCCCGCACCCCGCCATTGAGACTGCACGGGAATTATTATTTTTTTATCTCTCAACCTGTCCAAGAGGCCTGCTGCCCGCCGCAATCGCCGCCGGGCCGGCCCGCACCCTGCCATTGAGACTGAACGGGGATTATTTATTTTTTTAACTTGGCCGCCGGGCCGGGGCGGGCATCGCCCCCGGTACCTCCAGCCGCTAATATTTCCGCGGGCCGTGTGCCAACACTATTCACCCCGGCCAAGAGGCCTATTCCCCGGCCCGCACCCCGCCATTGAGACTGCACGGGAATTATTATTTTTTTATCTCTCAACCTGTCCAAGAGGCCTGCTGCCCGCCGCACTCGCCGCCGGGCCGGCCCCGCACCCCGCCATTGAGACTGAACGGGGATTATTATTTTTTTTAACTCGGCCTCCGGGCCGGGGCGGGCTTCGCCCCCGGTACCTCCAGCCGCTTCTATTTACGCGCGCCGCGTTCCAACATATTCACCCCGGCCAAGAGGCCTATTCCCCGGCCCGCACCCCGCCATTGAGACTGAATGGGAATTATTATTTTTTTATCTCTCAACCTGTCCAAGAGGCCTGCTGCCCGCCGCAATCGCCGCCGGGCCGGCCCGCACCCTGCCATTGAGACTGAACGGGAATTATTATTTTTTTATCTCTCAACCTGTCCAAGAGGCCTGCTGCCCGCCGCACTCGCCGCCGGGCCGGCCCGCACCCTGCCATTGAGACTGAACGGGGATTATTTATTTTTTTAACTTGGCCGCCGGGCCGGGGCGGGCATCGCCCCCGGTACCTCCAGCCGCTACTATTTCCGCGGGCCGTGTTCCAACACTATTCACCCCGGCCAAGAGGCCTATTCCCCGGCCCGCACCCCGCCATTGAGACTGCATGGGAATTATTATTTTTTTATCTCTCAACCTGTCCAAGAGGCCTGCTGCCCGCCGCAATAGCCGCCGGGCCGGCCCGCACCCTGCCATTGAGACTGAACGGGGATTATTTATTTTTTTAACTTGGCCGCCGGGCCGGGGCGGGCATCGCCCCCGGTACCTCCAGCCGCTACTATTTCCGCGGGCCGTGTTCCAACACTATTCACCCCGGCCAAGAGGCCTATTCCCCGGCCCGCACCCCGCCATTGAGACTGCACGGGAATTATTATTTTTTTATCTCTCAACCTGTCCAAGAGGCCTGCTGCCCGCCGCAATCGCCGCCGGGCCGGCCCGCACCCTGCCATTGAGACTGAACGGGGATTATTTATTTTTTTAACTTGGCCGCCGGGCCGGGGCGGGCATCGCCCCCGGTACCTCCAGCCGCTACTATTTCCGCGGGCCGTGTTCCAACACTATTCACCCCGGCCAAGAGGCCTATTCCCCGGCCCGCACCCCGCCATTGAGACTGCACGGGAATTATTATTTTTTTATCTCTCAACCTGTCCAAGAGGCCTGCTGCCCGCCGCACTCGCCGCCGGGCCGGCCCGCACCCCGCCATTGAGACTGAACGGGGATTATTATTTTTTTTAACTCGGCCTCCGGGCCGGGGCGGGCTTCGCCCCCGGTACCTCCAGCCGCTTCTATTTACGCGCGCCGCGTTCCAACATATTCACCCCGGCCAAGAGGCCTATTCCCCGGCCCGCACCCCGCCATTGAGACTGCATGGGAATTATTATTTTTTTATCTCTCAACCTGTCCAAGAGGCCTGCTGCCCGCCGCAATCGCCGCCGGGCCGGCCCGCACCCTGCCATTGAGACTGAACGGGAATTATTATTTTTTTATCTCTCAACCTGTCCAAGAGGCCTGCTGCCCGCCGCACTCGCCGCCGGGCCGGCCCGCACCCTGCCATTGAGACTGAACGGGGATTATTTATTTTTTTAACTTGGCCGCCGGGCCGGGGCGGGCATCGCCCCCGGTACCTCCAGCCGCTACTATTTCCGCGGGCCGTGTTCCAACACTATTCACCCCGGCCAAGAGGCCTATTCCCCGGCCCGCACCCCGCCATTGAGACTGCATGGGAATTATTATTTTTTTATCTCTCAACCTGTCCAAGAGGCCTGCTGCCCGCCGCACTCGCCGCCGGGCCGGCCCGCACCCCGCCATTGAGACTGAACGGGGATTATTATTTTTTTTAACTCGGCCTCCGGGCCGGGGCGGGCTTCGCCCCCGGTACCTCCAGCCGCTTCTATTTACGCGCGCCGCGTTCCAACATATTCACCCCGGCCAAGAGGCCTCTTCCCCGGCCACACTCGTCCGCCGGGCCGGCCCGCACCCCGCCATTGAGACTGCACGGGAATTATTATTTTTTTATCTCTCAACCTGTCCAAGAGGCCTGCTGCCCGCCGCACTCGCCGCCGGGCCGGCCCGCACCCCGCCATTGAGACTGAACGGGGATTATTATTTTTTTTAACTCGGCCTCCGGGCGGGGCGGGCTTCGCCCCCGGTACCTCCAGCCGCTTCTATTTACGCGCGCCGCGTTCCAACATATTCACCCCGGCCAAGAGGCCTCTTCCCCGGCCACACTCGTCCGCCGGGCCGGCCCGCACCCCGCCATTGAGACTGCACGGGAATTATTATTTTTATATCTCTCAACCTGTCCAAGAGGCCTGCTGCCCGCCGCAATCGCCGCCGGGCCGGCCCGCACCCTGCCATTGAGACTGAACGGGATTATTTATTTTTTTAACTTGGCCGCCGGGCCGGGGCGGGCATCGCCCCCGGTACCTCCAGCCGCTACTATTTCCGCGGGCCGTGTTCCAACACTATTCACCCCGGCCAAGAGGCCTATTCCCCGGCCCGCACCCCGCCATTGAGACTGCATGGGAATTATTATTTTTTTATCTCTCAACCTGTCCAAGAGGCCTGCTGCCCGCCGCAATCGCCGCCGGGCCGGCCCGCACCCTGCCATTGAGACTGAACGGGGATTATTTATTTTTTTAACTTGGCCGCCGGGCCGGGGCGGGCATCGCCCCCGGTACCTCCAGCCGCTACTATTTCCGCGGGCCGTGTTCCAACACTATTCACCCCGGCCAAGAGGCCTATTCCCCGGCCCGCACCCCGCCATTGAGACTGCACGGGAATTATTATTTTTTTATCTCTCAACCTGTCCAAGAGGCCTGCTGCCCGCCGCACTCGCCGCCGGGCCGGCCCGCACCCCGCCATTGAGACTGAACGGGGATTATTATTTTTTTTAACTCGGCGTCCGGGCCGGGGCGGGCTTCGCCCCCGGTACCTCCAGCCGCTTCTATTTACGCGCGCCGCGTTCCAACATATTCACCCCGGCCAAGAGGCCTATTCCCCGGCCCGCACCCCGCCATTGAGACTGCATGGGAATTATTATTTTTTTATCTCTCAACCTGTCCAAGAGGCCTGCTGCCTGCCGCAATCGCCGCCGGGCCGGCCCGCACCCTGCCATTGAGACTGAACGGGAATTATTATTTTTTTATCTCTCAACCTGTCCAAGAGGCCTGCTGCCCGCCGCACTCGCCGCCGGGCCGGCCCGCACCCTGCCATTGAGACTGAACGGGGATTATTTATTTTTTTAACTTGGCCGCCGGCCCGGGGCGGGCATCGCCCCCGGTACCTCCAGCCGCTACTATTTCCGCGGGCCGTGTTCCAACACTATTCACCCCGGCCAAGAGGCCTATTCCCCGGCCCGCACCCCGCCATTGAGACTGCACGGGAATTATTATTTTTTTATCTCTCAACCTGTCCAAGAGGCCTGCTGCCCGCCGCACTCGCCGCCGGGCCGGCCCGCACCCCGCCATTGAGACTGAACGGGGATTATTATTTTTTTTAACTCGGCCTCCGGGCCGGGGCGGGCTTCGCCCCCGGTACCTCCAGCCGCTTCTATTTACGCGCGCCGCGTTCCAACATATTCACCCCGGCCAAGAGGCCTATTCCCCGGCCCGCACCCCGCCATTGAGACTCCATGGGAATTATTATTTTTTTATCTCTCAACCTGTCCAAGAGGCCTGCTGCCCGCCGCAATCGCCGCCGGGCCGGCCCGCACCCTGCCATTGAGACTGAACGGGAATTATTATTTTTTTATCTCTCAACCTGTCCAAGAGGCCTGCTGCCCGCCGCACTCGCACCCCGCCATTGAGACTGAACGGGGATTATTATTTTTTTTAACTCGGCCTCCGGGCCGGGGCGGGCTTCGCCCCCGGTACCTCCAGCCGCTTCTATTTACGCGCGCCGCGTTCCAACATATTCACCCCGGCCAAGAGGCCTATTCCCCGGCCCGCACCCCGCCATTGAGACTGCATGGGAATTATTATTTTTTTATCTCTCAACCTGTCCAAGAGGCCTGCTGCCCGCCGCAATCGCCGCCGGGCCGGCCCGCACCCTGCCATAGAGACTGAACGGGAATTATTATTTTTTTATCTCTCAACCTGTCCAAGAGGCCTGCTGCCCGCCGCACTCGCACCCCGCCATTGAGACTGAACGGGGATTATTATTTTTTTTAACTCGGCCTCCGGGCCGGGGCGGGCTTCGCCCCCGGTACCTCCAGCCGCTTCTATTTACGCGCGCCGCGTTCCAACATATTCACCCCGGCCAAGAGGCCTCTTCCCCGGCCACACTCGTCCGCCGGGCCGGCCCGCACCCCGCCATTGAGACTGCACGGGAATTATTATTTTTATATCTCTCAACCTGTCCAAGAGGCCGGGTGCCCGCCGCAATCGCCGCCGGGCCGGCCCGCACCCTGCCATTGAGACTGAATGGGGATTATTTATTTTTTTAACTTGGCCGCCGGCCCGGGGCGGGCATCGCCCCCGGTACCTCCAGCCGCTACTATTTCCGCGGGCCGTGTTCCAACACTATTCACCCCGGCCAAGAGGCCTATTCCCCGGCCCGCACCCCGCCATTGAGACTGCATGGGAATTATTATTTTTTTATCTCTCAACCTGTCCAAGAGGCCTGCTGCCCGCCGCAATCGCCGCCGGGCCGGCCCGCACCCTGCCATTGAGACTGAACGGGGATTATTTATTTTTTTAACTTGGCCGCCGGGCCGGGGCGGACATCGCCCCCGGTACCTCCAGCCGCTACTATTTCCGCGGGCCGTGTTCCAACACTATTCACCCCGGCCAAGAGGCCTATTCCCCGGCCCGCACCCCGCCATTGAGACTGCACGGGAATTATTATTTTTTTATCTCTCAACCTGTCCAAGAGGCCTGCTGCCCGCCGCAATCGCCGCCGGGCCGGCCCGCACCCTGCCATTGAGACTGAACGGGAATTATTATTTTTTTATCTCTCAACCTGTCCAAGAGGCCTGCTGCCCACCGCACTCGCCGCCGGGCCGGCCCGCACCCTGCCATTGAGACTGAACGGGGATTATTTATTTTTTTAACTTGGCCGCCGGCCCGGGGCGGGCATCGCCCCCGGTACCTCCAGCCGCTACTATTTCCGCGGGCCGTGTTCCAACACTATTCACCCCGGCCAAGAGGCCTATTCCCCGGCCCGCACCCCGCCATTGAGACTGCATGGGAATTATTATTTTTTTATCTCTCAACCTGTCCAAGAGGCCTGCTGCCCGCCGCAATCGCCGCCGGGCCGGCCCGCACCCTGCCATTGAGACTGAACGGGGATTATTTATTTTTTTAACTTGGCCGCCGGGCCGGGGCGGGCATCGCCCCCGGTACCTCCAGCCGCTACTATTTCCGCGGGCCGTGTTCCAACACTATTCACCCCGGCCAAGAGGCCTATTCCCCGGCCAGCACCCCGCCATTGAGACTGCACGGGAATTATTATTTTTTTATCTCTCAACCTGTCCAAGAGGCCTGCTGCCCGCCGCACTCGCCGCCGGGCCGGCCCGCACCCCGCCATTGAGACTGAACGGGGATTATTATTTTTTTTAACTCGGCGTCCGGGCCGGGGCGGGCTTCGCCCCCGGTACCTCCAGCCGCTTCTATTTACGCGCGCCGCGTTCCAACATATTCACCCCGGCCAAGAGGCCTATTCCCCGGCCCGCACCCCGCCATTGAGACTGCATGGGAATTATTATTTTTTTATCTCTCAACCTGTCCAAGAGGCCTGCTGCCCGCCGCAATCGCCGCCGGGCCGGCCCGCACCCTGCCATTGAGACTGAACGGGAATTATTATTTTTTTATCTCTCAACCTGTCCAAGAGGCCTGCTGCCCGCCGCACTCGCCGCCGGGCCGGCCCGCACCCTGCCATTGAGACTGAACGGGGATTATTTATTTTTTTAACTTGGCCGCCGGCCCGGGGCGGGCATCGCCCCCGGTACCTCCAGCCGCTACTATTTCCGCGGGCCGTGTTCCAACACTATTCACCCCGGCCAAGAGGCCTATTCCCCGGCCCGCACCCCGCCATTGAGACTGCACGGGAATTATTATTTTTTTATCTCTCAACCTGTCCAAGAGGCCTGCTGCCCGCCGCAATCGCCGCCGGGCCGGCCCGCACCCTGCCATTGAGACTGAACGGGGATTATTTATTTTTTTAACTTGGCCGCCGGGCCGGGGCGGGCATCGCCCCCGGTACCTCCAGCCGCTAATATTTCCGCGGGCCGTGTGCCAACACTATTCACCCCGGCCAAGAGGCCTATTCCCCGGCCCGCACCCCGCCATTGAGACTGCACGGGAATTATTATTTTTTTATCTCTCAACCTGTCCAAGAGGCCTGCTGCCCGCCGCACTCGCCGCCGGGCCGGCCCCGCACCCCGCCATTGAGACTGAACGGGGATTATTATTTTTTTTAACTCGGCCTCCGGGCCGGGGCGGGCTTCGCCCCCGGTACCTCCAGCCGCTTCTATTTACGCGCGCCGCGTTCCAACATATTCACCCCGGCCAAGAGGCCTATTCCCCGGCCCGCACCCCGCCATTGAGACTGAATGGGAATTATTATTTTTTTATCTCTCAACCTGTCCAAGAGGCCTGCTGCCCGCCGCAATCGCCGCCGGGCCGGCCCGCACCCTGCCATTGAGACTGAACGGGAATTATTATTTTTTTATCTCTCAACCTGTCCAAGAGGCCTGCTGCCCGCCGCACTCGCCGCCGGGCCGGCCCGCACCCTGCCATTGAGACTGAACGGGGATTATTTATTTTTTTAACTTGGCCGCCGGCCCGGGGCGGGCATCGCCCCCGGTACCTCCAGCCGCTACTATTTCCGCGGGCCGTGTTCCAACACTATTCACCCCGGCCAAGAGGCCTATTCCCCGGCCCGCACCCCGCCATTGAGACTGCACGGGAATTATTATTTTTTTATCTCTCAACCTGTCCAAGAGGCCTGCTGCCCGCCGCAATCGCCGCCGGGCCGGCCCGCACCCTGCCATTGAGACTGAACGGGGATTATTTATTTTTTTAACTTGGCCGCCGGGCCGGGTGGGGCATCGCCCCCGGTACCTCCAGCCGCTACTATTTCCGCGGGCCGTGTTCCAACACTATTCACCCCGGCCAAGAGGCCTATTCCCCGGCCCGCACCCCGCCATTGAGACTGCACGGGAATTATTATTTTTTTATCTCCCAACCTGTCCAAGAGGCCTGCTGCCCGCCGCACTCGCCGCCGGGCCGGCCCGCACCCCGCCATTGAGACTGAACGGGGATTATTTTTTTTTTTAACTCGGCCTCCGGGCCGGGGCGGGCTTCGCCCCCGGTACCTCCAGCCGCTTCTATTTACGCGCGCCGCGTTCCAACATATTCACCCCGGCCAAGAGGCCTATTCCCCGGCCCGCACCCCTCCATTGAGACTGCATGGGAATTATTATTTTTTTATCTCTCAACCTGTCCAAGAGGCCTGCTGCCCGCCGCAATCGCCGCCGGGCCGGCCCGCACCCTGCCATTGAGACTGAACGGGAATTATTATTTTTTTATCTCTCAACCTGTCCAAGAGGCCTGCTGCCCGCCGCACTCGCCGCCGGGCCGGCCCGCACCCTGCCATTGAGACTGAACGGGGATTATTTATTTTTTTAACTTGGCCGCCGGGCCGGGGCGGGCATCGCCCCCGGTACCTCCAGCCGCTACTATTTCCGCGGGCCGTGTTCCAACACTATTCACCCCGGCCAAGAGGCCTATTCCCCGGCCCGCACCCCGCCATTGAGACTGCATGGGAATTATTATTTTTTTATCTCTCAACCTGTCCAAGAGGCCTGCTGCCCGCCGCAATCGCCGCCGGGCCGGCCCGCACCCTGCCATTGAGACTGAACGGGGATTATTTATTTTTTTAACTTGGCCGCCGGGCCGGGGCGGGCATCGCCCCCGGTACCTCCAGCCGCTACTATTTCCGCGGGCCGTGTTCCAACACTATTCACCCCGGCCAAGAGGCCTATTCCCCGGCCCGCACCCCGCCATTGAGACTGCACGGGAATTATTATTTTTTTATCTCTCAACCTGTCCAAGAGGCCTGCTGCCCGCCGCACTCGCCGCCGGGCCGGCCCGCACCCCGCCATTGAGACTGAACGGGGATTATTATTTTTTTTAACTCGGCCTCCGGGCCGGGGCGGGCTTCGCCCCCGGTACCTCCAGCCGCTTCTATTTACGCGCGCCGCGTTCCAACATATTCACCCCGGCCAAGAGGCCTATTCCCCGGCCCGCACCCCGCCATTGAGACTGCATGGGAATTATTATTTTTTTATCTCTCAACCTGTCCAAGAGGCCTGCTGCCCGCCGCAATCGCCGCCGGGCCGGCCCGCACCCTGCCATTGAGACTGAACGGGAATTATTATTTTTTTATCTCTCAACCTGTCCAAGAGGCCTGCTGCCCGCCGCACTCGCCGCCGGGCCGGCCCGCACCCTGCCATTGAGACTGAACGGGGATTATTTATTTTTTTAACTTGGCCGCCGGGCCGGGGCGGGCATCGCCCCCGGTACCTCCAGCCGCTACTATTTCCGCGGGCCGTGTTCCAACACTATTCACCCCGGCCAAGAGGCCTATTCCCCGGCCCGCACCCCGCCATTGAGACTGCATGGGAATTATTATTTTTTTATCTCTCAACCTGTCCAAGAGGCCTGCTGCCCGCCGCACTCGCCGCCGGGCCGGCCCGCACCCCGCCATTGAGACTGAACGGGGATTATTATTTTTTTTAACTCGGCCTCCGGGCCGGGGCGGGCTTCGCCCCCGGTACCTCCAGCCGCTTCTATTTACGCGCGCCGCGTTCCAACATATTCACCCCGGCCAAGAGGCCTCTTCCCCGGCCACACTCGTCCGCCGGGCCGGCCCGCACCCCGCCATTGAGACTGCACGGGAATTATTATTTTTTTATCTCTCAACCTGTCCAAGAGGCCTGCTGCCCGCCGCACTCGCCGCCGGGCCGGCCCGCACCCCGCCATTGAGACTGAACGGGGATTATTATTTTTTTTAACTCGGCCTCCGGGCCGGGGCGGGCTTCGCCCCCGGTACCTCCAGCCGCTTCTATTTACGCGCGCCGCGTTCCAACATATTCACCCCGGCCAAGAGGCCTCTTCCCCGGCCACACTCGTCCGCCGGGCCGGCCCGCACCCCGCCATTGAGACTGCACGGGAATTATTATTTTTATATCTCTCAACCTGTCCAAGAGGCCTGCTGCCCGCCGCAATCGCCGCCGGGCCGGCCCGCACCCTGCCATTGAGACTGAACGGGATTATTTATTTTTTTAACTTGGCCGCCGGGCCGGGGCGGGCATCGCCCCCGGTACCTCCAGCCGCTACTATTTCCGCGGGCCGTGTTCCAACACTATTCACCCCGGCCAAGAGGCCTATTCCCCGGCCCGCACCCCGCCATTGAGACTGCATGGGAATTATTATTTTTTTATCTCTCAACCTGTCCAAGAGGCCTGCTGCCCGCCGCAATCGCCGCCGGGCCGGCCCGCACCCTGCCATTGAGACTGAACGGGGATTATTTATTTTTTTAACTTGGCCGCCGGGCCGGGGCGGGCATCGCCCCCGGTACCTCCAGCCGCTACTATTTCCGCGGGCCGTGTTCCAACACTATTCACCCCGGCCAAGAGGCCTATTCCCCGGCCCGCACCCCGCCATTGAGACTGCACGGGAATTATTATTTTTTTATCTCTCAACCTGTCCAAGAGGCCTGCTGCCCGCCGCACTCGCCGCCGGGCCGGCCCGCACCCCGCCATTGAGACTGAACGGGGATTATTATTTTTTTTAACTCGGCGTCCGGGCCGGGGCGGGCTTCGCCCCCGGTACCTCCAGCCGCTTCTATTTACGCGCGCCGCGTTCCAACATATTCACCCCGGCCAAGAGGCCTATTCCCCGGCCCGCACCCCGCCATTGAGACTGCATGGGAATTATTATTTTTTTATCTCTCAACCTGTCCAAGAGGCCTGCTGCCTGCCGCAATCGCCGCCGGGCCGGCCCGCACCCTGCCATTGAGACTGAACGGGAATTATTATTTTTTTATCTCTCAACCTGTCCAAGAGGCCTGCTGCCCGCCGCACTCGCCGCCGGGCCGGCCCGCACCCTGCCATTGAGACTGAACGGGGATTATTTATTTTTTTAACTTGGCCGCCGGCCCGGGGCGGGCATCGCCCCCGGTACCTCCAGCCGCTACTATTTCCGCGGGCCGTGTTCCAACACTATTCACCCCGGCCAAGAGGCCTATTCCCCGGCCCGCACCCCGCCATTGAGACTGCACGGGAATTATTATTTTTTTATCTCTCAACCTGTCCAAGAGGCCTGCTGCCCGCCGCACTCGCCGCCGGGCCGGCCCGCACCCCGCCATTGAGACTGAACGGGGATTATTATTTTTTTTAACTCGGCCTCCGGGCCGGGGCGGGCTTCGCCCCCGGTACCTCCAGCCGCTTCTATTTACGCGCGCCGCGTTCCAACATATTCACCCCGGCCAAGAGGCCTATTCCCCGGCCCGCACCCCTCCATTGAGACTGCATGGGAATTATTATTTTTTTATCTCTCAACCTGTCCAAGAGGCCTGCTGCCCGCCGCAATCGCCGCCGGGCCGGCCCGCACCCTGCCATTGAGACTGAACGGGAATTATTATTTTTTTATCTCTCAACCTGTCCAAGAGGCCTGCTGCCCGCCGCACTCGCCGCCGGGCCGGCCCGCACCCTGCCATTGAGACTGAACGGGGATTATTTATTTTTTTAACTTGGCCGCCGGGCCGGGGCGGGCATCGCCCCCGGTACCTCCAGCCGCTACTATTTCCGCGGGCCGTGTTCCAACACTATTCACCCCGGCCAAGAGGCCTATTCCCCGGCCCGCACCCCGCCATTGAGACTGCATGGGAATTATTATTTTTTTATCTCTCAACCTGTCCAAGAGGCCTGCTGCCCGCCGCAATCGCCGCCGGGCCGGCCCGCACCCTGCCATTGAGACTGAACGGGGATTATTTATTTTTTTAACTTGGCCGCCGGGCCGGGGCGGGCATCGCCCCCGGTACCTCCAGCCGCTACTATTTCCGCGGGCCGTGTTCCAACACTATTCACCCCGGCCAAGAGGCCTATTCCCCGGCCCGCACCCCGCCATTGAGACTGCACGGGAATTATTATTTTTTTATCTCTCAACCTGTCCAAGAGGCCTGCTGCCCGCCGCAATCGCCGCCGGGCCGGCCCGCACCCTGCCATTGAGACTGAACGGGGATTATTTATTTTTTTAACTTGGCCGCCGGGCCGGGGCGGGCATCGCCCCCGGTACCTCCAGCCGCTACTATTTCCGCGGGCCGTGTTCCAACACTATTCACCCCGGCCAAGAGGCCTATTCCCCGGCCCGCACCCCGCCATTGAGACTGCACGGGAATTATTATTTTTTTATCTCTCAACCTGTCCAAGAGGCCTGCTGCCCGCCGCACTCGCCGCCGGGCCGGCCCGCACCCCGCCATTGAGACTGAACGGGGATTATTATTTTTTTTAACTCGGCCTCCGGGCCGGGGCGGGCTTCGCCCCCGGTACCTCCAGCCGCTTCTATTTACGCGCGCCGCGTTCCAACATATTCACCCCGGCCAAGAGGCCTATTCCCCGGCCCGCACCCCGCCATTGAGACTGCATGGGAATTATTATTTTTTTATCTCTCAACCTGTCCAAGAGGCCTGCTGCCCGCCGCAATCGCCGCCGGGCCGGCCCGCACCCTGCCATTGAGACTGAACGGGAATTATTATTTTTTTTATCTCTCAACCTGTCCAAGAGGCCTGCTGCCCGCCGCACTCGCCGCCGGGCCGGCCCGCACCCTGCCATTGAGACTGAACGGGGATTATTTATTTTTTTAACTTGGCCGCCGGGCCGGGGCGGGCATCGCCCCCGGTACCTCCAGCCGCTACTATTTCCGCGGGCCGTGTTCCAACACTATTCACCCCGGCCAAGAGGCCTATTCCCCGGCCCGCACCCCGCCATTGAGACTGCATGGGAATTATTATTTTTTTATCTCTCAACCTGTCCAAGAGGCCTGCTGCCCGCCGCACTCGCCGCCGGGCCGGCCCGCACCCCGCCATTGAGACTGAACGGGGATTATTATTTTTTTTAACTCGGCCTCCGGGCCGGGGCGGGCTTCGCCCCCGGTACCTCCAGCCGCTTCTATTTACGCGCGCCGCGTTCCAACATATTCACCCCGGCCAAGAGGCCTCTTCCCCGGCCACACTCGTCCGCCGGGCCGGCCCGCACCCCGCCATTGAGACTGCACGGGAATTATTATTTTTTTATCTCTCAACCTGTCCAAGAGGCCTGCTGCCCGCCGCACTCGCCGCCGGGCCGGCCCGCACCCCGCCATTGAGACTGAACGGGGATTATTATTTTTTTTAACTCGGCCTCCGGGCCGGGGCGGGCTTCGCCCCCGGTACCTCCAGCCGCTTCTATTTACGCGCGCCGCGTTCCAACATATTCACCCCGGCCAAGAGGCCTCTTCCCCGGCCACACTCGTCCGCCGGGCCGGCCCGCACCCCGCCATTGAGACTGCACGGGAATTATTATTTTTATATCTCTCAACCTGTCCAAGAGGCCTGCTGCCCGCCGCAATCGCCGCCGGGCCGGCCCGCACCCTGCCATTGAGACTGAACGGGATTATTTATTTTTTTAACTTGGCCGCCGGGCCGGGGCGGGCATCGCCCCCGGTACCTCCAGCCGCTACTATTTCCGCGGGCCGTGTTCCAACACTATTCACCCCGGCCAAGAGGCCTATTCCCCGGCCCGCACCCCGCCATTGAGACTGCATGGGAATTATTATTTTTTTATCTCTCAACCTGTCCAAGAGGCCTGCTGCCCGCCGCAATCGCCGCCGGGCCGGCCCGCACCCTGCCATTGAGACTGAACGGGGATTATTTATTTTTTTAACTTGGCCGCCGGGCCGGGGCGGGCATCGCCCCCGGTACCTCCAGCCGCTACTATTTCCGCGGGCCGTGTTCCAACACTATTCACCCCGGCCAAGAGGCCTATTCCCCGGCCCGCACCCCGCCATTGAGACTGCACGGGAATTATTATTTTTTTATCTCTCAACCTGTCCAAGAGGCCTGCTGCCCGCCGCACTCGCCGCCGGGCCGGCCCGCACCCCGCCATTGAGACTGAACGGGGATTATTATTTTTTTTAACTCGGCGTCCGGGCCGGGGCGGGCTTCGCCCCCGGTACCTCCAGCCGCTTCTATTTACGCGCGCCGCGTTCCAACATATTCACCCCGGCCAAGAGGCCTATTCCCCGGCCCGCACCCCGCCATTGAGACTGCATGGGAATTATTATTTTTTTATCTCTCAACCTGTCCAAGAGGCCTGCTGCCCGCCGCACTCGCCGCCGGGCCGGCCCGCACCCTGCCATTGAGACTGAACGGGGATTATTTATTTTTTTAACTTGGCCGCCGGCCCGGGGCGGGCATCGCCCCCGGTACCTCCAGCCGCTACTATTTCCGCGGGCCGTGTTCCAACACTATTCACCCCGGCCAAGAGGCCTATTCCCCGGCCCGCACCCCGCCATTGAGACTGCACGGGAATTATTATTTTTTTATCTCTCAACCTGTCCAAGAGGCCTGCTGCCCGCCGCACTCGCCGCCGGGCCGGCCCGCACCCCGCCATTGAGACTGAACGGGGATTATTATTTTTTTTAACTCGGCCTCCGGGCCGGGGCGGGCTTCGCCCCCGGTACCTCCAGCCGCTTCTATTTACGCGCGCCGCGTTCCAACATATTCACCCCGGCCAAGAGGCCTATTCCCCGGCCCGCACCCCGCCATTGAGACTCCATGGGAATTATTATTTTTTTATCTCTCAACCTGTCCAAGAGGCCTGCTGCCCGCCGCAATCGCCGCCGGGCCGGCCCGCACCCTGCCATTGAGACTGAACGGGAATTATTATTTTTTTATCTCTCAACCTGTCCAAGAGGCCTGCTGCCCGCCGCACTCGCCGCCGGGCCGGCCCGCACCCTGCCATTGAGACTGAACGGGGATTATTTATTTTTTTAACTTGGCCGCCGGGCCGGGGCGGGCATCGCCCCCGGTACCTCCAGCCGCTACTATTTCCGCGGGCCGTGTTCCAACACTATTCACCCCGGCCAAGAGGCCTATTCCCCGGCCCGCACCCCACCATTGAGACTGCATGGGAATTATTATTTTTTTATCTCTCAACCTGTCCAAGAGGCCTGCTGCCCGCCGCAATCGCCGCCGGGCCGGCCCGCACCCTGCCATTGAGACTGAACGGGGATTATTTATTTTTTTAACTTGGCCGCCGGGCCGGGGCGGGCATCGCCCCCGGTACCTCCAGCCGCTACTATTTCCGCGGGCCGTGTTCCAACACTATTCACCCCGGCCAAGAGGCCTATTCCCCGGCCCGCACCCCGCCATTGAGACTGCACGGGAATTATTATTTTTTTATCTCTCAACCTGTCCAAGAGGCCTGCTGCCCGCCGCACTCGCCGCCGGGCCGGCCCGCACCCCGCCATTGACACTGAACGGGGATTATTTATTTTTTTAACTTGGCCGCCGGCCCGGGGCGGGCATCGCCCCCGGTACCTCCAGCCGCTACTATTTCCGCGGGCCGTGTTCCAACACTATTCACCCCGGCCAAGAGGCCTCTTCCCCGGCCCGCACCCCGCCATTGAGACTGCACGGGAATTATTATTTTTTTATCTCTCAACCTGTCCAAGAGGCCTGCTGCACGCCGCAATCGCCGCCGGGCCGGCCCGCACCCTGCCATTGAGACTGAACGGGGATTATTTATTTTTTTTACTTGGCCGCCGGCCCGGGGCGGGCATCGCCCCCGGTACCTCCAGCCGCTACTATTTCCGCGGGCCGTGTTCCAACACTATTCACCCCGGCCAAGAGGCCTATTCCCCGGCCCGCACCCCGCCATTGAGACTGCATGGGAATTATTATTTTTTTATCTCTCAACCTGTCCAAGAGGCCTGCTGCCCGCCGCAATCGCCGCCGGGCCGGCCCGCACCCTGCCATTGAGACTGAACGGGAATTATTATTTTTTTATCTCTCAACCTGTCCAAGAGGCCTGCTGCCCGCCGCACTCGCACCCCGCCATTGAGACTGAACGGGGATTATTATTTTTTTTAACTCGGCCTCCGGGCCGGGGCGGGCTTCGCCCCCGGTACCTCCAGCCGCTTCTATTTACGCGCGCCGCGTTCCAACATATTCACCCCGGCCAAGAGGCCTATTCCCCGGCCCGCACCCCGCCATTGAGACTGCATGGGAATTATTATTTTTTTATCTCTCAACCTGTCCAAGAGGCCTGCTGCCCGCCGCAATCGCCGCCGGGCCGGCCCGCACCCTGCCATAGAGACTGAACGGGAATTATTATTTTTTTATCTCTCAACCTGTCCAAGAGGCCTGCTGCCCGCCGCACTCGCACCCCGCCATTGAGACTGAACGGGGATTATTATTTTTTTTAACTCGGCCTCCGGGCCGGGGCGGGCTTCGCCCCCGGTACCTCCAGCCGCTTCTATTTACGCGCGCCGCGTTCCAACATATTCACCCCGGCCAAGAGGCCTCTTCCCCGGCCACACTCGTCCGCCGGGCCGGCCCGCACCCCGCCATTGAGACTGCACGGGAATTATTATTTTTATATCTCTCAACCTGTCCAAGAGGCCGGGTGCCCGCCGCAATCGCCGCCGGGCCGGCCCGCACCCTGCCATTGAGACTGAATGGGGATTATTTATTTTTTTAACTTGGCCGCCGGCCCGGGGCGGGCATCGCCCCCGGTACCTCCAGCCGCTACTATTTCCGCGGGCCGTGTTCCAACACTATTCACCCCGGCCAAGAGGCCTATTCCCCGGCCCGCACCCCGCCATTGAGACTGCATGGGAATTATTATTTTTTTATCTCTCAACCTGTCCAAGAGGCCTGCTGCCCGCCGCAATCGCCGCCGGGCCGGCCCGCACCCTGCCATTGAGACTGAACGGGGATTATTTATTTTTTTAACTTGGCCGCCGGGCCGGGGCGGGCATCGCCCCCGGTACCTCCAGCCGCTTCTATTTCCGCGGGCCGTGTTCCAACACTATTCACCCCGGCCAAGAGGCCTATTCCCCGGCCCGCACCCCGCCATTGAGACTGCACGGGAATTATTATTTTTTTATCTCTCAACCTGTCCAAGAGGCCTGCTGCCCGCCGCACTCGCCGCCGGGCCGGCCCGCACCCCGCCATTGAGACTGAACGGGGATTATTATTTTTTTTAACTCGGCGTCCGGCCGGGGCGGGCTTCGCCCCCGGTACCTCCAGCCGCTTCTATTTACGCGCGCCGCGTTCCAACATATTCACCCCGGCCAAGAGGCCTATTCCCCGGCCCGCACCCCGCCATTGAGACTGCACGGGAATTATTATTTTTTTATCTCTCAACCTGTCCAAGAGAACTGCTGCCCGCCGCAATCGCCGCCGGGCCGGCCCGCACCCTGCCATTGAGACTGAACGGGGATTATTTATTTTTTTAACTTGGCCGCCGGGCCGGGGCGGGCATCGCCCCCGGTACCTCCAGCCGCTAATATTTCCGCGGGCCGTGTGCCAACACTATTCACCCCGGCCAAGAGGCCTATTCCCCGGCCCGCACCCCGCCATTGAGACTGCACGGGAATTATTATTTTTTTATCTCTCAACCTGTCCAAGAGGCCTGCTGCCCGCCGCACTCGCCGCCGGGCCGGCCCCGCACCCCGCCATTGAGACTGAACGGGGATTATTATTTTTTTTAACTCGGCCTCCGGGCCGGGGCGGGCTTCGCCCCCGGTACCTCCAGCCGCTTCTATTTACGCGCGCCGCGTTCCAACATATTCACCCCGGCCAAGAGGCCTATTCCCCGGCCCGCACCCCGCCATTGAGACTGAATGGGAATTATTATTTTTTTATCTCTCAACCTGTCCAAGAGGCCTGCTGCCCGCCGCAATCGCCGCCGGGCCGGCCCGCACCCTGCCATTGAGACTGAACGGGAATTATTATTTTTTTATCTCTCAACCTGTCCAAGAGGCCTGCTGCCCGCCGCACTCGCCGCCGGGCCGGCCCGCACCCTGCCATTGAGACTGAACGGGGATTATTTATTTTTTTAACTTGGCCGCCGGCCCGGGGCGGGCATCGCCCCCGGTACCTCCAGCCGCTACTATTTCCGCGGGCCGTGTTCCAACACTATTCACCCCGGCCAAGAGGCCTATTCCCCGGCCCGCACCCCGCCATTGAGACTGCACGGGAATTATTATTTTTTTATCTCTCAACCTGTCCAAGAGGCCTGCTGCCCGCCGCAATCGCCGCCGGGCCGGCCCGCACCCTGCCATTGAGACTGAACGGGGATTATTTATTTTTTTAACTTGGCCGCCGGGCCGGGGCGGGCATCGCCCCCGGTACCTCCAGCCGCTACTATTTCCGCGGGCCGTGTTCCAACACTATTCACCCCGGCCAAGAGGCCTATTCCCCGGCCCGCACCCCGCCATTGAGACTGCACGGGAATTATTATTTTTTTATCTCCCAACCTGTCCAAGAGGCCTGCTGCCCGCCGCACTCGCCGCCGGGCCGGCCCGCACCCCGCCATTGAGACTGAACGGGGATTATTTTTTTTTTTAACTCGGCCTCCGGGCCGGGGCGGGCTTCGCCCCCGGTACCTCCAGCCGCTTCTATTTACGCGCGCCGCGTTCCAACATATTCACCCCGGCCAAGAGGCCTATTCCCCGGCCCGCACCCCTCCATTGAGACTGCATGGGAATTATTATTTTTTTATCTCTCAACCTGTCCAAGAGGCCTGCTGCCCGCCGCAATCGCCGCCGGGCCGGCCCGCACCCTGCCATTGAGACTGAACGGGAATTATTATTTTTTTATCTCTCAACCTGTCCAAGAGGCCTGCTGCCCGCCGCACTCGCCGCCGGGCCGGCCCGCACCCTGCCATTGAGACTGAACGGGGATTATTTATTTTTTTAACTTGGCCGCCGGGCCGGGGCGGGCATCGCCCCCGGTACCTCCAGCCGCTACTATTTCCGCGGGCCGTGTTCCAACACTATTCACCCCGGCCAAGAGGCCTATTCCCCGGCCCGCACCCCGCCATTGAGACTGCATGGGAATTATTATTTTTTTATCTCTCAACCTGTCCAAGAGGCCTGCTGCCCGCCGCAATCGCCGCCGGGCCGGCCCGCACCCTGCCATTGAGACTGAACGGGGATTATTTATTTTTTTAACTTGGCCGCCGGGCCGGGGCGGGCATCGCCCCCGGTACCTCCAGCCGCTACTATTTCCGCGGGCCGTGTTCCAACACTATTCACCCCGGCCAAGAGGCCTATTCCCCGGCCCGCACCCCGCCATTGAGACTGCACGGGAATTATTTTTTTTTTATCTCTCAACCTGTCCAAGAGGCCTGCTGCCCGCCGCAATCGCCGCCGGGCCGGCCCGCACCCTGCCATTGAGACTGAACGGGAATTATTATTTTTTTATCTCTCAACCTGTCCAAGAGGCCTGCTGCCCGCCGCACTCGCCGCCGGGCCGGCCCGCACCCTGCCATTGAGACTGAACGGGGATTATTTATTTTTTTAACTTGGCCGCCGGGCCGGGGCGGGCATCGCCCCCGGTACCTCCAGCCGCTACTATTTCCGCGGGCCGTGTTCCAACACTATTCACCCCGGCCAAGAGGCCTATTCCCCGGCCCGCACCCCGCCATTGAGACTGCATGGGAATTATTATTTTTTTATCTCTCAACCTGTCCAAGAGGCCTGCTGCCCGCCGCACTCGCCGCCGGGCCGGCCCGCACCCCGCCATTGAGACTGAACGGGGATTATTATTTTTTTTAACTCGGCCTCCGGGCCGGGGCGGGCTTCGCCCCCGGTACCTCCAGCCGCTTCTATTTACGCGCGCCGCGTTCCAACATATTCACCCCGGCCAAGAGGCCTCTTCCCCGGCCACACTCGTCCGCCGGGCCGGCCCGCACCCCGCCATTGAGACTGCACGGGAATTATTATTTTTTTATCTCTCAACCTGTCCAAGAGGCCTGCTGCCCGCCGCACTCGCCGCCGGGCCGGCCCGCACCCCGCCATTGAGACTGAACGGGGATTATTATTTTTTTTAACTCGGCCTCCGGGCCGGGGCGGGCTTCGCCCCCGGTACCTCCAGCCGCTTCTATTTACGCGCGCCGCGTTCCAACATATTCACCCCGGCCAAGAGGCCTCTTCCCCGGCCACACTCGTCCGCCGGGCCGGCCCGCACCCCGCCATTGAGACTGCACGGGAATTATTATTTTTATATCTCTCAACCTGTCCAAGAGGCCTGCTGCCCGCCGCAATCGCCGCCGGGCCGGCCCGCACCCTGCCATTGAGACTGAACGGGATTATTTATTTTTTTAACTTGGCCGCCGGGCCGGGGCGGGCATCGCCCCCGGTACCTCCAGCCGCTACTATTTCCGCGGGCCGTGTTCCAACACTATTCACCCCGGCCAAGAGGCCTATTCCCCGGCCCGCACCCCGCCATTGAGACTGCATGGGAATTATTATTTTTTTATCTCTCAACCTGTCCAAGAGGCCTGCTGCCCGCCGCAATCGCCGCCGGGCCGGCCCGCACCCTGCCATTGAGACTGAACGGGGATTATTTATTTTTTTAACTTGGCCGCCGGGCCGGGGCGGGCATCGCCCCCGGTACCTCCAGCCGCTACTATTTCCGCGGGCCGTGTTCCAACACTATTCACCCCGGCCAAGAGGCCTATTCCCCGGCCCGCACCCCGCCATTGAGACTGCACGGGAATTATTATTTTTTTATCTCTCAACCTGTCCAAGAGGCCTGCTGCCCGCCGCACTCGCCGCCGGGCCGGCCCGCACCCCGCCATTGAGACTGAACGGGGATTATTATTTTTTTTAACTCGGCGTCCGGGCCGGGGCGGGCTTCGCCCCCGGTACCTCCAGCCGCTTCTATTTACGCGCGCCGCGTTCCAACATATTCACCCCGGCCAAGAGGCCTATTCCCCGGCCGGCACCCCGCCATTGAGACTGCATGGGAATTATTATTTTTTTATCTCTCAACCTGTCCAAGAGGCCTGCTGCCTGCCGCAATCGCCGCCGGGCCGGCCCGCACCCTGCCATTGAGACTGAACGGGAATTATTATTTTTTTATCTCTCAACCTGTCCAAGAGGCCTGCTGCCCGCCGCACTCGCCGCCGGGCCGGCCCGCACCCTGCCATTGAGACTGAACGGGGATTATTTATTTTTTTAACTTGGCCGCCGGCCCGGGGCGGGCATCGCCCCCGGTACCTCCAGCCGCTACTATTTCCGCGGGCCGTGTTCCAACACTATTCACCCCGGCCAAGAGGCCTATTCCCCGGCCCGCACCCCGCCATTGAGACTGCACGGGAATTATTATTTTTTTATCTCTCAACCTGTCCAAGAGGCCTGCTGCCCGCCGCACTCGCCGCCGGGCCGGCCCGCACCCCGCCATTGAGACTGAACGGGGATTATTATTTTTTTTAACTCGGCCTCCGGGCCGGGGCGGGCTTCGCCCCCGGTACCTCCAGCCGCTTCTATTTACGCGCGCCGCGTTCCAACATATTCACCCCGGCCAAGAGGCCTATTCCCCGGCCCGCACCCCTCCATTGAGACTGCATGGGAATTATTATTTTTTTATCTCTCAACCTGTCCAAGAGGCCTGCTGCCCGCCGCAATCGCCGCCGGGCCGGCCCGCACCCTGCCATTGAGACTGAACGGGAATTATTATTTTTTTATCTCTCAACCTGTCCAAGAGGCCTGCTGCCCGCCGCACTCGCCGCCGGGCCGGCCCGCACCCTGCCATTGAGACTGAACGGGGATTATTTATTTTTTTAACTTGGCCGCCGGGCCGGGGCGGGCATCGCCCCCGGTACCTCCAGCCGCTACTATTTCCGCGGGCCGTGTTCCAACACTATTCACCCCGGCCAAGAGGCCTATTCCCCGGCCCGCACCCCGCCATTGAGACTGCATGGGAATTATTATTTTTTTATCTCTCAACCTGTCCAAGAGGCCTGCTGCCCGCCGCAATCGCCGCCGGGCCGGCCCGCACCCTGCCATTGAGACTGAACGGGGATTATTTATTTTTTTAACTTGGCCGCCGGGCCGGGGCGGGCATCGCCCCCGGTACCTCCAGCCGCTACTATTTCCGCGGGCCGTGTTCCAACACTATTCACCCCGGCCAAGAGGCCTATTCCCCGGCCCGCACCCCGCCATTGAGACTGCACGGGAATTATTATTTTTTTATCTCTCAACCTGTCCAAGAGGCCTGCTGCCCGCCGCAATCGCCGCCGGGCCGGCCCGCACCCTGCCATTGAGACTGAACGGGGATTATTTATTTTTTTAACTTGGCCGCCGGGCCGGGGCGGGCATCGCCCCCGGTACCTCCAGCCGCTACTATTTCCGCGGGCCGTGTTCCAACACTATTCACCCCGGCCAAGAGGCCTATTCCCCGGCCCGCACCCCGCCATTGAGACTGCACGGGAATTATTATTTTTTTATCTCTCAACCTGTCCAAGAGGCCTGCTGCCCGCCGCACTCGCCGCCGGGCCGGCCCGCACCCCGCCATTGAGACTGAACGGGGATTATTATTTTTTTTAACTCGGCCTCCGGGCCGGGGCGGGCTTCGCCCCCGGTACCTCCAGCCGCTTCTATTTACGCGCGCCGCGTTCCAACATATTCACCCCGGCCAAGAGGCCTATTCCCCGGCCCGCACCCCGCCATTGAGACTGCATGGGAATTATTATTTTTTTATCTCTCAACCTGTCCAAGAGGCCTGCTGCCCGCCGCAATCGCCGCCGGGCCGGCCCGCACCCTGCCATTGAGACTGAACGGGAATTATTATTTTTTTATCTCTCAACCTGTCCAAGAGGCCTGCTGCCCGCCGCACTCGCCGCCGGGCCGGCCCGCACCCTGCCATTGAGACTGAACGGGGATTATTTATTTTTTTAACTTGGCCGCCGGGCCGGGGCGGGCATCGCCCCCGGTACCTCCAGCCGCTACTATTTCCGCGGGCCGTGTTCCAACACTATTCACCCCGGCCAAGAGGCCTATTCCCCGGCCCGCACCCCGCCATTGAGACTGCATGGGAATTATTATTTTTTTATCTCTCAACCTGTCCAAGAGGCCTGCTGCCCGCCGCACTCGCCGCCGGGCCGGCCCGCACCCCGCCATTGAGACTGAACGGGGATTATTATTTTTTTTAACTCGGCCTCCGGGCCGGGGCGGGCTTCGCCCCCGGTACCTCCAGCCGCTTCTATTTACGCGCGCCGCGTTCCAACATATTCACCCCGGCCAAGAGGCCTCTTCCCCGGCCACACTCGTCCGCCGGGCCGGCCCGCACCCCGCCATTGAGACTGCACGGGAATTATTATTTTTTTATCTCTCAACCTGTCCAAGAGGCCTGCTGCCCGCCGCACTCGCCGCCGGGCCGGCCCGCACCCCGCCATTGAGACTGAACGGGGATTATTATTTTTTTTAACTCGGCCTCCGGGCCGGGGCGGGCTTCGCCCCCGGTACCTCCAGCCGCTTCTATTTACGCGCGCCGCGTTCCAACATATTCACCCCGGCCAAGAGGCCTCTTCCCCGGCCACACTCGTCCGCCGGGCCGGCCCGCACCCCGCCATTGAGACTGCACGGGAATTATTATTTTTATATCTCTCAACCTGTCCAAGAGGCCTGCTGCCCGCCGCAATCGCCGCCGGGCCGGCCCGCACCCTGCCATTGAGACTGAACGGGATTATTTATTTTTTTAACTTGGCCGCCGGGCCGGGGCGGGCATCGCCCCCGGTACCTCCAGCCGCTACTATTTCCGCGGGCCGTGTTCCAACACTATTCACCCCGGCCAAGAGGCCTATTCCCCGGCCCGCACCCCGCCATTGAGACTGCATGGGAATTATTATTTTTTTATCTCTCAACCTGTCCAAGAGGCCTGCTGCCCGCCGCAATCGCCGCCGGGCCGGCCCGCACCCTGCCATTGAGACTGAACGGGGATTATTTATTTTTTTAACTTGGCCGCCGGGCCGGGGCGGGCATCGCCCCCGGTACCTCCAGCCGCTACTATTTCCGCGGGCCGTGTTCCAACACTATTCACCCCGGCCAAGAGGCCTATTCCCCGGCCCGCACCCCGCCATTGAGACTGCACGGGAATTATTATTTTTTTATCTCTCAACCTGTCCAAGAGGCCTGCTGCCCGCCGCACTCGCCGCCGGGCCGGCCCGCACCCCGCCATTGAGACTGAACGGGGATTATTATTTTTTTTAACTCGGCGTCCGGGCCGGGGCGGGCTTCGCCCCCGGTACCTCCAGCCGCTTCTATTTACGCGCGCCGCGTTCCAACATATTCACCCCGGCCAAGAGGCCTATTCCCCGGCCCGCACCCCGCCATTGAGACTGCATGGGAATTATTATTTTTTTATCTCTCAACCTGTCCAAGAGGCCTGCTGCCTGCCGCAATCGCCGCCGGGCCGGCCCGCACCCTGCCATTGAGACTGAACGGGAATTATTATTTTTTTATCTCTCAACCTGTCCAAGAGGCCTGCTGCCCGCCGCACTCGCCGCCGGGCCGGCCCGCACCCTGCCATTGAGACTGAACGGGGATTATTTATTTTTTTAACTTGGCCGCCGGCCCGGGGCGGGCATCGCCCCCGGTACCTCCAGCCGCTACTATTTCCGCGGGCCGTGTTCCAACACTATTCACCCCGGCCAAGAGGCCTATTCCCCGGCCCGCACCCCGCCATTGAGACTGCACGGGAATTATTATTTTTTTATCTCTCAACCTGTCCAAGAGGCCTGCTGCCCGCCGCACTCGCCGCCGGGCCGGCCCGCACCCCGCCATTGAGACTGAACGGGGATTATTATTTTTTTTAACTCGGCCTCCGGGCCGGGGCGGGCTTCGCCCCCGGTACCTCCAGCCGCTTCTATTTACGCGCGCCGCGTTCCAACATATTCACCCCGGCCAAGAGGCCTATTCCCCGGCCCGCACCCCGCCATTGAGACTCCATGGGAATTATTATTTTTTTATCTCTCAACCTGTCCAAGAGGCCTGCTGCCCGCCGCAATCGCCGCCGGGCCGGCCCGCACCCTGCCATTGAGACTGAACGGGAATTATTATTTTTTTATCTCTCAACCTGTCCAAGAGGCCTGCTGCCCGCCGCACTCGCCGCCGGGCCGGCCCGCACCCTGCCATTGAGACTGAACGGGGATTATTTATTTTTTTAACTTGGCCGCCAGGCCGGGGCGGGCATCGCCCCCGGTACCTCCAGCCGCTACTATTTCCGCGGGCCGTGTTCCAACACTATTCACCCCGGCCAAGAGGCCTATTCCCCGGCCCGCACCCCACCATTGAGACTGCATGGGAATTATTATTTTTTTATCTCTCAACCTGTCCAAGAGGCCTGCTGCCCGCCGCAATCGCCGCCGGGCCGGCCCGCACCCTGCCATTGAGACTGAACGGGGATTATTTATTTTTTTAACTTGGCCGCCGGGCCGGGGCGGGCATCGCCCCCGGTACCTCCAGCCGCTACTATTTCCGCGGGCCGTGTTCCAACACTATTCACCCCGGCCAAGAGGCCTATTCCCCGGCCCGCACCCCGCCATTGAGACTGCACGGGAATTATTATTTTTTTATCTCTCAACCTGTCCAAGAGGCCTGCTGCCCGCCGCACTCGCCGCCGGGCCGGCCCGCACCCCGCCATTGACACTGAACGGGGATTATTTATTTTTTTAACTTGGCCGCCGGCCCGGGGCGGGCATCGCCCCCGGTACCTCCAGCCGCTACTATTTCCGCGGGCCGTGTTCCAACACTATTCACCCCGGCCAAGAGGCCTATTCCCCGGCCCGCACCCCGCCATTGAGACTGCACGGGAATTATTATTTTTTTATCTCTCAACCTGTCCAAGAGGCCTGCTGCACGCCGCAATCGCCGCCGGGCCGGCCCGCACCCTGCCATTGAGACTGAACGGGGATTATTTATTTTTTTTACTTGGCCGCCGGCCCGGGGCGGGCATCGCCCCCGGTACCTCCAGCCGCTACTATTTCCGCGGGCCGTGTTCCAACACTATTCACCCCGGCCAAGAGGCCTATTCCCCGGCCCGCACCCCGCCATTGAGACTGCATGGGAATTATTATTTTTTTATCTCTCAACCTGTCCAAGAGGCCTGCTGCCCGCCGCAATCGCCGCCGGGCCGGCCCGCACCCTGCCATTGAGACTGAACGGGAATTATTATTTTTTTATCTCTCAACCTGTCCAAGAGGCCTGCTGCCCGCCGCACTCGCACCCCGCCATTGAGACTGAACGGGGATTATTATTTTTTTTAACTCGGCCTCCGGGCCGGGGCGGGCTTCGCCCCCGGTACCTCCAGCCGCTTCTATTTACGCGCGCCGCGTTCCAACATATTCACCCCGGCCAAGAGGCCTATTCCCCGGCCCGCACCCTGCCATTGAGACTGCATGGGAATTATTATTTTTTTATCTCTCAACCTGTCCAAGAGGCCTGCTGCCCGCCGCAATCGCCGCCGGGCCGGCCCGCACCCTGCCATAGAGACTGAACGGGAATTATTATTTTTTTATCTCTCAACCTGTCCAAGAGGCCTGCTGCCCGCCGCACTCGCACCCCGCCATTGAGACTGAACGGGGATTATTATTTTTTTTAACTCGGCCTCCGGGCCGGGGCGGGCTTCGCCCCCGGTACCTCCAGCCGCTTCTATTTACGCGCGCCGCGTTCCAACATATTCACCCCGGCCAAGAGGCCTCTTCCCCGGCCACACTCGTCCGCCGGGCCGGCCCGCACCCCGCCATTGAGACTGCACGGGAATTATTATTTTTATATCTCTCAACCTGTCCAAGAGGCCGGGTGCCCGCCGCAATCGCCGCCGGGCCGGCCCGCACCCTGCCATTGAGACTGAATGGGGATTATTTATTTTTTTAACTTGGCCGCCGGCCCGGGGCGGGCATCGCCCCCGGTACCTCCAGCCGCTACTATTTCCGCGGGCCGTGTTCCAACACTATTCACCCCGGCCAAGAGGCCTATTCCCCGGCCCGCACCCCGCCATTGAGACTGCATGGGAATTATTATTTTTTTATCTCTCAACCTGTCCAAGAGGCCTGCTGCCCGCCGCAATCGCCGCCGGGCCGGCCCGCACCCTGCCATTGAGACTGAACGGGGATTATTTATTTTTTTAACTTGGCCGCCGGGCCGGGGCGGGCATCGCCCCCGGTACCTCCAGCCGCTTCTATTTCCGCGGGCCGTGTTCCAACACTATTCACCCCGGCCAAGAGGCCTATTCCCCGGCCCGCACCCCGCCATTGAGACTGCACGGGAATTATTATTTTTTTATCTCTCAACCTGTCCAAGAGGCCTGCTGCCCGCCGCACTCGCCGCCGGGCCGGCCCGCACCCCGCCATTGAGACTGAACGGGGATTATTATTTTTTTTAACTCGGCGTCCGGCCGGGGCGGGCTTCGCCCCCGGTACCTCCAGCCGCTTCTATTTACGCGCGCCGCGTTCCAACATATTCACCCCGGCCAAGAGGCCTATTCCCCGGCCCGCACCCCGCCATTGAGACTGCATGGGAATTATTATTTTTTTATCTCTCAACCTGTCCAAGAGGCCTGCTGCCCGCCGCAATCGCCGCCGGGCCGGCCCGCACCCTGCCATTGAGACTGAACGGGAATTATTATTTTTTTATCTCTCAACCTGTCCAAGAGGCCTGCTGCCCGCCGCACTCGCCGCCGGGCCGGCCCGCACCCTGCCATTGAGACTGAACGGGGATTATTTATTTTTTTAACTTGGCCGCCGGGCCGGGGCGGGCATCGCCCCCGGTACCTCCAGCCGCTACTATTTCCGCGGGCCGTGTTCCAACACTATTCACCCCGGCCAAGAGGCCTATTCCCCGGCCCGCACCCCGCCATTGAGACTGCACGGGAATTATTATTTTTTTATCTCTCAACCTGTCCAAGAGGCCTGCTGCCCGCCGCAATCGCCGCCGGGCCGGCCCGCACCCTGCCATTGAGACTGAACGGGGATTATTTATTTTTTTAACTTGGCCGCCGGGCCGGGGCGGGCATCGCCCCCGGTACCTCCAGCCGCTACTATTTCCGCTGGCCGTGTTCCAACACTATTCACCCCGGCCAAGAGGCCTATTCCCCGGCCCGCACCCCGCCATTGAGACTGCACGGGAATTATTATTTTTTTATCTCTCAACCTGTCCAAGAGGCCTGCTGCCCGCCGCACTCGCCGCCGGGCCGGCCCGCACCCCGCCATTGAGACTGAACGGGGATTATTATTTTTTTTAACTCGGCCTCCGGGCCGGGGCGGGCTTCGCCCCCGGTACCTCCAGCCGCTTCTATTTACGCGCGCCGCGTTCCAACATATTCACCCCGGCCAAGAGGCCTATTCCCCGGCCCGCACCCCGCCATTGAGACTGCATGGGAATTATTATTTTTTTATCTCTCAACCTGTCCAAGAGGCCTGCTGCCCGCCGCAATCGCCGCCGGGCCGGCCCGCACCCTGCCATTGAGACTGAACGGGAATTATTATTTTTTTATCTCTCAACCTGTCCAAGAGGCCTGCTGCCCGCCGCACTCGCCGCCGGGCCGGCCCGCACCCTGCCATTGAGACTGAACGGGGATTATTTATTTTTTTAACTTGGCCGCCGGGCGGGGCGGGCATCGCCCCCGGTACCTCCAGCCGCTACTATTTCCGCGGGCCGTGTTCCAACACTATTCACCCCGGCCAAGAGGCCTATTCCCCGGCCCGCACCCCGCCATTGAGACTGCACGGGAATTATTATTTTTTTATCTCTCAACCTGTCCAAGAGGCCTGCTGCCCGCCGCAATCGCCGCCGGGCCGGCCCGCACCCTGCCATTGAGACTGAACGGGGATTATTTATTTTTTTAACTTGGCCGCCGGCCCGGGGCGGGCATCGCCCCCGGTACCTCCAGCCGCTACTATTTCCGCGGGCCGTGTTCCAACACTATTCACCCCGGCCAAGAGGCCTATTCCCCGGCCCGCACCCCGCCATTGAGACTGCATGGGAATTATTATTTTTTTATCTCTCAACCTGTCCAAGAGGCCTGCTGCCCGCCGCAATCACCGCCGGGCCGGCCCGCACCCTGCCATTGAGACTGAACGGGAATTATTATTTTTTTATCTCTCAACCTGTCCAAGAGGCCTGCTGCCCACCGCACTCGCCGCCGGGCCGGCCCGCACCCTGCCATTGAGACTGAACGGGGATTATTTATTTTTTTAACTTGGCCGCCGGCCCGGGGCGGGCATCGCCCCCGGTACCTCCAGCCGCTACTATTTCCGCGGGCCGTGTTCGAACACTATTCACCCCGGCCAAGAGGCCTATTCCCCGGCCCGCACCCCGCCATTGAGACTGCACGGGAATTATTATTTTTTTATCTCTCAACCTGTCCAAGAGGCCTGCTGCCCGCCGCAATCGCCGCCGGGCCGGCCCGCACCCTGCCATTGAGACTGAACGGGGATTATTTATTTTTTTAACTTGGCCGCCGGGCCGGGGCGGGCATCGCCCCCGGTACCTCCAGCCGCTACTATTTCCGCGGGCCGTGTTCCAACACTATTCACCCCGGCCAAGAGGCCTATTCCCCGGCCCGCACCCCGCCATTGAGACTGCACGGGAATTATTATTTTTTTATCTCTCAACCTGTCCAAGAGGCCTGCTGCCCGCCGCACTCGCCGCCGGGCCGGCCCGCACCCCGCCATTGAGACTGAACGGGGATTATTATTTTTTTTAACTCGGCCTCCGGGCCGGGGCGGGCTTCGCCCCCGGTACCTCCAGCCGCTTCTATTTACGCGCGCCGCGTTCCAACATATTCACCCCGGCCAAGAGGCCTATTCCCCGGCCCGCACCCCGCCATTGAGACTGCATGGGAATTATTATTTTTTTATCTCTCAACCTGTCCAAGTGGCCTGCTGCCCGCCGCAATCGCCACCGGGCCGGCCCGCACCCTGCCATTGAGACTGATCGGGAATTATTATTTTTTTATCTCTCAACCTGTCCAAGAGGCCTGCTGCCCGCCGCACTCGCCGCCGGGCCGGCCCGCACCCCGCCATTGACACTGAACGGGGATTATTTATTTTTTTAACTTGGCCGCCGGCCCGGGACGGGCATCGCCCCCGGTACCTCCAGCCGCTACTATTTCCGCGGGCCGTGTTCCAACACTATTCACCCCGGCCAAGAGGCCTATTCACCGGCCCGCACCCCGCCATTGAGACTGCACGGGAATTATTATTTTTTTATCTCTCAACCTGTCCAAGAGGCCTGCTGCACGCCGCAATCGCCGCCGGGCCCTCCCGCACCCTGCCATTGAGACTGAACGGGGATTATTTATTTTTTTAACTTGGCCGCCGGCCCGGGGCGGGCATCGCCCCCGGTACCTCCAGCCGCTACTATTTCCGCGGGCCGTGTTCCAACACTATTCACCCCGGCCAAGAGGCCTATTCCCCGGCCCGCACCCCGCCATTGAGACTGCATGGGAATTATTATTTTTTTATCTCTCAACCTGTCCAAGAGGCCTGCTGCCCGCCGCACTCGCACCCCGCCATTGAGACTGAACGGGGATTATTATTTTTTTTAACTCGGCCTCCGGGCCGGGGCGGGCTTCGCCCCCGGTACCTCCAGCCGCTTCTATTTACGCGCGCCGCGTTCCAACATATTCACCCCGGCCAAGAGGCCTATTCCCCGGCCCGCACCCCGCCATTGAGACTGCATGGGAATTATTATTTTTTTATCTCTCAACCTGTCCAAGAGGCCTGCTGCCCGCCGCAATCGCCGCCGGGCCGGCCCGCACCCTGCCATAGAGACTGAACGGGAATTATTATTTTTTTATCTCTCAACCTGTCCAAGAGGCCTGCTGCCCGCCGCACTCGCACCCCGCCATTGAGACTGAACGGGGATTATTATTTTTTTTAACTCGGCCTCCGGGCCGGGGCGGGCTTCGCCCCCGGTACCTCCAGCCGCTTCTATTTACGCGCGCCGCGTTCCAACATATTCACCCCGGCCAAGAGGCCTCTTCCCCGGCCACACTCGTCCGCCGGGCCGGCCCGCACCCCGCCATTGAGACTGCACGGGAATTATTATTTTTATATCTCTCAACCTGTCCAAGAGGCCGGGTGCCCGCCGCAATCGCCGCCGGGCCGGCCCGCACCCTGCCATTGAGACTGAATGGGGATTATTTATTTTTTTAACTTGGCCGCCGGCCCGGGGCGGGCATCGCCCCCGGTACCTCCAGCCGCTACTATTTCCGCGGGCCGTGTTCCAACACTATTCACCCCGGCCAAGAGGCCTATTCCCCGGCCCGCACCCCGCCATTGAGACTGCATGGGAATTATTATTTTTTTATCTCTCAACCTGTCCAAGAGGCCTGCTGCCCGCCGCAATCGCCGCCGGGCCGGCCCGCACCCTGCCATTGAGACTGAACGGGGATTATTTATTTTTTTAACTTGGCCGCCGGGCCGGGGCGGGCATCGCCCCCGGTACCTCCAGCCGCTTCTATTTCCGCGGGCCGTGTTCCAACACTATTCACCCCGGCCAAGAGGCCTATTCCCCGGCCCGCACCCCGCCATTGAGACTGCACGGGAATTATTATTTTTTTATCTCTCAACCTGTCCAAGAGGCCTGCTGCCCGCCGCACTCGCCGCCGGGCCGGCCCGCACCCCGCCATTGAGACTGAACGGGGATTATTATTTTTTTTAACTCGGCGTCCGGCCGGGGCGGGCTTCGCCCCCGGTACCTCCAGCCGCTTCTATTTACGCGCGCCGCGTTCCAACATATTCACCCCGGCCAAGAGGCCTATTCCCCGGCCCGCACCCCTCCATTGAGACTGCATGGGAATTATTATTTTTTTATCTCTCAACCTGTCCAAGAGGCCTGCTGCCCGCCGCAATCGCCGCCGGGCCGGCCCGCACCCTGCCATTGAGACTGAACGGGAATTATTATTTTTTTATCTCTCAACCTGTCCAAGAGGCCTGCTGCCCGCCGCACTCGCCGCCGGGCCGGCCCGCACCCTGCCATTGAGACTGAACGGGGATTATTTATTTTTTTAACTTGGCCGCCGGCCCGGGGCGGGCATCGCCCCCGGTACCTCCAGCCGCTACTATTTCCGCGGGCCGTGTTCCAACACTATTCACCCCGGCCAAGAGGCCTATTCCCCGGCCCGCACCCCGCCATTGAGACTGCACGGGAATTATTATTTTTTTATCTCTCAACCTGTCCAAGAGGCCTGCTGCCCGCCGCACTCGCCGCCGGGCCGGCCCGCACCCCGCCATTGAGACTGAACGGGGATTATTATTTTTTTTAACTCGGCCTCCGGGCCGGGGCGGGCTTCGCCCCCGGTACCTCCAGCCGCTTCTATTTACGCGCGCCGCGTTCCAACATATTCACCCCGGCCAAGAGGCCTATTCCCCGGCCCGCACCCCGCCATTGAGACTGCATGGGAATTATTATTTTTTTATCTCTCAACCTGTCCAAGAGGCCTGCTGCCCGCCGCAATCGCCGCCGGGCCGGCCCGCACCCTGCCATTGAGACTGAACGGGAATTATTATTTTTTTATCTCTCAACCTGTCCAAGAGGCCTGCTGCCCGCCGCACTCGCCGCCGGGCCGGCCCGCACCCTGCCATTGAGACTGAACGGGGATTATTTATTTTTTTAACTTGGCCGCCGGGCCGGGGCGGGCATCGCCCCCGGTACCTCCAGCCGCTACTATTTCCGCGGGCCGTGTTCCAACACTATTCACCCCGGCCAAGAGGCCTATTCCCCGGCCCGCACCCCGCCATTGAGACTGCACGGGAATTATTATTTTTTTATCTCTCAACCTGTCCAAGAGGCCTGCTGCCCGCCGCAATCGCCGCCGGGCCGGCCCGCACCCTGCCATTGAGACTGAACGGGAATTATTATTTTTTTATCTCTCAACCTGTCCAAGAGGCCTGCTGCCCACCGCACTCGCCGCCGGGCCGGCCCGCACCCTGCCATTGAGACTGAACGGGGATTATTTATTTTTTTAACTTGGCCGCCGACCCGGGGCGGGCATCGCCCCCGGTACCTCCAGCCGCTACTATTTCCGCGGGCCGTGTTCCAACACTATTCACCCCGGCCAAGAGGCCTATTCCCCGGCCCGCACCCCGCCATTGAGACTGCATGGGAATTATTATTTTTTTATCTCTCAACCTGTCCAAGAGGCCTGCTGCCCGCCGCAATCGCCGCCGGGCCGGCCCGAACCCTGCCATTGAGACTGAACGGGGATTATTTATTTTTTTAACTTGGCCGCCGGGCCGGGGCGGGCATCGCCCCCGGTACCTCCAGCCGCTACTATTTCCGCGGGCCGTGTTCCAACACTATTCACCCCGGCCAAGAGGCCTATTCCCCGGCCAGCACCCCGCCATTGAGACTGCACGGGAATTATTATTTTTTTATCTCTCAACCTGTCCAAGAGGCCTGCTGCCCGCCGCACTCGCCGCCGGGCCGGCCCGCACCCCGCCATTGAGACTGAACGGGGATTATTATTTTTTTTAACTCGGCGTCCGGGCCGGGGCGGGCTTCGCCCCCGGTACCTCCAGCCGCTTCTATTTACGCGCGCCGCGTTCCAACATATTCACCCCGGCCAAGAGGCCTATTCCCCGGCCCGCACCCCGCCATTGAGACTGCATGGGAATTATTATTTTTTTATCTCTCAACCTGTCCAAGAGGCCTGCTGCCCGCCGCAATCGCCGCCGGGCCGGCCCGCACCCTGCCATTGAGACTGAACGGGAATTATTATTTTTTTATCTCTCAACCTGTCCAAGAGGCCTGCTGCCCGCCGCACTCGCCGCCGGGCCGGCCCGCACCCTGCCATTGAGACTGAACGGGGATTATTTATTTTTTTAACTTGGCCGCCGGCCCGGGGCGGGCATCGCCCCCGGTACCTCCAGCCGCTACTATTTCCGCGGGCCGTGTTCCAACACTATTCACCCCGGCCAAGAGGCCTATTCCCCGGCCCGCACCCCGCCATTGAGACTGCACGGGAATTATTATTTTTTTATCTCTCAACCTGTCCAAGAGGCCTGCTGCCCGCCGCAATCGCCGCCGGGCCGGCCCGCACCCTGCCATTGAGACTGAACGGGGATTATTTATTTTTTTAACTTGGCCGCCGGGCCGGGGCGGGCATCGCCCCCGGTACCTCCAGCCGCTAATATTTCCGCGGGCCGTGTGCCAACACTATTCACCCCGGCCAAGAGGCCTATTCCCCGGCCCGCACCCCGCCATTGAGACTGCACGGGAATTATTATTTTTTTATCTCTCAACCTGTCCAAGAGGCCTGCTGCCCGCCGCACTCGCCGCCGGGCCGGCCCCGCACCCCGCCATTGAGACTGAACGGGGATTATTATTTTTTTTAACTCGGCCTCCGGGCCGGGGCGGGCTTCGCCCCCGGTACCTCCAGCCGCTTCTATTTACGCGCGCCGCGTTCCAACATATTCACCCCGGCCAAGAGGCCTATTCCCCGGCCCGCACCCCGCCATTGAGACTGAATGGGAATTATTATTTTTTTATCTCTCAACCTGTCCAAGAGGCCTGCTGCCCGCCGCAATCGCCGCCGGGCCGGCCCGCACCCTGCCATTGAGACTGAACGGGAATTATTATTTTTTTATCTCTCAACCTGTCCAAGAGGCCTGCTGCCCGCCGCACTCGCCGCCGGGCCGGCCCGCACCCTGCCATTGAGACTGAACGGGGATTATTTATTTTTTTAACTTGGCCGCCGGGCCGGGGCGGGCATCGCCCCCGGTACCTCCAGCCGCTACTATTTCCGCGGGCCGTGTTCCAACACTATTCACCCCGGCCAAGAGGCCTATTCCCCGGCCCGCACCCCGCCATTGAGACTGCACGGGAATTATTATTTTTTTATCTCTCAACCTGTCCAAGAGGCCTGCTGCCCGCCGCAATCGCCGCCGGGCCGGCCCGCACCCTGCCATTGAGACTGAACGGGAATTATTATTTTTTTATCTCTCAACCTGTCCAAGAGGCCTGCTGCCCACCGCACTCGCCGCCGGGCCGGCCCGCACCCTGCCATTGAGACTGAACGGGGATTATTTATTTTTTTAACTTGGCCGCCGACCCGGGGCGGGCATCGCCCCCGGTACCTCCAGCCGCTACTATTTCCGCGGGCCGTGTTCCAACACTATTCACCCCGGCCAAGAGGCCTATTCCCCGGCCCGCACCCCGCCATTGAGACTGCATGGGAATTATTATTTTTTTATCTCTCAACCTGTCCAAGAGGCCTGCTGCCCGCCGCAATCGCCGCCGGGCCGGCCCGAACCCTGCCATTGAGACTGAACGGGGATTATTTATTTTTTTAACTTGGCCGCCGGGCCGGGGCGGGCATCGCCCCCGGTACCTCCAGCCGCTACTATTTCCGCGGGCCGTGTTCCAACACTATTCACCCCGGCCAAGAGGCCTATTCCCCGGCCAGCACCCCGCCATTGAGACTGCACGGGAATTATTATTTTTTTATCTCTCAACCTGTCCAAGAGGCCTGCTGCCCGCCGCACTCGCCGCCGGGCCGGCCCGCACCCCGCCATTGAGACTGAACGGGGATTATTATTTTTTTTAACTCGGCGTCCGGGCCGGGGCGGGCTTCGCCCCCGGTACCTCCAGCCGCTTCTATTTACGCGCGCCGCGTTCCAACATATTCACCCCGGCCAAGAGGCCTATTCCCCGGCCCGCACCCCGCCATTGAGACTGCATGGGAATTATTATTTTTTTATCTCTCAACCTGTCCAAGAGGCCTGCTGCCCGCCGCAATCGCCGCCGGGCCGGCCCGCACCCTGCCATTGAGACTGAACGGGAATTATTATTTTTTTATCTCTCAACCTGTCCAAGAGGCCTGCTGCCCGCCGCACTCGCCGCCGGGCCGGCCCGCACCCTGCCATTGAGACTGAACGGGGATTATTTATTTTTTTAACTTGGCCGCCGGCCCGGGGCGGGCATCGCCCCCGGTACCTCCAGCCGCTACTATTTCCGCGGGCCGTGTTCCAACACTATTCACCCCGGCCAAGAGGCCTATTCCCCGGCCCGCACCCCGCCATTGAGACTGCACGGGAATTATTATTTTTTTATCTCTCAACCTGTCCAAGAGGCCTGCTGCCCGCCGCAATCGCCGCCGGGCCGGCCCGCACCCTGCCATTGAGACTGAACGGGGATTATTTATTTTTTTAACTTGGCCGCCGGGCCGGGGCGGGCATCGCCCCCGGTACCTCCAGCCGCTAATATTTCCGCGGGCCGTGTGCCAACACTATTCACCCCGGCCAAGAGGCCTATTCCCCGGCCCGCACCCCGCCATTGAGACTGCACGGGAATTATTATTTTTTTATCTCTCAACCTGTCCAAGAGGCCTGCTGCCCGCCGCACTCGCCGCCGGGCCGGCCCCGCACCCCGCCATTGAGACTGAACGGGGATTATTATTTTTTTTAACTCGGCCTCCGGGCCGGGGCGGGCTTCGCCCCCGGTACCTCCAGCCGCTTCTATTTACGCGCGCCGCGTTCCAACATATTCACCCCGGCCAAGAGGCCTATTCCCCGGCCCGCACCCCGCCATTGAGACTGAATGGGAATTATTATTTTTTTATCTCTCAACCTGTCCAAGAGGCCTGCTGCCCGCCGCAATCGCCGCCGGGCCGGCCCGCACCCTGCCATTGAGACTGAACGGGAATTATTATTTTTTTATCTCTCAACCTGTCCAAGAGGCCTGCTGCCCGCCGCACTCGCCGCCGGGCCGGCCCGCACCCTGCCATTGAGACTGAACGGGGATTATTTATTTTTTTAACTTGGCCGCCGGCCCGGGGCGGGCATCGCCCCCGGTACCTCCAGCCGCTACTATTTCCGCGGGCCGTGTTCCAACACTATTCACCCCGGCCAAGAGGCCTATTCCCCGGCCCGCACCCCGCCATTGAGACTGCACGGGAATTATTATTTTTTTATCTCCCAACCTGTCCAAGAGGCCTGCTGCCCGCCGCACTCGCCGCCGGGCCGGCCCGCACCCCGCCATTGAGACTGAACGGGGATTATTTTTTTTTTTAACTCGGCCTCCGGGCCGGGGCGGGCTTCGCCCCCGGTACCTCCAGCCGCTTCTATTTACGCGCGCCGCGTTCCAACATATTCACCCCGGCCAAGAGGCCTATTCCCCGGCCCGCACCCCTCCATTGAGACTGCATGGGAATTATTATTTTTTTATCTCTCAACCTGTCCAAGAGGCCTGCTGCCCGCCGCAATCGCCGCCGGGCCGGCCCGCACCCTGCCATTGAGACTGAACGGGAATTATTATTTTTTTATCTCTCAACCTGTCCAAGAGGCCTGCTGCCCGCTGCACTCGCCGCCGGGCCGGCCCGCACCCTGCCATTGAGACTGAACGGGGATTATTTATTTTTTTAACTTGGCCGCCGGGCCGGGGCGGGCATCGCCCCCGGTACCTCCAGCCGCTACTATTTCCGCGGGCCGTGTTCCAACACTATTCACCCCGGCCAAGAGGCCTATTCCCCGGCCCGCACCCCGCCATTGAGACTGCATGGGAATTATTATTTTTTTATCTCTCAACCTGTCCAAGAGGCCTGCTGCCCGCCGCAATCGCCGCCGGGCCGGCCCGCACCCTGCCATTGAGACTGAACGGGGATTATTTATTTTTTTAACTTGGCCGCCGGGCCGGGGCGGGCATCGCCCCCGGTACCTCCAGCCGCTACTATTTCCGCGGGCCGTGTTCCAACACTATTCACCCCGGCCAAGAGGCCTATTCCCCGGCCCGCACCCCGCCATTGAGACTGCACGGGAATTATTATTTTTTTATCTCTCAACCTGTCCAAGAGGCCTGCTGCCCGCCGCAATCGCCGCCGGGCCGGCCCGCACCCTGCCATTGAGACTGAACGGGGATTATTTATTTTTTTAACTTGGCCGCCGGGCCGGGGCGGGCATCGCCCCCGGTACCTCCAGCCGCTACTATTTCCGCGGGCCGTGTTCCAACACTATTCACCCCGGCCAAGAGGCCTATTCCCCGGCCCGCACCCCGCCATTGAGACTGCACGGGAATTATTATTTTTTTATCTCTCAACCTGTCCAAGAGGCCTGCTGCCCGCCGCACTCGCCGCCGGGCCGGCCCGCACCCCGCCATTGAGACTGAACGGGGATTATTATTTTTTTTAACTCGGCCTCCGGGCCGGGGCGGGCTTCGCCCCCGGTACCTCCAGCCGCTTCTATTTACGCGTGCCGCGTTCCAACATATTCACCCCGGCCAAGAGGCCTATTCCCCGGCCCGCACCCCGCCATTGAGACTGCATGGGAATTATTATTTTTTTATCTCTCAACCTGTCCAAGAGGCCTGCTGCCCGCCGCAATCGCCGCCGGGCCGGCCCGCACCCTGCCATTGAGACTGAACGGGAATTATTATTTTTTTATCTCTCAACCTGTCCAAGAGGCCTGCTGCCCGCCGCACTCGCCGCCGGGCCGGCCCGCACCCTGCCATTGAGACTGAACGGGGATTATTTATTTTTTTAACTTGGCCGCCGGGCCGGGGCGGGCATCGCCCCCGGTACCTCCAGCCGCTACTATTTCCGCGGGCCGTGTTCCAACACTATTCACCCCGGCCAAGAGGCCTATTCCCCGGCCCGCACCCCGCCATTGAGACTGCATGGGAATTATTATTTTTTTATCTCTCAACCTGTCCAAGAGGCCTGCTGCCCGCCGCACTCGCCGCCGGGCCGGCCCGCACCCCGCCATTGAGACTGAACGGGGATTATTATTTTTTTTAACTCGGCCTCCGGGCCGGGGCGGGCTTCGCCCCCGGTACCTCCAGCCGCTTCTATTTACGCGCGCCGCGTTCCAACATATTCACCCCGGCCAAGAGGCCTCTTCCCCGGCCACACTCGTCCGCCGGGCCGGCCCGCACCCCGCCATTGAGACTGCACGGGAATTATTATTTTTTTATCTCTCAACCTGTCCAAGAGGCCTGCTGCCCGCCGCACTCGCCGCCGGGCCGGCCCGCACCCCGCCATTGAGACTGAACGGGGATTATTATTTTTTTTAACTCGGCCTCCGGGCGGGGCGGGCTTCGCCCCCGGTACCTCCAGCCGCTTCTATTTACGCGCGCCGCGTTCCAACATATTCACCCCGGCCAAGAGGCCTCTTCCCCGGCCACACTCGTCCGCCGGGCCGGCCCGCACCCCGCCATTGAGACTGCACGGGAATTATTATTTTTATATCTCTCAACCTGTCCAAGAGGCCTGCTGCCCGCCGCAATCGCCGCCGGGCCGGCCCGCACCCTGCCATTGAGACTGAACGGGATTATTTATTTTTTTAACTTGGCCGCCGGGCCGGGGCGGGCATCGCCCCCGGTACCTCCAGCCGCTACTATTTCCGCGGGCCGTGTTCCAACACTATTCACCCCGGCCAAGAGGCCTATTCCCCGGCCCGCACCCCGCCATTGAGACTGCATGGGAATTATTATTTTTTTATCTCTCAACCTGTCCAAGAGGCCTGCTGCCCGCCGCAATCGCCGCCGGGCCGGCCCGCACCCTGCCATTGAGACTGAACGGGGATTATTTATTTTTTTAACTTGGCCGCCGGGCCGGGGCGGGCATCGCCCCCGGTACCTCCAGCCGCTACTATTTCCGCGGGCCGTGTTCCAACACTATTCACCCCGGCCAAGAGGCCTATTCCCCGGCCCGCACCCCGCCATTGAGACTGCACGGGAATTATTATTTTTTTATCTCTCAACCTGTCCAAGAGGCCTGCTGCCCGCCGCACTCGCCGCCGGGCCGGCCCGCACCCCGCCATTGAGACTGAACGGGGATTATTATTTTTTTTAACTCGGCGTCCGGGCCGGGGCGGGCTTCGCCCCCGGTACCTCCAGCCGCTTCTATTTACGCGCGCCGCGTTCCAACATATTCACCCCGGCCAAGAGGCCTATTCCCCGGCCCGCACCCCGCCATTGAGACTGCATGGGAATTATTATTTTTTTATCTCTCAACCTGTCCAAGAGGCCTGCTGCCTGCCGCAATCGCCGCCGGGCCGGCCCGCACCCTGCCATTGAGACTGAACGGGAATTATTATTTTTTTATCTCTCAACCTGTCCAAGAGGCCTGCTGCCCGCCGCACTCGCCGCCGGGCCGGCCCGCACCCTGCCATTGAGACTGAACGGGGATTATTTATTTTTTTAACTTGGCCGCCGGCCCGGGGCGGGCATCGCCCCCGGTACCTCCAGCCGCTACTATTTCCGCGGGCCGTGTTCCAACACTATTCACCCCGGCCAAGAGGCCTATTCCCCGGCCCGCACCCCGCCATTGAGACTGCACGGGAATTATTATTTTTTTATCTCTCAACCTGTCCAAGAGGCCTGCTGCCCGCCGCACTCGCCGCCGGGCCGGCCCGCACCCCGCCATTGAGACTGAACGGGGATTATTATTTTTTTTAACTCGGCCTCCGGGCCGGGGCGGGCTTCGCCCCCGGTACCTCCAGCCGCTTCTATTTACGCGCGCCGCGTTCCAACATATTCACCCCGGCCAAGAGGCCTATTCCCCGGCCCGCACCCCGCCATTGAGACTCCATGGGAATTATTATTTTTTTATCTCTCAACCTGTCCAAGAGGCCTGCTGCCCGCCGCAATCGCCGCCGGGCCGGCCCGCACCCTGCCATTGAGACTGAACGGGAATTATTATTTTTTTATCTCTCAACCTGTCCAAGAGGCCTGCTGCCCGCCGCACTCGCACCCCGCCATTGAGACTGAACGGGGATTATTATTTTTTTTAACTCGGCCTCCGGGCCGGGGCGGGCTTCGCCCCCGGTACCTCCAGCCGCTTCTATTTACGCGCGCCGCGTTCCAACATATTCACCCCGGCCAAGAGGCCTATTCCCCGGCCCGCACCCCGCCATTGAGACTGCATGGGAATTATTATTTTTTTATCTCTCAACCTGTCCAAGAGGCCTGCTGCCCGCCGCAATCGCCGCCGGGCCGGCCCGCACCCTGCCATAGAGACTGAACGGGAATTATTATTTTTTTATCTCTCAACCTGTCCAAGAGGCCTGCTGCCCGCCGCACTCGCACCCCGCCATTGAGACTGAACGGGGATTATTATTTTTTTTAACTCGGCCTCCGGGCCGGGGCGGGCTTCGCCCCCGGTACCTCCAGCCGCTTCTATTTACGCGCGCCGCGTTCCAACATATTCACCCCGGCCAAGAGGCCTCTTCCCCGGCCACACTCGTCCGCCGGGCCGGCCCGCACCCCGCCATTGAGACTGCACGGGAATTATTATTTTTATATCTCTCAACCTGTCCAAGAGGCCGGGTGCCCGCCGCAATCGCCGCCGGGCCGGCCCGCACCCTGCCATTGAGACTGAATGGGGATTATTTATTTTTTTAACTTGGCCGCCGGCCCGGGGCGGGCATCGCCCCCGGTACCTCCAGCCGCTACTATTTCCGCGGGCCGTGTTCCAACACTATTCACCCCGGCCAAGAGGCCTATTCCCCGGCCCGCACCCCGCCATTGAGACTGCATGGGAATTATTATTTTTTTATCTCTCAACCTGTCCAAGAGGCCTGCTGCCCGCCGCAATCGCCGCCGGGCCGGCCCGCACCCTGCCATTGAGACTGAACGGGGATTATTTATTTTTTTAACTTGGCCGCCGGGCCGGGGCGGGCATCGCCCCCGGTACCTCCAGCCGCTTCTATTTCCGCGGGCCGTGTTCCAACACTATTCACCCCGGCCAAGAGGCCTATTCCCCGGCCCGCACCCCGCCATTGAGACTGCACGGGAATTATTATTTTTTTATCTCTCAACCTGTCCAAGAGGCCTGCTGCCCGCCGCACTCGCCGCCGGGCCGGCCCGCACCCCGCCATTGAGACTGAACGGGGATTATTATTTTTTTTAACTCGGCGTCCGGCCGGGGCGGGCTTCGCCCCCGGTACCTCCAGCCGCTTCTATTTACGCGCGCCGCGTTCCAACATATTCACCCCGGCCAAGAGGCCTATTCCCCGGCCCGCACCCCGCCATTGAGACTGCATGGGAATTATTATTTTTTTATCTCTCAACCTGTCCAAGAGGCCTGCTGCCCGCCGCAATCGCCGCCGGGCCGGCCCGCACCCTGCCATTGAGACTGAACGGGAATTATTATTTTTTTATCTCTCAACCTGTCCAAGAGGCCTGCTGCCCGCCGCACTCGCCGCCGGGCCGGCCCGCACCCTGCCATTGAGACTGAACGGGGATTATTTATTTTTTTAACTTGGCCGCCGGGCCGGGGCGGACATCGCCCCCGGTACCTCCAGCCGCTACTATTTCCGCGGGCCGTGTTCCAACACTATTCACCCCGGCCAAGAGGCCTATTCCCCGGCCCGCACCCCGCCATTGAGACTGCACGGGAATTATTATTTTTTTATCTCTCAACCTGTCCAAGAGGCCTGCTGCCCGCCGCAATCGCCGCCGGGCCGGCCCGCACCCTGCCATTGAGACTGAACGGGAATTATTATTTTTTTATCTCTCAACCTGTCCAAGAGGCCTGCTGCCCACCGCACTCGCCGCCGGGCCGGCCCGCACCCTGCCATTGAGACTGAACGGGGATTATTTATTTTTTTAACTTGGCCGCCGGCCCGGGGCGGGCATCGCCCCCGGTACCTCCAGCCGCTACTATTTCCGCGGGCCGTGTTCCAACACTATTCACCCCGGCCAAGAGGCCTATTCCCCGGCCCGCACCCCGCCATTGAGACTGCATGGGAATTATTATTTTTTTATCTCTCAACCTGTCCAAGAGGCCTGCTGCCCGCCGCAATCGCCGCCGGGCCGGCCCGCACCCTGCCATTGAGACTGAACGGGGATTATTTATTTTTTTAACTTGGCCGCCGGGCCGGGGCGGGCATCGCCCCCGGTACCTCCAGCCGCTACTATTTCCGCGGGCCGTGTTCCAACACTATTCACCCCGGCCAAGAGGCCTATTCCCCGGCCAGCACCCCGCCATTGAGACTGCACGGGAATTATTATTTTTTTATCTCTCAACCTGTCCAAGAGGCCTGCTGCCCGCCGCACTCGCCGCCGGGCCGGCCCGCACCCCGCCATTGAGACTGAACGGGGATTATTATTTTTTTTAACTCGGCGTCCGGGCCGGGGCGGGCTTCGCCCCCGGTACCTCCAGCCGCTTCTATTTACGCGCGCCGCGTTCCAACATATTCACCCCGGCCAAGAGGCCTATTCCCCGGCCCGCACCCCGCCATTGAGACTGCATGGGAATTATTATTTTTTTATCTCTCAACCTGTCCAAGAGGCCTGCTGCCCGCCGCAATCGCCGCCGGGCCGGCCCGCACCCTGCCATTGAGACTGAACGGGAATTATTATTTTTTTATCTCTCAACCTGTCCAAGAGGCCTGCTGCCCGCCGCACTCGCCGCCGGGCCGGCCCGCACCCTGCCATTGAGACTGAACGGGGATTATTTATTTTTTTAACTTGGCCGCCGGCCCGGGGCGGGCATCGCCCCCGGTACCTCCAGCCGCTACTATTTCCGCGGGCCGTGTTCCAACACTATTCACCCCGGCCAAGAGGCCTATTCCCCGGCCCGCACCCCGCCATTGAGACTGCACGGGAATTATTATTTTTTTATCTCTCAACCTGTCCAAGAGGCCTGCTGCCCGCCGCACTCGCCGCCGGGCCGGCCCCGCACCCCGCCATTGAGACTGAACGGGGATTATTATTTTTTTTAACTCGGCCTCCGGGCCGGGGCGGGCTTCGCCCCCGGTACCTCCAGCCGCTTCTATTTACGCGCGCCGCGTTCCAACATATTCACCCCGGCCAAGAGGCCTATTCCCCGGCCCGCACCCCGCCATTGAGACTGCACGGGAATTATTATTTTTTTATCTCCCAACCTGTCCAAGAGGCCTGCTGCCCGCCGCACTCGCCGCCGGGCCGGCCCGCACCCCGCCATTGAGACTGAACGGGGATTATTTTTTTTTTTAACTCGGCCTCCGGGCCGGGGCGGGCTTCGCCCCCGGTACCTCCAGCCGCTTCTATTTACGCGCGCCGCGTTCCAACATATTCACCCCGGCCAAGAGGCCTATTCCCCGGCCCGCACCCCTCCATTGAGACTGCATGGGAATTATTATTTTTTTATCTCTCAACCTGTCCAAGAGGCCTGCTGCCCGCCGCAATCGCCGCCGGGCCGGCCCGCACCCTGCCATTGAGACTGAACGGGAATTATTATTTTTTTATCTCTCAACCTGTCCAAGAGGCCTGCTGCCCGCCGCACTCGCCGCCGGGCCGGCCCGCACCCTGCCATTGAGACTGAACGGGGATTATTTATTTTTTTAACTTGGCCGCCGGGCCGGGGCGGGCATCGCCCCCGGTACCTCCAGCCGCTACTATTTCCGCGGGCCGTGTTCCAACACTATTCACCCCGGCCAAGAGGCCTATTCCCCGGCCCGCACCCCGCCATTGAGACTGCATGGGAATTATTATTTTTTTATCTCTCAACCTGTCCAAGAGGCCTGCTGCCCGCCGCAATCGCCGCCGGGCCGGCCCGCACCCTGCCATTGAGACTGAACGGGGATTATTTATTTTTTTAACTTGGCCGCCGGGCCGGGGCGGGCATCGCCCCCGGTACCTCCAGCCGCTACTATTTCCGCGGGCCGTGTTCCAACACTATTCACCCCGGCCAAGAGGCCTATTCCCCGGCCCGCACCCCGCCATTGAGACTGCACGGGAATTATTATTTTTTTATCTCTCAACCTGTCCAAGAGGCCTGCTGCCCGCCGCAATCGCCGCCGGGCCGGCCCGCACCCTGCCATTGAGACTGAACGGGGATTATTTATTTTTTTAACTTGGCCGCCGGGCCGGGGCGGGCATCGCCCCCGGTACCTCCAGCCGCTACTATTTCCGCGGGCCGTGTTCCAACACTATTCACCCCGGCCAAGAGGCCTATTCCCCGGCCCGCACCCCGCCATTGAGACTGCACGGGAATTATTATTTTTTTATCTCTCAACCTGTCCAAGAGGCCTGCTGCCCGCCGCACTCGCCGCCGGGCCGGCCCGCACCCCGCCATTGAGACTGAACGGGGATTATTATTTTTTTTAACTCGGCCTCCGGGCCGGGGCGGGCTTCGCCCCCGGTACCTCCAGCCGCTTCTATTTACGCGCGCCGCGTTCCAACATATTCACCCCGGCCAAGAGGCCTATTCCCCGGCCCGCACCCCGCCATTGAGACTGCATGGGAATTATTATTTTTTTATCTCTCAACCTGTCCAAGAGGCCTGCTGCCCGCCGCAATCGCCGCCGGGCCGGCCCGCACCCTGCCATTGAGACTGAACGGGAATTATTATTTTTTTATCTCTCAACCTGTCCAAGAGGCCTGCTGCCCGCCGCACTCGCCGCCGGGCCGGCCCGCACCCTGCCATTGAGACTGAACGGGGATTATTTATTTTTTTAACTTGGCCGCCGGGCCGGGGCGGGCATCGCCCCCGGTACCTCCAGCCGCTACTATTTCCGCGGGCCGTGTTCCAACACTATTCACCCCGGCCAAGAGGCCTATTCCCCGGCCCGCACCCCGCCATTGAGACTGCATGGGAATTATTATTTTTTTATCTCTCAACCTGTCCAAGAGGCCTGCTGCCCGCCGCACTCGCCGCCGGGCCGGCCCGCACCCCGCCATTGAGACTGAACGGGGATTATTATTTTTTTTAACTCGGCCTCCGGGCCGGGGCGGGCTTCGCCCCCGGTACCTCCAGCCGCTTCTATTTACGCGCGCCGCGTTCCAACATATTCACCCCGGCCAAGAGGCCTCTTCCCCGGCCACACTCGTCCGCCGGGCCGGCCCGCACCCCGCCATTGAGACTGCACGGGAATTATTATTTTTTTATCTCTCAACCTGTCCAAGAGGCCTGCTGCCCGCCGCACTCGCCGCCGGGCCGGCCCGCACCCCGCCATTGAGACTGAACGGGGATTATTATTTTTTTTAACTCGGCCTCCGGGCCGGGGCGGGCTTCGCCCCCGGTACCTCCAGCCGCTTCTATTTACGCGCGCCGCGTTCCAACATATTCACCCCGGCCAAGAGGCCTCTTCCCCGGCCACACTCGTCCGCCGGGCCGGCCCGCACCCCGCCATTGAGACTGCACGGGAATTATTATTTTTATATCTCTCAACCTGTCCAAGAGGCCTGCTGCCCGCCGCAATCGCCGCCGGGCCGGCCCGCACCCTGCCATTGAGACTGAACGGGATTATTTATTTTTTTAACTTGGCCGCCGGGCCGGGGCGGGCATCGCCCCCGGTACCTCCAGCCGCTACTATTTCCGCGGGCCGTGTTCCAACACTATTCACCCCGGCCAAGAGGCCTATTCCCCGGCCCGCACCCCGCCATTGAGACTGCATGGGAATTATTATTTTTTTATCTCTCAACCTGTCCAAGAGGCCTGCTGCCCGCCGCAATCGCCGCCGGGCCGGCCCGCACCCTGCCATTGAGACTGAACGGGGATTATTTATTTTTTTAACTTGGCCGCCGGGCCGGGGCGGGCATCGCCCCCGGTACCTCCAGCCGCTACTATTTCCGCGGGCCGTGTTCCAACACTATTCACCCCGGCCAAGAGGCCTATTCCCCGGCCCGCACCCCGCCATTGAGACTGCACGGGAATTATTATTTTTTTATCTCTCAACCTGTCCAAGAGGCCTGCTGCCCGCCGCACTCGCCGCCGGGCCGGCCCGCACCCCGCCATTGAGACTGAACGGGGATTATTATTTTTTTTAACTCGGCGTCCGGGCCGGGGCGGGCTTCGCCCCCGGTACCTCCAGCCGCTTCTATTTACGCGCGCCGCGTTCCAACATATTCACCCCGGCCAAGAGGCCTATTCCCCGGCCCGCACCCCGCCATTGAGACTGCATGGGAATTATTATTTTTTTATCTCTCAACCTGTCCAAGAGGCCTGCTGCCTGCCGCAATCGCCGCCGGGCCGGCCCGCACCCTGCCATTGAGACTGAACGGGAATTATTATTTTTTTATCTCTCAACCTGTCCAAGAGGCCTGCTGCCCGCCGCACTCGCCGCCGGGCCGGCCCGCACCCTGCCATTGAGACTGAACGGGGATTATTTATTTTTTTAACTTGGCCGCCGGCCCGGGGCGGGCATCGCCCCCGGTACCTCCAGCCGCTACTATTTCCGCGGGCCGTGTTCCAACACTATTCACCCCGGCCAAGAGGCCTATTCCCCGGCCCGCACCCCGCCATTGAGACTGCACGGGAATTATTATTTTTTTATCTCTCAACCTGTCCAAGAGGCCTGCTGCCCGCCGCACTCGCCGCCGGGCCGGCCCGCACCCCGCCATTGAGACTGAACGGGGATTATTATTTTTTTTAACTCGGCCTCCGGGCCGGGGCGGGCTTCGCCCCCGGTACCTCCAGCCGCTTCTATTTACGCGCGCCGCGTTCCAACATATTCACCCCGGCCAAGAGGCCTATTCCCCGGCCCGCACCCCTCCATTGAGACTGCATGGGAATTATTATTTTTTTATCTCTCAACCTGTCCAAGAGGCCTGCTGCCCGCCGCAATCGCCGCCGGGCCGGCCCGCACCCTGCCATTGAGACTGAACGGGAATTATTATTTTTTTATCTCTCAACCTGTCCAAGAGGCCTGCTGCCCGCCGCACTCGCCGCCGGGCCGGCCCGCACCCTGCCATTGAGACTGAACGGGGATTATTTATTTTTTTAACTTGGCCGCCGGGCCGGGGCGGGCATCGCCCCCGGTACCTCCAGCCGCTACTATTTCCGCGGGCCGTGTTCCAACACTATTCACCCCGGCCAAGAGGCCTATTCCCCGGCCCGCACCCCGCCATTGAGACTGCATGGGAATTATTATTTTTTTATCTCTCAACCTGTCCAAGAGGCCTGCTGCCCGCCGCAATCGCCGCCGGGCCGGCCCGCACCCTGCCATTGAGACTGAACGGGGATTATTTATTTTTTTAACTTGGCCGCCGGGCCGGGGCGGGCATCGCCCCCGGTACCTCCAGCCGCTACTATTTCCGCGGGCCGTGTTCCAACACTATTCACCCCGGCCAAGAGGCCTATTCCCCGGCCCGCACCCCGCCATTGAGACTGCACGGGAATTATTATTTTTTTATCTCTCAACCTGTCCAAGAGGCCTGCTGCCCGCCGCAATCGCCGCCGGGCCGGCCCGCACCCTGCCATTGAGACTGAAGGGGATTATTTATTTTTTTAACTTGGCCGCCGGGCCGGGGCGGGCATCGCCCCCGGTACCTCCAGCCGCTACTATTTCCGCGGGCCGTGTTCCAACACTATTCACCCCGGCCAAGAGGCCTATTCCCCGGCCCGCACCCCGCCATTGAGACTGCACGGGAATTATTATTTTTTTATCTCTCAACCTGTCCAAGAGGCCTGCTGCCCGCCGCACTCGCCGCCGGGCCGGCCCGCACCCCGCCATTGAGACTGAACGGGGATTATTATTTTTTTTAACTCGGCCTCCGGGCCGGGGCGGGCTTCGCCCCCGGTACCTCCAGCCGCTTCTATTTACGCGCGCCGCGTTCCAACATATTCACCCCGGCCAAGAGGCCTATTCCCCGGCCCGCACCCCGCCATTGAGACTGCATGGGAATTATTATTTTTTTATCTCTCAACCTGTCCAAGAGGCCTGCTGCCCGCCGCAATCGCCGCCGGGCCGGCCCGCACCCTGCCATTGAGACTGAACGGGAATTATTATTTTTTTTATCTCTCAACCTGTCCAAGAGGCCTGCTGCCCGCCGCACTCGCCGCCGGGCCGGCCCGCACCCTGCCATTGAGACTGAACGGGGATTATTTATTTTTTTAACTTGGCCGCCGGGCCGGGGCGGGCATCGCCCCCGGTACCTCCAGCCGCTACTATTTCCGCGGGCCGTGTTCCAACACTATTCACCCCGGCCAAGAGGCCTATTCCCCGGCCCGCACCCCGCCATTGAGACTGCATGGGAATTATTATTTTTTTATCTCTCAACCTGTCCAAGAGGCCTGCTGCCCGCCGCACTCGCCGCCGGGCCGGCCCGCACCCCGCCATTGAGACTGAACGGGGATTATTATTTTTTTTAACTCGGCCTCCGGGCCGGGGCGGGCTTCGCCCCCGGTACCTCCAGCCGCTTCTATTTACGCGCGCCGCGTTCCAACATATTCACCCCGGCCAAGAGGCCTCTTCCCCGGCCACACTCGTCCGCCGGGCCGGCCCGCACCCCGCCATTGAGACTGCACGGGAATTATTATTTTTTTATCTCTCAACCTGTCCAAGAGGCCTGCTGCCCGCCGCACTCGCCGCCGGGCCGGCCCGCACCCCGCCATTGAGACTGAACGGGGATTATTATTTTTTTTAACTCGGCCTCCGGGCCGGGGCGGGCTTCGCCCCCGGTACCTCCAGCCGCTTCTATTTACGCGCGCCGCGTTCCAACATATTCACCCCGGCCAAGAGGCCTCTTCCCCGGCCACACTCGTCCGCCGGGCCGGCCCGCACCCCGCCATTGAGACTGCACGGGAATTATTATTTTTATATCTCTCAACCTGTCCAAGAGGCCTGCTGCCCGCCGCAATCGCCGCCGGGCCGGCCCGCACCCTGCCATTGAGACTGAACGGGATTATTTATTTTTTTAACTTGGCCGCCGGGCCGGGGCGGGCATCGCCCCCGGTACCTCCAGCCGCTACTATTTCCGCGGGCCGTGTTCCAACACTATTCACCCCGGCCAAGAGGCCTATTCCCCGGCCCGCACCCCGCCATTGAGACTGCATGGGAATTATTATTTTTTTATCTCTCAACCTGTCCAAGAGGCCTGCTGCCCGCCGCAATCGCCGCCGGGCCGGCCCGCACCCTGCCATTGAGACTGAACGGGGATTATTTATTTTTTTAACTTGGCCGCCGGGCCGGGGCGGGCATCGCCCCCGGTACCTCCAGCCGCTACTATTTCCGCGGGCCGTGTTCCAACACTATTCACCCCGGCCAAGAGGCCTATTCCCCGGCCCGCACCCCGCCATTGAGACTGCACGGGAATTATTATTTTTTTATCTCTCAACCTGTCCAAGAGGCCTGCTGCCCGCCGCACTCGCCGCCGGGCCGGCCCGCACCCCGCCATTGAGACTGAACGGGGATTATTATTTTTTTTAACTCGGCGTCCGGGCCGGGGCGGGCTTCGCCCCCGGTACCTCCAGCCGCTTCTATTTACGCGCGCCGCGTTCCAACATATTCACCCCGGCCAAGAGGCCTATTCCCCGGCCCGCACCCCGCCATTGAGACTGCATGGGAATTATTATTTTTTTATCTCTCAACCTGTCCAAGAGGCCTGCTGCCTGCCGCAATCGCCGCCGGGCCGGCCCGCACCCTGCCATTGAGACTGAACGGGAATTATTATTTTTTTATCTCTCAACCTGTCCAAGAGGCCTGCTGCCCGCCGCACTCGCCGCCGGGCCGGCCCGCACCCTGCCATTGAGACTGAACGGGGATTATTTATTTTTTTAACTTGGCCGCCGGCCCGGGGCGGGCATCGCCCCCGGTACCTCCAGCCGCTACTATTTCCGCGGGCCGTGTTCCAACACTATTCACCCCGGCCAAGAGGCCTATTCCCCGGCCCGCACCCCGCCATTGAGACTGCACGGGAATTATTATTTTTTTATCTCTCAACCTGTCCAAGAGGCCTGCTGCCCGCCGCACTCGCCGCCGGGCCGGCCCGCACCCCGCCATTGAGACTGAACGGGGATTATTATTTTTTTTAACTCGGCCTCCGGGCCGGGGCGGGCTTCGCCCCCGGTACCTCCAGCCGCTACTATTTCCGCGGGCCGTGTTCCAACACTATTCACCCCGGCCAAGAGGCCTATTCCCCGGCCCGCACCCCGCCATTGAGACTCCATGGGAATTATTATTTTTTTATCTCTCAACCTGTCCAAGAGGCCTGCTGCCCGCCGCAATCGCCGCCGGGCCGGCCCGCACCCTGCCATTGAGACTGAACGGGAATTATTATTTTTTTATCTCTCAACCTGTCCAAGAGGCCTGCTGCCCGCCGCACTCGCCGCCGGGCCGGCCCGCACCCTGCCATTGAGACTGAACGGGGATTATTTATTTTTTTAACTTGGCCGCCGGGCCGGGGCGGGCATCGCCCCCGGTACCTCCAGCCGCTACTATTTCCGCGGGCCGTGTTCCAACACTATTCACCCCGGCCAAGAGGCCTATTCCCCGGCCCGCACCCCACCATTGAGACTGCATGGGAATTATTATTTTTTTATCTCTCAACCTGTCCAAGAGGCCTGCTGCCCGCCGCAATCGCCGCCGGGCCGGCCCGCACCCTGCCATTGAGACTGAACGGGGATTATTTATTTTTTTAACTTGGCCGCCGGGCCGGGGCGGGCATCGCCCCCGGTACCTCCAGCCGCTACTATTTCCGCGGGCCGTGTTCCAACACTATTCACCCCGGCCAAGAGGCCTATTCCCCGGCCCGCACCCCGCCATTGAGACTGCACGGGAATTATTATTTTTTTATCTCTCAACCTGTCCAAGAGGCCTGCTGCCCGCCGCACTCGCCGCCGGGCCGGCCCGCACCCCGCCATTGACACTGAACGGGGATTATTTATTTTTTTAACTTGGCCGCCGGCCCGGGGCGGGCATCGCCCCCGGTACCTCCAGCCGCTACTATTTCCGCGGGCCGTGTTCCAACACTATTCACCCCGGCCAAGAGGCCTATTCCCCGGCCCGCACCCCGCCATTGAGACTGCACGGGAATTATTATTTTTTTATCTCTCAACCTGTCCAAGAGGCCTGCTGCACGCCGCAATCGCCGCCGGGCCGGCCCGCACCCTGCCATTGAGACTGAACGGGGATTATTTATTTTTTTTACTTGGCCGCCGGCCCGGGGCGGGCATCGCCCCCGGTACCTCCAGCCGCTACTATTTCCGCGGGCCGTGTTCCAACACTATTCACCCCGGCCAAGAGGCCTATTCCCCGGCCCGCACCCCGCCATTGAGACTGCATGGGAATTATTATTTTTTTATCTCTCAACCTGTCCAAGAGGCCTGCTGCCCGCCGCAATCGCCGCCGGGCCGGCCCGCACCCTGCCATTGAGACTGAACGGGAATTATTATTTTTTTATCTCTCAACCTGTCCAAGAGGCCTGCTGCCCGCCGCACTCGCACCCCGCCATTGAGACTGAACGGGGATTATTATTTTTTTTAACTCGGCCTCCGGGCCGGGGCGGGCTTCGCCCCCGGTACCTCCAGCCGCTTCTATTTACGCGCGCCGCGTTCCAACATATTCACCCCGGCCAAGAGGCCTATTCCCCGGCCCGCACCCCGCCATTGAGACTGCATGGGAATTATTATTTTTTTATCTCTCAACCTGTCCAAGAGGCCTGCTGCCCGCCGCAATCGCCGCCGGGCCGGCCCGCACCCTGCCATAGAGACTGAACGGGAATTATTATTTTTTTATCTCTCAACCTGTCCAAGAGGCCTGCTGCCCGCCGCACTCGCACCCCGCCATTGAGACTGAACGGGGATTATTATTTTTTTTAACTCGGCCTCCGGGCCGGGGCGGGCTTCGCCCCCGGTACCTCCAGCCGCTTCTATTTACGCGCGCCGCGTTCCAACATATTCACCCCGGCCAAGAGGCCTCTTCCCCGGCCACACTCGTCCGCCGGGCCGGCCCGCACCCCGCCATTGAGACTGCACGGGAATTATTATTTTTATATCTCTCAACCTGTCCAAGAGGCCGGGTGCCCGCCGCAATCGCCGCCGGGCCGGCCCGCACCCTGCCATTGAGACTGAATGGGGATTATTTATTTTTTTAACTTGGCCGCCGGCCCGGGGCGGGCATCGCCCCCGGTACCTCCAGCCGCTACTATTTCCGCGGGCCGTGTTCCAACACTATTCACCCCGGCCAAGAGGCCTATTCCCCGGCCCGCACCCCGCCATTGAGACTGCATGGGAATTATTATTTTTTTATCTCTCAACCTGTCCAAGAGGCCTGCTGCCCGCCGCAATCGCCGCCGGGCCGGCCCGCACCCTGCCATTGAGACTGAACGGGGATTATTTATTTTTTTAACTTGGCCGCCGGGCCGGGGCGGGCATCGCCCCCGGTACCTCCAGCCGCTTCTATTTCCGCGGGCCGTGTTCCAACACTATTCACCCCGGCCAAGAGGCCTATTCCCCGGCCCGCACCCCGCCATTGAGACTGCACGGGAATTATTATTTTTTTATCTCTCAACCTGTCCAAGAGGCCTGCTGCCCGCCGCACTCGCCGCCGGGCCGGCCCGCACCCCGCCATTGAGACTGAACGGGGATTATTATTTTTTTTAACTCGGCGTCCGGCCGGGGCGGGCTTCGCCCCCGGTACCTCCAGCCGCTTCTATTTACGCGCGCCGCGTTCCAACATATTCACCCCGGCCAAGAGGCCTATTCCCCGGCCCGCACCCCGCCATTGAGACTGCACGGGAATTATTATTTTTTTATCTCTCAACCTGTCCAAGAGGCCTGCTGCCCGCCGCAATCGCCGCCGGGCCGGCCCGCACCCTGCCATTGAGACTGAACGGGGATTATTTGTTTTTTTAACTTGGCCGCCGGGCCGGGGCGGGCATCGCCCCCGGTACCTCCAGCCGCTAATATTTCCGCGGGCCGTGTGCCAACACTATTCACCCCGGCCAAGAGGCCTATTCCCCGGCCCGCACCCCGCCATTGAGACTGCACGGGAATTATTATTTTTTTATCTCTCAACCTGTCCAAGAGGCCTGCTGCCCGCCGCACTCGCCGCCGGGCCGGCCCCGCACCCCGCCATTGAGACTGAACGGGGATTATTATTTTTTTTAACTCGGCCTCCGGGCCGGGGCGGGCTTCGCCCCCGGTACCTCCAGCCGCTTCTATTTACGCGCGCCGCGTTCCAACATATTCACCCCGGCCAAGAGGCCTATTCCCCGGCCCGCACCCCGCCATTGAGACTGAATGGGAATTATTATTTTTTTATCTCTCAACCTGTCCAAGAGGCCTGCTGCCCGCCGCAATCGCCGCCGGGCCGGCCCGCACCCTGCCATTGAGACTGAACGGGAATTATTATTTTTTTATCTCTCAACCTGTCCAAGAGGCCTGCTGCCCGCCGCACTCGCCGCCGGGCCGGCCCGCACCCTGCCATTGAGACTGAACGGGGATTATTTATTTTTTTAACTTGGCCGCCGGCCCGGGGCGGGCATCGCCCCCGGTACCTCCAGCCGCTACTATTTCCGCGGGCCGTGTTCCAACACTATTCACCCCGGCCAAGAGGCCTATTCCCCGGCCCGCACCCCGCCATTGAGACTGCACGGGAATTATTATTTTTTTATCTCTCAACCTGTCCAAGAGGCCTGCTGCCCGCCGCAATCGCCGCCGGGCCGGCCCGCACCCTGCCATTGAGACTGAACGGGGATTATTTATTTTTTTAACTTGGCCGCCGGGCCGGGGCGGGCATCGCCCCCGGTACCTCCAGCCGCTACTATTTCCGCGGGCCGTGTTCCAACACTATTCACCCCGGCCAAGAGGCCTATTCCCCGGCCCGCACCCCGCCATTGAGACTGCACGGGAATTATTATTTTTTTATCTCCCAACCTGTCCAAGAGGCCTGCTGCCCGCCGCACTCGCCGCCGGGCCGGCCCGCACCCCGCCATTGAGACTGAACGGGGATTATTTTTTTTTTTAACTCGGCCTCCGGGCCGGGGCGGGCTTCGCCCCCGGTACCTCCAGCCGCTTCTATTTACGCGCGCCGCGTTCCAACATATTCACCCCGGCCAAGAGGCCTATTCCCCGGCCCGCACCCCTCCATTGAGACTGCATGGGAATTATTATTTTTTTATCTCTCAACCTGTCCAAGAGGCCTGCTGCCCGCCGCAATCGCCGCCGGGCCGGCCCGCACCCTGCCATTGAGACTGAACGGGAATTATTATTTTTTTATCTCTCAACCTGTCCAAGAGGCCTGCTGCCCGCCGCACTCGCCGCCGGGCCGGCCCGCACCCTGCCATTGAGACTGAACGGGGATTATTTATTTTTTTAACTTGGCCGCCGGGCCGGGGCGGGCATCGCCCCCGGTACCTCCAGCCGCTACTATTTCCGCGGGCCGTGTTCCAACACTATTCACCCCGGCCAAGAGGCCTATTCCCCGGCCCGCACCCCGCCATTGAGACTGCATGGGAATTATTATTTTTTTATCTCTCAACCTGTCCAAGAGGCCTGCTGCCCGCCGCAATCGCCGCCGGGCCGGCCCGCACCCTGCCATTGAGACTGAACGGGGATTATTTATTTTTTTAACTTGGCCGCCGGGCCGGGGCGGGCATCGCCCCCGGTACCTCCAGCCGCTACTATTTCCGCGGGCCGTGTTCCAACACTATTCACCCCGGCCAAGAGGCCTATTCCCCGGCCCGCACCCCGCCATTGAGACTGCACGGGAATTTTTATTTTTTTATCTCTCAACCTGTCCAAGAGGCCTGCTGCCCGCCGCAATCGCCGCCGGGCCGGCCCGCACCCTGCCATTGAGACTGAACGGGGATTATTTATTTTTTTAACTTGGCCGCCGGGCCGGGGCGGGCATCGCCCCCGGTACCTCCAGCCGCTACTATTTCCGCGGGCCGTGTTCCAACACTATTCACCCCGGCCAAGAGGCCTATTCCCCGGCCCGCACCCCGCCATTGAGACTGCACGGGAATTATTATTTTTTTATCTCTCAACCTGTCCAAGAGGCCTGCTGCCCGCCGCAATCGCCGCCGGGCCGGCCCGCACCCTGCCATTGAGACTGAAGGGGATTATTTATTTTTTTAACTTGGCCGCCGGGCCGGGGCGGGCATCGCCCCCGGTACCTCCAGCCGCTACTATTTCCGCGGGCCGTGTTCCAACACTATTCACCCCGGCCAAGAGGCCTATTCCCCGGCCCGCACCCCGCCATTGAGACTGCACGGGAATTATTATTTTTTTATCTCTCAACCTGTCCAAGAGGCCTGCTGCCCGCCGCACTCGCCGCCGGGCCGGCCCGCACCCCGCCATTGAGACTGAACGGGGATTATTATTTTTTTTAACTCGGCCTCCGGGCCGGGGCGGGCTTCGCCCCCGGTACCTCCAGCCGCTTCTATTTACGCGCGCCGCGTTCCAACATATTCACCCCGGCCAAGAGGCCTATTCCCCGGCCCGCACCCCGCCATTGAGACTGCATGGGAATTATTATTTTTTTATCTCTCAACCTGTCCAAGAGGCCTGCTGCCCGCCGCAATCGCCGCCGGGCCGGCCCGCACCCTGCCATTGAGACTGAACGGGAATTATTATTTTTTTTATCTCTCAACCTGTCCAAGAGGCCTGCTGCCCGCCGCACTCGCCGCCGGGCCGGCCCGCACCCTGCCATTGAGACTGAACGGGGATTATTTATTTTTTTAACTTGGCCGCCGGGCCGGGGCGGGCATCGCCCCCGGTACCTCCAGCCGCTACTATTTCCGCGGGCCGTGTTCCAACACTATTCACCCCGGCCAAGAGGCCTATTCCCCGGCCCGCACCCCGCCATTGAGACTGCATGGGAATTATTATTTTTTTATCTCTCAACCTGTCCAAGAGGCCTGCTGCCCGCCGCACTCGCCGCCGGGCCGGCCCGCACCCCGCCATTGAGACTGAACGGGGATTATTATTTTTTTTAACTCGGCCTCCGGGCCGGGGCGGGCTTCGCCCCCGGTACCTCCAGCCGCTTCTATTTACGCGCGCCGCGTTCCAACATATTCACCCCGGCCAAGAGGCCTCTTCCCCGGCCACACTCGTCCGCCGGGCCGGCCCGCACCCCGCCATTGAGACTGCACGGGAATTATTATTTTTTTATCTCTCAACCTGTCCAAGAGGCCTGCTGCCCGCCGCACTCGCCGCCGGGCCGGCCCGCACCCCGCCATTGAGACTGAACGGGGATTATTATTTTTTTTAACTCGGCCTCCGGGCCGGGGCGGGCTTCGCCCCCGGTACCTCCAGCCGCTTCTATTTACGCGCGCCGCGTTCCAACATATTCACCCCGGCCAAGAGGCCTCTTCCCCGGCCACACTCGTCCGCCGGGCCGGCCCGCACCCCGCCATTGAGACTGCACGGGAATTATTATTTTTATATCTCTCAACCTGTCCAAGAGGCCTGCTGCCCGCCGCAATCGCCGCCGGGCCGGCCCGCACCCTGCCATTGAGACTGAACGGGATTATTTATTTTTTTAACTTGGCCGCCGGGCCGGGGCGGGCATCGCCCCCGGTACCTCCAGCCGCTACTATTTCCGCGGGCCGTGTTCCAACACTATTCACCCCGGCCAAGAGGCCTATTCCCCGGCCCGCACCCCGCCATTGAGACTGCATGGGAATTATTATTTTTTTATCTCTCAACCTGTCCAAGAGGCCTGCTGCCCGCCGCAATCGCCGCCGGGCCGGCCCGCACCCTGCCATTGAGACTGAACGGGGATTATTTATTTTTTTAACTTGGCCGCCGGGCCGGGGCGGGCATCGCCCCCGGTACCTCCAGCCGCTACTATTTCCGCGGGCCGTGTTCCAACACTATTCACCCCGGCCAAGAGGCCTATTCCCCGGCCCGCACCCCGCCATTGAGACTGCACGGGAATTATTATTTTTTTATCTCTCAACCTGTCCAAGAGGCCTGCTGCCCGCCGCACTCGCCGCCGGGCCGGCCCGCACCCCGCCATTGAGACTGAACGGGGATTATTATTTTTTTTAACTCGGCGTCCGGGCCGGGGCGGGCTTCGCCCCCGGTACCTCCAGCCGCTTCTATTTACGCGCGCCGCGTTCCAACATATTCACCCCGGCCAAGAGGCCTATTCCCCGGCCCGCACCCCGCCATTGAGACTGCATGGGAATTATTATTTTTTTATCTCTCAACCTGTCCAAGAGGCCTGCTGCCTGCCGCAATCGCCGCCGGGCCGGCCCGCACCCTGCCATTGAGACTGAACGGGAATTATTATTTTTTTATCTCTCAACCTGTCCAAGAGGCCTGCTGCCCGCCGCACTCGCCGCCGGGCCGGCCCGCACCCTGCCATTGAGACTGAACGGGGATTATTTATTTTTTTAACTTGGCCGCCGGCCCGGGGCGGGCATCGCCCCCGGTACCTCCAGCCGCTACTATTTCCGCGGGCCGTGTTCCAACACTATTCACCCCGGCCAAGAGGCCTATTCCCCGGCCCGCACCCCGCCATTGAGACTGCACGGGAATTATTATTTTTTTATCTCTCAACCTGTCCAAGAGGCCTGCTGCCCGCCGCACTCGCCGCCGGGCCGGCCCGCACCCCGCCATTGAGACTGAACGGGGATTATTATTTTTTTTAACTCGGCCTCCGGGCCGGGGCGGGCTTCGCCCCCGGTACCTCCAGCCGCTACTATTTCCGCGGGCCGTGTTCCAACACTATTCACCCCGGCCAAGAGGCCTATTCCCCGGCCCGCACCCCGCCATTGAGACTCCATGGGAATTATTATTTTTTTATCTCTCAACCTGTCCAAGAGGCCTGCTGCCCGCCGCAATCGCCGCCGGGCCGGCCCGCACCCTGCCATTGAGACTGAACGGGAATTATTATTTTTTTATCTCTCAACCTGTCCAAGAGGCCTGCTGCCCGCCGCACTCGCCGCCGGGCCGGCCCGCACCCTGCCATTGAGACTGAACGGGGATTATTTATTTTTTTAACTTGGCCGCCGGGCCGGGGCGGGCATCGCCCCCGGTACCTCCAGCCGCTACTATTTCCGCGGGCCGTGTTCCAACACTATTCACCCCGGCCAAGAGGCCTATTCCCCGGCCCGCACCCCACCATTGAGACTGCATGGGAATTATTATTTTTTTATCTCTCAACCTGTCCAAGAGGCCTGCTGCCCGCCGCAATCGCCGCCGGGCCGGCCCGCACCCTGCCATTGAGACTGAACGGGGATTATTTATTTTTTTAACTTGGCCGCCGGGCCGGGGCGGGCATCGCCCCCGGTACCTCCAGCCGCTACTATTTCCGCGGGCCGTGTTCCAACACTATTCACCCCGGCCAAGAGGCCTATTCCCCGGCCCGCACCCCGCCATTGAGACTGCACGGGAATTATTATTTTTTTATCTCTCAACCTGTCCAAGAGGCCTGCTGCCCGCCGCACTCGCCGCCGGGCCGGCCCGCACCCCGCCATTGACACTGAACGGGGATTATTTATTTTTTTAACTTGGCCGCCGGCCCGGGGCGGGCATCGCCCCCGGTACCTCCAGCCGCTACTATTTCCGCGGGCCGTGTTCCAACACTATTCACCCCGGCCAAGAGGCCTATTCCCCGGCCCGCACCCCGCCATTGAGACTGCACGGGAATTATTATTTTTTTATCTCTCAACCTGTCCAAGAGGCCTGCTGCACGCCGCAATCGCCGCCGGGCCGGCCCGCACCCTGCCATTGAGACTGAACGGGGATTATTTATTTTTTTTACTTGGCCGCCGGCCCGGGGCGGGCATCGCCCCCGGTACCTCCAGCCGCTACTATTTCCGCGGGCCGTGTTCCAACACTATTCACCCCGGCCAAGAGGCCTATTCCCCGGCCCGCACCCCGCCATTGAGACTGCATGGGAATTATTATTTTTTTATCTCTCAACCTGTCCAAGAGGCCTGCTGCCCGCCGCAATCGCCGCCGGGCCGGCCCGCACCCTGCCATTGAGACTGAACGGGAATTATTATTTTTTTATCTCTCAACCTGTCCAAGAGGCCTGCTGCCCGCCGCACTCGCACCCCGCCATTGAGACTGAACGGGGATTATTATTTTTTTTAACTCGGCCTCCGGGCCGGGGCGGGCTTCGCCCCCGGTACCTCCAGCCGCTTCTATTTACGCGCGCCGCGTTCCAACATATTCACCCCGGCCAAGAGGCCTATTCCCCGGCCCGCACCCCGCCATTGAGACTGCATGGGAATTATTATTTTTTTATCTCTCAACCTGTCCAAGAGGCCTGCTGCCCGCCGCAATCGCCGCCGGGCCGGCCCGCACCCTGCCATAGAGACTGAACGGGAATTATTATTTTTTTATCTCTCAACCTGTCCAAGAGGCCTGCTGCCCGCCGCACTCGCACCCCGCCATTGAGACTGAACGGGGATTATTATTTTTTTTAACTCGGCCTCCGGGCCGGGGCGGGCTTCGCCCCCGGTACCTCCAGCCGCTTCTATTTACGCGCGCCGCGTTCCAACATATTCACCCCGGCCAAGAGGCCTCTTCCCCGGCCACACTCGTCCGCCGGGCCGGCCCGCACCCCGCCATTGAGACTGCACGGGAATTATTATTTTTATATCTCTCAACCTGTCCAAGAGGCCGGGTGCCCGCCGCAATCGCCGCCGGGCCGGCCCGCACCCTGCCATTGAGACTGAATGGGGATTATTTATTTTTTTAACTTGGCCGCCGGCCCGGGGCGGGCATCGCCCCCGGTACCTCCAGCCGCTACTATTTCCGCGGGCCGTGTTCCAACACTATTCACCCCGGCCAAGAGGCCTATTCCCCGGCCCGCACCCCGCCATTGAGACTGCATGGGAATTATTATTTTTTTATCTCTCAACCTGTCCAAGAGGCCTGCTGCCCGCCGCAATCGCCGCCGGGCCGGCCCGCACCCTGCCATTGAGACTGAACGGGGATTATTTATTTTTTTAACTTGGCCGCCGGGCCGGGGCGGGCATCGCCCCCGGTACCTCCAGCCGCTTCTATTTCCGCGGGCCGTGTTCCAACACTATTCACCCCGGCCAAGAGGCCTATTCCCCGGCCCGCACCCCGCCATTGAGACTGCACGGGAATTATTATTTTTTTATCTCTCAACCTGTCCAAGAGGCCTGCTGCCCGCCGCACTCGCCGCCGGGCCGGCCCGCACCCCGCCATTGAGACTGAACGGGGATTATTATTTTTTTTAACTCGGCGTCCGGCCGGGGCGGGCTTCGCCCCCGGTACCTCCAGCCGCTTCTATTTACGCGCGCCGCGTTCCAACATATTCACCCCGGCCAAGAGGCCTATTCCCCGGCCCGCACCCCGCCATTGAGACTGCACGGGAATTATTATTTTTTTATCTCTCAACCTGTCCAAGAGGCCTGCTGCCCGCCGCAATCGCCGCCGGGCCGGCCCGCACCCTGCCATTGAGACTGAACGGGGATTATTTGTTTTTTTAACTTGGCCGCCGGGCCGGGGCGGGCATCGCCCCCGGTACCTCCAGCCGCTAATATTTCCGCGGGCCGTGTGCCAACACTATTCACCCCGGCCAAGAGGCCTATTCCCCGGCCCGCACCCCGCCATTGAGACTGCACGGGAATTATTATTTTTTTATCTCTCAACCTGTCCAAGAGGCCTGCTGCCCGCCGCACTCGCCGCCGGGCCGGCCCCGCACCCCGCCATTGAGACTGAACGGGGATTATTATTTTTTTTAACTCGGCCTCCGGGCCGGGGCGGGCTTCGCCCCCGGTACCTCCAGCCGCTTCTATTTACGCGCGCCGCGTTCCAACATATTCACCCCGGCCAAGAGGCCTATTCCCCGGCCCGCACCCCGCCATTGAGACTGAATGGGAATTATTATTTTTTTATCTCTCAACCTGTCCAAGAGGCCTGCTGCCCGCCGCAATCGCCGCCGGGCCGGCCCGCACCCTGCCATTGAGACTGAACGGGAATTATTATTTTTTTATCTCTCAACCTGTCCAAGAGGCCTGCTGCCCGCCGCACTCGCCGCCGGGCCGGCCCGCACCCTGCCATTGAGACTGAACGGGGATTATTTATTTTTTTAACTTGGCCGCCGGCCCGGGGCGGGCATCGCCCCCGGTACCTCCAGCCGCTACTATTTCCGCGGGCCGTGTTCCAACACTATTCACCCCGGCCAAGAGGCCTATTCCCCGGCCCGCACCCCGCCATTGAGACTGCACGGGAATTATTATTTTTTTATCTCTCAACCTGTCCAAGAGGCCTGCTGCCCGCCGCAATCGCCGCCGGGCCGGCCCGCACCCTGCCATTGAGACTGAACGGGGATTATTTATTTTTTTAACTTGGCCGCCGGGCCGGGGCGGGCATCGCCCCCGGTACCTCCAGCCGCTACTATTTCCGCGGGCCGTGTTCCAACACTATTCACCCCGGCCAAGAGGCCTATTCCCCGGCCCGCACCCCGCCATTGAGACTGCACGGGAATTATTATTTTTTTATCTCCCAACCTGTCCAAGAGGCCTGCTGCCCGCCGCACTCGCCGCCGGGCCGGCCCGCACCCCGCCATTGAGACTGAACGGGGATTATTTTTTTTTTTAACTCGGCCTCCGGGCCGGGGCGGGCTTCGCCCCCGGTACCTCCAGCCGCTTCTATTTACGCGCGCCGCGTTCCAACATATTCACCCCGGCCAAGAGGCCTATTCCCCGGCCCGCACCCCTCCATTGAGACTGCATGGGAATTATTATTTTTTTATCTCTCAACCTGTCCAAGAGGCCTGCTGCCCGCCGCAATCGCCGCCGGGCCGGCCCGCACCCTGCCATTGAGACTGAACGGGAATTATTATTTTTTTATCTCTCAACCTGTCCAAGAGGCCTGCTGCCCGCCGCACTCGCCGCCGGGCCGGCCCGCACCCTGCCATTGAGACTGAACGGGGATTATTTATTTTTTTAACTTGGCCGCCGGGCCGGGGCGGGCATCGCCCCCGGTACCTCCAGCCGCTACTATTTCCGCGGGCCGTGTTCCAACACTATTCACCCCGGCCAAGAGGCCTATTCCCCGGCCCGCACCCCGCCATTGAGACTGCATGGGAATTATTATTTTTTTATCTCTCAACCTGTCCAAGAGGCCTGCTGCCCGCCGCAATCGCCGCCGGGCCGGCCCGCACCCTGCCATTGAGACTGAACGGGGATTATTTATTTTTTTAACTTGGCCGCCGGGCCGGGGCGGGCATCGCCCCCGGTACCTCCAGCCGCTACTATTTCCGCGGGCCGTGTTCCAACACTATTCACCCCGGCCAAGAGGCCTATTCCCCGGCCCGCACCCCGCCATTGAGACTGCACGGGAATTTTTATTTTTTTATCTCTCAACCTGTCCAAGAGGCCTGCTGCCCGCCGCAATCGCCGCCGGGCCGGCCCGCACCCTGCCATTGAGACTGAACGGGGATTATTTATTTTTTTAACTTGGCCGCCGGGCCGGGGCGGGCATCGCCCCCGGTACCTCCAGCCGCTACTATTTCCGCGGGCCGTGTTCCAACACTATTCACCCCGGCCAAGAGGCCTATTCCCCGGCCCGCACCCCGCCATTGAGACTGCACGGGAATTATTATTTTTTTATCTCTCAACCTGTCCAAGAGGCCTGCTGCCCGCCGCACTCGCCGCCGGGCCGGCCCGCACCCCGCCATTGAGACTGAACGGGGATTATTATTTTTTTTAACTCGGCCTCCGGGCCGGGGCGGGCTTCGCCCCCGGTACCTCCAGCCGCTTCTATTTACGCGCGCCGCGTTCCAACATATTCACCCCGGCCAAGAGGCCTATTCCCCGGCCCGCACCCCGCCATTGAGACTGCATGGGAATTATTATTTTTTTATCTCTCAACCTGTCCAAGAGGCCTGCTGCCCGCCGCAATCGCCGCCGGGCCGGCCCGCACCCTGCCATTGAGACTGAACGGGAATTATTATTTTTTTATCTCTCAACCTGTCCAAGAGGCCTGCTGCCCGCCGCACTCGCCGCCGGGCCGGCCCGCACCCTGCCATTGAGACTGAACGGGGATTATTTATTTTTTTAACTTGGCCGCCGGGCCGGGGCGGGCATCGCCCCCGGTACCTCCAGCCGCTACTATTTCCGCGGGCCGTGTTCCAACACTATTCACCCCGGCCAAGAGGCCTATTCCCCGGCCCGCACCCCGCCATTGAGACTGCATGGGAATTATTATTTTTTTATCTCTCAACCTGTCCAAGAGGCCTGCTGCCCGCCGCACTCGCCGCCGGGCCGGCCCGCACCCCGCCATTGAGACTGAACGGGGATTATTATTTTTTTTAACTCGGCCTCCGGGCCGGGGCGGGCTTCGCCCCCGGTACCTCCAGCCGCTTCTATTTACGCGCGCCGCGTTCCAACATATTCACCCCGGCCAAGAGGCCTCTTCCCCGGCCACACTCGTCCGCCGGGCCGGCCCGCACCCCGCCATTGAGACTGCACGGGAATTATTATTTTTTTATCTCTCAACCTGTCCAAGAGGCCTGCTGCCCGCCGCACTCGCCGCCGGGCCGGCCCGCACCCCGCCATTGAGACTGAACGGGGATTATTATTTTTTTTAACTCGGCCTCCGGGCCGGGGCGGGCTTCGCCCCCGGTACCTCCAGCCGCTTCTATTTACGCGCGCCGCGTTCCAACATATTCACCCCGGCCAAGAGGCCTCTTCCCCGGCCACACTCGTCCGCCGGGCCGGCCCGCACCCCGCCATTGAGACTGCACGGGAATTATTATTTTTATATCTCTCAACCTGTCCAAGAGGCCTGCTGCCCGCCGCAATCGCCGCCGGGCCGGCCCGCACCCTGCCATTGAGACTGAACGGGATTATTTATTTTTTTAACTTGGCCGCCGGGCCGGGGCGGGCATCGCCCCCGGTACCTCCAGCCGCTACTATTTCCGCGGGCCGTGTTCCAACACTATTCACCCCGGCCAAGAGGCCTATTCCCCGGCCCGCACCCCGCCATTGAGACTGCATGGGAATTATTATTTTTTTATCTCTCAACCTGTCCAAGAGGCCTGCTGCCCGCCGCAATCGCCGCCGGGCCGGCCCGCACCCTGCCATTGAGACTGAACGGGGATTATTTATTTTTTTAACTTGGCCGCCGGGCCGGGGCGGGCATCGCCCCCGGTACCTCCAGCCGCTACTATTTCCGCGGGCCGTGTTCCAACACTATTCACCCCGGCCAAGAGGCCTATTCCCCGGCCCGCACCCCGCCATTGAGACTGCACGGGAATTATTATTTTTTTATCTCTCAACCTGTCCAAGAGGCCTGCTGCCCGCCGCACTCGCCGCCGGGCCGGCCCGCACCCCGCCATTGAGACTGAACGGGGATTATTATTTTTTTTAACTCGGCGTCCGGGCCGGGGCGGGCTTCGCCCCCGGTACCTCCAGCCGCTTCTATTTACGCGCGCCGCGTTCCAACATATTCACCCCGGCCAAGAGGCCTATTCCCCGGCCCGCACCCCGCCATTGAGACTGCATGGGAATTATTATTTTTTTATCTCTCAACCTGTCCAAGAGGCCTGCTGCCTGCCGCAATCGCCGCCGGGCCGGCCCGCACCCTGCCATTGAGACTGAACGGGAATTATTATTTTTTTATCTCTCAACCTGTCCAAGAGGCCTGCTGCCCGCCGCACTCGCCGCCGGGCCGGCCCGCACCCTGCCATTGAGACTGAACGGGGATTATTTATTTTTTTAACTTGGCCGCCGGCCCGGGGCGGGCATCGCCCCCGGTACCTCCAGCCGCTACTATTTCCGCGGGCCGTGTTCCAACACTATTCACCCCGGCCAAGAGGCCTATTCCCCGGCCCGCACCCCGCCATTGAGACTGCACGGGAATTATTATTTTTTTATCTCTCAACCTGTCCAAGAGGCCTGCTGCCCGCCGCACTCGCCGCCGGGCCGGCCCGCACCCCGCCATTGAGACTGAACGGGGATTATTATTTTTTTTAACTTGGCCGCCGGGCCGGGGCGGGCATCGCCCCCGGTACCTCCAGCCGCTACTATTTCCGCGGGCCGTGTTCCAACACTATTCACCCCGGCCAAGAGGCCTATTCCCCGGCCCGCACCCCGCCATTGAGACTGCATGGGAATTATTATTTTTTTATCTCTCAACCTGTCCAAGAGGCCTGCTGCCCGCCGCAATCGCCGCCGGGCCGGCCCGCACCCTGCCATTGAGACTGAACGGGAATTATTATTTTTTTATCTCTCAACCTGTCCAAGAGGCCTGCTGCCCGCCGCACTCGCCGCCGGGCCGGCCCGCACCCTGCCATTGAGACTGAACGGGGATTATTTATTTTTTTAACTTGGCCGCCGGGCCGGGGCGGGCATCGCCCCCGGTACCTCCAGCCGCTACTATTTCCGCGGGCCGTGTTCCAACACTATTCACCCCGGCCAAGAGGCCTATTCCCCGGCCCGCACCCCGCCATTGAGACTGCATGGGAATTATTATTTTTTTATCTCTCAACCTGTCCAAGAGGCCTGCTGCCCGCCGCAATCGCCGCCGGGCCGGCCCGCACCCTGCCATTGAGACTGAACGGGGATTATTTATTTTTTTAACTTGGCCGCCGGGCCGGGGCGGGCATCGCCCCCGGTACCTCCAGCCGCTACTATTTCCGCGGGCCGTGTTCCAACACTATTCACCCCGGCCAAGAGGCCTATTCCCCGGCCCGCACCCCGCCATTGAGACTGCACGGGAATTATTATTTTTTTATCTCTCAACCTGTCCAAGAGGCCTGCTGCCCGCCGCAATCGCCGCCGGGCCGGCCCGCACCCTGCCATTGAGACTGAACGGGGATTATTTATTTTTTTAACTTGGCCGCCGGGCCGGGGCGGGCATCGCCCCCGGTACCTCCAGCCGCTACTATTTCCGCGGGCCGTGTTCCAACACTATTCACCCCGGCCAAGAGGCCTATTCCCCGGCCCGCACCCCGCCATTGAGACTGCACGGGAATTATTATTTTTTTATCTCTCAACCTGTCCAAGAGGCCTGCTGCCCGCCGCACTCGCCGCCGGGCCGGCCCGCACCCCGCCATTGAGACTGAACGGGGATTATTATTTTTTTTAACTCGGCCTCCGGGCCGGGGCGGGCTTCGCCCCCGGTACCTCCAGCCGCTTCTATTTACGCGCGCCGCGTTCCAACATATTCACCCCGGCCAAGAGGCCTATTCCCCGGCCCGCACCCCGCCATTGAGACTGCATGGGAATTATTATTTTTTTATCTCTCAACCTGTCCAAGAGGCCTGCTGCCCGCCGCAATCGCCGCCGGGCCGGCCCGCACCCTGCCATTGAGACTGAACGGGAATTATTATTTTTTTATCTCTCAACCTGTCCAAGAGGCCTGCTGCCCGCCGCACTCGCCGCCGGGCCGGCCCGCACCCTGCCATTGAGACTGAACGGGGATTATTTATTTTTTTAACTTGGCCGCCGGGCCGGGGCGGGCATCGCCCCCGGTACCTCCAGCCGCTACTATTTCCGCGGGCCGTGTTCCAACACTATTCACCCCGGCCAAGAGGCCTATTCCCCGGCCCGCACCCCGCCATTGAGACTGCATGGGAATTATTATTTTTTTATCTCTCAACCTGTCCAAGAGGCCTGCTGCCCGCCGCACTCGCCGCCGGGCCGGCCCGCACCCCGCCATTGAGACTGAACGGGGATTATTATTTTTTTTAACTCGGCCTCCGGGCCGGGGCGGGCTTCGCCCCCGGTACCTCCAGCCGCTTCTATTTACGCGCGCCGCGTTCCAACATATTCACCCCGGCCAAGAGGCCTCTTCCCCGGCCACACTCGTCCGCCGGGCCGGCCCGCACCCCGCCATTGAGACTGCACGGGAATTATTATTTTTTTATCTCTCAACCTGTCCAAGAGGCCTGCTGCCCGCCGCACTCGCCGCCGGGCCGGCCCGCACCCCGCCATTGAGACTGAACGGGGATTATTATTTTTTTTAACTCGGCCTCCGGGCCGGGGCGGGCTTCGCCCCCGGTACCTCCAGCCGCTTCTATTTACGCGCGCCGCGTTCCAACATATTCACCCCGGCCAAGAGGCCTCTTCCCCGGCCACACTCGTCCGCCGGGCCGGCCCGCACCCCGCCATTGAGACTGCACGGGAATTATTATTTTTATATCTCTCAACCTGTCCAAGAGGCCTGCTGCCCGCCGCAATCGCCGCCGGGCCGGCCCGCACCCTGCCATTGAGACTGAACGGGATTATTTATTTTTTTAACTTGGCCGCCGGGCCGGGGCGGGCATCGCCCCCGGTACCTCCAGCCGCTACTATTTCCGCGGGCCGTGTTCCAACACTATTCACCCCGGCCAAGAGGCCTATTCCCCGGCCCGCACCCCGCCATTGAGACTGCATGGGAATTATTATTTTTTTATCTCTCAACCTGTCCAAGAGGCCTGCTGCCCGCCGCAATCGCCGCCGGGCCGGCCCGCACCCTGCCATTGAGACTGAACGGGGATTATTTATTTTTTTAACTTGGCCGCCGGGCCGGGGCGGGCATCGCCCCCGGTACCTCCAGCCGCTACTATTTCCGCGGGCCGTGTTCCAACACTATTCACCCCGGCCAAGAGGCCTATTCCCCGGCCCGCACCCCGCCATTGAGACTGCACGGGAATTATTATTTTTTTATCTCTCAACCTGTCCAAGAGGCCTGCTGCCCGCCGCACTCGCCGCCGGGCCGGCCCGCACCCCGCCATTGAGACTGAACGGGGATTATTATTTTTTTTAACTCGGCGTCCGGGCCGGGGCGGGCTTCGCCCCCGGTACCTCCAGCCGCTTCTATTTACGCGCGCCGCGTTCCAACATATTCACCCCGGCCAAGAGGCCTATTCCCCGGCCCGCACCCCGCCATTGAGACTGCATGGGAATTATTATTTTTTTATCTCTCAACCTGTCCAAGAGGCCTGCTGCCTGCCGCAATCGCCGCCGGGCCGGCCCGCACCCTGCCATTGAGACTGAACGGGAATTATTATTTTTTTATCTCTCAACCTGTCCAAGAGGCCTGCTGCCCGCCGCACTCGCCGCCGGGCCGGCCCGCACCCTGCCATTGAGACTGAACGGGGATTATTTATTTTTTTAACTTGGCCGCCGGCCCGGGGCGGGCATCGCCCCCGGTACCTCCAGCCGCTACTATTTCCGCGGGCCGTGTTCCAACACTATTCACCCCGGCCAAGAGGCCTATTCCCCGGCCCGCACCCCGCCATTGAGACTGCACGGGAATTATTATTTTTTTATCTCTCAACCTGTCCAAGAGGCCTGCTGCCCGCCGCACTCGCCGCCGGGCCGGCCCGCACCCCGCCATTGAGACTGAACGGGGATTATTATTTTTTTTAACTCGGCCTCCGGGCCGGGGCGGGCTTCGCCCCCGGTACCTCCAGCCGCTTCTATTTACGCGCGCCGCGTTCCAACATATTCACCCCGGCCAAGAGGCCTATTCCCCGGCCCGCACCCCTCCATTGAGACTGCATGGGAATTATTATTTTTTTATCTCTCAACCTGTCCAAGAGGCCTGCTGCCCGCCGCAATCGCCGCCGGGCCGGCCCGCACCCTGCCATTGAGACTGAACGGGAATTATTATTTTTTTATCTCTCAACCTGTCCAAGAGGCCTGCTGCCCGCCGCACTCGCCGCCGGGCCGGCCCGCACCCTGCCATTGAGACTGAACGGGGATTATTTATTTTTTTAACTTGGCCGCCGGGCCGGGGCGGGCATCGCCCCCGGTACCTCCAGCCGCTACTATTTCCGCGGGCCGTGTTCCAACACTATTCACCCCGGCCAAGAGGCCTATTCCCCGGCCCGCACCCCGCCATTGAGACTGCATGGGAATTATTATTTTTTTATCTCTCAACCTGTCCAAGAGGCCTGCTGCCCGCCGCAATCGCCGCCGGGCCGGCCCGCACCCTGCCATTGAGACTGAACGGGGATTATTTATTTTTTTAACTTGGCCGCCGGGCCGGGGCGGGCATCGCCCCCGGTACCTCCAGCCGCTACTATTTCCGCGGGCCGTGTTCCAACACTATTCACCCCGGCCAAGAGGCCTATTCCCCGGCCCGCACCCCGCCATTGAGACTGCACGGGAATTATTATTTTTTTATCTCTCAACCTGTCCAAGAGGCCTGCTGCCCGCCGCAATCGCCGCCGGGCCGGCCCGCACCCTGCCATTGAGACTGAACGGGGATTATTTATTTTTTTAACTTGGCCGCCGGGCCGGGGCGGGCATCGCCCCCGGTACCTCCAGCCGCTACTATTTCCGCGGGCCGTGTTCCAACACTATTCACCCCGGCCAAGAGGCCTATTCCCCGGCCCGCACCCCGCCATTGAGACTGCACGGGAATTATTATTTTTTTATCTCTCAACCTGTCCAAGAGGCCTGCTGCCCGCCGCACTCGCCGCCGGGCCGGCCCGCACCCCGCCATTGAGACTGAACGGGGATTATTATTTTTTTTAACTCGGCCTCCGGGCCGGGGCGGGCTTCGCCCCCGGTACCTCCAGCCGCTTCTATTTACGCGCGCCGCGTTCCAACATATTCACCCCGGCCAAGAGGCCTATTCCCCGGCCCGCACCCCGCCATTGAGACTGCATGGGAATTATTATTTTTTTATCTCTCAACCTGTCCAAGAGGCCTGCTGCCCGCCGCAATCGCCGCCGGGCCGGCCCGCACCCTGCCATTGAGACTGAACGGGAATTATTATTTTTTTATCTCTCAACCTGTCCAAGAGGCCTGCTGCCCGCCGCACTCGCCGCCGGGCCGGCCCGCACCCTGCCATTGAGACTGAACGGGGATTATTTATTTTTTTAACTTGGCCGCCGGGCCGGGGCGGGCATCGCCCCCGGTACCTCCAGCCGCTACTATTTCCGCGGGCCGTGTTCCAACACTATTCACCCCGGCCAAGAGGCCTATTCCCCGGCCCGCACCCCGCCATTGAGACTGCATGGGAATTATTATTTTTTTATCTCTCAACCTGTCCAAGAGGCCTGCTGCCCGCCGCACTCGCCGCCGGGCCGGCCCGCACCCCGCCATTGAGACTGAACGGGGATTATTATTTTTTTTAACTCGGCCTCCGGGCCGGGGCGGGCTTCGCCCCCGGTACCTCCAGCCGCTTCTATTTACGCGCGCCGCGTTCCAACATATTCACCCCGGCCAAGAGGCCTCTTCCCCGGCCACACTCGTCCGCCGGGCCGGCCCGCACCCCGCCATTGAGACTGCACGGGAATTATTATTTTTTTATCTCTCAACCTGTCCAAGAGGCCTGCTGCCCGCCGCACTCGCCGCCGGGCCGGCCCGCACCCCGCCATTGAGACTGAACGGGGATTATTATTTTTTTTAACTCGGCCTCCGGGCCGGGGCGGGCTTCGCCCCCGGTACCTCCAGCCGCTTCTATTTACGCGCGCCGCGTTCCAACATATTCACCCCGGCCAAGAGGCCTCTTCCCCGGCCACACTCGTCCGCCGGGCCGGCCCGCACCCCGCCATTGAGACTGCACGGGAATTATTATTTTTATATCTCTCAACCTGTCCAAGAGGCCTGCTGCCCGCCGCAATCGCCGCCGGGCCGGCCCGCACCCTGCCATTGAGACTGAACGGGATTATTTATTTTTTTAACTTGGCCGCCGGGCCGGGGCGGGCATCGCCCCCGGTACCTCCAGCCGCTACTATTTCCGCGGGCCGTGTTCCAACACTATTCACCCCGGCCAAGAGGCCTATTCCCCGGCCCGCACCCCGCCATTGAGACTGCATGGGAATTATTATTTTTTTATCTCTCAACCTGTCCAAGAGGCCTGCTGCCCGCCGCAATCGCCGCCGGGCCGGCCCGCACCCTGCCATTGAGACTGAACGGGGATTATTTATTTTTTTAACTTGGCCGCCGGGCCGGGGCGGGCATCGCCCCCGGTACCTCCAGCCGCTACTATTTCCGCGGGCCGTGTTCCAACACTATTCACCCCGGCCAAGAGGCCTATTCCCCGGCCCGCACCCCGCCATTGAGACTGCACGGGAATTATTATTTTTTTATCTCTCAACCTGTCCAAGAGGCCTGCTGCCCGCCGCACTCGCCGCCGGGCCGGCCCGCACCCCGCCATTGAGACTGAACGGGGATTATTATTTTTTTTAACTCGGCGTCCGGGCCGGGGCGGGCTTCGCCCCCGGTACCTCCAGCCGCTTCTATTTACGCGCGCCGCGTTCCAACATATTCACCCCGGCCAAGAGGCCTATTCCCCGGCCCGCACCCCGCCATTGAGACTGCATGGGAATTATTATTTTTTTATCTCTCAACCTGTCCAAGAGGCCTGCTGCCTGCCGCAATCGCCGCCGGGCCGGCCCGCACCCTGCCATTGAGACTGAACGGGAATTATTATTTTTTTATCTCTCAACCTGTCCAAGAGGCCTGCTGCCCGCCGCACTCGCCGCCGGGCCGGCCCGCACCCTGCCATTGAGACTGAACGGGGATTATTTATTTTTTTAACTTGGCCGCCGGCCCGGGGCGGGCATCGCCCCCGGTACCTCCAGCCGCTACTATTTCCGCGGGCCGTGTTCCAACACTATTCACCCCGGCCAAGAGGCCTATTCCCCGGCCCGCACCCCGCCATTGAGACTGCACGGGAATTATTATTTTTTTATCTCTCAACCTGTCCAAGAGGCCTGCTGCCCGCCGCACTCGCCGCCGGGCCGGCCCGCACCCCGCCATTGAGACTGAACGGGGATTATTATTTTTTTTAACTCGGCCTCCGGGCCGGGGCGGGCTTCGCCCCCGGTACCTCCAGCCGCTTCTATTTACGCGCGCCGCGTTCCAACATATTCACCCCGGCCAAGAGGCCTATTCCCCGGCCCGCACCCCGCCATTGAGACTCCATGGGAATTATTATTTTTTTATCTCTCAACCTGTCCAAGAGGCCTGCTGCCCGCCGCAATCGCCGCCGGGCCGGCCCGCACCCTGCCATTGAGACTGAACGGGAATTATTATTTTTTTATCTCTCAACCTGTCCAAGAGGCCTGCTGCCCGCCGCACTCGCCGCCGGGCCGGCCCGCACCCTGCCATTGAGACTGAACGGGGATTATTTATTTTTTTAACTTGGCCGCCGGGCCGGGGCGGGCATCGCCCCCGGTACCTCCAGCCGCTACTATTTCCGCGGGCCGTGTTCCAACACTATTCACCCCGGCCAAGAGGCCTATTCCCCGGCCCGCACCCCACCATTGAGACTGCATGGGAATTATTATTTTTTTATCTCTCAACCTGTCCAAGAGGCCTGCTGCCCGCCGCAATCGCCGCCGGGCCGGCCCGCACCCTGCCATTGAGACTGAACGGGGATTATTTATTTTTTTAACTTGGCCGCCGGGCCGGGGCGGGCATCGCCCCCGGTACCTCCAGCCGCTACTATTTCCGCGGGCCGTGTTCCAACACTATTCACCCCGGCCAAGAGGCCTATTCCCCGGCCCGCACCCCGCCATTGAGACTGCACGGGAATTATTATTTTTTTATCTCTCAACCTGTCCAAGAGGCCTGCTGCCCGCCGCACTCGCCGCCGGGCCGGCCCGCACCCCGCCATTGACACTGAACGGGGATTATTTATTTTTTTAACTTGGCCGCCGGCCCGGGGCGGGCATCGCCCCCGGTACCTCCAGCCGCTACTATTTCCGCGGGCCGTGTTCCAACACTATTCACCCCGGCCAAGAGGCCTATTCCCCGGCCCGCACCCCGCCATTGAGACTGCACGGGAATTATTATTTTTTTATCTCTCAACCTGTCCAAGAGGCCTGCTGCACGCCGCAATCGCCGCCGGGCCGGCCCGCACCCTGCCATTGAGACTGAACGGGGATTATTTATTTTTTTTACTTGGCCGCCGGCCCGGGGCGGGCATCGCCCCCGGTACCTCCAGCCGCTACTATTTCCGCGGGCCGTGTTCCAACACTATTCACCCCGGCCAAGAGGCCTATTCCCCGGCCCGCACCCCGCCATTGAGACTGCATGGGAATTATTATTTTTTTATCTCTCAACCTGTCCAAGAGGCCTGCTGCCCGCCGCAATCGCCGCCGGGCCGGCCCGCACCCTGCCATTGAGACTGAACGGGAATTATTATTTTTTTATCTCTCAACCTGTCCAAGAGGCCTGCTGCCCGCCGCACTCGCACCCCGCCATTGAGACTGAACGGGGATTATTATTTTTTTTAACTCGGCCTCCGGGCCGGGGCGGGCTTCGCCCCCGGTACCTCCAGCCGCTTCTATTTACGCGCGCCGCGTTCCAACATATTCACCCCGGCCAAGAGGCCTATTCCCCGGCCCGCACCCCGCCATTGAGACTGCATGGGAATTATTATTTTTTTATCTCTCAACCTGTCCAAGAGGCCTGCTGCCCGCCGCAATCGCCGCCGGGCCGGCCCGCACCCTGCCATAGAGACTGAACGGGAATTATTATTTTTTTATCTCTCAACCTGTCCAAGAGGCCTGCTGCCCGCCGCACTCGCACCCCGCCATTGAGACTGAACGGGGATTATTATTTTTTTTAACTCGGCCTCCGGGCCGGGGCGGGCTTCGCCCCCGGTACCTCCAGCCGCTTCTATTTACGCGCGCCGCGTTCCAACATATTCACCCCGGCCAAGAGGCCTCTTCCCCGGCCACACTCGTCCGCCGGGCCGGCCCGCACCCCGCCATTGAGACTGCACGGGAATTATTATTTTTATATCTCTCAACCTGTCCAAGAGGCCGGGTGCCCGCCGCAATCGCCGCCGGGCCGGCCCGCACCCTGCCATTGAGACTGAATGGGGATTATTTATTTTTTTAACTTGGCCGCCGGCCCGGGGCGGGCATCGCCCCCGGTACCTCCAGCCGCTACTATTTCCGCGGGCCGTGTTCCAACACTATTCACCCCGGCCAAGAGGCCTATTCCCCGGCCCGCACCCCGCCATTGAGACTGCATGGGAATTATTATTTTTTTATCTCTCAACCTGTCCAAGAGGCCTGCTGCCCGCCGCAATCGCCGCCGGGCCGGCCCGCACCCTGCCATTGAGACTGAACGGGGATTATTTATTTTTTTAACTTGGCCGCCGGGCCGGGGCGGGCATCGCCCCCGGTACCTCCAGCCGCTTCTATTTCCGCGGGCCGTGTTCCAACACTATTCACCCCGGCCAAGAGGCCTATTCCCCGGCCCGCACCCCGCCATTGAGACTGCACGGGAATTATTATTTTTTTATCTCTCAACCTGTCCAAGAGGCCTGCTGCCCGCCGCACTCGCCGCCGGGCCGGCCCGCACCCCGCCATTGAGACTGAACGGGGATTATTATTTTTTTTAACTCGGCGTCCGGCCGGGGCGGGCTTCGCCCCCGGTACCTCCAGCCGCTTCTATTTACGCGCGCCGCGTTCCAACATATTCACCCCGGCCAAGAGGCCTATTCCCCGGCCCGCACCCCGCCATTGAGACTGCATGGGAATTATTATTTTTTTATCTCTCAACCTGTCCAAGAGGCCTGCTGCCCGCCGCAATCGCCGCCGGGCCGGCCCGCACCCTGCCATTGAGACTGAACGGGAATTATTATTTTTTTATCTCTCAACCTGTCCAAGAGGCCTGCTGCCCGCCGCACTCGCCGCCGGGCCGGCCCGCACCCTGCCATTGAGACTGAACGGGGATTATTTATTTTTTTAACTTGGCCGCCGGGCCGGGGCGGGCATCGCCCCCGGTACCTCCAGCCGCTACTATTTCCGCGGGCCGTGTTCCAACACTATTCACCCCGGCCAAGAGGCCTATTCCCCGGCCCGCACCCCGCCATTGAGACTGCACGGGAATTATTATTTTTTTATCTCTCAACCTGTCCAAGAGGCCTGCTGCCCGCCGCAATCGCCGCCGGGCCGGCCCGCACCCTGCCATTGAGACTGAACGGGGATTATTTATTTTTTTAACTTGGCCGCCGGGCCGGGGCGGGCATCGCCCCCGGTACCTCCAGCCGCTACTATTTCCGCTGGCCGTGTTCCAACACTATTCACCCCGGCCAAGAGGCCTATTCCCCGGCCCGCACCCCGCCATTGAGACTGCACGGGAATTATTATTTTTTTATCTCTCAACCTGTCCAAGAGGCCTGCTGCCCGCCGCACTCGCCGCCGGGCCGGCCCGCACCCCGCCATTGAGACTGAACGGGGATTATTATTTTTTTTAACTCGGCCTCCGGGCCGGGGCGGGCTTCGCCCCCGGTACCTCCAGCCGCTTCTATTTACGCGCGCCGCGTTCCAACATATTCACCCCGGCCAAGAGGCCTATTCCCCGGCCCGCACCCCGCCATTGAGACTGCATGGGAATTATTATTTTTTTATCTCTCAACCTGTCCAAGAGGCCTGCTGCCCGCCGCAATCGCCGCCGGGCCGGCCCGCACCCTGCCATTGAGACTGAACGGGAATTATTATTTTTTTATCTCTCAACCTGTCCAAGAGGCCTGCTGCCCGCCGCACTCGCCGCCGGGCCGGCCCGCACCCTGCCATTGAGACTGAACGGGGATTATTTATTTTTTTAACTTGGCCGCCGGGCGGGGCGGGCATCGCCCCCGGTACCTCCAGCCGCTACTATTTCCGCGGGCCGTGTTCCAACACTATTCACCCCGGCCAAGAGGCCTATTCCCCGGCCCGCACCCCGCCATTGAGACTGCACGGGAATTATTATTTTTTTATCTCTCAACCTGTCCAAGAGGCCTGCTGCCCGCCGCAATCGCCGCCGGGCCGGCCCGCACCCTGCCATTGAGACTGAACGGGGATTATTTATTTTTTTAACTTGGCCGCCGGCCCGGGGCGGGCATCGCCCCCGGTACCTCCAGCCGCTACTATTTCCGCGGGCCGTGTTCCAACACTATTCACCCCGGCCAAGAGGCCTATTCCCCGGCCCGCACCCCGCCATTGAGACTGCATGGGAATTATTATTTTTTTATCTCTCAACCTGTCCAAGAGGCCTGCTGCCCGCCGCAATCACCGCCGGGCCGGCCCGCACCCTGCCATTGAGACTGAACGGGAATTATTATTTTTTTATCTCTCAACCTGTCCAAGAGGCCTGCTGCCCACCGCACTCGCCGCCGGGCCGGCCCGCACCCTGCCATTGAGACTGAACGGGGATTATTTATTTTTTTAACTTGGCCGCCGGCCCGGGGCGGGCATCGCCCCCGGTACCTCCAGCCGCTACTATTTCCGCGGGCCGTGTTCCAACACTATTCACCCCGGCCAAGAGGCCTATTCCCCGGCCCGCACCCCGCCATTGAGACTGCACGGGAATTATTATTTTTTTATCTCTCAACCTGTCCAAGAGGCCTGCTGCCCGCCGCAATCGCCGCCGGGCCGGCCCGCACCCTGCCATTGAGACTGAACGGGGATTATTTATTTTTTTAACTTGGCCGCCGGGCCGGGGCGGGCATCGCCCCCGGTACCTCCAGCCGCTACTATTTCCGCGGGCCGTGTTCCAACACTATTCACCCCGGCCAAGAGGCCTATTCCCCGGCCCGCACCCCGCCATTGAGACTGCACGGGAATTATTATTTTTTTATCTCTCAACCTGTCCAAGAGGCCTGCTGCCCGCCGCACTCGCCGCCGGGCCGGCCCGCACCCCGCCATTGAGACTGAACGGGGATTATTATTTTTTTTAACTCGGCCTCCGGGCCGGGGCGGGCTTCGCCCCCGGTACCTCCAGCCGCTTCTATTTACGCGCGCCGCGTTCCAACATATTCACCCCGGCCAAGAGGCCTATTCCCCGGCCCACACCCCGCCATTGAGACTGCATGGGAATTATTATTTTTTTATCTCTCAACCTGTCCAAGTGGCCTGCTGCCCGCCGCAATCGCCACCGGGCCGGCCCGCACCCTGCCATTGAGACTGATCGGGAATTATTATTTTTTTATCTCTCAACCTGTCCAAGAGGCCTGCTGCCCGCCGCACTCGCCGCCGGGCCGGCCCGCACCCCGCCATTGACACTGAACGGGGATTATTTATTTTTTTAACTTGGCCGCCGGCCCGGGGCGGGCATCGCCCCCGGTACCTCCAGCCGCTACTATTTCCGCGGGCCGTGTTCCAACACTATTCACCCCGGCCAAGAGGCCTATTCACCGGCCCGCACCCCGCCATTGAGACTGCACGGGAATTATTATTTTTTTATCTCTCAACCTGTCCAAGAGGCCTGCTGCACGCCGCAATCGCCGCCGGGCCCTCCCGCACCCTGCCATTGAGACTGAACGGGGATTATTTATTTTTTTAACTTGGCCGCCGGCCCGGGGCGGGCATCGCCCCCGGTACCTCCAGCCGCTACTATTTCCGCGGGCCGTGTTCCAACACTATTCACCCCGGCCAAGAGGCCTATTCCCCGGCCCGCACCCCGCCATTGAGACTGCATGGGAATTATTATTTTTTTATCTCTCAACCTGTCCAAGAGGCCTGCTGCCCGCCGCACTCGCACCCCGCCATTGAGACTGAACGGGGATTATTATTTTTTTTAACTCGGCCTCCGGGCCGGGGCGGGCTTCGCCCCCGGTACCTCCAGCCGCTTCTATTTACGCGCGCCGCGTTCCAACATATTCACCCCGGCCAAGAGGCCTATTCCCCGGCCCGCACCCCGCCATTGAGACTGCATGGGAATTATTATTTTTTTATCTCTCAACCTGTCCAAGAGGCCTGCTGCCCGCCGCAATCGCCGCCGGGCCGGCCCGCACCCTGCCATAGAGACTGAACGGGAATTATTATTTTTTTATCTCTCAACCTGTCCAAGAGGCCTGCTGCCCGCCGCACTCGCACCCCGCCATTGAGACTGAACGGGGATTATTATTTTTTTTAACTCGGCCTCCGGGCCGGGGCGGGCTTCGCCCCCGGTACCTCCAGCCGCTTCTATTTACGCGCGCGTTCCAACATATTCACCCCGGCCAAGAGGCCTCTTCCCCGGCCACACTCGTCCGCCGGGCCGGCCCGCACCCCGCCATTGAGACTGCACGGGAATTATTATTTTTATATCTCTCAACCTGTCCAAGAGGCCGGGTGCCCGCCGCAATCGCCGCCGGGCCGGCCCGCACCCTGCCATTGAGACTGAATGGGGATTATTTATTTTTTTAACTTGGCCGCCGGCCCGGGGCGGGCATCGCCCCCGGTACCTCCAGCCGCTACTATTTCCGCGGGCCGTGTTCCAACACTATTCACCCCGGCCAAGAGGCCTATTCCCCGGCCCGCACCCCGCCATTGAGACTGCATGGGAATTATTATTTTTTTATCTCTCAACCTGTCCAAGAGGCCTGCTGCCCGCCGCAATCGCCGCCGGGCCGGCCCGCACCCTGCCATTGAGACTGAACGGGGATTATTTATTTTTTTAACTTGGCCGCCGGGCCGGGGCGGGCATCGCCCCCGGTACCTCCAGCCGCTTCTATTTCCGCGGGCCGTGTTCCAACACTATTCACCCCGGCCAAGAGGCCTATTCCCCGGCCCGCACCCCGCCATTGAGACTGCACGGGAATTATTATTTTTTTATCTCTCAACCTGTCCAAGAGGCCTGCTGCCCGCCGCACTCGCCGCCGGGCCGGCCCGCACCCCGCCATTGAGACTGAACGGGGATTATTATTTTTTTTAACTCGGCGTCCGGCCGGGGCGGGCTTCGCCCCCGGTACCTCCAGCCGCTTCTATTTACGCGCGCCGCGTTCCAACATATTCACCCCGGCCAAGAGGCCTATTCCCCGGCCCGCACCCCTCCATTGAGACTGCATGGGAATTATTATTTTTTTATCTCTCAACCTGTCCAAGAGGCCTGCTGCCCGCCGCAATCGCCGCCGGGCCGGCCCGCACCCTGCCATTGAGACTGAACGGGAATTATTATTTTTTTATCTCTCAACCTGTCCAAGAGGCCTGCTGCCCGCCGCACTCGCCGCCGGGCCGGCCCGCACCCTGCCATTGAGACTGAACGGGGATTATTTATTTTTTTAACTTGGCCGCCGGCCCGGGGCGGGCATCGCCCCCGGTACCTCCAGCCGCTACTATTTCCGCGGGCCGTGTTCCAACACTATTCACCCCGGCCAAGAGGCCTATTCCCCGGCCCGCACCCCGCCATTGAGACTGCACGGGAATTATTATTTTTTTATCTCTCAACCTGTCCAAGAGGCCTGCTGCCCGCCGCACTCGCCGCCGGGCCGGCCCGCACCCCGCCATTGAGACTGAACGGGGATTATTATTTTTTTTAACTCGGCCTCCGGGCCGGGGCGGGCTTCGCCCCCGGTACCTCCAGCCGCTTCTATTTACGCGCGCCGCGTTCCAACATATTCACCCCGGCCAAGAGGCCTATTCCCCGGCCCGCACCCCGCCATTGAGACTGCATGGGAATTATTATTTTTTTATCTCTCAACCTGTCCAAGAGGCCTGCTGCCCGCCGCAATCGCCGCCGGGCCGGCCCGCACCCTGCCATTGAGACTGAACGGGAATTATTATTTTTTTATCTCTCAACCTGTCCAAGAGGCCTGCTGCCCGCCGCACTCGCCGCCGGGCCGGCCCGCACCCTGCCATTGAGACTGAACGGGGATTATTTATTTTTTTAACTTGGCCGCCGACCCGGGGCGGGCATCGCCCCCGGTACCTCCAGCCGCTACTATTTCCGCGGGCCGTGTTCCAACACTATTCACCCCGGCCAAGAGGCCTATTCCCCGGCCCGCACCCCGCCATTGAGACTGCATGGGAATTATTATTTTTTTATCTCTCAACCTGTCCAAGAGGCCTGCTGCCCGCCGCAATCGCCGCCGGGCCGGCCCGAACCCTGCCATTGAGACTGAACGGGGATTATTTATTTTTTTAACTTGGCCGCCGGGCCGGGGCGGGCATCGCCCCCGGTACCTCCAGCCGCTACTATTTCCGCGGGCCGTGTTCCAACACTATTCACCCCGGCCAAGAGGCCTATTCCCCGGCCAGCACCCCGCCATTGAGACTGCACGGGAATTATTATTTTTTTATCTCTCAACCTGTCCAAGAGGCCTGCTGCCCGCCGCACTCGCCGCCGGGCCGGCCCGCACCCCGCCATTGAGACTGAACGGGGATTATTATTTTTTTTAACTCGGCGTCCGGGCCGGGGCGGGCTTCGCCCCCGGTACCTCCAGCCGCTTCTATTTACGCGCGCCGCGTTCCAACATATTCACCCCGGCCAAGAGGCCTATTCCCCGGCCCGCACCCCGCCATTGAGACTGCATGGGAATTATTATTTTTTTATCTCTCAACCTGTCCAAGAGGCCTGCTGCCCGCCGCAATCGCCGCCGGGCCGGCCCGCACCCTGCCATTGAGACTGAACGGGAATTATTATTTTTTTATCTCTCAACCTGTCCAAGAGGCCTGCTGCCCGCCGCACTCGCCGCCGGGCCGGCCCGCACCCTGCCATTGAGACTGAACGGGGATTATTTATTTTTTTAACTTGGCCGCCGGCCCGGGGCGGGCATCGCCCCCGGTACCTCCGGCCGCTACTATTTCCGCGGGCCGTGTTCCAACACTATTCACCCCGGCCAAGAGGCCTATTCCCCGGCCCGCACCCCGCCATTGAGACTGCACGGGAATTATTATTTTTTTATCTCTCAACCTGTCCAAGAGGCCTGCTGCCCGCCGCAATCGCCGCCGGGCCGGCCCGCACCCTGCCATTGAGACTGAACGGGGATTATTTATTTTTTTAACTTGGCCGCCGGGCCGGGGCGGGCATCGCCCCCGGTACCTCCAGCCGCTAATATTTCCGCGGGCCGTGTGCCAACACTATTCACCCCGGCCAAGAGGCCTATTCCCCGGCCCGCACCCCGCCATTGAGACTGCACGGGAATTATTATTTTTTTATCTCTCAACCTGTCCAAGAGGCCTGCTGCCCGCCGCACTCGCCGCCGGGCCGGCCCCGCACCCCGCCATTGAGACTGAACGGGGATTATTATTTTTTTTAACTCGGCCTCCGGGCCGGGGCGGGCTTCGCCCCCGGTACCTCCAGCCGCTTCTATTTACGCGCGCCGCGTTCCAACATATTCACCCCGGCCAAGAGGCCTATTCCCCGGCCCGCACCCCGCCATTGAGACTGAATGGGAATTATTATTTTTTTATCTCTCAACCTGTCCAAGAGGCCTGCTGCCCGCCGCAATCGCCGCCGGGCCGGCCCGCACCCTGCCATTGAGACTGAACGGGAATTATTATTTTTTTATCTCTCAACCTGTCCAAGAGGCCTGCTGCCCGCCGCACTCGCCGCCGGGCCGGCCCGCACCCTGCCATTGAGACTGAACGGGGATTATTTATTTTTTTAACTTGGCCGCCGGGCCGGGGCGGGCATCGCCCCCGGTACCTCCAGCCGCTACTATTTCCGCGGGCCGTGTTCCAACACTATTCACCCCGGCCAAGAGGCCTATTCCCCGGCCCGCACCCCGCCATTGAGACTGCACGGGAATTATTATTTTTTTATCTCTCAACCTGTCCAAGAGGCCTGCTGCCCGCCGCAATCGCCGCCGGGCCGGCCCGCACCCTGCCATTGAGACTGAACGGGAATTATTATTTTTTTATCTCTCAACCTGTCCAAGAGGCCTGCTGCCCACCGCACTCGCCGCCGGGCCGGCCCGCACCCTGCCATTGAGACTGAACGGGGATTATTTATTTTTTTAACTTGGCCGCCGACCCGGGGCGGGCATCGCCCCCGGTACCTCCAGCCGCTACTATTTCCGCGGGCCGTGTTCCAACACTATTCACCCCGGCCAAGAGGCCTATTCCCCGGCCCGCACCCCGCCATTGAGACTGCATGGGAATTATTATTTTTTTATCTCTCAACCTGTCCAAGAGGCCTGCTGCCCGCCGCAATCGCCGCCGGGCCGGCCCGAACCCTGCCATTGAGACTGAACGGGGATTATTTATTTTTTTAACTTGGCCGCCGGGCCGGGGCGGGCATCGCCCCCGGTACCTCCAGCCGCTACTATTTCCGCGGGCCGTGTTCCAACACTATTCACCCCGGCCAAGAGGCCTATTCCCCGGCCAGCACCCGGCCATTGAGACTGCACGGGAATTATTATTTTTTTATCTCTCAACCTGTCCAAGAGGCCTGCTGCCCGCCGCACTCGCCGCCGGGCCGGCCCGCACCCCGCCATTGAGACTGAACGGGGATTATTATTTTTTTTAACTCGGCGTCCGGGCCGGGGCGGGCTTCGCCCCCGGTACCTCCAGCCGCTTCTATTTACGCGCGCCGCGTTCCAACATATTCACCCCGGCCAAGAGGCCTATTCCCCGGCCCGCACCCCGCCATTGAGACTGCATGGGAATTATTATTTTTTTATCTCTCAACCTGTCCAAGAGGCCTGCTGCCCGCCGCAATCGCCGCCGGGCCGGCCCGCACCCTGCCATTGAGACTGAACGGGAATTATTATTTTTTTATCTCTCAACCTGTCCAAGAGGCCTGCTGCCCGCCGCACTCGCCGCCGGGCCGGCCCGCACCCTGCCATTGAGACTGAACGGGGATTATTTATTTTTTTAACTTGGCCGCCGGCCCGGGGCGGGCATCGCCCCCGGTACCTCCAGCCGCTACTATTTCCGCGGGCCGTGTTCCAACACTATTCACCCCGGCCAAGAGGCCTATTCCCCGGCCCGCACCCCGCCATTGAGACTGCACGGGAATTATTATTTTTTTATCTCTCAACCTGTCCAAGAGGCCTGCTGCCCGCCGCAATCGCCGCCGGGCCGGCCCGCACCCTGCCATTGAGACTGAACGGGGATTATTTATTTTTTTAACTTGGCCGCCGGGCCGGGGCGGGCATCGCCCCCGGTACCTCCAGCCGCTAATATTTCCGCGGGCCGTGTGCCAACACTATTCACCCCGGCCAAGAGGCCTATTCCCCGGCCCGCACCCCGCCATTGAGACTGCACGGGAATTATTATTTTTTTATCTCTCAACCTGTCCAAGAGGCCTGCTGCCCGCCGCACTCGCCGCCGGGCCGGCCCCGCACCCCGCCATTGAGACTGAACGGGGATTATTATTTTTTTTAACTCGGCCTCCGGGCCGGGGCGGGCTTCGCCCCCGGTACCTCCAGCCGCTTCTATTTACGCGCGCCGCGTTCCAACATATTCACCCCGGCCAAGAGGCCTATTCCCCGGCCCGCACCCCGCCATTGAGACTGAATGGGAATTATTATTTTTTTATCTCTCAACCTGTCCAAGAGGCCTGCTGCCCGCCGCAATCGCCGCCGGGCCGGCCCGCACCCTGCCATTGAGACTGAACGGGAATTATTATTTTTTTATCTCTCAACCTGTCCAAGAGGCCTGCTGCCCGCCGCACTCGCCGCCGGGCCGGCCCGCACCCTGCCATTGAGACTGAACGGGGATTATTTATTTTTTTAACTTGGCCGCCGGCCCGGGGCGGGCATCGCCCCCGGTACCTCCAGCCGCTACTATTTCCGCGGGCCGTGTTCCAACACTATTCACCCCGGCCAAGAGGCCTATTCCCCGGCCCGCACCCCGCCATTGAGACTGCACGGGAATTATTATTTTTTTATCTCCCAACCTGTCCAAGAGGCCTGCTGCCCGCCGCACTCGCCGCCGGGCCGGCCCGCACCCCGCCATTGAGACTGAACGGGGATTATTTTTTTTTTTAACTCGGCCTCCGGGCCGGGGCGGGCTTCGCCCCCGGTACCTCCAGCCGCTTCTATTTACGCGCGCCGCGTTCCAACATATTCACCCCGGCCAAGAGGCCTATTCCCCGGCCCGCACCCCTCCATTGAGACTGCATGGGAATTATTATTTTTTTATCTCTCAACCTGTCCAAGAGGCCTGCTGCCCGCCGCAATCGCCGCCGGGCCGGCCCGCACCCTGCCATTGAGACTGAACGGGAATTATTATTTTTTTATCTCTCAACCTGTCCAAGAGGCCTGCTGCCCGCTGCACTCGCCGCCGGGCCGGCCCGCACCCTGCCATTGAGACTGAACGGGGATTATTTATTTTTTTAACTTGGCCGCCGGGCCGGGGCGGGCATCGCCCCCGGTACCTCCAGCCGCTACTATTTCCGCGGGCCGTGTTCCAACACTATTCACCCCGGCCAAGAGGCCTATTCCCCGGCCCGCACCCCGCCATTGAGACTGCATGGGAATTATTATTTTTTTATCTCTCAACCTGTCCAAGAGGCCTGCTGCCCGCCGCAATCGCCGCCGGGCCGGCCCGCACCCTGCCATTGAGACTGAACGGGGATTATTTATTTTTTTAACTTGGCCGCCGGGCCGGGGCGGGCATCGCCCCCGGTACCTCCAGCCGCTACTATTTCCGCGGGCCGTGTTCCAACACTATTCACCCCGGCCAAGAGGCCTATTCCCCGGCCCGCACCCCGCCATTGAGACTGCACGGGAATTATTATTTTTTTATCTCTCAACCTGTCCAAGAGGCCTGCTGCCCGCCGCAATCGCCGCCGGGCCGGCCCGCACCCTGCCATTGAGACTGAACGGGGATTATTTATTTTTTTAACTTGGCCGCCGGGCCGGGGCGGGCATCGCCCCCGGTACCTCCAGCCGCTACTATTTCCGCGGGCCGTGTTCCAACACTATTCACCCCGGCCAAGAGGCCTATTCCCCGGCCCGCACCCCGCCATTGAGACTGCACGGGAATTATTATTTTTTTATCTCTCAACCTGTCCAAGAGGCCTGCTGCCCGCCGCACTCGCCGCCGGGCCGGCCCGCACCCCGCCATTGAGACTGAACGGGGATTATTATTTTTTTTAACTCGGCCTCCGGGCCGGGGCGGGCTTCGCCCCCGGTACCTCCAGCCGCTTCTATTTACGCGTGCCGCGTTCCAACATATTCACCCCGGCCAAGAGGCCTATTCCCCGGCCCGCACCCCGCCATTGAGACTGCATGGGAATTATTATTTTTTTATCTCTCAACCTGTCCAAGAGGCCTGCTGCCCGCCGCAATCGCCGCCGGGCCGGCCCGCACCCTGCCATTGAGACTGAACGGGAATTATTATTTTTTTATCTCTCAACCTGTCCAAGAGGCCTGCTGCCCGCCGCACTCGCCGCCGGGCCGGCCCGCACCCTGCCATTGAGACTGAACGGGGATTATTTATTTTTTTAACTTGGCCGCCGGGCCGGGGCGGGCATCGCCCCCGGTACCTCCAGCCGCTACTATTTCCGCGGGCCGTGTTCCAACACTATTCACCCCGGCCAAGAGGCCTATTCCCCGGCCCGCACCCCGCCATTGAGACTGCATGGGAATTATTATTTTTTTATCTCTCAACCTGTCCAAGAGGCCTGCTGCCCGCCGCACTCGCCGCCGGGCCGGCCCGCACCCCGCCATTGAGACTGAACGGGGATTATTATTTTTTTTAACTCGGCCTCCGGGCCGGGGCGGGCTTCGCCCCCGGTACCTCCAGCCGCTTCTATTTACGCGCGCCGCGTTCCAACATATTCACCCCGGCCAAGAGGCCTCTTCCCCGGCCACACTCGTCCGCCGGGCCGGCCCGCACCCCGCCATTGAGACTGCACGGGAATTATTATTTTTTTATCTCTCAACCTGTCCAAGAGGCCTGCTGCCCGCCGCACTCGCCGCCGGGCCGGCCCGCACCCCGCCATTGAGACTGAACGGGGATTATTATTTTTTTTAACTCGGCCTCCGGGCGGGGCGGGCTTCGCCCCCGGTACCTCCAGCCGCTTCTATTTACGCGCGCCGCGTTCCAACATATTCACCCCGGCCAAGAGGCCTCTTCCCCGGCCACACTCGTCCGCCGGGCCGGCCCGCACCCCGCCATTGAGACTGCACGGGAATTATTATTTTTATATCTCTCAACCTGTCCAAGAGGCCTGCTGCCCGCCGCAATCGCCGCCGGGCCGGCCCGCACCCTGCCATTGAGACTGAACGGGATTATTTATTTTTTTAACTTGGCCGCCGGGCCGGGGCGGGCATCGCCCCCGGTACCTCCAGCCGCTACTATTTCCGCGGGCCGTGTTCCAACACTATTCACCCCGGCCAAGAGGCCTATTCCCCGGCCCGCACCCCGCCATTGAGACTGCATGGGAATTATTATTTTTTTATCTCTCAACCTGTCCAAGAGGCCTGCTGCCCGCCGCAATCGCCGCCGGGCCGGCCCGCACCCTGCCATTGAGACTGAACGGGGATTATTTATTTTTTTAACTTGGCCGCCGGGCCGGGGCGGGCATCGCCCCCGGTACCTCCAGCCGCTACTATTTCCGCGGGCCGTGTTCCAACACTATTCACCCCGGCCAAGAGGCCTATTCCCCGGCCCGCACCCCGCCATTGAGACTGCACGGGAATTATTATTTTTTTATCTCTCAACCTGTCCAAGAGGCCTGCTGCCCGCCGCACTCGCCGCCGGGCCGGCCCGCACCCCGCCATTGAGACTGAACGGGGATTATTATTTTTTTTAACTCGGCGTCCGGGCCGGGGCGGGCTTCGCCCCCGGTACCTCCAGCCGCTTCTATTTACGCGCGCCGCGTTCCAACATATTCACCCCGGCCAAGAGGCCTATTCCCCGGCCCGCACCCCGCCATTGAGACTGCATGGGAATTATTATTTTTTTATCTCTCAACCTGTCCAAGAGGCCTGCTGCCTGCCGCAATCGCCGCCGGGCCGGCCCGCACCCTGCCATTGAGACTGAACGGGAATTATTATTTTTTTATCTCTCAACCTGTCCAAGAGGCCTGCTGCCCGCCGCACTCGCCGCCGGGCCGGCCCGCACCCTGCCATTGAGACTGAACGGGGATTATTTATTTTTTTAACTTGGCCGCCGGCCCGGGGCGGGCATCGCCCCCGGTACCTCCAGCCGCTACTATTTCCGCGGGCCGTGTTCCAACACTATTCACCCCGGCCAAGAGGCCTATTCCCCGGCCCGCACCCCGCCATTGAGACTGCACGGGAATTATTATTTTTTTATCTCTCAACCTGTCCAAGAGGCCTGCTGCCCGCCGCACTCGCCGCCGGGCCGGCCCGCACCCCGCCATTGAGACTGAACGGGGATTATTATTTTTTTTAACTCGGCCTCCGGGCCGGGGCGGGCTTCGCCCCCGGTACCTCCAGCCGCTTCTATTTACGCGCGCCGCGTTCCAACATATTCACCCCGGCCAAGAGGCCTATTCCCCGGCCCGCACCCCGCCATTGAGACTCCATGGGAATTATTATTTTTTTATCTCTCAACCTGTCCAAGAGGCCTGCTGCCCGCCGCAATCGCCGCCGGGCCGGCCCGCACCCTGCCATTGAGACTGAACGGGAATTATTATTTTTTTATCTCTCAACCTGTCCAAGAGGCCTGCTGCCCGCCGCACTCGCACCCCGCCATTGAGACTGAACGGGGATTATTATTTTTTTTAACTCGGCCTCCGGGCCGGGGCGGGCTTCGCCCCCGGTACCTCCAGCCGCTTCTATTTACGCGCGCCGCGTTCCAACATATTCACCCCGGCCAAGAGGCCTATTCCCCGGCCCGCACCCCGCCATTGAGACTGCATGGGAATTATTATTTTTTTATCTCTCAACCTGTCCAAGAGGCCTGCTGCCCGCCGCAATCGCCGCCGGGCCGGCCCGCACCCTGCCATAGAGACTGAACGGGAATTATTATTTTTTTATCTCTCAACCTGTCCAAGAGGCCTGCTGCCCGCCGCACTCGCACCCCGCCATTGAGACTGAACGGGGATTATTATTTTTTTTAACTCGGCCTCCGGGCCGGGGCGGGCTTCGCCCCCGGTACCTCCAGCCGCTTCTATTTACGCGCGCCGCGTTCCAACATATTCACCCCGGCCAAGAGGCCTCTTCCCCGGCCACACTCGTCCGCCGGGCCGGCCCGCACCCCGCCATTGAGACTGCACGGGAATTATTATTTTTATATCTCTCAACCTGTCCAAGAGGCCGGGTGCCCGCCGCAATCGCCGCCGGGCCGGCCCGCACCCTGCCATTGAGACTGAATGGGGATTATTTATTTTTTTAACTTGGCCGCCGGCCCGGGGCGGGCATCGCCCCCGGTACCTCCAGCCGCTACTATTTCCGCGGGCCGTGTTCCAACACTATTCACCCCGGCCAAGAGGCCTATTCCCCGGCCCGCACCCCGCCATTGAGACTGCATGGGAATTATTATTTTTTTATCTCTCAACCTGTCCAAGAGGCCTGCTGCCCGCCGCAATCGCCGCCGGGCCGGCCCGCACCCTGCCATTGAGACTGAACGGGGATTATTTATTTTTTTAACTTGGCCGCCGGGCCGGGGCGGGCATCGCCCCCGGTACCTCCAGCCGCTTCTATTTCCGCGGGCCGTGTTCCAACACTATTCACCCCGGCCAAGAGGCCTATTCCCCGGCCCGCACCCCGCCATTGAGACTGCACGGGAATTATTATTTTTTTATCTCTCAACCTGTCCAAGAGGCCTGCTGCCCGCCGCACTCGCCGCCGGGCCGGCCCGCACCCCGCCATTGAGACTGAACGGGGATTATTATTTTTTTTAACTCGGCGTCCGGCCGGGGCGGGCTTCGCCCCCGGTACCTCCAGCCGCTTCTATTTACGCGCGCCGCGTTCCAACATATTCACCCCGGCCAAGAGGCCTATTCCCCGGCCCGCACCCCGCCATTGAGACTGCATGGGAATTATTATTTTTTTATCTCTCAACCTGTCCAAGAGGCCTGCTGCCCGCCGCAATCGCCGCCGGGCCGGCCCGCACCCTGCCATTGAGACTGAACGGGAATTATTATTTTTTTATCTCTCAACCTGTCCAAGAGGCCTGCTGCCCGCCGCACTCGCCGCCGGGCCGGCCCGCACCCTGCCATTGAGACTGAACGGGGATTATTTATTTTTTTAACTTGGCCGCCGGGCCGGGGCGGACATCGCCCCCGGTACCTCCAGCCGCTACTATTTCCGCGGGCCGTGTTCCAACACTATTCACCCCGGCCAAGAGGCCTATTCCCCGGCCCGCACCCCGCCATTGAGACTGCACGGGAATTATTATTTTTTTATCTCTCAACCTGTCCAAGAGGCCTGCTGCCCGCCGCAATCGCCGCCGGGCCGGCCCGCACCCTGCCATTGAGACTGAACGGGAATTATTATTTTTTTATCTCTCAACCTGTCCAAGAGGCCTGCTGCCCACCGCACTCGCCGCCGGGCCGGCCCGCACCCTGCCATTGAGACTGAACGGGGATTATTTATTTTTTTAACTTGGCCGCCGGCCCGGGGCGGGCATCGCCCCCGGTACCTCCAGCCGCTACTATTTCCGCGGGCCGTGTTCCAACACTATTCACCCCGGCCAAGAGGCCTATTCCCCGGCCCGCACCCCGCCATTGAGACTGCATGGGAATTATTATTTTTTTATCTCTCAACCTGTCCAAGAGGCCTGCTGCCCGCCGCAATCGCCGCCGGGCCGGCCCGCACCCTGCCATTGAGACTGAACGGGGATTATTTATTTTTTTAACTTGGCCGCCGGGCCGGGGCGGGCATCGCCCCCGGTACCTCCAGCCGCTACTATTTCCGCGGGCCGTGTTCCAACACTATTCACCCCGGCCAAGAGGCCTATTCCCCGGCCAGCACCCCGCCATTGAGACTGCACGGGAATTATTATTTTTTTATCTCTCAACCTGTCCAAGAGGCCTGCTGCCCGCCGCACTCGCCGCCGGGCCGGCCCGCACCCCGCCATTGAGACTGAACGGGGATTATTATTTTTTTTAACTCGGCGTCCGGGCCGGGGCGGGCTTCGCCCCCGGTACCTCCAGCCGCTTCTATTTACGCGCGCCGCGTTCCAACATATTCACCCCGGCCAAGAGGCCTATTCCCCGGCCCGCACCCCGCCATTGAGACTGCATGGGAATTATTATTTTTTTATCTCTCAACCTGTCCAAGAGGCCTGCTGCCCGCCGCAATCGCCGCCGGGCCGGCCCGCACCCTGCCATTGAGACTGAACGGGAATTATTATTTTTTTATCTCTCAACCTGTCCAAGAGGCCTGCTGCCCGCCGCACTCGCCGCCGGGCCGGCCCGCACCCTGCCATTGAGACTGAACGGGGATTATTTATTTTTTTAACTTGGCCGCCGGCCCGGGGCGGGCATCGCCCCCGGTACCTCCAGCCGCTACTATTTCCGCGGGCCGTGTTCCAACACTATTCACCCCGGCCAAGAGGCCTATTCCCCGGCCCGCACCCCGCCATTGAGACTGCACGGGAATTATTATTTTTTTATCTCTCAACCTGTCCAAGAGGCCTGCTGCCCGCCGCACTCGCCGCCGGGCCGGCCCCGCACCCCGCCATTGAGACTGAACGGGGATTATTATTTTTTTTAACTCGGCCTCCGGGCCGGGGCGGGCTTCGCCCCCGGTACCTCCAGCCGCTTCTATTTACGCGCGCCGCGTTCCAACATATTCACCCCGGCCAAGAGGCCTATTCCCCGGCCCGCACCCCGCCATTGAGACTGAATGGGAATTATTATTTTTTTATCTCTCAACCTGTCCAAGAGGCCTGCTGCCCGCCGCAATCGCCGCCGGGCCGGCCCGCACCCTGCCATTGAGACTGAACGGGAATTATTATTTTTTTATCTCTCAACCTGTCCAAGAGGCCTGCTGCCCGCCGCACTCGCCGCCGGGCCGGCCCGCACCCTGCCATTGAGACTGAACGGGGATTATTTATTTTTTTAACTTGGCCGCCGGCCCGGGGCGGGCATCGCCCCCGGTACCTCCAGCCGCTACTATTTCCGCGGGCCGTGTTCCAACACTATTCACCCCGGCCAAGAGGCCTATTCCCCGGCCCGCACCCCGCCATTGAGACTGCACGGGAATTATTATTTTTTTATCTCTCAACCTGTCCAAGAGGCCTGCTGCCCGCCGCAATCGCCGCCGGGCCGGCCCGCACCCTGCCATTGAGACTGAACGGGGATTATTTATTTTTTTAACTTGGCCGCCGGGCCGGGTGGGGCATCGCCCCCGGTACCTCCAGCCGCTACTATTTCCGCGGGCCGTGTTCCAACACTATTCACCCCGGCCAAGAGGCCTATTCCCCGGCCCGCACCCCGCCATTGAGACTGCACGGGAATTATTATTTTTTTATCTCCCAACCTGTCCAAGAGGCCTGCTGCCCGCCGCACTCGCCGCCGGGCCGGCCCGCACCCCGCCATTGAGACTGAACGGGGATTATTTTTTTTTTTAACTCGGCCTCCGGGCCGGGGCGGGCTTCGCCCCCGGTACCTCCAGCCGCTTCTATTTACGCGCGCCGCGTTCCAACATATTCACCCCGGCCAAGAGGCCTATTCCCCGGCCCGCACCCCTCCATTGAGACTGCATGGGAATTATTATTTTTTTATCTCTCAACCTGTCCAAGAGGCCTGCTGCCCGCCGCAATCGCCGCCGGGCCGGCCCGCACCCTGCCATTGAGACTGAACGGGAATTATTATTTTTTTATCTCTCAACCTGTCCAAGAGGCCTGCTGCCCGCCGCACTCGCCGCCGGGCCGGCCCGCACCCTGCCATTGAGACTGAACGGGGATTATTTATTTTTTTAACTTGGCCGCCGGGCCGGGGCGGGCATCGCCCCCGGTACCTCCAGCCGCTACTATTTCCGCGGGCCGTGTTCCAACACTATTCACCCCGGCCAAGAGGCCTATTCCCCGGCCCGCACCCCGCCATTGAGACTGCATGGGAATTATTATTTTTTTATCTCTCAACCTGTCCAAGAGGCCTGCTGCCCGCCGCAATCGCCGCCGGGCCGGCCCGCACCCTGCCATTGAGACTGAACGGGGATTATTTATTTTTTTAACTTGGCCGCCGGGCCGGGGCGGGCATCGCCCCCGGTACCTCCAGCCGCTACTATTTCCGCGGGCCGTGTTCCAACACTATTCACCCCGGCCAAGAGGCCTATTCCCCGGCCCGCACCCCGCCATTGAGACTGCACGGGAATTATTATTTTTTTATCTCTCAACCTGTCCAAGAGGCCTGCTGCCCGCCGCAATCGCCGCCGGGCCGGCCCGCACCCTGCCATTGAGACTGAACGGGGATTATTTATTTTTTTAACTTGGCCGCCGGGCCGGGGCGGGCATCGCCCCCGGTACCTCCAGCCGCTACTATTTCCGCGGGCCGTGTTCCAACACTATTCACCCCGGCCAAGAGGCCTATTCCCCGGCCCGCACCCCGCCATTGAGACTGCACGGGAATTATTATTTTTTTATCTCTCAACCTGTCCAAGAGGCCTGCTGCCCGCCGCACTCGCCGCCGGGCCGGCCCGCACCCCGCCATTGAGACTGAACGGGGATTATTATTTTTTTTAACTCGGCCTCCGGGCCGGGGCGGGCTTCGCCCCCGGTACCTCCAGCCGCTTCTATTTACGCGCGCCGCGTTCCAACATATTCACCCCGGCCAAGAGGCCTATTCCCCGGCCCGCACCCCGCCATTGAGACTGCATGGGAATTATTATTTTTTTATCTCTCAACCTGTCCAAGAGGCCTGCTGCCCGCCGCAATCGCCGCCGGGCCGGCCCGCACCCTGCCATTGAGACTGAACGGGAATTATTATTTTTTTATCTCTCAACCTGTCCAAGAGGCCTGCTGCCCGCCGCACTCGCCGCCGGGCCGGCCCGCACCCTGCCATTGAGACTGAACGGGGATTATTTATTTTTTTAACTTGGCCGCCGGGCCGGGGCGGGCATCGCCCCCGGTACCTCCAGCCGCTACTATTTCCGCGGGCCGTGTTCCAACACTATTCACCCCGGCCAAGAGGCCTATTCCCCGGCCCGCACCCCGCCATTGAGACTGCATGGGAATTATTATTTTTTTATCTCTCAACCTGTCCAAGAGGCCTGCTGCCCGCCGCACTCGCCGCCGGGCCGGCCCGCACCCCGCCATTGAGACTGAACGGGGATTATTATTTTTTTTAACTCGGCCTCCGGGCCGGGGCGGGCTTCGCCCCCGGTACCTCCAGCCGCTTCTATTTACGCGCGCCGCGTTCCAACATATTCACCCCGGCCAAGAGGCCTCTTCCCCGGCCACACTCGTCCGCCGGGCCGGCCCGCACCCCGCCATTGAGACTGCACGGGAATTATTATTTTTTTATCTCTCAACCTGTCCAAGAGGCCTGCTGCCCGCCGCACTCGCCGCCGGGCCGGCCCGCACCCCGCCATTGAGACTGAACGGGGATTATTATTTTTTTTAACTCGGCCTCCGGGCCGGGGCGGGCTTCGCCCCCGGTACCTCCAGCCGCTTCTATTTACGCGCGCCGCGTTCCAACATATTCACCCCGGCCAAGAGGCCTCTTCCCCGGCCACACTCGTCCGCCGGGCCGGCCCGCACCCCGCCATTGAGACTGCACGGGAATTATTATTTTTATATCTCTCAACCTGTCCAAGAGGCCTGCTGCCCGCCGCAATCGCCGCCGGGCCGGCCCGCACCCTGCCATTGAGACTGAACGGGATTATTTATTTTTTTAACTTGGCCGCCGGGCCGGGGCGGGCATCGCCCCCGGTACCTCCAGCCGCTACTATTTCCGCGGGCCGTGTTCCAACACTATTCACCCCGGCCAAGAGGCCTATTCCCCGGCCCGCACCCCGCCATTGAGACTGCACGGGAATTATTATTTTTTTATCTCTCAACCTGTCCAAGAGGCCTGCTGCCCGCCGCACTCGCCGCCGGGCCGGCCCGCACCCCGCCATTGAGACTGAACGGGGATTATTATTTTTTTTAACTCGGCGTCCGGGCCGGGGCGGGCTTCGCCCCCGGTACCTCCAGCCGCTTCTATTTACGCGCGCCGCGTTCCAACATATTCACCCCGGCCAAGAGGCCTATTCCCCGGCCCGCACCCCGCCATTGAGACTGCATGGGAATTATTATTTTTTTATCTCTCAACCTGTCCAAGAGGCCTGCTGCCTGCCGCAATCGCCGCCGGGCCGGCCCGCACCCTGCCATTGAGACTGAACGGGAATTATTATTTTTTTATCTCTCAACCTGTCCAAGAGGCCTGCTGCCCGCCGCACTCGCCGCCGGGCCGGCCCGCACCCTGCCATTGAGACTGAACGGGGATTATTTATTTTTTTAACTTGGCCGCCGGCCCGGGGCGGGCATCGCCCCCGGTACCTCCAGCCGCTACTATTTCCGCGGGCCGTGTTCCAACACTATTCACCCCGGCCAAGAGGCCTATTCCCCGGCCCGCACCCCGCCATTGAGACTGCACGGGAATTATTATTTTTTTATCTCTCAACCTGTCCAAGAGGCCTGCTGCCCGCCGCACTCGCCGCCGGGCCGGCCCGCACCCCGCCATTGAGACTGAACGGGGATTATTATTTTTTTTAACTCGGCCTCCGGGCCGGGGCGGGCTTCGCCCCCGGTACCTCCAGCCGCTTCTATTTACGCGCGCCGCGTTCCAACATATTCACCCCGGCCAAGAGGCCTATTCCCCGGCCCGCACCCCTCCATTGAGACTGCATGGGAATTATTATTTTTTTATCTCTCAACCTGTCCAAGAGGCCTGCTGCCCGCCGCAATCGCCGCCGGGCCGGCCCGCACCCTGCCATTGAGACTGAACGGGAATTATTATTTTTTTATCTCTCAACCTGTCCAAGAGGCCTGCTGCCCGCCGCACTCGCCGCCGGGCCGGCCCGCACCCTGCCATTGAGACTGAACGGGGATTATTTATTTTTTTAACTTGGCCGCCGGGCCGGGGCGGGCATCGCCCCCGGTACCTCCAGCCGCTACTATTTCCGCGGGCCGTGTTCCAACACTATTCACCCCGGCCAAGAGGCCTATTCCCCGGCCCGCACCCCGCCATTGAGACTGCATGGGAATTATTATTTTTTTATCTCTCAACCTGTCCAAGAGGCCTGCTGCCCGCCGCAATCGCCGCCGGGCCGGCCCGCACCCTGCCATTGAGACTGAACGGGGATTATTTATTTTTTTAACTTGGCCGCCGGGCCGGGGCGGGCATCGCCCCCGGTACCTCCAGCCGCTACTATTTCCGCGGGCCGTGTTCCAACACTATTCACCCCGGCCAAGAGGCCTATTCCCCGGCCCGCACCCCGCCATTGAGACTGCACGGGAATTATTATTTTTTTATCTCTCAACCTGTCCAAGAGGCCTGCTGCCCGCCGCAATCGCCGCCGGGCCGGCCCGCACCCTGCCATTGAGACTGAAGGGGATTATTTATTTTTTTAACTTGGCCGCCGGGCCGGGGCGGGCATCGCCCCCGGTACCTCCAGCCGCTACTATTTCCGCGGGCCGTGTTCCAACACTATTCACCCCGGCCAAGAGGCCTATTCCCCGGCCCGCACCCCGCCATTGAGACTGCACGGGAATTATTATTTTTTTATCTCTCAACCTGTCCAAGAGGCCTGCTGCCCGCCGCACTCGCCGCCGGGCCGGCCCGCACCCCGCCATTGAGACTGAACGGGGATTATTATTTTTTTTAACTCGGCCTCCGGGCCGGGGCGGGCTTCGCCCCCGGTACCTCCAGCCGCTTCTATTTACGCGCGCCGCGTTCCAACATATTCACCCCGGCCAAGAGGCCTATTCCCCGGCCCGCACCCCGCCATTGAGACTGCATGGGAATTATTATTTTTTTATCTCTCAACCTGTCCAAGAGGCCTGCTGCCCGCCGCAATCGCCGCCGGGCCGGCCCGCACCCTGCCATTGAGACTGAACGGGAATTATTATTTTTTTTATCTCTCAACCTGTCCAAGAGGCCTGCTGCCCGCCGCACTCGCCGCCGGGCCGGCCCGCACCCTGCCATTGAGACTGAACGGGGATTATTTATTTTTTTAACTTGGCCGCCGGGCCGGGGCGGGCATCGCCCCCGGTACCTCCAGCCGCTACTATTTCCGCGGGCCGTGTTCCAACACTATTCACCCCGGCCAAGAGGCCTATTCCCCGGCCCGCACCCCGCCATTGAGACTGCATGGGAATTATTATTTTTTTATCTCTCAACCTGTCCAAGAGGCCTGCTGCCCGCCGCACTCGCCGCCGGGCCGGCCCGCACCCCGCCATTGAGACTGAACGGGGATTATTATTTTTTTTAACTCGGCCTCCGGGCCGGGGCGGGCTTCGCCCCCGGTACCTCCAGCCGCTTCTATTTACGCGCGCCGCGTTCCAACATATTCACCCCGGCCAAGAGGCCTCTTCCCCGGCCACACTCGTCCGCCGGGCCGGCCCGCACCCCGCCATTGAGACTGCACGGGAATTATTATTTTTTTATCTCTCAACCTGTCCAAGAGGCCTGCTGCCCGCCGCACTCGCCGCCGGGCCGGCCCGCACCCCGCCATTGAGACTGAACGGGGATTATTATTTTTTTTAACTCGGCCTCCGGGCCGGGGCGGGCTTCGCCCCCGGTACCTCCAGCCGCTTCTATTTACGCGCGCCGCGTTCCAACATATTCACCCCGGCCAAGAGGCCTCTTCCCCGGCCACACTCGTCCGCCGGGCCGGCCCGCACCCCGCCATTGAGACTGCACGGGAATTATTATTTTTATATCTCTCAACCTGTCCAAGAGGCCTGCTGCCCGCCGCAATCGCCGCCGGGCCGGCCCGCACCCTGCCATTGAGACTGAACGGGATTATTTATTTTTTTAACTTGGCCGCCGGGCCGGGGCGGGCATCGCCCCCGGTACCTCCAGCCGCTACTATTTCCGCGGGCCGTGTTCCAACACTATTCACCCCGGCCAAGAGGCCTATTCCCCGGCCCGCACCCCGCCATTGAGACTGCATGGGAATTATTATTTTTTTATCTCTCAACCTGTCCAAGAGGCCTGCTGCCCGCCGCAATCGCCGCCGGGCCGGCCCGCACCCTGCCATTGAGACTGAACGGGGATTATTTATTTTTTTAACTTGGCCGCCGGGCCGGGGCGGGCATCGCCCCCGGTACCTCCAGCCGCTACTATTTCCGCGGGCCGTGTTCCAACACTATTCACCCCGGCCAAGAGGCCTATTCCCCGGCCCGCACCCCGCCATTGAGACTGCACGGGAATTATTATTTTTTTATCTCTCAACCTGTCCAAGAGGCCTGCTGCCCGCCGCACTCGCCGCCGGGCCGGCCCGCACCCCGCCATTGAGACTGAACGGGGATTATTATTTTTTTTAACTCGGCGTCCGGGCCGGGGCGGGCTTCGCCCCCGGTACCTCCAGCCGCTTCTATTTACGCGCGCCGCGTTCCAACATATTCACCCCGGCCAAGAGGCCTATTCCCCGGCCCGCACCCCGCCATTGAGACTGCATGGGAATTATTATTTTTTTATCTCTCAACCTGTCCAAGAGGCCTGCTGCCTGCCGCAATCGCCGCCGGGCCGGCCCGCACCCTGCCATTGAGACTGAACGGGAATTATTATTTTTTTATCTCTCAACCTGTCCAAGAGGCCTGCTGCCCGCCGCACTCGCCGCCGGGCCGGCCCGCACCCTGCCATTGAGACTGAACGGGGATTATTTATTTTTTTAACTTGGCCGCCGGCCCGGGGCGGGCATCGCCCCCGGTACCTCCAGCCGCTACTATTTCCGCGGGCCGTGTTCCAACACTATTCACCCCGGCCAAGAGGCCTATTCCCCGGCCCGCACCCCGCCATTGAGACTGCACGGGAATTATTATTTTTTTATCTCTCAACCTGTCCAAGAGGCCTGCTGCCCGCCGCACTCGCCGCCGGGCCGGCCCGCACCCCGCCATTGAGACTGAACGGGGATTATTATTTTTTTTAACTCGGCCTCCGGGCCGGGGCGGGCTTCGCCCCCGGTACCTCCAGCCGCTTCTATTTACGCGCGCCGCGTTCCAACATATTCACCCCGGCCAAGAGGCCTATTCCCCGGCCCGCACCCCGCCATTGAGACTCCATGGGAATTATTATTTTTTTATCTCTCAACCTGTCCAAGAGGCCTGCTGCCCGCCGCAATCGCCGCCGGGCCGGCCCGCACCCTGCCATTGAGACTGAACGGGAATTATTATTTTTTTATCTCTCAACCTGTCCAAGAGGCCTGCTGCCCGCCGCACTCGCCGCCGGGCCGGCCCGCACCCTGCCATTGAGACTGAACGGGGATTATTTATTTTTTTAACTTGGCCGCCGGGCCGGGGCGGGCATCGCCCCCGGTACCTCCAGCCGCTACTATTTCCGCGGGCCGTGTTCCAACACTATTCACCCCGGCCAAGAGGCCTATTCCCCGGCCCGCACCCCACCATTGAGACTGCATGGGAATTATTATTTTTTTATCTCTCAACCTGTCCAAGAGGCCTGCTGCCCGCCGCAATCGCCGCCGGGCCGGCCCGCACCCTGCCATTGAGACTGAACGGGGATTATTTATTTTTTTAACTTGGCCGCCGGGCCGGGGCGGGCATCGCCCCCGGTACCTCCAGCCGCTACTATTTCCGCGGGCCGTGTTCCAACACTATTCACCCCGGCCAAGAGGCCTATTCCCCGGCCCGCACCCCGCCATTGAGACTGCACGGGAATTATTATTTTTTTATCTCTCAACCTGTCCAAGAGGCCTGCTGCCCGCCGCACTCGCCGCCGGGCCGGCCCGCACCCCGCCATTGACACTGAACGGGGATTATTTATTTTTTTAACTTGGCCGCCGGCCCGGGGCGGGCATCGCCCCCGGTACCTCCAGCCGCTACTATTTCCGCGGGCCGTGTTCCAACACTATTCACCCCGGCCAAGAGGCCTATTCCCCGGCCCGCACCCCGCCATTGAGACTGCACGGGAATTATTATTTTTTTATCTCTCAACCTGTCCAAGAGGCCTGCTGCACGCCGCAATCGCCGCCGGGCCGGCCCGCACCCTGCCATTGAGACTGAACGGGGATTATTTATTTTTTTTACTTGGCCGCCGGCCCGGGGCGGGCATCGCCCCCGGTACCTCCAGCCGCTACTATTTCCGCGGGCCGTGTTCCAACACTATTCACCCCGGCCAAGAGGCCTATTCCCCGGCCCGCACCCCGCCATTGAGACTGCATGGGAATTATTATTTTTTTATCTCTCAACCTGTCCAAGAGGCCTGCTGCCCGCCGCAATCGCCGCCGGGCCGGCCCGCACCCTGCCATTGAGACTGAACGGGAATTATTATTTTTTTATCTCTCAACCTGTCCAAGAGGCCTGCTGCCCGCCGCACTCGCACCCCGCCATTGAGACTGAACGGGGATTATTATTTTTTTTAACTCGGCCTCCGGGCCGGGGCGGGCTTCGCCCCCGGTACCTCCAGCCGCTTCTATTTACGCGCGCCGCGTTCCAACATATTCACCCCGGCCAAGAGGCCTATTCCCCGGCCCGCACCCCGCCATTGAGACTGCATGGGAATTATTATTTTTTTATCTCTCAACCTGTCCAAGAGGCCTGCTGCCCGCCGCAATCGCCGCCGGGCCGGCCCGCACCCTGCCATAGAGACTGAACGGGAATTATTATTTTTTTATCTCTCAACCTGTCCAAGAGGCCTGCTGCCCGCCGCACTCGCACCCCGCCATTGAGACTGAACGGGGATTATTATTTTTTTTAACTCGGCCTCCGGGCCGGGGCGGGCTTCGCCCCCGGTACCTCCAGCCGCTTCTATTTACGCGCGCCGCGTTCCAACATATTCACCCCGGCCAAGAGGCCTCTTCCCCGGCCACACTCGTCCGCCGGGCCGGCCCGCACCCCGCCATTGAGACTGCACGGGAATTATTATTTTTATATCTCTCAACCTGTCCAAGAGGCCGGGTGCCCGCCGCAATCGCCGCCGGGCCGGCCCGCACCCTGCCATTGAGACTGAATGGGGATTATTTATTTTTTTAACTTGGCCGCCGGCCCGGGGCGGGCATCGCCCCCGGTACCTCCAGCCGCTACTATTTCCGCGGGCCGTGTTCCAACACTATTCACCCCGGCCAAGAGGCCTATTCCCCGGCCCGCACCCCGCCATTGAGACTGCATGGGAATTATTATTTTTTTATCTCTCAACCTGTCCAAGAGGCCTGCTGCCCGCCGCAATCGCCGCCGGGCCGGCCCGCACCCTGCCATTGAGACTGAACGGGGATTATTTATTTTTTTAACTTGGCCGCCGGGCCGGGGCGGGCATCGCCCCCGGTACCTCCAGCCGCTTCTATTTCCGCGGGCCGTGTTCCAACACTATTCACCCCGGCCAAGAGGCCTATTCCCCGGCCCGCACCCCGCCATTGAGACTGCACGGGAATTATTATTTTTTTATCTCTCAACCTGTCCAAGAGGCCTGCTGCCCGCCGCACTCGCCGCCGGGCCGGCCCGCACCCCGCCATTGAGACTGAACGGGGATTATTATTTTTTTTAACTCGGCGTCCGGCCGGGGCGGGCTTCGCCCCCGGTACCTCCAGCCGCTTCTATTTACGCGCGCCGCGTTCCAACATATTCACCCCGGCCAAGAGGCCTATTCCCCGGCCCGCACCCCGCCATTGAGACTGCACGGGAATTATTATTTTTTTATCTCTCAACCTGTCCAAGAGGCCTGCTGCCCGCCGCAATCGCCGCCGGGCCGGCCCGCACCCTGCCATTGAGACTGAACGGGGATTATTTATTTTTTTAACTTGGCCGCCGGGCCGGGGCGGGCATCGCCCCCGGTACCTCCAGCCGCTAATATTTCCGCGGGCCGTGTGCCAACACTATTCACCCCGGCCAAGAGGCCTATTCCCCGGCCCGCACCCCGCCATTGAGACTGCACGGGAATTATTATTTTTTTATCTCTCAACCTGTCCAAGAGGCCTGCTGCCCGCCGCACTCGCCGCCGGGCCGGCCCCGCACCCCGCCATTGAGACTGAACGGGGATTATTATTTTTTTTAACTCGGCCTCCGGGCCGGGGCGGGCTTCGCCCCCGGTACCTCCAGCCGCTTCTATTTACACGCGCCGCGTTCCAACATATTCACCCCGGCCAAGAGGCCTATTCCCCGGCCCGCACCCCGCCATTGAGACTGAATGGGAATTATTATTTTTTTATCTCTCAACCTGTCCAAGAGGCCTGCTGCCCGCCGCAATCGCCGCCGGGCCGGCCCGCACCCTGCCATTGAGACTGAACGGGAATTATTATTTTTTTATCTCTCAACCTGTCCAAGAGGCCTGCTGCCCGCCGCACTCGCCGCCGGGCCGGCCCGCACCCTGCCATTGAGACTGAACGGGGATTATTTATTTTTTTAACTTGGCCGCCGGCCCGGGGCGGGCATCGCCCCCGGTACCTCCAGCCGCTACTATTTCCGCGGGCCGTGTTCCAACACTATTCACCCCGGCCAAGAGGCCTATTCCCCGGCCCGCACCCCGCCATTGAGACTGCACGGGAATTATTATTTTTTTATCTCTCAACCTGTCCAAGAGGCCTGCTGCCCGCCGCAATCGCCGCCGGGCCGGCCCGCACCCTGCCATTGAGACTGAACGGGGATTATTTATTTTTTTAACTTGGCCGCCGGGCCGGGGCGGGCATCGCCCCCGGTACCTCCAGCCGCTACTATTTCCGCGGGCCGTGTTCCAACACTATTCACCCCGGCCAAGAGGCCTATTCCCCGGCCCGCACCCCGCCATTGAGACTGCACGGGAATTATTATTTTTTTATCTCCCAACCTGTCCAAGAGGCCTGCTGCCCGCCGCACTCGCCGCCGGGCCGGCCCGCACCCCGCCATTGAGACTGAACGGGGATTATTTTTTTTTTTAACTCGGCCTCCGGGCCGGGGCGGGCTTCGCCCCCGGTACCTCCAGCCGCTTCTATTTACGCGCGCCGCGTTCCAACATATTCACCCCGGCCAAGAGGCCTATTCCCCGGCCCGCACCCCTCCATTGAGACTGCATGGGAATTATTATTTTTTTATCTCTCAACCTGTCCAAGAGGCCTGCTGCCCGCCGCAATCGCCGCCGGGCCGGCCCGCACCCTGCCATTGAGACTGAACGGGAATTATTATTTTTTTATCTCTCAACCTGTCCAAGAGGCCTGCTGCCCGCCGCACTCGCCGCCGGGCCGGCCCGCACCCTGCCATTGAGACTGAACGGGGATTATTTATTTTTTTAACTTGGCCGCCGGGCCGGGGCGGGCATCGCCCCCGGTACCTCCAGCCGCTACTATTTCCGCGGGCCGTGTTCCAACACTATTCACCCCGGCCAAGAGGCCTATTCCCCGGCCCGCACCCCGCCATTGAGACTGCATGGGAATTATTATTTTTTTATCTCTCAACCTGTCCAAGAGGCCTGCTGCCCGCCGCAATCGCCGCCGGGCCGGCCCGCACCCTGCCATTGAGACTGAACGGGGATTATTTATTTTTTTAACTTGGCCGCCGGGCCGGGGCGGGCATCGCCCCCGGTACCTCCAGCCGCTACTATTTCCGCGGGCCGTGTTCCAACACTATTCACCCCGGCCAAGAGGCCTATTCCCCGGCCCGCACCCCGCCATTGAGACTGCACGGGAATTATTATTTTTTTATCTCTCAACCTGTCCAAGAGGCCTGCTGCCCGCCGCAATCGCCGCCGGGCCGGCCCGCACCCTGCCATTGAGACTGAACGGGGATTATTTATTTTTTTAACTTGGCCGCCGGGCCGGGGCGGGCATCGCCCCCGGTACCTCCAGCCGCTACTATTTCCGCGGGCCGTGTTCCAACACTATTCACCCCGGCCAAGAGGCCTATTCCCCGGCCCGCACCCCGCCATTGAGACTGCACGGGAATTATTATTTTTTTATCTCTCAACCTGTCCAAGAGGCCTGCTGCCCGCCGCACTCGCCGCCGGGCCGGCCCGCACCCCGCCATTGAGACTGAACGGGGATTATTATTTTTTTTAACTCGGCCTCCGGGCCGGGGCGGGCTTCGCCCCCGGTACCTCCAGCCGCTTCTATTTACGCGCGCCGCGTTCCAACATATTCACCCCGGCCAAGAGGCCTATTCCCCGGCCCGCACCCCGCCATTGAGACTGCATGGGAATTATTATTTTTTTATCTCTCAACCTGTCCAAGAGGCCTGCTGCCCGCCGCAATCGCCGCCGGGCCGGCCCGCACCCTGCCATTGAGACTGAACGGGAATTATTATTTTTTTATCTCTCAACCTGTCCAAGAGGCCTGCTGCCCGCCGCACTCGCCGCCGGGCCGGCCCGCACCCTGCCATTGAGACTGAACGGGGATTATTTATTTTTTTAACTTGGCCGCCGGGCCGGGGCGGGCATCGCCCCCGGTACCTCCAGCCGCTACTATTTCCGCGGGCCGTGTTCCAACACTATTCACCCCGGCCAAGAGGCCTATTCCCCGGCCCGCACCCCGCCATTGAGACTGCATGGGAATTATTATTTTTTTATCTCTCAACCTGTCCAAGAGGCCTGCTGCCCGCCGCACTCGCCGCCGGGCCGGCCCGCACCCCGCCATTGAGACTGAACGGGGATTATTATTTTTTTTAACTCGGCCTCCGGGCCGGGGCGGGCTTCGCCCCCGGTACCTCCAGCCGCTTCTATTTACGCGCGCCGCGTTCCAACATATTCACCCCGGCCAAGAGGCCTCTTCCCCGGCCACACTCGTCCGCCGGGCCGGCCCGCACCCCGCCATTGAGACTGCACGGGAATTATTATTTTTTTATCTCTCAACCTGTCCAAGAGGCCTGCTGCCCGCCGCACTCGCCGCCGGGCCGGCCCGCACCCCGCCATTGAGACTGAACGGGGATTATTATTTTTTTTAACTCGGCCTCCGGGCCGGGGCGGGCTTCGCCCCCGGTACCTCCAGCCGCTTCTATTTACGCGCGCCGCGTTCCAACATATTCACCCCGGCCAAGAGGCCTCTTCCCCGGCCACACTCGTCCGCCGGGCCGGCCCGCACCCCGCCATTGAGACTGCACGGGAATTATTATTTTTATATCTCTCAACCTGTCCAAGAGGCCTGCTGCCCGCCGCAATCGCCGCCGGGCCGGCCCGCACCCTGCCATTGAGACTGAACGGGATTATTTATTTTTTTAACTTGGCCGCCGGGCCGGGGCGGGCATCGCCCCCGGTACCTCCAGCCGCTACTATTTCCGCGGGCCGTGTTCCAACACTATTCACCCCGGCCAAGAGGCCTATTCCCCGGCCCGCACCCCGCCATTGAGACTGCATGGGAATTATTATTTTTTTATCTCTCAACCTGTCCAAGAGGCCTGCTGCCCGCCGCAATCGCCGCCGGGCCGGCCCGCACCCTGCCATTGAGACTGAACGGGGATTATTTATTTTTTTAACTTGGCCGCCGGGCCGGGGCGGGCATCGCCCCCGGTACCTCCAGCCGCTACTATTTCCGCGGGCCGTGTTCCAACACTATTCACCCCGGCCAAGAGGCCTATTCCCCGGCCCGCACCCCGCCATTGAGACTGCACGGGAATTATTATTTTTTTATCTCTCAACCTGTCCAAGAGGCCTGCTGCCCGCCGCACTCGCCGCCGGGCCGGCCCGCACCCCGCCATTGAGACTGAACGGGGATTATTATTTTTTTTAACTCGGCGTCCGGGCCGGGGCGGGCTTCGCCCCCGGTACCTCCAGCCGCTTCTATTTACGCGCGCCGCGTTCCAACATATTCACCCCGGCCAAGAGGCCTATTCCCCGGCCCGCACCCCGCCATTGAGACTGCATGGGAATTATTATTTTTTTATCTCTCAACCTGTCCAAGAGGCCTGCTGCCTGCCGCAATCGCCGCCGGGCCGGCCCGCACCCTGCCATTGAGACTGAACGGGAATTATTATTTTTTTATCTCTCAACCTGTCCAAGAGGCCTGCTGCCCGCCGCACTCGCCGCCGGGCCGGCCCGCACCCTGCCATTGAGACTGAACGGGGATTATTTATTTTTTTAACTTGGCCGCCGGCCCGGGGCGGGCATCGCCCCCGGTACCTCCAGCCGCTACTATTTCCGCGGGCCGTGTTCCAACACTATTCACCCCGGCCAAGAGGCCTATTCCCCGGCCCGCACCCCGCCATTGAGACTGCACGGGAATTATTATTTTTTTATCTCTCAACCTGTCCAAGAGGCCTGCTGCCCGCCGCACTCGCCGCCGGGCCGGCCCGCACCCCGCCATTGAGACTGAACGGGGATTATTATTTTTTTTAACTTGGCCGCCGGGCCGGGGCGGGCATCGCCCCCGGTACCTCCAGCCGCTACTATTTCCGCGGGCCGTGTTCCAACACTATTCACCCCGGCCAAGAGGCCTATTCCCCGGCCCGCACCCCGCCATTGAGACTGCATGGGAATTATTATTTTTTTATCTCTCAACCTGTCCAAGAGGCCTGCTGCCCGCCGCAATCGCCGCCGGGCCGGCCCGCACCCTGCCATTGAGACTGAACGGGAATTATTATTTTTTTATCTCTCAACCTGTCCAAGAGGCCTGCTGCCCGCCGCACTCGCCGCCGGGCCGGCCCGCACCCTGCCATTGAGACTGAACGGGGATTATTTATTTTTTTAACTTGGCCGCCGGGCCGGGGCGGGCATCGCCCCCGGTACCTCCAGCCGCTACTATTTCCGCGGGCCGTGTTCCAACACTATTCACCCCGGCCAAGAGGCCTATTCCCCGGCCCGCACCCCGCCATTGAGACTGCATGGGAATTATTATTTTTTTATCTCTCAACCTGTCCAAGAGGCCTGCTGCCCGCCGCAATCGCCGCCGGGCCGGCCCGCACCCTGCCATTGAGACTGAACGGGGATTATTTATTTTTTTAACTTGGCCGCCGGGCCGGGGCGGGCATCGCCCCCGGTACCTCCAGCCGCTACTATTTCCGCGGGCCGTGTTCCAACACTATTCACCCCGGCCAAGAGGCCTATTCCCCGGCCCGCACCCCGCCATTGAGACTGCACGGGAATTATTATTTTTTTATCTCTCAACCTGTCCAAGAGGCCTGCTGCCCGCCGCAATCGCCGCCGGGCCGGCCCGCACCCTGCCATTGAGACTGAACGGGGATTATTTATTTTTTTAACTTGGCCGCCGGGCCGGGGCGGGCATCGCCCCCGGTACCTCCAGCCGCTACTATTTCCGCGGGCCGTGTTCCAACACTATTCACCCCGGCCAAGAGGCCTATTCCCCGGCCCGCACCCCGCCATTGAGACTGCACGGGAATTATTATTTTTTTATCTCTCAACCTGTCCAAGAGGCCTGCTGCCCGCCGCACTCGCCGCCGGGCCGGCCCGCACCCCGCCATTGAGACTGAACGGGGATTATTATTTTTTTTAACTCGGCCTCCGGGCCGGGGCGGGCTTCGCCCCCGGTACCTCCAGCCGCTTCTATTTACGCGCGCCGCGTTCCAACATATTCACCCCGGCCAAGAGGCCTATTCCCCGGCCCGCACCCCGCCATTGAGACTGCATGGGAATTATTATTTTTTTATCTCTCAACCTGTCCAAGAGGCCTGCTGCCCGCCGCAATCGCCGCCGGGCCGGCCCGCACCCTGCCATTGAGACTGAACGGGAATTATTATTTTTTTATCTCTCAACCTGTCCAAGAGGCCTGCTGCCCGCCGCACTCGCCGCCGGGCCGGCCCGCACCCTGCCATTGAGACTGAACGGGGATTATTTATTTTTTTAACTTGGCCGCCGGGCCGGGGCGGGCATCGCCCCCGGTACCTCCAGCCGCTACTATTTCCGCGGGCCGTGTTCCAACACTATTCACCCCGGCCAAGAGGCCTATTCCCCGGCCCGCACCCCGCCATTGAGACTGCATGGGAATTATTATTTTTTTATCTCTCAACCTGTCCAAGAGGCCTGCTGCCCGCCGCACTCGCCGCCGGGCCGGCCCGCACCCCGCCATTGAGACTGAACGGGGATTATTATTTTTTTTAACTCGGCCTCCGGGCCGGGGCGGGCTTCGCCCCCGGTACCTCCAGCCGCTTCTATTTACGCGCGCCGCGTTCCAACATATTCACCCCGGCCAAGAGGCCTCTTCCCCGGCCACACTCGTCCGCCGGGCCGGCCCGCACCCCGCCATTGAGACTGCACGGGAATTATTATTTTTTTATCTCTCAACCTGTCCAAGAGGCCTGCTGCCCGCCGCACTCGCCGCCGGGCCGGCCCGCACCCCGCCATTGAGACTGAACGGGGATTATTATTTTTTTTAACTCGGCCTCCGGGCCGGGGCGGGCTTCGCCCCCGGTACCTCCAGCCGCTTCTATTTACGCGCGCCGCGTTCCAACATATTCACCCCGGCCAAGAGGCCTCTTCCCCGGCCACACTCGTCCGCCGGGCCGGCCCGCACCCCGCCATTGAGACTGCACGGGAATTATTATTTTTATATCTCTCAACCTGTCCAAGAGGCCTGCTGCCCGCCGCAATCGCCGCCGGGCCGGCCCGCACCCTGCCATTGAGACTGAACGGGATTATTTATTTTTTTAACTTGGCCGCCGGGCCGGGGCGGGCATCGCCCCCGGTACCTCCAGCCGCTACTATTTCCGCGGGCCGTGTTCCAACACTATTCACCCCGGCCAAGAGGCCTATTCCCCGGCCCGCACCCCGCCATTGAGACTGCATGGGAATTATTATTTTTTTATCTCTCAACCTGTCCAAGAGGCCTGCTGCCCGCCGCAATCGCCGCCGGGCCGGCCCGCACCCTGCCATTGAGACTGAACGGGGATTATTTATTTTTTTAACTTGGCCGCCGGGCCGGGGCGGGCATCGCCCCCGGTACCTCCAGCCGCTACTATTTCCGCGGGCCGTGTTCCAACACTATTCACCCCGGCCAAGAGGCCTATTCCCCGGCCCGCACCCCGCCATTGAGACTGCACGGGAATTATTATTTTTTTATCTCTCAACCTGTCCAAGAGGCCTGCTGCCCGCCGCACTCGCCGCCGGGCCGGCCCGCACCCCGCCATTGAGACTGAACGGGGATTATTATTTTTTTTAACTCGGCGTCCGGGCCGGGGCGGGCTTCGCCCCCGGTACCTCCAGCCGCTTCTATTTACGCGCGCCGCGTTCCAACATATTCACCCCGGCCAAGAGGCCTATTCCCCGGCCCGCACCCCGCCATTGAGACTGCATGGGAATTATTATTTTTTTATCTCTCAACCTGTCCAAGAGGCCTGCTGCCTGCCGCAATCGCCGCCGGGCCGGCCCGCACCCTGCCATTGAGACTGAACGGGAATTATTATTTTTTTATCTCTCAACCTGTCCAAGAGGCCTGCTGCCCGCCGCACTCGCCGCCGGGCCGGCCCGCACCCTGCCATTGAGACTGAACGGGGATTATTTATTTTTTTAACTTGGCCGCCGGCCCGGGGCGGGCATCGCCCCCGGTACCTCCAGCCGCTACTATTTCCGCGGGCCGTGTTCCAACACTATTCACCCCGGCCAAGAGGCCTATTCCCCGGCCCGCACCCCGCCATTGAGACTGCACGGGAATTATTATTTTTTTATCTCTCAACCTGTCCAAGAGGCCTGCTGCCCGCCGCACTCGCCGCCGGGCCGGCCCGCACCCCGCCATTGAGACTGAACGGGGATTATTATTTTTTTTAACTCGGCCTCCGGGCCGGGGCGGGCTTCGCCCCCGGTACCTCCAGCCGCTTCTATTTACGCGCGCCGCGTTCCAACATATTCACCCCGGCCAAGAGGCCTATTCCCCGGCCCGCACCCCTCCATTGAGACTGCATGGGAATTATTATTTTTTTATCTCTCAACCTGTCCAAGAGGCCTGCTGCCCGCCGCAATCGCCGCCGGGCCGGCCCGCACCCTGCCATTGAGACTGAACGGGAATTATTATTTTTTTATCTCTCAACCTGTCCAAGAGGCCTGCTGCCCGCCGCACTCGCCGCCGGGCCGGCCCGCACCCTGCCATTGAGACTGAACGGGGATTATTTATTTTTTTAACTTGGCCGCCGGGCCGGGGCGGGCATCGCCCCCGGTACCTCCAGCCGCTACTATTTCCGCGGGCCGTGTTCCAACACTATTCACCCCGGCCAAGAGGCCTATTCCCCGGCCCGCACCCCGCCATTGAGACTGCATGGGAATTATTATTTTTTTATCTCTCAACCTGTCCAAGAGGCCTGCTGCCCGCCGCAATCGCCGCCGGGCCGGCCCGCACCCTGCCATTGAGACTGAACGGGGATTATTTATTTTTTTAACTTGGCCGCCGGGCCGGGGCGGGCATCGCCCCCGGTACCTCCAGCCGCTACTATTTCCGCGGGCCGTGTTCCAACACTATTCACCCCGGCCAAGAGGCCTATTCCCCGGCCCGCACCCCGCCATTGAGACTGCACGGGAATTATTATTTTTTTATCTCTCAACCTGTCCAAGAGGCCTGCTGCCCGCCGCAATCGCCGCCGGGCCGGCCCGCACCCTGCCATTGAGACTGAACGGGGATTATTTATTTTTTTAACTTGGCCGCCGGGCCGGGGCGGGCATCGCCCCCGGTACCTCCAGCCGCTACTATTTCCGCGGGCCGTGTTCCAACACTATTCACCCCGGCCAAGAGGCCTATTCCCCGGCCCGCACCCCGCCATTGAGACTGCACGGGAATTATTATTTTTTTATCTCTCAACCTGTCCAAGAGGCCTGCTGCCCGCCGCACTCGCCGCCGGGCCGGCCCGCACCCCGCCATTGAGACTGAACGGGGATTATTATTTTTTTTAACTCGGCCTCCGGGCCGGGGCGGGCTTCGCCCCCGGTACCTCCAGCCGCTTCTATTTACGCGCGCCGCGTTCCAACATATTCACCCCGGCCAAGAGGCCTATTCCCCGGCCCGCACCCCGCCATTGAGACTGCATGGGAATTATTATTTTTTTATCTCTCAACCTGTCCAAGAGGCCTGCTGCCCGCCGCAATCGCCGCCGGGCCGGCCCGCACCCTGCCATTGAGACTGAACGGGAATTATTATTTTTTTATCTCTCAACCTGTCCAAGAGGCCTGCTGCCCGCCGCACTCGCCGCCGGGCCGGCCCGCACCCTGCCATTGAGACTGAACGGGGATTATTTATTTTTTTAACTTGGCCGCCGGGCCGGGGCGGGCATCGCCCCCGGTACCTCCAGCCGCTACTATTTCCGCGGGCCGTGTTCCAACACTATTCACCCCGGCCAAGAGGCCTATTCCCCGGCCCGCACCCCGCCATTGAGACTGCATGGGAATTATTATTTTTTTATCTCTCAACCTGTCCAAGAGGCCTGCTGCCCGCCGCACTCGCCGCCGGGCCGGCCCGCACCCCGCCATTGAGACTGAACGGGGATTATTATTTTTTTTAACTCGGCCTCCGGGCCGGGGCGGGCTTCGCCCCCGGTACCTCCAGCCGCTTCTATTTACGCGCGCCGCGTTCCAACATATTCACCCCGGCCAAGAGGCCTCTTCCCCGGCCACACTCGTCCGCCGGGCCGGCCCGCACCCCGCCATTGAGACTGCACGGGAATTATTATTTTTTTATCTCTCAACCTGTCCAAGAGGCCTGCTGCCCGCCGCACTCGCCGCCGGGCCGGCCCGCACCCCGCCATTGAGACTGAACGGGGATTATTATTTTTTTTAACTCGGCCTCCGGGCCGGGGCGGGCTTCGCCCCCGGTACCTCCAGCCGCTTCTATTTACGCGCGCCGCGTTCCAACATATTCACCCCGGCCAAGAGGCCTCTTCCCCGGCCACACTCGTCCGCCGGGCCGGCCCGCACCCCGCCATTGAGACTGCACGGGAATTATTATTTTTATATCTCTCAACCTGTCCAAGAGGCCTGCTGCCCGCCGCAATCGCCGCCGGGCCGGCCCGCACCCTGCCATTGAGACTGAACGGGATTATTTATTTTTTTAACTTGGCCGCCGGGCCGGGGCGGGCATCGCCCCCGGTACCTCCAGCCGCTACTATTTCCGCGGGCCGTGTTCCAACACTATTCACCCCGGCCAAGAGGCCTATTCCCCGGCCCGCACCCCGCCATTGAGACTGCATGGGAATTATTATTTTTTTATCTCTCAACCTGTCCAAGAGGCCTGCTGCCCGCCGCAATCGCCGCCGGGCCGGCCCGCACCCTGCCATTGAGACTGAACGGGGATTATTTATTTTTTTAACTTGGCCGCCGGGCCGGGGCGGGCATCGCCCCCGGTACCTCCAGCCGCTACTATTTCCGCGGGCCGTGTTCCAACACTATTCACCCCGGCCAAGAGGCCTATTCCCCGGCCCGCACCCCGCCATTGAGACTGCACGGGAATTATTATTTTTTTATCTCTCAACCTGTCCAAGAGGCCTGCTGCCCGCCGCACTCGCCGCCGGGCCGGCCCGCACCCCGCCATTGAGACTGAACGGGGATTATTATTTTTTTTAACTCGGCGTCCGGGCCGGGGCGGGCTTCGCCCCCGGTACCTCCAGCCGCTTCTATTTACGCGCGCCGCGTTCCAACATATTCACCCCGGCCAAGAGGCCTATTCCCCGGCCCGCACCCCGCCATTGAGACTGCATGGGAATTATTATTTTTTTATCTCTCAACCTGTCCAAGAGGCCTGCTGCCTGCCGCAATCGCCGCCGGGCCGGCCCGCACCCTGCCATTGAGACTGAACGGGAATTATTATTTTTTTATCTCTCAACCTGTCCAAGAGGCCTGCTGCCCGCCGCACTCGCCGCCGGGCCGGCCCGCACCCTGCCATTGAGACTGAACGGGGATTATTTATTTTTTTAACTTGGCCGCCGGCCCGGGGCGGGCATCGCCCCCGGTACCTCCAGCCGCTACTATTTCCGCGGGCCGTGTTCCAACACTATTCACCCCGGCCAAGAGGCCTATTCCCCGGCCCGCACCCCGCCATTGAGACTGCACGGGAATTATTATTTTTTTATCTCTCAACCTGTCCAAGAGGCCTGCTGCCCGCCGCACTCGCCGCCGGGCCGGCCCGCACCCCGCCATTGAGACTGAACGGGGATTATTATTTTTTTTAACTCGGCCTCCGGGCCGGGGCGGGCTTCGCCCCCGGTACCTCCAGCCGCTTCTATTTACGCGCGCCGCGTTCCAACATATTCACCCCGGCCAAGAGGCCTATTCCCCGGCCCGCACCCCGCCATTGAGACTCCATGGGAATTATTATTTTTTTATCTCTCAACCTGTCCAAGAGGCCTGCTGCCCGCCGCAATCGCCGCCGGGCCGGCCCGCACCCTGCCATTGAGACTGAACGGGAATTATTATTTTTTTATCTCTCAACCTGTCCAAGAGGCCTGCTGCCCGCCGCACTCGCCGCCGGGCCGGCCCGCACCCTGCCATTGAGACTGAACGGGGATTATTTATTTTTTTAACTTGGCCGCCGGGCCGGGGCGGGCATCGCCCCCGGTACCTCCAGCCGCTACTATTTCCGCGGGCCGTGTTCCAACACTATTCACCCCGGCCAAGAGGCCTATTCCCCGGCCCGCACCCCACCATTGAGACTGCATGGGAATTATTATTTTTTTATCTCTCAACCTGTCCAAGAGGCCTGCTGCCCGCCGCAATCGCCGCCGGGCCGGCCCGCACCCTGCCATTGAGACTGAACGGGGATTATTTATTTTTTTAACTTGGCCGCCGGGCCGGGGCGGGCATCGCCCCCGGTACCTCCAGCCGCTACTATTTCCGCGGGCCGTGTTCCAACACTATTCACCCCGGCCAAGAGGCCTATTCCCCGGCCCGCACCCCGCCATTGAGACTGCACGGGAATTATTATTTTTTTATCTCTCAACCTGTCCAAGAGGCCTGCTGCCCGCCGCACTCGCCGCCGGGCCGGCCCGCACCCCGCCATTGACACTGAACGGGGATTATTTATTTTTTTAACTTGGCCGCCGGCCCGGGGCGGGCATCGCCCCCGGTACCTCCAGCCGCTACTATTTCCGCGGGCCGTGTTCCAACACTATTCACCCCGGCCAAGAGGCCTATTCCCCGGCCCGCACCCCGCCATTGAGACTGCACGGGAATTATTATTTTTTTATCTCTCAACCTGTCCAAGAGGCCTGCTGCACGCCGCAATCGCCGCCGGGCCGGCCCGCACCCTGCCATTGAGACTGAACGGGGATTATTTATTTTTTTTACTTGGCCGCCGGCCCGGGGCGGGCATCGCCCCCGGTACCTCCAGCCGCTACTATTTCCGCGGGCCGTGTTCCAACACTATTCACCCCGGCCAAGAGGCCTATTCCCCGGCCCGCACCCCGCCATTGAGACTGCATGGGAATTATTATTTTTTTATCTCTCAACCTGTCCAAGAGGCCTGCTGCCCGCCGCAATCGCCGCCGGGCCGGCCCGCACCCTGCCATTGAGACTGAACGGGAATTATTATTTTTTTATCTCTCAACCTGTCCAAGAGGCCTGCTGCCCGCCGCACTCGCACCCCGCCATTGAGACTGAACGGGGATTATTATTTTTTTTAACTCGGCCTCCGGGCCGGGGCGGGCTTCGCCCCCGGTACCTCCAGCCGCTTCTATTTACGCGCGCCGCGTTCCAACATATTCACCCCGGCCAAGAGGCCTATTCCCCGGCCCGCACCCCGCCATTGAGACTGCATGGGAATTATTATTTTTTTATCTCTCAACCTGTCCAAGAGGCCTGCTGCCCGCCGCAATCGCCGCCGGGCCGGCCCGCACCCTGCCATAGAGACTGAACGGGAATTATTATTTTTTTATCTCTCAACCTGTCCAAGAGGCCTGCTGCCCGCCGCACTCGCACCCCGCCATTGAGACTGAACGGGGATTATTATTTTTTTTAACTCGGCCTCCGGGCCGGGGCGGGCTTCGCCCCCGGTACCTCCAGCCGCTTCTATTTACGCGCGCCGCGTTCCAACATATTCACCCCGGCCAAGAGGCCTCTTCCCCGGCCACACTCGTCCGCCGGGCCGGCCCGCACCCCGCCATTGAGACTGCACGGGAATTATTATTTTTATATCTCTCAACCTGTCCAAGAGGCCGGGTGCCCGCCGCAATCGCCGCCGGGCCGGCCCGCACCCTGCCATTGAGACTGAATGGGGATTATTTATTTTTTTAACTTGGCCGCCGGCCCGGGGCGGGCATCGCCCCCGGTACCTCCAGCCGCTACTATTTCCGCGGGCCGTGTTCCAACACTATTCACCCCGGCCAAGAGGCCTATTCCCCGGCCCGCACCCCGCCATTGAGACTGCATGGGAATTATTATTTTTTTATCTCTCAACCTGTCCAAGAGGCCTGCTGCCCGCCGCAATCGCCGCCGGGCCGGCCCGCACCCTGCCATTGAGACTGAACGGGGATTATTTATTTTTTTAACTTGGCCGCCGGGCCGGGGCGGGCATCGCCCCCGGTACCTCCAGCCGCTTCTATTTCCGCGGGCCGTGTTCCAACACTATTCACCCCGGCCAAGAGGCCTATTCCCCGGCCCGCACCCCGCCATTGAGACTGCACGGGAATTATTATTTTTTTATCTCTCAACCTGTCCAAGAGGCCTGCTGCCCGCCGCACTCGCCGCCGGGCCGGCCCGCACCCCGCCATTGAGACTGAACGGGGATTATTATTTTTTTTAACTCGGCGTCCGGCCGGGGCGGGCTTCGCCCCCGGTACCTCCAGCCGCTTCTATTTACGCGCGCCGCGTTCCAACATATTCACCCCGGCCAAGAGGCCTATTCCCCGGCCCGCACCCCGCCATTGAGACTGCATGGGAATTATTATTTTTTTATCTCTCAACCTGTCCAAGAGGCCTGCTGCCCGCCGCAATCGCCGCCGGGCCGGCCCGCACCCTGCCATTGAGACTGAACGGGAATTATTATTTTTTTATCTCTCAACCTGTCCAAGAGGCCTGCTGCCCGCCGCACTCGCCGCCGGGCCGGCCCGCACCCTGCCATTGAGACTGAACGGGGATTATTTATTTTTTTAACTTGGCCGCCGGGCCGGGGCGGGCATCGCCCCCGGTACCTCCAGCCGCTACTATTTCCGCGGGCCGTGTTCCAACACTATTCACCCCGGCCAAGAGGCCTATTCCCCGGCCCGCACCCCGCCATTGAGACTGCACGGGAATTATTATTTTTTTATCTCTCAACCTGTCCAAGAGGCCTGCTGCCCGCCGCAATCGCCGCCGGGCCGGCCCGCACCCTGCCATTGAGACTGAACGGGGATTATTTATTTTTTTAACTTGGCCGCCGGGCCGGGGCGGGCATCGCCCCCGGTACCTCCAGCCGCTACTATTTCCGCTGGCCGTGTTCCAACACTATTCACCCCGGCCAAGAGGCCTATTCCCCGGCCCGCACCCCGCCATTGAGACTGCACGGGAATTATTATTTTTTTATCTCTCAACCTGTCCAAGAGGCCTGCTGCCCGCCGCACTCGCCGCCGGGCCGGCCCGCACCCCGCCATTGAGACTGAACGGGGATTATTATTTTTTTTAACTCGGCCTCCGGGCCGGGGCGGGCTTCGCCCCCGGTACCTCCAGCCGCTTCTATTTACGCGCGCCGCGTTCCAACATATTCACCCCGGCCAAGAGGCCTATTCCCCGGCCCGCACCCCGCCATTGAGACTGCATGGGAATTATTATTTTTTTATCTCTCAACCTGTCCAAGAGGCCTGCTGCCCGCCGCAATCGCCGCCGGGCCGGCCCGCACCCTGCCATTGAGACTGAACGGGAATTATTATTTTTTTATCTCTCAACCTGTCCAAGAGGCCTGCTGCCCGCCGCACTCGCCGCCGGGCCGGCCCGCACCCTGCCATTGAGACTGAACGGGGATTATTTATTTTTTTAACTTGGCCGCCGGGCGGGGCGGGCATCGCCCCCGGTACCTCCAGCCGCTACTATTTCCGCGGGCCGTGTTCCAACACTATTCACCCCGGCCAAGAGGCCTATTCCCCGGCCCGCACCCCGCCATTGAGACTGCACGGGAATTATTATTTTTTTATCTCTCAACCTGTCCAAGAGGCCTGCTGCCCGCCGCAATCGCCGCCGGGCCGGCCCGCACCCTGCCATTGAGACTGAACGGGGATTATTTATTTTTTTAACTTGGCCGCCGGCCCGGGGCGGGCATCGCCCCCGGTACCTCCAGCCGCTACTATTTCCGCGGGCCGTGTTCCAACACTATTCACCCCGGCCAAGAGGCCTATTCCCCGGCCCGCACCCCGCCATTGAGACTGCATGGGAATTATTATTTTTTTATCTCTCAACCTGTCCAAGAGGCCTGCTGCCCGCCGCAATCACCGCCGGGCCGGCCCGCACCCTGCCATTGAGACTGAACGGGAATTATTATTTTTTTATCTCTCAACCTGTCCAAGAGGCCTGCTGCCCACCGCACTCGCCGCCGGGCCGGCCCGCACCCTGCCATTGAGACTGAACGGGGATTATTTATTTTTTTAACTTGGCCGCCGGCCCGGGGCGGGCATCGCCCCCGGTACCTCCAGCCGCTACTATTTCCGCGGGCCGTGTTCCAACACTATTCACCCCGGCCAAGAGGCCTATTCCCCGGCCCGCACCCCGCCATTGAGACTGCACGGGAATTATTATTTTTTTATCTCTCAACCTGTCCAAGAGGCCTGCTGCCCGCCGCAATCGCCGCCGGGCCGGCCCGCACCCTGCCATTGAGACTGAACGGGGATTATTTATTTTTTTAACTTGGCCGCCGGGCCGGGGCGGGCATCGCCCCCGGTACCTCCAGCCGCTACTATTTCCGCGGGCCGTGTTCCAACACTATTCACCCCGGCCAAGAGGCCTATTCCCCGGCCCGCACCCCGCCATTGAGACTGCACGGGAATTATTATTTTTTTATCTCTCAACCTGTCCAAGAGGCCTGCTGCCCGCCGCACTCGCCGCCGGGCCGGCCCGCACCCCGCCATTGAGACTGAACGGGGATTATTATTTTTTTTAACTCGGCCTCCGGGCCGGGGCGGGCTTCGCCCCCGGTACCTCCAGCCGCTTCTATTTACGCGCGCCGCGTTCCAACATATTCACCCCGGCCAAGAGGCCTATTCCCCGGCCCGCACCCCGCCATTGAGACTGCATGGGAATTATTATTTTTTTATCTCTCAACCTGTCCAAGTGGCCTGCTGCCCGCCGCAATCGCCACCGGGCCGGCCCGCACCCTGCCATTGAGACTGATCGGGAATTATTATTTTTTTATCTCTCAACCTGTCCAAGAGGCCTGCTGCCCGCCGCACTCGCCGCCGGGCCGGCCCGCACCCCGCCATTGACACTGAACGGGGATTATTTATTTTTTTAACTTGGCCGCCGGCCCGGGGCGGGCATCGCCCCCGGTACCTCCAGCCGCTACTATTTCCGCGGGCCGTGTTCCAACACTATTCACCCCGGCCAAGAGGCCTATTCACCGGCCCGCACCCCGCCATTGAGACTGCACGGGAATTATTATTTTTTTATCTCTCAACCTGTCCAAGAGGCCTGCTGCACGCCGCAATCGCCGCCGGGCCCTCCCGCACCCTGCCATTGAGACTGAACGGGGATTATTTATTTTTTTAACTTGGCCGCCGGCCCGGGGCGGGCATCGCCCCCGGTACCTCCAGCCGCTACTATTTCCGCGGGCCGTGTTCCAACACTATTCACCCCGGCCAAGAGGCCTATTCCCCGGCCCGCACCCCGCCATTGAGACTGCATGGGAATTATTATTTTTTTATCTCTCAACCTGTCCAAGAGGCCTGCTGCCCGCCGCACTCGCACCCCGCCATTGAGACTGAACGGGGATTATTATTTTTTTTAACTCGGCCTCCGGGCCGGGGCGGGCTTCGCCCCCGGTACCTCCAGCCGCTTCTATTTACGCGCGCCGCGTTCCAACATATTCACCCCGGCCAAGAGGCCTATTCCCCGGCCCGCACCCCGCCATTGAGACTGCATGGGAATTATTATTTTTTTATCTCTCAACCTGTCCAAGAGGCCTGCTGCCCGCCGCAATCGCCGCCGGGCCGGCCCGCACCCTGCCATAGAGACTGAACGGGAATTATTATTTTTTTATCTCTCAACCTGTCCAAGAGGCCTGCTGCCCGCCGCACTCGCACCCCGCCATTGAGACTGAACGGGGATTATTATTTTTTTTAACTCGGCCTCCGGGCCGGGGCGGGCTTCGCCCCCGGTACCTCCAGCCGCTTCTATTTACGCGCGCCGCGTTCCAACATATTCACCCCGGCCAAGAGGCCTCTTCCCCGGCCACACTCGTCCGCCGGGCCGGCCCGCACCCCGCCATTGAGACTGCACGGGAATTATTATTTTTATATCTCTCAACCTGTCCAAGAGGCCGGGTGCCCGCCGCAATCGCCGCCGGGCCGGCCCGCACCCTGCCATTGAGACTGAATGGGGATTATTTATTTTTTTAACTTGGCCGCCGGCCCGGGGCGGGCATCGCCCCCGGTACCTCCAGCCGCTACTATTTCCGCGGGCCGTGTTCCAACACTATTCACCCCGGCCAAGAGGCCTATTCCCCGGCCCGCACCCCGCCATTGAGACTGCATGGGAATTATTATTTTTTTATCTCTCAACCTGTCCAAGAGGCCTGCTGCCCGCCGCAATCGCCGCCGGGCCGGCCCGCACCCTGCCATTGAGACTGAACGGGGATTATTTATTTTTTTAACTTGGCCGCCGGGCCGGGGCGGGCATCGCCCCCGGTACCTCCAGCCGCTTCTATTTCCGCGGGCCGTGTTCCAACACTATTCACCCCGGCCAAGAGGCCTATTCCCCGGCCCGCACCCCGCCATTGAGACTGCACGGGAATTATTATTTTTTTATCTCTCAACCTGTCCAAGAGGCCTGCTGCCCGCCGCACTCGCCGCCGGGCCGGCCCGCACCCCGCCATTGAGACTGAACGGGGATTATTATTTTTTTTAACTCGGCGTCCGGCCGGGGCGGGCTTCGCCCCCGGTACCTCCAGCCGCTTCTATTTACGCGCGCCGCGTTCCAACATATTCACCCCGGCCAAGAGGCCTATTCCCCGGCCCGCACCCCGCCATTGAGACTGCATGGGAATTATTATTTTTTTATCTCTCAACCTGTCCAAGAGGCCTGCTGCCCGCCGCAATCGCCGCCGGGCCGGCCCGCACCCTGCCATTGAGACTGAACGGGAATTATTATTTTTTTATCTCTCAACCTGTCCAAGAGGCCTGCTGCCCGCCGCACTCGCCGCCGGGCCGGCCCGCACCCTGCCATTGAGACTGAACGGGGATTATTTATTTTTTTAACTTGGCCGCCGGGCCGGGGCGGGCATCGCCCCCGGTACCTCCAGCCGCTACTATTTCCGCGGGCCGTGTTCCAACACTATTCACCCCGGCCAAGAGGCCTATTCCCCGGCCCGCACCCCGCCATTGAGACTGCACGGGAATTATTATTTTTTTATCTCTCAACCTGTCCAAGAGGCCTGCTGCCCGCCGCAATCGCCGCCGGGCCGGCCCGCACCCTGCCATTGAGACTGAACGGGGATTATTTATTTTTTTAACTTGGCCGCCGGCCCGGGGCGGGCATCGCCCCCGGTACCTCCAGCCGCTACTATTTCCGCGGGCCGTGTTCCAACACTATTCACCCCGGCCAAGAGGCCTATTCCCCGGCCCGCACCCCGCCATTGAGACTGCATGGGAATTATTATTTTTTTATCTCTCAACCTGTCCAAGAGGCCTGCTGCCCGCCGCAATCGCCGCCGGGCCGGCCCGCACCCCGCCATTGAGACTGAACGGGGATTATTTATTTTTTTAACTTGGCCGCCGGGCCGGGGCGGGCATCGCCCCCGGTACCTCCAGCCGCTACTATTTCCGCGGGCCGTGTTCCAACACTATTCACCCCGGCCAAGAGGCCTATTCCCCGGCCCGCACCCCGCCATTGAGACTGCACGGGAATTATTATTTTTTTATCTCTCAACCTGTCCAAGAGGCCTGCTGCCCGCCGCACTCGCCGCCGGGCCGGCCCGCACCCCGCCATTGAGACTGAACGGGGATTATTATTTTTTTTAACTCGGCCTCCGGGCCGGGGCGGGCTTCGCCCCCGGTACCTCCAGCCGCTTCTATTTACGCGCGCCGCGTTCCAACATATTCACCCCGGCCAAGAGGCCTATTCCCCGGCCCGCACCCCGCCATTGAGACTGCATGGGAATTATTATTTTTTTATCTCTCAACCTGTCCAAGAGGCCTGCTGCCCGCCGCACTCGCCGCCGGGCCGGCCCGCACCCCGCCATTGAGACTGAACGGGGATTATTATTTTTTTTAACTCGGCCTCCGGGCCGGGGCGGGCTTCGCCCCCGGTACCTCCAGCCGCTTCTATTTACGCGCGCCGCGTTCCAACATATTCACCCCGGCCAAGAGGCCTCTTCCCCGGCCACACTCGTCCGCCGGGCCGGCCCGCACCCCGCCATTGAGACTGCACGGGAATTATTATTTTTATATCTCTCAACCTGTCCAAGAGGCCGGGTGCCCGCCGCAATCGCCGCCGGGCCGGCCCGCACCCTGCCATTGAGACTGAATGGGGATTATTTATTTTTTTAACTTGGCCGCCGGCCCGGGGCGGGCATCGCCCCCGGTACCTCCAGCCGCTACTATTTCCGCGGGCCGTGTTCCAACACTATTCACCCCGGCCAAGAGGCCTATTCCCCGGCCCGCACCCCGCCATTGAGACTGCATGGGAATTATTATTTTTTTATCTCTCAACCTGTCCAAGAGGCCTGCTGCCCGCCGCAATCGCCGCCGGGCCGGCCCGCACCCTGCCATTGAGACTGAACGGGGATTATTTATTTTTTTAACTTGGCCGCCGGGCCGGGGCGGGCATCGCCCCCGGTACCTCCAGCCGCTTCTATTTCCGCGGGCCGTGTTCCAACACTATTCACCCCGGCCAAGAGGCCTATTCCCCGGCCCGCACCCCGCCATTGAGACTGCACGGGAATTATTATTTTTTTATCTCTCAACCTGTCCAAGAGGCCTGCTGCCCGCCGCACTCGCCGCCGGGCCGGCCCGCACCCCGCCATTGAGACTGAACGGGGATTATTATTTTTTTTAACTCGGCGTCCGGCCGGGGCGGGCTTCGCCCCCGGTACCTCCAGCCGCTTCTATTTACGCGCGCCGCGTTCCAACATATTCACCCCGGCCAAGAGGCCTATTCCCCGGCCCGCACCCCGCCATTGAGACTGCATGGGAATTATTATTTTTTTATCTCTCAACCTGTCCAAGAGGCCTGCTGCCCGCCGCAATCGCCGCCGGGCCGGCCCGCACCCTGCCATTGAGACTGAACGGGAATTATTATTTTTTTATCTCTCAACCTGTCCAAGAGGCCTGCTGCCGGCCGCACTCGCCGCCGGGCCGGCCCGCACCCTGCCATTGAGACTGAACGGGGATTATTTATTTTTTTAACTTGGCCGCCGGGCCGGGGCGGGCATCGCCCCCGGTACCTCCAGCCGCTACTATTTCCGCGGGCCGTGTTCCAACACTATTCACCCCGGCCAAGAGGCCTATTCCCCGGCCCGCACCCCGCCATTGAGACTGCACGGGAATTATTATTTTTTTATCTCTCAACCTGTCCAAGAGGCCTGCTGCCCGCCGCAATCGCCGCCGGGCCGGCCCGCACCCTGCCATTGAGACTGAACGGGGATTATTTATTTTTTTAACTTGGCCGCCGGCCCGGGGCGGGCATCGCCCCCGGTACCTCCAGCCGCTACTATTTCCGCGGGCCGTGTTCCAACACTATTCACCCCGGCCAAGAGGCCTATTCCCCGGCCCGCACCCCGCCATTGAGACTGCATGGGAATTATTATTTTTTTATCTCTCAACCTGTCCAAGAGGCCTGCTGCCCGCCGCAATCGCCGCCGGGCCGGCCCGCACCCCGCCATTGAGACTGAACGGGGATTATTTATTTTTTTAACTTGGCCGCCGGGCCGGGGCGGGCATCGCCCCCGGTACCTCCAGCCGCTACTATTTCCGCGGGCCGTGTTCCAACACTATTCACCCCGGCCAAGAGGCCTATTCCCCGGCCCGCACCCCGCCATTGAGACTGCACGGGAATTATTATTTTTTTATCTCTCAACCTGTCCAAGAGGCCTGCTGCCCGCCGCACTCGCCGCCGGGCCGGCCCGCACCCCGCCATTGAGACTGAACGGGGATTATTATTTTTTTTAACTCGGCCTCCGGGCCGGGGCGGGCTTCGCCCCCGGTACCTCCAGCCGCTTCTATTTACGCGCGCCGCGTTCCAACATATTCACCCCGGCCAAGAGGCCTATTCCCCGGCCCGCACCCCGCCATTGAGACTGCATGGGAATTATTATTTTTTTATCTCTCAACCTGTCCAAGAGGCCTGCTGCCCGCCGCAATCGCCGCCGGGCCGGCCCGCACCCTGCCATTGAGACTGAACGGGAATTATTATTTTTTTATCTCTCAACCTGTCCAAGAGGCCTGCTGCCCGCCGCACTCGCCGCCGGGCCGGCCCGCACCCTGCCATTGAGACTGAACGGGGATTATTTATTTTTTTAACTTGGCCGCCGGGCCGGGGCGGGCATCGCCCCCGGTACCTCCAGCCGCTACTATTTCCGCGGGCCGTGTTCCAACACTATTCACCCCGGCCAAGAGGCCTATTCCCCCGCCCGCACCCCGCCATTGAGACTGCATGGGAATTATTATTTTTTTATCTCTCAACCTGTCCAAGAGGCCTGCTGCCCGCCGCAATCGCCGCCGGGCCGGCCCGCACCCTGCCATTGAGACTGAACGGGGATTATTTATTTTTTTAACTTGGCCGCCGGGCCGGGGCGGGCATCGCCCCCGGTACCTCCAGCCGCTACTATTTCCGCGGGCCGTGTTCCAACACTATTCACCCCGGCCAAGAGGCCTATTCCCCGGCCCGCACCCCGCCATTGAGACTGCACGGGAATTATTATTTTTTTATCTCTCAACCTGTCCAAGAGGCCTGCTGCCTGCCGCAATCGCCGCCGGGCCGGCCTGCACCCTGCCATTGAGACTGAACGGGAATTATTATTTTTTTATCTCTCAACCTGTCCAAGAGGCCTGCTGCCCGCCGCACTCGCACCCCGCCATTGAGACTGAACGGGGATTATTATTTTTTTTAACTCGGCCTCCGGGCCGGGGCGGGCTTCGCCCCCGGTACCTCCAGCCGCTTCTATTTACGCGCGCCGCGTTCCAACATATTCACCCCGGCCAAGAGGCCTTTTCCCCGGCCCGCACCCCGCCATTGAGACTGCATGGGAATTATTATTTTTTTATCTCTCAACCTGTCCAAGAGGCCTGCTGCCCGCCGCAATCGCCGCCGGGCCGGCCCGCACCCTGCCATTGAGACTGAACGGGATTATTTATTTTTTTAACTTGGCCGCCGGCCCGGGGCGGGCATCGCCCCCGGTACCTCCAGCCGCTACTATTTCCGCGGGCCGTGTTCCAACACTATTCACCCCGGCCAAGAGGCCTATTCCCCGGCCCGCACCCCGCCATTGAGACTGCATGGGAATTATTATTTTTTTATCTCTCAACCTGTCCAAGAGGCCTGCTGCCCGCCGCAATCGCCGCCGGGCCGGCCCGCACCCTGCCATTGAGACTGAACGGGGATTATTTATTTTTTTAACTTGGCCGCCGGCCCGGGGCGGGCATCGCCCCCGGTACCTCCAGCCGCTACTATTTCCGCGGGCCGTGTTCCAACACTATTCACCCCGGCCAAGAGGCCTATTCCCCGGCCCGCACCCCGCCATTGAGACTGCACGGGAATTATTATTTTTTTATCTCTCAACCTGTCCAAGAGGCCTGCTGCCCGCCGCACTCGCCGCCGGGCCGGCCCGCACCCCGCCATTGAGACTGAACGGGGATTATTATTTTTTTTAACTCGGCCTCCGGGCCGGGGCGGGCTTCGCCCCCGGTACCTCCAGCCGCTTCTATTTACGCGCGCCGCGTTCCAACATATTCACCCCGGCCAAGAGGCCTCTTCCCCGGCCACACTCGTCCGCCGGGCCGGCCCGCACCCCGCCATTGAGACTGCACGGGAATTATTATTTTTATATCTCTCAACCTGTCCAAGAGGCCTGCTGCCCGCCGCAATCGCCGCCGGGCCGGCCCACACCCTGCCATTGAGACTGAATGGGGATTATTTATTTTTTTAACTTGGCCGCCGGCCCGGGGCGGGCATCGCCCCCGGTACCTCCAGCCGCTACTATTTCCGCGGGCCGTGTTCCAACACTATTCACCCCGGCCAAGAGGCCTATTCCCCGGCCCGCACCCCGCCATTGAGACTGCATGGGAATTATTATTTTTTTATCTCTCAACCTGTCCAAGAGGCCTGCTGCCCGCCGCAATCGCCGCCGGGCCGGCCCGCACCCTGCCATTGAGACTGAACGGGGATTATTTATTTTTTTAACTTGGCCGCCGGGCCGGGGCGGGAATCGCCCCCGGTACCTCCAGCCGCTACTATTTCCGCGGGCCGTGTTCCAACACTATTCACCCCGGCCAAGAGGCCTATTCCCCGGCCCGCACCCCGCCATTGAGACTGCACGGGAATTATTATTTTTTTATCTCTCAACCTGTCCAAGAGGCCTGCTGCCCGCCGCAATCGCCGCCGGGCCGGCCCGCACCCTGCCATTGAGACTGAACGGGGATTATTTATTTTTTTAACTTGGCCGCCGGCCCGGGGCGGGCATCGCCCCCGGTACCTCCAGCCGCTACTATTTCCGCGGGCCGTGTTCCAACACTATTCACCCCGGCCAAGAGGCCTATTCCCCGGCCCGCACCCCGCCATTGAGACTGTATGGGAATTATTATTTTTTTATCTCTCAACCTGTCCAAGAGGCCTGCTGCCCGCCGCAATCGCCGCCGGGCCGGCCCGCACCCTGCCATTGAGACTGAACGGGAATTATTATTTTTTTATCTCTCAACCTGTCCAAGAGGCCTGCTGCCCGCCGCACTCGCCGCCGGGCCGGCCCGCACCCCGCCATTGAGACTGCACGGGAATTATTATTTTTTTATCTCTCAACCTGTCCAAGAGGCCCGCTGCCCGCCGCACTCGCCGCCGGGCCGGCCCGCACCCCGCCATTGAGACTGAACGGGGATTATTATTTTTTTTAACTCGGCCTCCGGGCCGGGGCGGGCTTCGCCCCCGGTACCTCCAGCCGCTTCTATTTACGCGCGCCGCGTTCCAACATATTCACCCCGGCCAAGAGGCCTATTCCCCGGCCCGCACCCCGCCATTGAGACTGCATGGGAATTATTATTTTTTTATCTCTCAACCTGTCCAAGAGGCCTGCTGCCCGCCGCAATCGCCGCCGGGCCGGCCCGCACACTGCCATTGAGACTGAACGGGGATTATTTATTTTTTTAACTTGGCCGCCGGGCCGGGGCGGGCATCGCCCCCGGTACCTCCAGCCGCTACTATTTCCGCGGGCCGTGTTCCAACACTATTCACCCCGGCCAAGAGGCCTATTCCCCGGCCCGCACCCCGCCATTGAGACTGCATGGGAATTATTATTTTTTTATCTCTCAACCTGTCCAAGAGGCCTGCTGCCCGCCGCAATCGCCGCCGGGCCGGCCCGCACCCTGCCATTGAGACTGAACGGGAATTATTATTTTTTTTATCTCTCAACCTGTCCAAGAGGCCGTGCCCGCCGCAATCGCCGCCGGGCCGGCCCACACCCTGCCATTGAGACTGAATGGGGATTATTTATTTTTTTAACTTGGCCGCCGGCCCGGGGCGGGCATCGCCCCCGGTACCTCCAGCCGCTACTATTTCCGCGGGCCGTGTTCCAACACTATTCACCCCGGCCAAGAGGCCTATTCCCCGGCCCGCACCCCGCCATTGAGACTGCATGGGAATTATTATTTTTTTATCTCTCAACCTGTCCAAGAGGCCTGCTGCCCGCCGCAATCGCCGCCGGGCCGGCCCGCACCCTGCCATTGAGACTGAACGGGGATTATTTATTTTTTTAACTTGGCCGCCGGGCCGGGGCGGGAATCGCCCCCGGTACCTCCAGCCGCTACTATTTCCGCGGGCCGTGTTCCAACACTATTCACCCCGGCCAAGAGGCCTATTCCCCGGCCCGCACCCCGCCATTGAGACTGCACGGGAATTATTATTTTTTTATCTCTCAACCTGTCCAAGAGGCCTGCTGCCCGCCGCAATCGCCGCCGGGCCGGCCCGCACCCTGCCATTGAGACTGAACGGGGATTATTTATTTTTTTAACTTGGCCGCCGGGCCGGGGCGGGAATCGCCCCCGGTACCTCCAGCCGCTACTATTTCCGCGGGCCGTGTTCCAACACTATTCACCCCGGCCAAGAGGCCTATTCCCCGGCCCGCACCCCGCCATTGAGACTGCACGGGAATTATTATTTTTTTATCTCTCAACCTGTCCAAGAGGCCTGCTGCCCGCCGCAATCGCCGCCGGGCCGGCCCGCACCCTGCCATTGAGACTGAACGGGGATCATTTATTTTTTTAACTTGGCCGCCGGCCCGGGGAGGGCATCGCCCCCGGTACCTCCAGCCGCTACTATTTCCGCGGGCCGTGTTCCAACACTATTCACCCCGGCCAAGAGGCCTATTCCCCGGCCCGCACCCCGCCATTGAGACTGCATGGGAATTATTATTTTTTTATCTCTCAACCTGTCCAAGAGGCCTGCTGCCCGCCGCAATCGCCGCCGGGCCGGCCCGCACCCTGCCATTGAGACTGAACGGGAATTATTATTTTTTTATCTCTCAACCTGTCCAAGAGGCCTGCTGCCCGCCGCACTCGCCGCCGGGCCGGCCCGCACCCCGCCATTGAGACTGTACGGGATTATTTATTTTTTTTAACTCGGCCTCCGGGCCGGGGCGGGCTTCGCCCCCGGTACCTCCAGCCGCTTCTATTTACGCGCGCCGCGTTCCAACATATTCACCCCGGCCAAGAGGCCTCTTCCCCGGCCACACTCGTCCGCCGGGCCGGCCCGCACCCCGCCATTGAGACTGCACGGGAATTATTATTTTTTTATCTCTCAACCTGTCCAAGAGGCCTGCTGCCCGCCGCACTCGCCGCCGGGCCGGCCCGCACCCCGCCATTGAGACTGAACGGGGATTATTATTTTTTTTAACTCGGCCTCCGGGCCGGGGCGGGCTTCGCCCCCGGTACCTCCAGCCGCTTCTATTTACGCGCGCCGCGTTCCAACATATTCACCCCGGCCAAGAGGCCTCTTCCCCGGCCACACTCGTCCGCCGGGCCGGCCCGCACCCCGCCATTGAGACTGCACGGGAATTATTATTTTTATATCTCTCAACCTGTCCAAGAGGCCTGCTGCCCGCCGCAATCGCCGCCGGGCCGGCCCGCACCCTGCCATTGAGACTGAACGGGATTATTTATTTTTTTAACTTGGCCGCCGGGCCGGGGCGGGCATCGCCCCCGGTACCTCCAGCCGCTACTATTTCCGCGGGCCGTGTTCCAACACTATTCACCCCGGCCAAGAGGCCTATTCCCCGGCCCGCACCCCGCCATTGAGACTGCATGGGAATTATTATTTTTTTATCTCTCAACCTGTCCAAGAGGCCTGCTGCCCGCCGCAATCGCCGCCGGGCCGGCCCGCACCTTGCCATTGAGACTGAACGGGGATTATTTATTTTTTTAACTTGGCCGCCGGGCCGGGGCGGGCATCGCCCCCGGTACCTCCAGCCGCTACTATTTCCGCGGGCCGTGTTCCAACACTATTCACCCCGGCCAAGAGGCCTATTCCCCGGCCCGCACCCCGCCATTGAGACTGCACGGGAATTATTATTTTTTTATCTCTCAACCTGTCCAAGAGGCCTGCTGCCCGCCGCACTCGCCGCCGGGCCGGCCCGCACCCCGCCATTGAGACTGAACGGGGATTATTATTTTTTTTAACTCGGCGTCCGGGCTGGGGCGGGCTTCGCCCCCGGTACCTCCAGCCGCTTCTATTTACGCGCGCCGCGTTCCAACATATTCACCCCGGCCAAGAGGCCTATTCCCCGGCCCGCACCCCGCCATTGAGACTGCATGGGAATTATTATTTTTTTATCTCTCAACCTGTCCAAGAGGCCTGCTGCCCGCCGCACTCGCCGCCGGGCCGGCCCGCACCCTGCCATTGAGACTGAACGGGGATTATTTATTTTTTTAACTTGGCCGCCGGCCCGGGGCGGGCATCGCCCCCGGTACCTCGAGCCGCTACTATTTCCGCGGGCCGTGTTCCAACACTATTCACCCCGGCCAAGAGGCCTATTCCCCGGCCCGCACCCCGCCATTGAGACTGCACGGGAATTATTATTTTTTTATCTCTCAACCTGTCCAAGAGGCCTGCTGCCCGCCGCACTCGCCGCCGGGCCGGCCCGCACCCCGCCATTGAGACTGAACGGGGATTATTATTTTTTTTAACTCGGCCTCCGGGCCGGGGCGGGCTTCGCCCCCGGTACCTCCAGCCGCTTCTATTTACGCGCGCCGCGTTCCAACATATTCACCCCGGCCAAGAGGCCTATTCCCCGGCCCGCACCCCGCCATTGAGACTGCATGGGAATTATTATTTTTTATCTCTCAACCTGTCCAAGAGGCCTGCTGCCCGCCGCAATCGCCGCCGGGCCGGCCCGCACCCTGCCATTGAGACTGAACGGGAATTATTATTTTTTTATCTCTCAACCTGTCCAAGAGGCCTGCTGCCCGCCGCACTCGCCGCCGGGCCGGCCCGCACCCTGCCATTGAGACTGAACGGGGATTATTTATTTTTTTGACTTGGGGCCGGGGCGGGCATCGCCCCCGGTACCTCCAGCCGCTACTATTTCCGCGGGCCGTGTTCCAACACTATTCACCCCGGCCAAGAGGCCTATTCCCCGGCCCGCACCCCGCCATTGAGACTGCATGGGAATTATTATTTTTTTTATCTCTCAACCTGTCCAAGAGGCCTGCTGCCCGCCGCAATCGCCGCCGGGCCGGCCCGCACCCTGCCATTGAGACTGAACGGGGATTATTTATTTTTTTAACTTGGCCGCCGGGCCGGGGCGGGCATCGCCCCCGGTACCTCCAGCCGCTACTATTTCCGCGGGCCGTGTTCCAACACTATTCACCCCGGCCAAGAGGCCTATTCCCCGGCCCGCACCCCGCCATTGAGACTGCACGGGAATTATTATTTTTTTATCTCTCAACCTGTCCAAGAGGCCTGCTGCCCGCCGCAATCGCCGCCGGGCCGGCCCGCACCCTGCCATTGAGACTGAACGGGGATTATTTATTTTTTTAACTTGGCCGCCGGCCCGGGGCGGGCATCGCCCCCGGTACCTCCAGCCGCTACTATTTCCGCGGGCCGTGTTCCAACACTATTCACCCCGGCCAAGAGGCCTATTCCCCGGCCCGCACCCCGCCATTGAGACTGCATGGGAATTATTATTTTTTTATCTCTCAACCTGTCCAAGAGGCCTGCTGCCCGCCGCAATCGCCGCCGGGCCGGCCCGCACCCTGCCATTGAGACTGAACGGGGATTATTTATTTTTTTAACTTGGCCGCCGGGCCGGGGCGGGCATCGCCCCCGGTACCTCCAGCCGCTACTATTTCCGCGGGCCGTGTTCCAACACTATTCACCCCGGCCAAGAGGCCTATTCCCCGGCCCGCACCCCGCCATTGAGACTGCACGGGAATTATTATTTTTTTATCTCTCAACCTGTCCAAGAGGCCTGCTGCCCGCCGCACTCGCCGCCGGGCCGGCCCGCACCCCGCCATTGAGACTGAACGGGGATTATTATTTTTTTTAACTCGGCGTCCGGGCCGGGGCGGGCTTCGCCCCCGGTACCTCCAGCCGCTTCTATTTACGCGCGCCGCGTTCCAACATATTCACCCCGGCCAAGAGGCCTATTCCCCGGCCCGCACCCCGCCATTGAGACTGCATGGGAATTATTATTTTTTTATCTCTCAACCTGTCCAAGAGGCCTGCTGCCCGCCGCAATCGCCGCCGGGCCGGCCCGCACCCTGCCATTGAGACTGAACGGGAATTATTATTTTTTTATCTCTCAACCTGTCCAAGAGGCCTGCTGCCCGCCGCACTCGCCGCCGGGCCGGCCCGCACCCCGCCATTGAGACTGAACGGGGATTATTTTTTTTTTTAACTCGGCCTCCGGGCCGGGGCGGGCTTCGCCCCCGGTACCTCCAGCCGCTTCTATTTCCGCGGGCCGTGTTCCAACACTATTCACCCCGGCCAAGAGGCCTATTCCCCGGCCCGCACCCCTCCATTGAGACTGCACGGGAATTATTATTTTTTTATCTCTCAACCTGTCCAAGAGGCCTGCTGCCCGCCGCACTCGCCGCCGGGCCGGCCCGCACCCCGCCATTGAGACTGAACGGGGATTATTGTTTTTTTTAACTCGGCCTCCGGGCCGGGGCGGGCTTCGCCCCCGGTACCTCCAGCCGCTTCTATTTACGCGCGCCGCGTTCCAACATATTCACCCCGGCCAAGAGGCCTATTCCCCGGCCCGCACCCCGCCATTGAGACTGCATGGGAATTATTATTTTTTTATCTCTCAACCTGTCCAAGAGGCCTGCTGCCCGCCGCAATCGCCGCCGGGCCGGCCCGCACCCTGCCATTGAGACTGAACGGGAATTATTATTTTTTTATCTCTCAACCTGTCCAAGAGGCCTGCTGCCCGCCGCACTCGCCGCCGGGCCGGCCCGCACCCTGCCATTGAGACTGAACGGGGATTATTTATTTTTTTAACTTGGCCGCCGGGCCGGGGCGGGCATCGCCCCCGGTACCTCCAGCCGCTACTATTTCCGCGGGCCGTGTTCCAACACTATTCACCCCGGCCAAGAGGCCTATTCCCCGGCCCGCACCCCACCATTGAGACTGCATGGGAATTATTATTTTTTTATCTCTCAACCTGTCCAAGAGGCCTGCTGCCCGCCGCAATCGCCGCCGGGCCGGCCCGCACCCTGCCATTGAGACTGAACGGGGATTATTTATTTTTTTAACTTGGCCGCCGGGCCGGGGCGGGCATCGCCCCCGGTACCTCCAGCCGCTACTATTTCCGCGGGCCGTGTTCCAACACTATTCACCCCGGCCAAGAGGCCTATTCCCCGGCCCGCACCCCGCCATTGAGACTGCACGGGAATTATTATTTTTTTATCTCTCAACCTGTCCAAGAGGCCTGCTGCCCGCCGCAATCGCCGCCGGGCCGGCCCGCACCCTGCCATTGAGACTGAACGGGGATTATTTATTTTTTTAACTTGGCCGCCGGGCCGGGGCGGGCATCGCCCCCGGTACCTCCAGCCGCTACTATTTCCGCGGGCCGTGTTCCAACACTATTCACCCCGGCCAAGAGGCCTATTCCCCGGCCCGCACCCCGCCATTGAGACTGCACGGGAATTATTATTTTTTTATCTCTCAACCTGTCCAAGAGGCCTGCTGCACGCCGCAATCGCCGCCGGGCCGGCCCGCACCCTGCCATTGAGACTGAACGGGGATTATTTATTTTTTTAACTTGGCCGCCGGCCCGGGGCGGGCATCGCCCCCGGTACCTCCAGCCGCTACTATTTCCGCGGGCCGTGTTCCAACACTATTCACCCCGGCCAAGAGGCCTATTCCCCGGCCCGCACCCCGCCATTGAGACTGCATGGGAATTATTATTTTTTTATCTCTCAACCTGTCCAAGAGGCCTGCTGCCCGCCGCAATCGCCGCCGGGCCGGCCCGCACCCTGCCATTGAGACTGAACGGGAATTATTATTTTTTTATCTCTCAACCTGTCCAAGAGGCCTGCTGCCCGCCGCACTCGCACCCCGCCATTGAGACTGAACGGGGATTATTATTTTTTTTAACTCGGCCTCCGGGCCGGGGCGGGCTTCGCCCCCGGTACCTCCAGCCGCTTCTATTTACGCGCGCCGCGTTCCAACATATTCACCCCGGCCAAGAGGCCTATTCCCCGGCCCGCACCCCGCCATTGAGACTGCATGGGAATTATTATTTTTTTATCTCTCAACCTGTCCAAGAGGCCTGCTGCCCGCCGCAATCGCCGCCGGGCCGGCCCGCACCCTGCCATTGAGACTGAACGGGATTATTTATTTTTTTAACTTGGCCGCCGGCCCGGGGCGGGCATCGCCCCCGGTACCTCCAGCCGCTACTATTTCCGCGGGCCGTGTTCTAACACTATTCACCCCGGCCAAGAGGCCTATTCCCCGGCCCGCACCCCGCCATTGAGACTGCATGGGAATTATTATTTTTTTATCTCTCAACCTGTCCAAGAGGCCTGCTGCCCGCCGCAATCGCCGCCGGGCCGGCCCGCACCCTGCCATTGAGACTGAACGGGATTATTTATTTTTTTAACTTGGCCGCCGGCCCGGGGCGGGCATCGCCCCCGGTACCTCCAGCCGCTACTATTTCCGCGGGCCGTGTTCTAACACTATTCACCCCGGCCAAGAGGCCTATTCCCCGGCCCGCACCCCGCCATTGAGACTGCATGGGAATTATTATTTTTTTATCTCTCAACCTGTCCAAGAGGCCTGCTGCCCGCCGCAATCGCCGCCGGGCCGGCCCGCACCCTGCCATTGAGACTGAACGGGGATTATTTATTTTTTTAACTTGGCCGCCGGGCCGGGGCGGGCATCGCCCCCGGTACCTCCAGCCGCTACTATTTCCGCGGGCCGTGTTCCAACACTATTCACCCCGGCCAAGAGGCCTATTCCCCGGCCCGCACCCCGCCATTGAGACTGCATGGGAATTATTATTTTTTTATCTCTCAACCTGTCCAAGAGGCCTGCTGCCCGCCGCAATCGCCGCCGGGCCGGCCCGCACCCTGCCATTGAGACTGAACGGGGATTATTTATTTTTTTAACTTGGCCGCCGGGCCGGGGCGGGCATCGCCCCCGGTACCTCCAGCCGCTACTATTTCCGCGGGCCGTGTTCCAACACTATTCACCCCGGCCAAGAGGCCTATTCCCCGGCCCGCACCCCGCCATTGAGACTGCACGGGAATTATTATTTTTTTATCTCTCAACCTGTCCAAGAGGCCTGCTGCCCGCCGCACTCGCCGCCGGGCCGGCCCGCACCCCGCCATTGAGACTGAACGGGGATTATTATTTTTTTTAACTCGGCCTCCGGGCCGGGGCGGGCTTCGCCCCCGGTACCTCCAGCCGCTTCTATTTACGCGCGCCGCGTTCCAACATATTCACCCCGGCCAAGAGGCCTCTTCCCCGGCCACACTCGTCCGCCGGGCCGGCCCGCACCCCGCCATTGAGACTGCACGGGAATTATTATTTTTATATCTCTCAACCTGTCCAAGAGGCCGGGTGCCCGCCGCAATCGCCGCCGGGCCGGCCCGCACCCTGCCATTGAGACTGAACGGGATTATTTATTTTTTTAACTTGGCCGCCGGCCCGGGGCGGGCATCGCCCCCGGTACCTCCAGCCGCTACTATTTCCGCGGGCCGTGTTCCAACACTATTCACCCCGGCCAAGAGGCCTATTCCCCGGCCCGCACCCCGCCATTGAGACTGCATGGGAATTATTATTTTTTTATCTCTCAACCTGTCCAAGAGGCCTGCTGCCCGCCGCACTCGCCGCCGGGCCGGCCCGCACCCCGCCATTGAGACTGAACGGGGATTATTATTTTTTTTAACTCGGCCTCCGGGCCGGGGCGGGCTTCGCCCCCGGTACCTCCAGCCGCTTCTATTTACGCGCGCCGCGTTCCAACATATTCACCCCGGCCAAGAGGCCTATTCCCCGGCCCGCACCCCGCCATTGAGACTGCATGGGAATTATTATTTTTTTATCTCTCAACCTGTCCAAGAGGCGTGCTGCCCGCCGCAATCGCCGCCGGGCCGGCCCGCACCCTGCCATTGAGACTGAACGGGAATTATTATTTTTTTATCTCTCAACCTGTCCAAGAGGCCTGCTGCCCGCCGCACTCGCCGCCGGGCCGGCCCGCACCCCGCCATTGAGACTGAACGGGGATTATTTATTTTTTTAACTTGGCCGCCGGGCCGGGGCGGGCATCGCCCCCGGTACCTCCAGCCGCTACTATTTCCGCGGGCCGTGTTCCAACACTATTCACCCCGGCCAAGAGGCCTATTCCCCGGCCCGCACCCCGCCATTGAGACTGAACGGGAATTATTATTTTTTTATCTCTCAACCTGTCCAAGAGGCCTGCTGCCCGCCGCACTCGCACCCCGCCATTGAGACTGAACGGGGATTATTATTTTTTTTAACTCGGCCTCCGGGCCGGGGCGGGCTTCGCCCCCGGTACCTCCAGCCGCTTCTATTTACGCGCGCCGCGTTCCAACATATTCACCCCGGCCAAGAGGCCTTTTCCCCAGCCCGCACCCCGCCATTGAGACTGCATGGGAATTATTATTTTTTTATCTCTCAACCTGTCCAAGAGGCCTGCTGCCCGCCGCAATCGCCGCCGGGCCGGCCCGCACCCTGCCATTGAGACTGAACGGGATTATTTATTTTTTTAACTTGGCCGCCGGCCCGGGGCGGGCATCGCCCCCGGTACCTCCAGCCGCTACTATTTCCGCGGGCCGTGTTCCAACACTATTCACCCCGGCCAAGAGGCCTATTCCCCGGCCCGCACCCCGCCATTGAGACTGCATGGGAATTATTATTTTTTTATCTCTCAACCTGTCCAAGAGGCCTGCTGCCCGCCGCAATCGCCGCCGGGCCGGCCCGCACCCTGCCATTGAGACTGAACGGGGATTATTTATTTTTTTAACTTGGCCGCCGGCCCGGGGCGGGCATCGCCCCCGGTACCTCCAGCCGCTACTATTTCCGCGGGCCGTGTTCCAACACTATTCACCCCGGCCAAGAGGCCTATTCCCCGGCCCGCACCCCGCCATTGAGACTGCACGGGAATTATTATTTTTTTATCTCTCAACCTGTCCAAGAGGCCTGCTGCCCGCCGCACTCGCCGCCGGGCCGGCCCGCACCCCGCCATTGAGACTGAACGGGGATTATTATTTTTTTTAACTCGGCCTCCGGGCCGGGGCGGGCTTCGCCCCCGGTACCTCCAGCCGCTTCTATTTACGCGCGCCGCGTTCCAACATATTCACCCCGGCCAAGAGGCCTCTTCCCCGGCCACACTCGTCCGCCGGGCCGGCCCGCACCCCGCCATTGAGACTGCACGGGAATTATTATTTTTATATCTCTCAACCTGTCCAAGAGGCCGTGCCCGCCGCAATCGCCGCCGGGCCGGCCCACACCCTGCCATTGAGACTGAATGGGGATTATTTATTTTTTTAACTTGGCCGCCGGCCCGGGGCGGGCATCGCCCCCGGTACCTCCAGCCGCTACTATTTCCGCGGGCCGTGTTCCAACACTATTCACCCCGGCCAAGAGGCCTATTCCCCGGCCCGCACCCCGCCATTGAGACTGCACGGGAATTATTATTTTTTTATCTCTCAACCTGTCCAAGAGGCCTGCTGCCCGCCGCAATCGCCGCCGGGCCGGCCCGCACCCTGCCATTGAGACTGAACGGGGATTATTTATTTTTTTAACTTGGCCGCCGGCCCGGGGCGGGCATCGCCCCCGGTACCTCCAGCCGCTACTATTTCCGCGGGCCGTGTTCCAACACTATTCACCCCGGCCAAGAGGCCTATTCCCCGGCCCGCACCCCGCCATTGAGACTGCATGGGAATTATTATTTTTTTATCTCTCAACCTGTCCAAGAGGCCTGCTGCCCGCCGCAATCGCCGCCGGGCCGGCCCGCACCCTGCCATTGAGACTGAACGGGGATTATTTATTTTTTTAACTTGGCCGCCGGGCCGGGGCGGGCATCGCCCCCGGTACCTCCAGCCGCTACTATTTCCGCGGGCCGTGTTCCAACACTATTCACCCCGGCCAAGAGGCCTATTCCCCGGCCCGCACCCCGCCATTGAGACTGCACGGGAATTATTATTTTTTTATCTCTCAACCTGTCCAAGAGGCCTGCTGCCCGCCGCACTCGCCGCCGGGCCGGCCCGCACCCCGCCATTGAGACTGAACGGGGATTATTATTTTTTTTAACTCGGCGTCCGGGCCGGGGCGGGCTTCGCCCCCGGTACCTCCAGCCGCTTCTATTTACGCGCGCCGCGTTCCAACATATTCACCCCGGCCAAGAGGCCTATTCCCCGGCCCGCACCCCGCCATTGAGACTGCATGGGAATTATTATTTTTTTATCTCTCAACCTGTCCAAGAGGCCTGCTGACCGCCGCAATCGCCGCCGGGCCGGCCCGCACCCTGCCATTGAGACTGAACGGGAATTATTATTTTTTTATCTCTCAACCTGTCCAAGAGGCCTGCTGCCCGCCGCACTCGCCGCCGGGCCGGCCCGCACCCCGCCATTGAGACTGAACGGGGATTATTATTTTTTTTAACTCGGCCTCCGGGCCGGGGCGGGCTTCGCCCCCGGTACCTCCAGCCGCTTCTATTTCCGCGGGCCGTGTTCCAACACTATTCACCCCGGCCAAGAGGCCTATTCCCCGGCCCGCATCCCTCCATTGAGACTGCACGGGAATTATTATTTTTTTATCTCTCAACCTGTCCAAGAGGCCTGCTGCCCGCCGCACTCGCCGCCGGGCCGGCCCGCACCCCGCCATTGAGACTGAACGGGGATTATTGTTTTTTTTAACTCGGCCTCCGGGCCGGGGCGGGCTTCGCCCCCGGTACCTCCAGCCGCTTCTATTTACGCGCGCCGCGTTCCAACATATTCACCCCGGCCAAGAGGCCTATTCCCCGGCCCGCACCCCGCCATTGAGACTGCATGGGAATTATTATTTTTTTATCTCTCAACCTGTCCAAGAGGCCTGCTGCCCGCCGCAATCGCCGCCGGGCCGGCCCGCACCCTGCCATTGAGACTGAACGGGAATTATTATTTTTTTATCTCTCAACCTGTCCAAGAGGCCTGCTGCCCGCCGCACTCGCCGCCGGGCCGGCCCGCACCCTGCCATTGAGACTGAACGGGGATTATTTATTTTTTTAACTTGGCCGCCGGGCCGGGGCGGGCATCGCCCCCGGTACCTCCAGCCGCTACTATTTCCGCGGGCCGTGTTCCAACACTATTCACCCCGGCCAAGAGGCCTATTCCCCGGCCCGCACCCCGCCATTGAGACTGCATGGGAATTATTATTTTTTTATCTCTCAACCTGTCCAAGAGGCCTGCTGCCCGCCGCAATCGCCGCCGGGCCGGCCCGCACCCTGCCATTGAGACTGAACGGGGATTATTTATTTTTTTAACTTGGCCGCCGGGCCGGGGCGGGCATCGCCCCCGGTACCTCCAGCCGCTACTATTTCCGCGGGCCGTGTTCCAACACTATTCACCCCGGCCAAGAGGCCTATTCCCCGGCCCGCACCCCGCCATTGAGACTGCATGGGAATTATTATTTTTTTATCTCTCAACCTGTCCAAGAGGCCTGCTGCCCGCCGCAATCGCCGCCGGGCCGTCCCGCACCCTGCCATTGGGACTGAACGGGGATTATTTATTTTTTTAACTTGGCCGCCGGGCCGGGGCGGGCATCGCCCCCGGTACCTCCAGCCGCTACTATTTCCGCGGGCCGTGTTCCAACACTATTCACCCCGGCCAAGAGGCCTATTCCCCGGCCCGCACCCCGCCATTGAGACTGCACGGGAATTATTATTTTTTTATCTCTCAACCTGTCCAAGAGGCCTGCTGCCCGCCGCACTCGCCGCCGGGCCGGCCCGCACCCCGCCATTGAGACTGAACGGGGATTATTATTTTTTTTAACTCGGCCTCCGGGCCGGGGCGGGCTTCGCCCCCGGTACCTCCAGCCGCTTCTATTTACGCGCGCCGCGTTCCAACATATTCACCCCGGCCAAGAGGCCTCTTCCCCGGCCACACTCGTCCGCCGGGCCGGCCCGCACCCCGCCATTGAGACTGCACGGGAATTATTATTTTTATATCTCTCAACCTGTCCAAGAGGCCGGGTGCCCGCCGCAATCGCCGCCGGGCCGGCCCGCACCCTGCCATTGAGACTGAATGGGGATTATTTATTTTTTTAACTTGGCCGCCGGCCCGGGGCGGGCATCGCCCCCGGTACCTCCAGCCGCTACTATTTCCGCGGGCCGTGTTCCAACACTATTCACCCCGGCCAAGAGGCCTATTCCCCGGCCCGCACCCCGCCATTGAGACTGCATGGGAATTATTATTTTTTTATCTCTCAACCTGTCCAAGAGAACTGCTGCCCGCCGCAATCGCCGCCGGGCCGGCCCGCACCCTGCCATTGAGACTGAACGGGGATTATTTATTTTTTTAACTTGGCCGCCGGGCCGGGGCGGGCATCGCCCCCGGTACCTCCAGCCGCTTCTATTTCCGCGGGCCGTGTTCCAACACTATTCACCCCGGCCAAGAGGCCTATTCCCCGGCCCGCACCCCGCCATTGAGACTGCATGGGAATTATTATTTTTTTATCTCTCAACCTGTCCAAGAGGCCTTCTGCCCGCCGCAATCGCCGCCGGGCCGGCCCGCACCCTGCCATTGAGACTGAACGGGGATTATTTATTTTTTTAACTTGGCCGCCGGGCCGGGGCGGGCATCGCCCCCGGTACCTCCAGCCGCTACTATTTCCGCGGGCCGTGTTCCAACACTATTCACCCCGGCCAAGAGGCCTATTCCCCGGCCCGCACCCCGCCATTGAGACTGCATGGGAATTATTATTTTTTTATCTCTCAACCTGTCCAAGAGGCCTGCTGCCCGCCGCAATCGCCGCCGGGCCGGCCCGCACCCCGCCATTGAGACTGAACGGGGATTATTTATTTTTTTAACTTGGCCGCCGGGCCGGGGCGGGCATCGCCCCCGGTACCTCCAGCCGCTACTATTTCCGCGGGCCGTGTTCCAACACTATTCACCCCGGCCAAGAGGCCTATTCCCCGGCCCGCACCCCGCCATTGAGACTGCACGGGAATTATTATTTTTTTATCTCTCAACCTGTCCAAGAGGCCTGCTGCCCGCCGCACTCGCCGCCGGGCCGGCCCGCACCCCGCCATTGAGACTGAACGGGGATTATTATTTTTTTTAACTCGGCCTCCGGGCCGGGGCGGGCTTCGCCCCCGGTACCTCCAGCCGCTTCTATTTACGCGCGCCGCGTTCCAACATATTCACCCCGGCCAAGAGGCCTATTCCCCGGCCCGCACCCCGCCATTGAGACTGCATGGGAATTATTATTTTTTTATCTCTCAACCTGTCCAAGAGGCCTGCTGCCCGCCGCAATCGCCGCCGGGCCGGCCCGCACCCTGCCATTGAGACTGAACGGGAATTATTATTTTTTTATCTCTCAACCTGTCCAAGAGGCCTGCTGCCCGCCGCACTCGCCGCCGGGCCGGCCCGCACCCTGCCATTGAGACTGAACGGGAATTATTATTTTTTTATCTCTCAACCTGTCCAAGAGGCCTGCTGCCCGCCGCACTCGCACCCCGCCATTGAGACTGAACGGGGATTATTATTTTTTTTAACTCGGCCTCCGGGCCGGGGCGGGCTTCGCCCCCGGTACCTCCAGCCGCTTCTATTTACGCGCGCCGCGTTCCAACATATTCACCCCGGCCAAGAGGCCTTTTCCCCGGCCCGCACCCCGCCATTGAGACTGCATGGGAATTATTATTTTTTTATCTCTCAACCTGTCCAAGAGGCCTGCTGCCCGCCGCAATCGCCGCCGGGCCGGCCCGCACCCTGCCATTGAGACTGAACGGGATTATTTATTTTTTTAACTTGGCCGCCGGCCCGGGGCGGGCATCGCCCCCGGTACCTCCAGCCGCTACTATTTCCGCGGGCCGTGTTCCAACACTATTCACCCCGGCCAAGAGGCCTATTCCCCGGCCCGCACCCCGCCATTGAGACTGCATGGGAATTATTATTTTTTTATCTCTCAACCTGTCCAAGAGGCGTGCTGCCCGCCGCAATCGCCGCCGGGCCGGCCCGCACCCTGCCATTGAGACTGAACGGGAATTATTATTTTTTTATCTCTCAACCTGTCCAAGAGGCCTGCTGCCCGCCGCACTCGCCGCCGGGCCGGCCCGCACCCCGCCATTGAGACTGAACGGGGATTATTTATTTTTTTAACTTGGCCGCCGGGCCGGGGCGGGCATCGCCCCCGGTACCTCCAGCCGCTACTATTTCCGCGGGCCGTGTTCCAACACTATTCACCCCGGCCAAGAGGCCTATTCCCCGGCCCGCACCCCGCCATTGAGACTGAACGGGAATTATTATTTTTTTATCTCTCAACCTGTCCAAGAGGCCTGCTGCCCGCCGCACTCGCACCCCGCCATTGAGACTGAACGGGGATTATTATTTTTTTTAACTCGGCCTCCGGGCCGGGGCGGGCTTCGCCCCCGGTACCTCCAGCCGCTTCTATTTACGCGCGCCGCGTTCCAACATATTCACCCCGGCCAAGAGGCCTATTCCCCGGCCCGCACCCCGCCATTGAGACTGCATGGGAATTATTATTTTTTTATCTCTCAACCTGTCCAAGAGGCCTGCTGCCCGCCGCAATCGCCGCCGGGCCGGCCCGCACCCTGCCATTGAGACTGAACGGGATTATTTATTTTTTTAACTTGGCCGCCGGCCCGGGGCGGGCATCGCCCCCGGTACCTCCAGCCGCTACTATTTCCGCGGGCCGTGTTCTAACACTATTCACCCCGGCCAAGAGGCCTATTCCCCGGCCCGCACCCCGCCATTGAGACTGCATGGGAATTATTATTTTTTTATCTCTCAACCTGTCCAAGAGGCCTGCTGCCCGCCGCAATCGCCGCCGGGCCGGCCCGCACCCTGCCATTGAGACTGAACGGGATTATTTATTTTTTTAACTTGGCCGCCGGCCCGGGGCGGGCATCGCCCCCGGTACCTCCAGCCGCTACTATTTCCGCGGGCCGTGTTCTAACACTATTCACCCCGGCCAAGAGGCCTATTCCCCGGCCCGCACCCCGCCATTGAGACTGCATGGGAATTATTATTTTTTTATCTCTCAACCTGTCCAAGAGGCCTGCTGCCCGCCGCAATCGCCGCCGGGCCGGCCCGCACCCTGCCATTGAGACTGAACGGGGATTATTTATTTTTTTAACTTGGCCGCCGGGCCGGGGCGGGCATCGCCCCCGGTACCTCCAGCCGCTACTATTTCCGCGGGCCGTGTTCCAACACTATTCACCCCGGCCAAGAGGCCTATTCCCCGGCCCGCACCCCGCCATTGAGACTGCATGGGAATTATTATTTTTTTATCTCTCAACCTGTCCAAGAGGCCTGCTGCCCGCCGCAATCGCCGCCGGGCCGGCCCGCACCCTGCCATTGAGACTGAACGGGGATTATTTATTTTTTTAACTTGGCCGCCGGGCCGGGGCGGGCATCGCCCCCGGTACCTCCAGCCGCTACTATTTCCGCGGGCCGTGTTCCAACACTATTCACCCCGGCCAAGAGGCCTATTCCCCGGCCCGCACCCCGCCATTGAGACTGCACGGGAATTATTATTTTTTTATCTCTCAACCTGTCCAAGAGGCCTGCTGCCCGCCGCACTCGCCGCCGGGCCGGCCCGCACCCCGCCATTGAGACTGAACGGGGATTATTATTTTTTTTAACTCGGCCTCCGGGCCGGGGCGGGCTTCGCCCCCGGTACCTCCAGCCGCTTCTATTTACGCGCGCCGCGTTCCAACATATTCACCCCGGCCAAGAGGCCTCTTCCCCGGCCACACTCGTCCGCCGGGCCGGCCCGCACCCCGCCATTGAGACTGCACGGGAATTATTATTTTTATATCTCTCAACCTGTCCAAGAGGCCGGGTGCCCGCCGCAATCGCCGCCGGGCCGGCCCGCACCCTGCCATTGAGACTGAACGGGATTATTTATTTTTTTAACTTGGCCGCCGGCCCGGGGCGGGCATCGCCCCCGGTACCTCCAGCCGCTACTATTTCCGCGGGCCGTGTTCCAACACTATTCACCCCGGCCAAGAGGCCTATTCCCCGGCCCGCACCCCGCCATTGAGACTGCATGGGAATTATTATTTTTTTATCTCTCAACCTGTCCAAGAGGCCTGCTGCCCGCCGCACTCGCCGCCGGGCCGGCCCGCACCCCGCCATTGAGACTGAACGGGGATTATTATTTTTTTTAACTCGGCCTCCGGGCCGGGGCGGGCTTCGCCCCCGGTACCTCCAGCCGCTTCTATTTACGCGCGCCGCGTTCCAACATATTCACCCCGGCCAAGAGGCCTATTCCCCGGCCCGCACCCCGCCATTGAGACTGCATGGGAATTATTATTTTTTTATCTCTCAACCTGTCCAAGAGGCGTGCTGCCCGCCGCAATCGCCGCCGGGCCGGCCCGCACCCTGCCATTGAGACTGAACGGGAATTATTATTTTTTTATCTCTCAACCTGTCCAAGAGGCCTGCTGCCCGCCGCACTCGCCGCCGGGCCGGCCCGCACCCCGCCATTGAGACTGAACGGGGATTATTTATTTTTTTAACTTGGCCGCCGGGCCGGGGCGGGCATCGCCCCCGGTACCTCCAGCCGCTACTATTTCCGCGGGCCGTGTTCCAACACTATTCACCCCGGCCAAGAGGCCTATTCCCCGGCCCGCACCCCGCCATTGAGACTGAACGGGAATTATTATTTTTTTATCTCTCAACCTGTCCAAGAGGCCTGCTGCCCGCCGCACTCGCACCCCGCCATTGAGACTGAACGGGGATTATTATTTTTTTTAACTCGGCCTCCGGGCCGGGGCGGGCTTCGCCCCCGGTACCTCCAGCCGCTTCTATTTACGCGCGCCGCGTTCCAACATATTCACCCCGGCCAAGAGGCCTTTTCCCCAGCCCGCACCCCGCCATTGAGACTGCATGGGAATTATTATTTTTTTATCTCTCAACCTGTCCAAGAGGCCTGCTGCCCGCCGCAATCGCCGCCGGGCCGGCCCGCACCCTGCCATTGAGACTGAACGGGATTATTTATTTTTTTAACTTGGCCGCCGGCCCGGGGCGGGCATCGCCCCCGGTACCTCCAGCCGCTACTATTTCCGCGGGCCGTGTTCCAACACTATTCACCCCGGCCAAGAGGCCTATTCCCCGGCCCGCACCCCGCCATTGAGACTGCATGGGAATTATTATTTTTTTATCTCTCAACCTGTCCAAGAGGCCTGCTGCCCGCCGCAATCGCCGCCGGGCCGGCCCGCACCCTGCCATTGAGACTGAACGGGGATTATTTATTTTTTTAACTTGGCCGCCGGCCCGGGGCGGGCATCGCCCCCGGTACCTCCAGCCGCTACTATTTCCGCGGGCCGTGTTCCAACACTATTCACCCCGGCCAAGAGGCCTATTCCCCGGCCCGCACCCCGCCATTGAGACTGCACGGGAATTATTATTTTTTTATCTCTCAACCTGTCCAAGAGGCCTGCTGCCCGCCGCACTCGCCGCCGGGCCGGCCCGCACCCCGCCATTGAGACTGAACGGGGATTATTATTTTTTTTAACTCGGCCTCCGGGCCGGGGCGGGCTTCGCCCCCGGTACCTCCAGCCGCTTCTATTTACGCGCGCCGCGTTCCAACATATTCACCCCGGCCAAGAGGCCTCTTCCCCGGCCACACTCGTCCGCCGGGCCGGCCCGCACCCCGCCATTGAGACTGCACGGGAATTATTATTTTTATATCTCTCAACCTGTCCAAGAGGCCGTGCCCGCCGCAATCGCCGCCGGGCCGGCCCACACCCTGCCATTGAGACTGAATGGGGATTATTTATTTTTTTAACTTGGCCGCCGGCCCGGGGCGGGCATCGCCCCCGGTACCTCCAGCCGCTACTATTTCCGCGGGCCGTGTTCCAACACTATTCACCCCGGCCAAGAGGCCTATTCCCCGGCCCGCACCCCGCCATTGAGACTGCACGGGAATTATTATTTTTTTATCTCTCAACCTGTCCAAGAGGCCTGCTGCCCGCCGCAATCGCCGCCGGGCCGGCCCGCACCCTGCCATTGAGACTGAACGGG